>NC_143261.1:67832740-68457740 GCF_984573655.1 Nuphar pumila | reverse complement strand
TCTCTTGTGCATTCTTGAGTGTTCCTTGCATAGTAAAATTATTGCAGAATTACATAACTGACATTTGGTAGATATAAAACTACGTAGCTTATCTTTTCTTCATATTTTTTGCTATACATGCATAGAGACATCAGTAGATATGTTGATAGATGTAGGATTTGTCGTGTAGCTAATGAAACTGTATCTAATGTTTGGTTATATTTACCCTTACCTATTCCTAAGCGACCATGGCAAGATATTAGTATAGATTTATTTAAGGATTGCCTAAATCAATGCATGGGTTGGATTATGTGTTAATGGTATTTAATAGATATTATAATATGGCACACTTCAGACCATGTTGGAAAACCATGGATATATCTCATATTGTTGATTTATTTTTCAAAGAAGTATATAAACAACATGGCATTACTAGGACAATTACATCTGATAGAGATTCAAAATTTATCGGGCACTTTTAAAGACAATTGTGAAAACAATTGGGCACTTCACTTAACTTTAGCATTGTACACCATCCATAAATTGATGGCTAAATTGAGGTTGTCAATAGGTCACTTGAAAATTTATTGTGTGCACTCATTGATGATCAACCTATGTTTTGCCCTAGTATTTTATTTCAGACTGAATTTGCTTTTAATAAATCAATTAATAGATCCACAGGTTTTAGTCCTTTTAAAGTTTTGTATGACACTAACCCATTCTCTGTGGTTGATTTAGCCTTGTTTCATTCAGTCAGGCTAGTTCATAAATCGGTTTAAGAAAGGTTAGAAGCACTTTATGAGGTACATGAATAGGTAAGTTAAATCTCATTGAAAACACAATAAAACATAAAAAAGTCATAGATAAAAAGCATCATCCGGTAATCTTTGAACCCCGATGATTTTGTTTGGGTTATTTTGTCTAAAGAATAGACCTCTTGATATGCGGGGTAAACTTGCAAATTGTCGTATTGGTCCTCTTGAGGTCCTCGAGAGAATTAATGAAAATGCATATAAACATATCTTTTCATTATCATACTTCTGATGTGTTCAATGTTAAACATCTTTCAAGGTATTATGCAGATTTAACGAATAAGGAGCAAACTTTCATGACAAAGCCTTTTGAGCCTAGGAGGACTAATGCAACATCCTGATGATGTTGAGGAGAACGTGTTGAAGATGCATTCTAAAAATGCATACCATTGAGCCCCGATACGAAAGCCAAGCTTGCTCGATAACATTTTGACTGAAACTAGGTTATGAGTAATTAGATTTTATTTCTTTTAATTTTTGCATTTTTATTTTCTTAGGTTTAGATCTGATGTTAGGATCCATTTGGGCCATCAACGGATGTATGCAAGTTTTTCAGGTGGTTTTTATATTTTTCTATTTATTTTTCTATTTTTCTAAGCTGAGCTGGACCCAACCTTGAACGAGTTCGGATCCAGGCCAAGTTGGAACCATGTAGATGCATTTGGATCCAGCTAGGGCCTTGGATATCTAGCTGTTAGACCAAGTACCCCATTGGGGCCTCTTGGGTTGCTGCATGAAACCCAGAGAGAGAGAGAGAGAGAGAGAGAGAGAGAGAGAGAGAGAGAGAGAGAGAGAGAGAGAGAGAGAGACGAAACAGGATTTCAACATAGCCAGAGAAAGGGTCAACAGAGTTGAACCCAAAGAGAACAAAAGCAGAAGAACAAAAACAAAATAGAAACAAGCAAGAGCCAAATAAGAAAAAAAGTGGCTCACACAGGAACCACAAAACCAATAAAATTTGAAGGGAGCAGAGCGACAAAAAAAGAAAATGTTAGATCTGGAAGATGAATATGCAGAATCGCGTAAACGTCCACTAGGATTTTCTTAGCAAGATGATTAATGTTGACAGGATATTCCTGAAAAAGGGCATCATTGCGCGCCATCCAAACGAACCACCAAGTGGTAAAAAACCACGACCTCCAGATTAACCGCCATTGCTTACTGTGTTGAAGGCAGGCCGAACCCAAGATGAGGTCTAGCGCAAAAAACTCCTCCATAACTAGGACCTTCGAGTGCCTCCAAGTCCTACAAAAGATCTCCACAAAGGTAGGGCAAGATCAAAAGAGGTGGAACGAGGATTCTTTAGTAGCATGACAAAGCACACACCAACTTGGAAGTTGGAAGTTGGAAACCCCACCTCTTTAAGGTAGAGTGAGTTTGGACCTTATCGTGCATAATTAACCAAGCCAGGACCCGAGAATGAGGTGAAGGGCCCTTCGCCCAGAGCGCAGATTCGGGCAACCAGGCCACCTCCGGGGGAAGCAACGATCTATAGACTTTGCTGGTCAAAAACTTCTCGGTAGGAGCAATAGTCTAATGCACCTAGTTACCAATATCGGCGGGATCCTCAAAATTGTCGCTGAAGAAAACTAAAGCCGACAACCAAGACTTACGCAGATGGGAAAATGCTTCATGGCACGAACGTAGGAAAACTGGAAGGAGAGAAGGAGGCCCATACTTAGAGAGAAGAAAAGTAGCGCGAGGATTATCCGGTTGATGAGCAAGCCAACATTGCTTAGAGACCAGGGCAATACTCCTGAGTCTGGGCGCAAGAACATCGAAACTGACCATAAAATGCATCAAGACCACCGAACGCCAACCAACCTGGTGGCGCTTACCCTTGAGATGACACCCAAACCAAAGGAATCCTATCAGCAGATGCGTCAATTGCTTCTCCACACCCACAGACAGTAGAAACATAGACATGAAGAATTCTAGAATAGTCGAGAGAATGCGCTTCACTAAAGTTAGGCGGCCAACATACGAGAGATAAGAAGCTTGCCACGAGCGTAATTTGTGCTTAACTTTAAGAAGCGTCGAAGCCCAGGACACAGAGGAAATGTGCTTAACTTCTAATGGCAAACCCAAGTACAACATAGGCAGCTCAGATATAACACAATTAAAAATCTTTATCCCAGCAACTAACATAGAGGGCTGAACATGAAACATAGAAAGAGAACACTTTTGCTCATTGAGAGAAAGGCTGAAAAGAGAAAAACAAAAGTGAAGAATGAGTTGAACCGAAGCATATGTTGAACACTAGCACGACAGAAAATGATCATATCATCAGCATAAATAAGAGCATGAGCATGAAAGTCCTGAACCGGTAAGGGATCAATGAAACTGCAGGCAACGACCCGCTTAAGCAATACAATAAGACCCTCGACGACCGCATTGAACAATAAAGGTGAAAGAGGGCAACCTTGATGCAGACCTGCTCCAGCTTGAACCGTTCCCCGAAAGTGCCATTGATATTCAGCATAGCCTGGGCATTCGAGACTAGTTTCCTAATCCAATCACAGAATCGACGACCAAACCCGAAGTTCGATAAGAGAGAGAGAGAGAGAGATTTAGGGGTTTCACAATGATAAAAGAGAAGGTGTGAACACATCTTCTTGATGTTTTGAATCCCCATTGGGAACGAACTTGAGAAGGAGTTGACCTTCCCCTCTCTATGACATTGGTGACTCATGTGAAAGCTTCCCTACGTGGAGCTGCTACTCAAAAGTCGTCCAGTTGCGCGATCAGAGGTCCAGTTGTGAGCCGAGTTGGAGCTAAGGAGTTGTGGTCTTGGCCAGCGCCTGTCGCCAGAAATAAGCAAACCCCTACCCCCCTTGGATGACACTCCCTTTCATGTTTTTTTTTAATGTCGTATGTTGTTTGTGTGATGACTGTTAGAAACTGATTTGATTTGAACTTGAATTTGAGTCCCCCCACCTCCCCTTTGATTTACTGTTGAATATTCGATCCGAAGTTGATTACTTGTTTGAATGAAATCTGATTTCAATTTCTAGAAGGTAATCGTTTAGGACCGGGTTATGCATTTTATTTTCGTTGCATGCATTAGATTTTAACTGTTTAGGACACGTCGATCTTTAATGCAGGATGTTAAGCATTCTTTAATTTTATGAATCTAATTTTAAACCATATGTTGAACACGAACTTTCTGCAGCATTGTTATTTTAATTTGATAACATTAAATACATCATTAGGAGGTTAATTTAGGACCGTTTGGGTGCCCAAATCGGATTCCCCAAGTCAGCTCTAGTAGTGAGAACTTTAGTTTCTAGGCTTTGCTTAAGCTGTGTATAGTTGTGGTTGAGAACGTCCCCATGGACCCGTTCCACTCTCCACCTATAAAGCTCACAATGGAAAATGCTAAAACTATTAACCTTTACCCAGCCAATTGGTGGAACAGTCCACCTATATGCATAGAACTATTTCCTAATAATATCATGATTTAGACCACCCGGATTTCACTAAGCACCAACACCAGTACAGTTCAGTGCATGGGCCCATCTGAATCCCATCGAAAATCAATCGGTTCATGCTATCACAAAGACTACGACCTATGATATGATCTGTAAGGACACCAACCACACACGTTTAATCTTTTCTTTTTTCACGAATTTCTGAGGTGTTCAAACCAGAACAAGAAATCTCAGTGACCAGATTCAATGGGGTCACTTATTGGAAGAACAATAAATTTAAGTGGCAGATGAAAACATGTGCATGCAGTTGGGAATTACCTTGGCACTCCCTAGTCCCTACTGTTTGTGGGATCCACCACCTACAGTGGCATCCCGTGCAGTCCTTGCACTCATGTGGGCCCACCACCTGCAGGGGGGGCTAATGCATGCACATGCATGGCGCCAAAAGTCTCACAGGAATCAACTCTTAACATGTCAAGCACATGAGAAAAAGAAGGTTGTAAAACACTGCTCGCATTGGAAGGAATGATGACAAGACAAACCCCAGCTAGCAGTAGATGGCAAACCAGCAGAATGAATAGAGTCTGAGGTGTTCAAGCCAAGCCCAGCCCAGCCGATCTCGAGCTTATGACAGACCGGAGCTAAATGAGTCAAGCCTGAGCTGGTTTGTTTAAAATTCACAAACTACATTCAAATCTAAAATTAAGTTATAAAATTTAAACCTATTGATTGAGCTCATCAACAAAAGAAATACATGGTTTCAAAGTAGGAAGCAATAAAAATCGAATCTTATAGTTGGTGCTTGCAGGCCAAACACATCAACCATTTGTTGCCGATAAGTTGAAGGTCGAGAGTTCAATACAAGGGTGTGTGTGTCGTTTATTGCAATATCCAAGCCAAATTGGAAACCGTCCCCAGCTGCATACGGAGTACCTATGGAGTTTAACACTGGGAAAATTGACTTCACTCTCCACAGTAAGTGTGATACGTCATATACATGGGAACATCCGAACCATCTCTCTCTCTCTCTCTCTCTCTCTCTCTCTCTCTCTCTCTATATATATATATATATATATATATATATATATATATATATATATATTAGGTGGTAGCTGCATACCACTTTTCTCGCCTACAGCTAGCTAGTCTGCTAGGCTTTGAAAGGGTTTTTAGTATTTTTTTAAAATCTGACCAAACATATATAATCTACATGCTTGATTTTATAGGAATCGACTCTTGGATTATCTGATTCCCTCATACAGGTAGGATTTTATAAGTTAAAAATTGATGGTCTACAATTTTTTAAAATATTCAATGCTTAAAAAGTTAATGCCTTTTTAAAGGCAAGCCAGGGGTTAGGCAGATCCCCCACCAGTTATTATTCAAGGTACCATTGGGGTTTTGAACCTGCAACGTTCCCCCACAGATCTAGAGACTTATGCTGACAGCTCCGTGGTAGGTTGAATGATTAAAAATATTCAATGCTTAAAAAATCACATATTTTTATACATAATTCAAGTGCCATTTTCTAGCAAATCTGACTATACCCAACACATCTGCAGCGTCAGATTTAAGAAAAACAACTCTAAAACACTTATTTAATGATGGTAGGCTGGAGCTGCCGCTTAATCTCATACGAGTCATGCTTGATGACATTTCAGGTGCAATCATATCACACTTTAGTGTGCCGCTGCACCTCATCTTACCTCCATCTTTTGTTAGGACCCACAGCTGACAGGTAGATGGAGGGCAGTCAGGTGCAGCGTGCAATGTGATTGAACCTGATCTGACCTCGTAGGTATTAGCCAAACACCAAATGCTTGCTTTACTAGTTTGAACAAGCCAAGGGCTGGTCTACCTTCCCAGCCGTACGGCCTCTCAAGTAAGGGGGTGCCCCCATCAAGTTGGTTCATTCACCTACATTGCCCATTAACATGGATATTTCCTGGGTACCCGTATTGATGATATCATGTGGGGGAACCAAGAGGACATGTGAGCCCGGTCCAGCTCATCCCAAAAAGGAGGGGGAAGAGGGCATGAGGGTGGGGTTGTGGGCTCGGGGCAGGATGTGATGGCCTGAGCAGTGACTGAGCTGGTGGTGGGAGCCTTTCCTTAACGGAACGCACATGGTTGCACATGACCCCTCCTCCCCGTTCTGGCATTTGTTGGTGCCCACCTTGTTTTGCCATTTCATTGCTTTTCCAGACAAAACATTCCCCCTTCCCTTTCACCCTTCTCTTTCTTCTTTTAACTTGTCTACTCTCTTTCTCCTCTCTTTCTCTCTCTCTTTTGAACATGATGCACACACCTATTGTTCACCATTCTTTGAGTTTTTTTTTTTAATATCTGAGGTCAGATCACCAAAAAACAGTGGCTTTCCATGGTGCACTCAGTGTGTGCACACGCACTCTATATATATACTAGACCATCGCCGCGTCCATATGTCCGGGCCCAACAGGACAACCTAAATGCTAAAAAAAAAAATTGACATTAGACACCTTTATCAAGATTGAAAGAAAAAACAATTTGAATCATAAACCTTTTAATTTAAAAAAATCTAAAAAAAATTGTTATATATCCTTGTGATGCATAAAGACTTTGTTGATAAAAAATAAAAAACCTAATGACCAACAAAAAATTTAGGCGTTCAAATGAAAAAAAGACGATTTAGTAGAGTTAGGGATGTTTAACCCATTTGGTTAAAGGCTATATAAAGAAACGACAAATTATTTTTACAAACTTTAGTATTTAACAAACGAAAATAAGCTCACACAAAGATCTTTTCCAATGTGGGATTTTTTTTTTCCTTTTTTACTACAGTAGAATTGCTTTTTTGTCAATTCCATTGAAGATGCTCAATTTAATAGTATAATCAAAGAAAATTCACTCAAAGTTTCAATATAAATTTTATACATAAAGATTCTCTTATAAGATTATCACATAAATATATCATAAAACAAATAGAAACAAGCAAATTAAAGGATTGCCCACCATACTTGCCATATTTTTTTTTACAGAAAAATCAATTCTTTAAAGCAACAGTAGAAAACAGGATTGATAACGAGAAGTCAAGAACATCCCGTTAGATAGTGCAGATTCAGTTAAAAAAGAAAATAAAAACAGGAGGAGAATATCAGAGTACAATCTCCATTGGCCGACCAATTCGACATTCACCAACTCAAAGGACATCCAATGCTGGCCATTTCAGCTGAACACGTTTCTGCAGCAGCCATCTAATGGTCTGCAACAGACCTTGCCAAGGGACCTGCGAGCCGTGGAAAATCCTATTGTTTTCTCTCCATCCACACGTGCCTCCACATAATTAGAACCCACAAACCACCATTTGGACCCCAAACTCTGGATTTTTTGTGCCACAATCATAGACCTTAACGGAGTATTGGGGCCCCAGGGGAGAGTCTTATCCCCCCAAACACTAAGAAATAAATATTGGACCTCCCTAGAAAAAGGTGTGCAACGTCCTCTTCCTCTTCCCCAGAGCAACGACTGGCAAAAAGAGAAAGGGATAAGGAAGTGGAAGAACCAAACGTCAATCACCCCTCCCATGTAAAAAAGTGAAAAGCTAAGAAAATATATTACCAAACATGAAAAACCTAACCAAAAGAAAAAAATAGAAAATATTTCCATACAAAATTTCTCACCTCAAGGATAACAGTAGAACAAGTGAATCATAAACTGAGGACTCAAAATCTTAAATTGGAAAACAAGCAGGATTCACTTGCTTTGAAACATGAAAGAGAAAGACACACCTACAAACTGTTGGACTCCAATGTGTGAAGACCGAATTACTGCTCTTACAAACATTATTATGTTCACAATAGAGGTACTTTTTTGGCACAGTTTTTTTTATTTTGTGGTTACCATGAGAGAGAGAGAGAGAGAGAGAGAGAGAGAGAGAGAGAGAGCTTTCTTTTATTTTATGGCAGTAATATACCGTTATCCATGGGACTCAACGACCTCACGGAGGTCTCCTTTATTTTTTTTTAATGGTCATCAAGTGAGAGAGAAGGTTGGTTCTTACACATTTGGACGTTAGATGATAATCTTAATTTCATAGAGCACCAGAATCCTTTGAGGCTTCCTTTAGTTTTATAGCCATTGAGAGGGAAAGAGATTATCCATTTGAACGGTTGCCTAATTGATGATGACTTTTGACTTTTTGAAAAAAATTACAAACAGCCATGTAACACTTTTTTTTGAAACATATTTTTTGGAATAAATAATATTTCATTAACATGTTGAAAAAATTAAGTATTACAGCGCTGCAGCAAGTGATGAGGTATATCGCTTGCTGATACAAAAAGAGAGTTACAGTCCATTCATTT
The DNA here is from genome assembly GCF_984573655.1 of Nuphar pumila. Taxonomy (NCBI): domain Eukaryota; kingdom Viridiplantae; phylum Streptophyta; class Magnoliopsida; order Nymphaeales; family Nymphaeaceae; genus Nuphar; species Nuphar pumila. The sequence goes on along the minus strand of NC_143261.1, from coordinate 68,449,175 downwards.
CACGTTCAGCTGGTGCAAAAAAATAGAGAACTTGCCATAGGCTGTTCAGTTCTTTTTAGCGTCAATTATCACATCTTAAAATTTTAAGGAGAAAATATATCCTTTTTTTTAAGTAAATGATGCAAGACCTTAGCGATAGCAAAGCTCTAATTGAGCTAAGTACTAGGGTCCCGTCTGAGCGCAAGCACAAGCATATATTAACCCACTAGAACTAAATTCATGAACGAGACAATCAAGGATAAGAACACTTTGTAAAATAGAAATACAACAAAAACAATCATTTTGGTTTTAATTAAAGTTTTGGCTGATTACAGGTATTCTAACTCAATATAAGACTGAATTCATTCCCTATAATAGACTTGGGTCTAAGTCCAGGTTGTAAATTGGATCCAATTAAGAAATTTGAAATCCAAGATAGAAACAAACATTTATAATTTATAAACAATTTAAACCATTCATCAAATAAATGAATTGTTTGCAAACATTGAGCTTTAAGGCCAACAGATTAACAGGCCTTATCAAATCATAACTATTGTCCAAAACAACACTCAGATATAAAATTATTGGTTCTCGGTACTGCTCGTATCATTCTGCCATCATTTCAGCTCATTTATTCATTACCTGAAGGTGTATGATATAAGAGTCAGACTCATCGAGTCTCGGTAAGAACATAATAATAATACATGTATATACAGATCCAAGTATACAGATTCATGAATGCTATTTCTATGCTCACTTGCAAAGTGCATATCTCCCAATCCCCAACCCATCTGAGTCTGATATTTGAACCAGGATTACTTCCATATGTATGAAACATCTTCATAAGTTTTCAAGATTTATGGGTTCATGGTTTGAGAGAACCAAATTTATCATTATAACTGGTCAGATCAAAATACAGTTTGCAAAAAATCAACCAAGAATTTCATGATTTTTAATAAAACATCAAGAAAACACATCCAACAATTTTGAACCATCAAAAACATATAAAAATCATGTATCAATATTTAATCATGTTGTAAATATAAAAATGCAATACATATCATGAATCTACAGTTGAAATCAATTGTTTTACTAAAGATAACACATTTTTCTCAAAAATCGATTTTCTAAAAAGGATTTTGGTTTTTTAAAATCTTCATGTATAACAAAATATCAGTTCATATGTAAATCTAGATTGATATAGGTACTGATATATATCTGAAGATCATCTTATGACATTTTCATCCTACAACATTCTCATGTATCCTAGCACTATACACATGTATAAAGTTACGGTCTACCTACAAAAAAATCATTCAATCTTACATAAGCTCTTATTGAAATCGTCTTCACCGGTCAACTGCACACTCCATGGAGATGAAATTACCCTACACCTGCTCCTATGTAAGCCTTCTCAGAGAGGGACGTGAGGGAAGAAGGAAGAAAATGAAAGAGAGATAGGGAAAAGAAAGTAAGAAAGAGAGCAAAAGGAAGGGTGTGTGGGAGAAAGAGAGCTTCTTTTTCTTAAATAACCTTTCTAAATGGTTCTACAACTCAATAATGAAACCCCAATCAATCTTAGCTAATTAGGATTTCTAATAATTTATAAATTCTAACTAATATGGGTTTATAATTAAGCAAGAAATAATTTATGAATCCTAGCTAATTAGGATTCTTAATATAATAAAAATAATTAACTTATTGACTAAGCTAAATATATAGGAAAAAATAGGAAAGTAGGCAGGGACGTCCCACCTAGTTTGACTTGGACTTGGCTTGAGTCCTTTCCATCTTGGACTCCAAGATCCAAGAAGGTCCAACACCTCATGGGAATCTCACTCTATGGATGCCATTTATACTATTTGGGTCTTCCTCTTGATCCAAATACTATAATTATAAGTATCTAAATTGAATCCAAATATTAGAATTGCAATTATCCAAATCTAAATTGAAATTAAATTTCATCTTTATTTTTCAAAAATTCTAAAAAAATCTCAAGTGTTATATTAATTCAATTGCCCACCATACTGCAGATCAGCCGCTTGAGTTAAAGCCTCTTGCAGCGTTTTAGGCTTGCATCTCCCAATCATGATTGTTTGAAACAGAGCCACAATTTGTTAAGAAGGAAGACATGCAGCAGAAGGCCCAAGGCTATTCACCAGTCCAACTCAAGTCATGGGTAGGCCATTTTAGCAGGATGTGCTGCCTTAAGTCCCTCATGAATCTGAAGTGCGCAGAGACTAAAACATTATCGAAGATGCTTTGAACACCCTGTTATTCCTTTCTATCCATAAACAACGCCACTTACACAATAGCCAAGACCTCCATACGAATTTTCACTTGGACAACACGCTCCCCTTCACGCCTTCTCTTTTATCAGCAAGAGAGAGGGAAGAGGGAGAGATACGTTAAATGTCTATTGGGGTTTCATGCTGCCTTCCAAGAGGCCCCAATGGGATTCTTGGTCCAACAACTAGAGATCCAAGGCCCCGGTTGGATCCAAACCCAGCCACGAGGTTTCAGCTTGGACTGGATCTGAACCCATCCAAGGGTGGGTCCAGCTCAGCTAAAAAAATAAAAAATAAATAGAAAAAAATAAAAAAAAAAAACTATCCAAAACCTTGCATACACCCGCCAATCAGATCTAAACAGATCCTAACGGGCCATCAGATCTAAACCTAAGAAAATAAAATTACAAAGATTAAAAGAAGTAAAATCTAACTACTTAGAGCCTAGTTCTGGACAAAATCGTATCGAGCATGCTCGAAGATGAATTTCGGAATCTTCAGGCTTGGCGTGAGCTTGGCTTCCGCATCTGGGTTCGATGGTGCGTCTTCCCAGAATGCATCTTCAACCCATTCTCCTCGACATTGTCATGTTGCGCTGCATCAGATTTACAATTAGAAAGCTATACTTGGGATGCCTTGGCCTTGGTCAGAATGCTAACATGAAAGATCGAGAATGGATTGTTTGGAAGGACATTTTTCATCTAGTCTCTCACACTAACATTCTAATTGATCCATTCAAGAGGGACACTGTTGCTGCTATGAAAAGAATGCTTCGAGGCTGGGGTGCTTATCTACCGAACTCAACTGATATTATGGATATTTTATCGAGGTTTGAAATGGTTCAGTGCACATGGATTGTGAAACACCAGAACCTTCATGCATGTATGTAGGTTAGCTAGATTAAATTGTATGGATAGTGACAGGTTTTGGAAGGACAAGTCTCCAGAATGGTTTCCAACTACTGATATGTATCAGATTCCAAAATTTGTATTATGATAGGTTCTGCCTAACCCCAGCTTGCCAATCTAAAAAAGATAAATACATGACCCTCTACACGCACACGCGTTGCAATGGCAATGTGGCGTGTTGACAGATCCACAAACGCCAATCTCGTACTTGCTACTTGCTACACGCATGAGAGAGAGAGAGACTTTATTCAGTAGCACGATAACATTGATGTTCGTACAACCATCCCTGCTATGCTTATTTCCGTGTTCATGAAGGTACCAACATAACATGTTACATTGTCTCTCTCTCTCTCTCTCTCTCTATATATATATATATATATATATATATATATATATATATATATATATAGAGAGAGAGAGAGAGAGAGAGAGAGATGGCTTAGGACCCCTTTTGGTTATGACCCACATTAAGACTAAAGAAAATTCATAGTAGTAGTTGTTCTTTTGATTAATCTGAAACTGTCGATGTGTTTTTTAGTTTTTATTGACTAGTAATATGCTTTATTAAATTAATTTAATGAAAAAACTTGAATCTTTTATTGTTAAGTTTTGTACGATATAAGACCCCAAGGATTTATCCAGATGGTATCAGACTAATGGGTAGGGGGGCCTCCCCTTATATTCCAAGTTCGAATTTCCATGTGTACGCCACCTTTTGCAAAGTAAACAATGCAGCTCCTTGGCGGTCGAGGGGGTCATCCACGGAGATTTATGCCCATGAGATAGCCATCAAGATCTGCCTAACCCCAGCTCTCTTCTTCGAAAAAAAAAGGTACATTTATGTCTATTATCCCTTTTGTGGTTTATCTATGTAATAAAGGAAGAAAAATAGTATGATATGAGTTGTTGATTTTTATCTCCTTTAAGAACGCTTTCAAGCATGAGAAATGCGGTTTACCCCTATTTTCTACCAAGTAAACTATGGTAAACATATGTGTTCAAATTAAGTAAAAGAACCAGAAATTATGACCAAATATTTTTAAAAAATCGACCTAAATTTTCACAAGTTTGGCTGGTGACATTGGAACTATTTTGACGTCTTTTTGGGGTGTCGACTTATGGAGCTTGATAACGTCAATTTGATGTTCTCTTTCCAATGTTTGGTGGCAAATTTTAAATTTATGCTTCCACCATTCTCTTCATGATAATGGGAAAGCTTCTGATCAGTTGGGCCAAAGTTACAGAGACATAGCATCCAAGCGACATGTGGGGCACCCTGCTGTGGCTGCATTGCGGCAGCCGGTTAGTCAGTGGCAACATAATTCGGTGTCAGTCTCAACTTGTACAAGTCATGTGGGCTACTGGAGCAAATGTTTATACACAATAGTAAATATGATAGATAAAAAATAAATAAAAACTTAGTTCTAATTCAAAGACAAGTGCACATGTTTCCATATGCACGGCTTACGTCATTGCCCCACCAGCCTCATTTAATTACTGACGTGGACATGAGGTCACTCAATTTTGGATCTTGCTTTACTAGCATATAGGCTTGTTTTTTGTTGCATTCTAGACTGTATGGGTTCCACAAGTTTCAAACATAGTTTTTTTTAATATATAATTATGTATTAACTCTCAAGATGAAAATAATTACTTCAAAGATTCTAAGCGATATCACTCGGGATGGGATGGTGATTACATAAGAACCACAATATAGAGAAAAGGAAAAAAAAAGGCACTTAACATCCTATTCGACGCCGACCAATCCATTTGATGTTCAGGCCTGGCCACTTTACACTCAAGGAAGAGTTCGAAATCGGGTGCAATCACATGGCAGAAATTTTGTACATTAAGCACCTGATCACCATCCATCAGGCCTTGGGCCCCGACAACGGGCAGGCCTGTCATGACCAAGATAGAAGAAGGTGATCAAGTGCTTAATGCACAAATATTTGTGCAATTATATTGCACCTGATCTTTTCACCTCGAGGAATAGGTTAATCTTCGTTGAATCTAGTTAAGTAAGGCTATTTCAAGATTCCACCCTTCATTTCTAGATAAGTGAGAACTAGTAAAATAAACTTCCATGTGCACATGAATAAAGAATTATACAAATTATCTCAAAGATATGCAGAAAACGAGAAATGGTTGTCATTCTATTCCTTGATTTTTCATTGGTATTTTTTCTTTAGACCAATGAAACCTAGGAAAAAGAAATTGCCAAATCATTTACATAGATGAGACAGTTTCTTTTACCACTGCCATATTATATGGCTGAAATTATATCATGTGTATTTTAGTAAAAGCCAAGAGATGCTGGAATATATAAGTAATTAATTTTGCATAAGGGGGGGGGGGGCTATAAGTCAAAGTTGAGGAGCGTGAGAGAAACATTCTTTTATTTTGAAGATAAGAAATTAAATAGTCTTTGCATGTGAGTGGCCAAATAAAGCACATGAGAACCACTACAGCCATTAGGGAAAAGATTGTCCTGGTAAAATATAGAAGGCTTTAATTTGTCATTGACTTTTTATGGACCTAGGTTGATTTCTTTAGACTTAATAATTGACAGACCAAGATGATCAGGTGTGGGCCCAGGTGAAGAAGAACTCTGAATTTTATCCTAAGATATGATGCCATTATTTGAGTCATTGGGTCCAAGGGGTGGCTCATTGAAGTATGTTCTTACTCCAAATAAAACTTATGTCATTAGGAAAGTGAGGCTAATTGTACATGATGTGCTTAATTTCTTTTAAAAAAAAATTACATGATCTAATGCCATATTTGTATTCAAAATAAATGACATGTCTCATGAAAGGTAAGATACCAAATAAGATCTGCGACTTTTATTAGGTGTTATGTTGAACTAGACCAACTTAGCCAACTTTGGTCTCAAGTCACATGCTTTCACAACTGTTGCACATGATTCTCAGTCAATTGGACCAACAAAATTGGGACTTGAGACTTGGCATCACCTGACCAGATTGATTTCATCAAATCTTTGAGCTAATGCTGACCTACACCCTTAGCATATAAGATCATATTGAATTGGACAATTGGCCAACTTGGGGAATCCGCCGACCTAGGCATACCTTTTCATGTGGCTGCTAAATCAATTGGACCATTTGTGTCTCCCTCTCTTTATATATATTGATGCATTTATCATATTTCATCTAATTGGACCCAGTAAATTCAAATAATTAAATATATTTAATATAACTATAAAAAACTAACAGTAAAAAAAGGATTTTGTATCCAAATTTGTTATATGAAAACCATGATTGTACTAAACGAACCATGTGTATCCCATCCCATTCATCTCAGTCCAATCTATTTAAGACTTCACATGCAGTGACCTTCCTGACAACCATCCATCTTTGCAAATATCCTCGAGATGGGTGCTCTGTCCATCTTGAAAAATGTTGACACGTATGGTCAGCAGTAGGGGAGCTGCATGCTAGCCCCGTTGCATAAAAAATGGCCTCCTACTTTTAAATGCATAAGTAGGTGAGACTGTAGTCAGTGATGCCGTATATATATTTGAAGTGCAATATATATATATATATATATATATATATATATATATAGAGAGAGAGAGAGAGAGTTTCACCAAGATGAAATTTTGAGAGTTTGAGTGCGTGCAATAACTGGAGACCAGTACTAGCTTAGCCGCGAAAAGAGATTAGACATGGGGGGGGGGGGGGGGGGCGGCAAAGGGTCTACTGACCGTATATGTAACTCATATAGGTTCGGGGACTACGAGGATAAGCTCAAGCAGTAAAAAACATAAAAATAAAATAGATACTCAAATGGAATACGTGCGGCTCCGTGTCAGAGGTGAAAGGGGAAGCTGTCCAGGACGTGTACTCGGAAGCTAAACGACAAACCATAATCCCGTGTGGGGAAGCTCATATGCTTTGCACTCTGCGGCACATGGGTGGCTTTGTATCCTTGTCAACCTCTCTCTCTCTCTTCTTTTCCACACACACATATATTATAAGTAGCTTCTCGTTCCTTTCTCATCAACATCTGTGTCCCTTGCTCGCTTGTTCAACACCTCCCTTCTTCTCTATCCACCTTTCTTTCTTTCTCTGTCTATCTATCTATATATGGAGAGGTGGTCTAGAAGATATAATGGCCACCAATGTGCCGGATCTCAGGGTAAAATGCGGTCTAGAAGATGCTGTATGGCTGGAAGAAGAAGTCGATCGATCCGGTTGCAATCAGTCCAGGTGAAAGTGAGGAAGCTTCAAAGGCTTGTGCCTGGCGGCCACGGGCTGCAAGCAGATCGACTCTTCATGAAAACTGCAGATTATATCTTGTTTTTGAAGATGAAACTCAACCTGTTGCAGGCACTCTCTAATATGTACAAGCTATGAAGCTTTTTTTTTGAGTCATGGATGAGCTTCATTTATCATCAACTTCATAACCAAGAATGAGTCTCTCCATGGTGTTATCTTCTTCATCTTAGCTGGGTTTGTACATGGGTATTTGTTTTTTTTCCTCTTTTTTTTTGTGTTTTATGATTTTGATGACAAGTTGTTTACAATGGTAACTTATGCATATGTTCTTAGGTTTTTTTTCAGTTTCAGCCTAGAAAGTTGAGGCTTAATGATTTGGTCCTGAGAACATGTGAGTTCTATAATGATGATAGCTCCACATTGTTATGGATGCCAAGCAACATCTTGTAGACTGGTTGCATCCTTTTTTTTAATTTCAAATAATAATTAACTTTTCCATATTATTACAAGGACAAATTCCTTCTCCTTGGCTGCATGTTTGTGGTATCTCCTTCCGCCTCTTTCTTCTTCTTCTTCTTCTTCTTCTTCTTCTTATTATTATTATTATTATTATTAGGTCTTGCATCCTGATTTGTTTCCTGCCCTTAATTTTTATACCATCTTGATTCATATCTTGAAAAATGATCTGCTTTTTTTACAAATGAAGTGGATCTTAAAGAAGGCCAAATACATCAAATATCTTCTATCACTTTGTAATTCTCAACTTCAATACACTTAATGGTAATACAATTCCAAATACTGCCTTCCATGCTTGTTTCCTGTTCCGTTTATATGCTACTATTAGATTTTTGCTTGCCTTTTCCAAAAACGACTTAAAGAAACCAAAGAAAAAGAAAAAGAATATGCTGCATTAACTTTTTTAACAACTTTTTTTTCCAAGATATTCCTTTCATTTCTTATGAAGCAAATCCTTGAATAAGATAACCAATACTAAAGAGAGAAAATGATAACAAAAAAGAAGACAAGGCTCTTTCTCCTAAAATATCCGTCTGCCACATCCCTTTAAAACCCTTTGTTTATTTCAACAACCAAAGATGCAAATCTAAGATTTTTCTTTATTTTTTGTTCGTGAGAAATGCTCGAACTTTCAATTGTTGACGAAAAGGCTAGCTGATTAACATGACCTTTTAAGCTGATTCTGAAATGTGGGATTCAACACAAACATTTAGAATAACAAATGTTATCCTAAAATATTAAGGAACATCCATGGTTGGAAATTTACTGACAGAAGTGAATGCATGTCTTATCATATTTTCATTACTTAAATAAAGTTGGTCACACCAATCATTAATTCAACAGATATATGATTAAAAAGTGGCAGTGGTTTATCCTATAATGAAAAAGGAAAAGCTCATCTGATCCCTATTGGGATTTGATAGCCTCAGAACATGATGGTACACTTTCAGAATACTGGCACAGAGCCAGGCAACTAATAATCGTGAAAATTGAAATAAAAAAACATTATTCAAAAAGCTCTTATGAACAAACCTACTGGGAGTTGCCATTTAACAGAATTTGGGGGATGCTTAGCATAATATTCCCTCGGAGTTTTTTTTTAATGACAAAAAAGATGAATTTAAAAATAATTAACTTTGAAAAAAAAAGTAATTTTACCATATGATGGTAAAGCCCAAGCAAGCCAAACGGGTTAAATGATGCCATTTATCCCCTAAAGCATCAATTCAGCAAACAAAACAATAGTATCTTCAAGCCAATGAATCATTAAAAAAAAAACCTTAGCCGTCCAACTGATGCATGTTTTTTATTAGTCCACATTGTTACTAACCATTGGTTGGACGGCTAAGATAGACGGAGCACTGATCCATATATGATGCAATCCATGTTCATCATTGTCTATCTGTATTTGGTAAAGTTGATTACCTGTATAAGACATTGCAACATGCAGTAAGACGCTACATGTGGGGCATGCCAAAATTCACATACACAAATGAAAATTGAGCATTTAATGAATAGCAAGAATGTTGAATGGTCCAGATTTCTTTCTTGCTAAGAAAAGGTTCCTTGTACTAGTCATGCTGTAATGATATACAAAGCAAGCCATGTGCATTCATAATGTAGGTTGTTATATGGCCAATGCCCTACAAAAAGACAACTTGGGTTATTTCAAGAAAGCTTACAAAGAGGTCGTGGGGGAAATCTATGGCCTAGCAATGGCAAAAAAAAGGTCTGTAATATGAACATCTGGCTGCACGAGGCCCATAAAATATGCCCTTATAATTCTCCTGAACTTGAGCGGGCTGCATAATAAGTAATTAGTAAGATCATTAAAATTAACGGTGGATCAAGGTCATAGTTTGAAGGAAAAATATTTCATAGCTTTGTTTCAGATCGAAAGAATTACAACACAAATTGAGGAGAAGTCACTTTACAAGAGTCAAAGAAACCTTAAGTCCATTCAAATCACCCAATTTAAATTTACATCGAATAAGTTCACGGAGAGCAGACTTAGCGTGCTTCGAAAGTGGAAAACTCCCTGTTTCCCTAGAAAGAGGCAAAGCTTTGGGAAATTCTCTTCTAAAATATAAGAAACCTGTTTCACTTTAGTGGGAAGTCCATTTCTTTCTCGTTTTCCAAATCCATCCCCTCTTGTTTCTTTGACGTTTCCCTCTCATTTCCCACTCATCTTCAGCCGCTTTGCTTCTTATGATTTTTTATATCAAAAATAAATTTTGTTTTACAGCAATCTTGCATGTTGATTCTATATTGTTTTCACTTTATTTCATATTTGCTTTTGCTCACACTTCATATTGCATCCTTTTCTGTTTCCTTTTCATTTTTCACGCCTTTGCAAAATTGCTTCATAACTGTATCACTCTTCCCACTTCATATTACTTTTAAACATTCGCTTTCCCTCTTTGACTTTGTGCATTACTTCTTGTATCAATTTTGTTTCCTGGTAAAAATGATAAAGTATACAACAGTTCGGCGTAGCACCATATGCTAGAAAATCAGGCTGTTTGGGAGAGGAGAAACGGTAACTTGGGCTTTCTTCAAACCAGTTTGAAGACATCTTGTCCTTTTCTTGGTATGGTTCTGATTAAATATTATTACCCAAATTAATTTGATGTTACAAATATTGGCAAGGGACTTTTTTTTTTGTGATGAAGAACTCACCATGAATTAAAGAAAATTTTTGGGGAAATCTCAAGAAAATAATCATATTTCTATATTTTAGAAAATTACAGGAAAATATGTAAACATATAAGGAAAACATGTCAAAGGCACAAAAAATATTGAAAGAAGGTGTTTATATCATGTTAGTATCACGACATTTTTAAAATACATGATGTATATTAAATGTCACCGTATTTTTGGGGTTGTATAGACTTCAAAAAAATATGATATTTTCAAGGTATTGCTCTGTGCTAGAACCACAAAATTTTAGTTCATTCAGTGTCTCAAATGACAATGAGATTTTTTTACACCCCAAAATGAGTTTTCCAAGTTCCAAAGTTGACTACCTGCTGCAAGGGACTTTCAATTGGTCATAACTTGGGAAGGCTCATAAATGGCATTCATGTGAAAGTTCTTTGTAACTGCCACATACAAGTGATAAAGTCTTGAAGCATGTTCTAGTTAGGTATACTCATTCATGACTGGGTGCAAGTTGAAGAAGCCACTGAGTGTGATTGTGTGCAAACTATTCATTAACTTGAAAAATGTTTAAATAGTTTCTTTTTTTTTAATTTCCCCTAGTGGTAGATCTTTAGATTCGCATTGTAGCATATGCCTTCACAAAGATTGATAAAGAAAAGGATACCTAACTCCAGTTGGGCATGCCTCATCTTTACAATCCGTACTTGAACTGTTATGAACTGTTAGACAATCATAGTTCATGATAATATCATTGTTGCCCTACTGAAAGAAAGGTACTTGTGCTGTTCCTCAATGTTCACCCATAGACTTCAAAGGCTGTTGAGGTATTTCATGAGCAGGGCCGAAAGAAAAAAATTAATTAGTGTTCATCCAAACTCCGGTAGATCTGGATATCCTTGTAGTTCCAGAACTCTGATGAAGGCTCAACAATAGCAAATTCAAACAAACATGCCCACGACAAGCTAGCCTAGTTTTTGGCGTGCTCCACCTTTTCTATGTGCTAGAATTTTATCATTGGCATGTAAGATGCTTGGTCTGAGTCTTACTAGAGCTGGTAAATCAGCTGAGCGCAGGATATTCGGGATCTGCTCATTAAGGGTTAACCCAGTTAGTGCTTAGCTTGTGAGCTCATCATGAGCCGAGCCAATCCCAAACTCTATGAGTTGATCACAAGCTACAGGCTGGTTTCTCATATAGAAGAAAAGTTTCTTTAATTTTTTTTTTTTTGGATTGATAAGCTGGGGTTAGGCAGATCCCAACCAGTTACATCAAGAATACAAAATCACATACGACAGTCAAAGGGATACCTATCTCTCTCTCTCTCTCTCTCTCTCTCTCTCTCTCTCTCTCTTATATATATATATATATATATGTGTGTGTGTGTGTGTGTGTGTGTGTGTGTGTGTTGGCACTGTACCACCATGGTGGTACACACTTGATTTACATAGATCTATGCTCTAAAAGTAAAATTGAACCATTGCATTATGCTTAGCATATTCTATTTATTATTTTCAAGTATTCAAGTTGACTAAACTATGATGTCCCGTATCACTTTTAAAACCCTTTTTTCATAAATTATGAACCGTTGATTTTCATTGTCTCATAAATGAAATCTTAGGTGTATTAAACATGATAAGTCTTTCAATCACTACAAGAAATTCGAGTTTTACTCGCACAACTTTTGCGGCAGAAAAAGCCTTGTCGATAAAGGTTTTACTGGCGCAATTTACATTCACCAGTAAAAAGTTTTTACTTAGGGATGGCAGTGGACTGGGGGACAACGGGGCTCCACCCCGCCACGCCACGTTTGGACCGGGGATGAAGGTTAAAATCTATCCCCGTGCGAGGATGGAGGCGGGGATGGACTTAAGCTCCCCCCCCCCCCAATCCCCGTCTCAATCCTCGCCTAGCCCCGCCCCATCCTGTCCCCAATCCTTTAAGGGATGACTATAGACTAAGGGGAAATGGGCCCCCGCCCCGCCTCGACCCCGTTTGGACCAGGGATGGAGGACATGAAATGGGGATGGAGGCAGGGGTGGAGGTTGAAATCCATCCCCGTGCGGGGATGGAGGCAGGGATGAAGGTTCCGATTTTGAAACAGGGCGGGGGTGGAGACCCTATCCCCCGCCCCCGCTGATGTCTATTTTGAAATCTGTTTGTAGTTTTGAAAAAATTTAAATGAAAAACATGTGAAAACCAGACATCAAATAATAAAAACCGGTTCTCACTAGTGGATGAGACCGGGTCGAACTCAGGGAACGAGAATATTTTGTATTCAAACAAGCAACTAACTAACATTTAAGTACAAAAGAAAGAAATCTAATTAACTACTTATTACAACAAATGAATACCCTACGCAGAGGGCTTAAAAGACATTATTTACAAACCCAGAATAAAATTCCTAATTCTAAACTAAAAACAAAAATCTTCTATTCTTGTGCTTTTGTGTCACTCAATCACTTCCGCTCCACTCCTGTGTGATCCTGCACAAATCCAAAGAACGCGAGAAGTACATGAGCTAGAAGTAGAAATTATACTAAATAAAGTACACTAAATTTTTTTTGAAAGATATCATGAAAGGAATCTAATGACAATTAAGACTATATTAAACTAATGACAATTAACTAATTAATTCTAAGTCTAAAAGTAGTATAAAAAACTAACTAACATCATTTTTTTTTACTAAGTAAACTAATTACTAATTAGCTAAGTATTCTAATTACAAAGCAATTACCAATGCTAATTATTTTAAATCAACTAATTAAGCCTAATTTCAAAACAACTAAGTAAATGTAGTTACTAATCAGCTAGTAGCAAATGTTCAAAATCAACACTAATGGTCATGCATCAAACATGTAGTAGCCAGGAAGTCAAACCTGAGGCCAGATATTGCTCAGAAATTGGATAGTCAACCGATAATCCGATTAATCAAGAAACTAGTAGCTAGACAGAGCTCAGAAATCAATGTTCAGGAAGCAAATTATTCATTCAATCAAATGCTCTTTAACAACACTCAAGCTAACATCTTCAGACCTTACACATTCAGAAATCAAATTTGATAATTCAGAATTATCAAGTCTTTGATCGATATTCAGATTAGAGGAAATCAATAGCATGATCCAAAACAGACATTCGATCGATGCCAAAGATCAATCAATCAACCTTCAAACAATACTAACCAGAGATTAGTAAACAGCTACACTCGTCGGAGAAACACTATTTTAAAACAATCCTTTGCCGTGAGAATGAAAAAACAAGCAATCATGAAAATTGTTTTTAAAAACAAACTCTGAAAACTATTTTTTCAAAACACATTATCGTAAAAGTGGATTTTCACGATTGAATCACAATACCCGACCTCACGCAGGTGAGATCGACTCTCACAGTGGCTTAGGAAGAAGCTCTGCCAGAGAGATAGGTAACCACCAGTGAACTCGACATAATCCGGCGATCCTACCAAAAATGTTGTTCACGGCATCAGAGGAGACCGATGTACAGATGGATTTGGCAGCATAGAGAGAGCAGAGCTTCAGCAGGATGATGTCGGCAGATCTACAAGGATCCCAGCCAAATGGAACCACTCCAGCCTCTGCTACATTGCAGAGCCCCAAACAGAGGAATTCAAATTCGACAAATGCAACCCGATTTAGGCAAAAATTGAAGATTATGGTGGATTTTCACGATGATCCACCATGACTCTAGCATAACACACTAGAAAAGGATTTTTTTAGTGACAACAAAGGCATTCACTGTGAATTCAATTGCAGATTCCTACGACAGATCAGATCTGCTAATTTCTATGGTAAAATTTCAGGAGATATACGCAGATCCGATTAATCTTGAATTTTCATGATGAAATCAAGGGCATTCACCGTGAACTCTAGCAGAACACACTGGAAGAGGATTTTCACGGTGCTCGGATCAGATCTATGCAATGCAAATGAGGTGATCCGATGTTTATGCAAAAAATGTTGATGATGAACACGCTGCTGTGAATGTAGGTGAGCAGACTAATAGTGCAATGCTGTATGAAAATCTAAAAACAAACAAACAGAAGAACAAAAAAAATAAAAAAAAAATTATGCATAAAATGAATCTACAAAACAAGATTTACTGTTTTATAGCTATTGAACTAATCTGAATCATGATTTTAATGGAAACAACATATGCAGAAAATTTCAGAATCCTAATCCTAATTCTAACATTTGATGAATTCAGATTGCAAAATAGAATGGAAATCAAACACTTTATCGGCTAATTACAGAAAATCATATTAAAGAAATAGAAAAAGAAAAAGAAAAAAAATGGAGAAGAAGAACAGAGGAAGGAACTCACCGTTCAAATTAGGTTGGGAAAAGCGGTTAGAATCCTCTCTCTTGCTTCATCCATTGTCGAAATTCTCCACCGGAAAGAGGATGAGAAAAAGAGGGGAAAAGAGGGAGGAGGAGAAGAAAAAGGCAAGAAGAGGTGGAGAGGAAGGGGAAGAAGAGATGGCTTAGGCAAGAAAGAGAAGACAAGCTTCTCTTCCCCCTACCTATGGTATTTATAATTTTGAAAGCTTTTCCATAAGTCCATCTTATTTCAAAGAATTCCATTTTAAATCTTCTCCTAAAGAAAACTTAATTGCAAAATACCTCAATTTTACTATGTTTTAAAAAATATAAAACTAAGTCTATTTTAACTGTAATTTTATTATTTTAAACAAAACTAAACTACTACACTATGACAGAAACTAAAATATGCATTAAAATGTAAAGTAAAACTATTTTTCATGCATTTTCTATTTTTAAATCATTTTAGCACATTTACTCAATAACTAGCACAAAATTGGGTTTTTAATATGTTTTCTCATGAAATCATGCATATATTAATATGAAATAAACCCTAAAGTATATGCATGATCAAATACCCCAATGCTTATGTTTTACTAGTCCTCGAGCAACTAGAAAAATGCAAGAAATCTGACTATCACTAACTCACTTTTGTAGGAATCACGGTTGCATTTAGCTCATGCAACAAGCCCTTTCAACCCCTGGTTACCCCAGTGGATGAGTAAGGTCTCGTGAGGGTTTGTAATGATGCTACCCACAATCTTCTATGTCATGTATGTAAAATATTACACATCTTCACAAGTAGTAGGTAATTAAAGACTTTGTTTTTACAAATATTTTCTGTTACAAAAAATCAAAACATAATTAAAGTCTTTATATACCACCACAGAAAAAGACTTTCTTTCACTTTTCTAAATATTACAATTATTTATGTTTTATTCTTGGAAAATGCAATAAAAACAAGTTATTATTTACTTATCCTCACTCATATGTTTTCTGCACAGATTTTCTCAATCACACTTCTAAGCACTGAACTTTTCTTTCTTTTTAAGCTCTTTTCTTGATTTTTCATTTTTCATGCTTTTTCTTTTTCTTTTTGTGCATTCATTTTTCTCTTATAGCTTGCGTGTGGTCTGCTTTTATGCCTTGTGCAATGTCAATATCGTCTATACTTTTTCAATGCATACCAAAAGATATCAACTAAGACATAAAAGTGACTTCCTTCATTTACCTTTGCAACGTGAGAGTCAAACACTTCAACATATGTCTCTTCTCAGCTACTAAGGATCACAAAGTTTTCCACTCTCCTTTTCGAAATGGAATTCAAAAGTTTCAACTTACATCTAAGTCCCATCTACTCAGGATTGTGAAATTATCCAAACAACCTAACGCATGCTCTTTTTTCACTTTTTAAGCTCATTTTTGTGCTTTTGTTCATTTGCTTAGTTTTTCAAAAATACAATTGTGCATATTCATATTTGTTATTCAAAATAAATTCTAACATGTATCTATCATCATTTCTTCGAAATCCGCATAAACAACCATAATTTTTAGATCTATGTCAGAAATTTTTTTCGTGGGGCTTAAAAATCCTCTAAAAATATTAGATTTGAAATAACATTCATATAAGTTCAAACTCTTTCTTTAAAAACGTACTTTTCATGAGAGATGTGTAAACATGTGCAAGAACGTAGACAAAAATATTCAAGGTGTGCAAACTACACCCTCCCCCATGCTTGAATGACACTGTCTCAGTGGCACTCCCTCATGCTTATATGAAACTAAGTGAATGCACATGATAGGAAATAAATGAGGGAAAAGAGTAGAAACAACTTGACATGAATTAAAAATGCACGTTCTATGAATGCAATGTATACATGACATGACATGAAAAACTCATGAATAAAATAAAAAAGGAAAAATAAAATAAAATCTACAAATTTTAAGGCAAATCTAATAATATACAAGATATGGGTTGCCTCCCATAAAGCGCTAAGTTTCACATCCCCAGCCAGACGAATCCCTGAAAAAACCTTCATTGTCCATGAGATAAATGGACATGAAGTATCGCTTAATCAGGCTCTATGAAGAAAAGAGTGTCATCTGTGACACTGCGCATTGTGTTTTCATCCCTTCTACCTCTAAATGTAATATCATGACTCTCTAGACAAGAAGGATGAAGATTAATCTCATATGAGAGGCTAGTAAGGAAATGAAAGTCTAGGACCGACTGACTATCAATGAATGCAACTTCAGACAAGTGGTGAATATGATCTGATTTGACTTGGTCAAGCACCTTTTGCATCTGTACCTCTTGCTTACTAAAAACAATCGATGATCCTAAAGGTTGAGAAAATGAGGCTTTATGAATATGTGAAGAATGTAATAACTGAGGTCCTTGCCCCTTCTGCTGAGGTATAACGGAAATTGACTCGTTAATAGAAATGATATGGGGCTCATGAGTCGATTCTCGAGTGGGGTGACACGCCTTCCCATACTGAAGGGATGTAACATATTTGACTTGCACAGGGTGTGAATCTGTGGGGTGCAAGTCAAATGATATGGAATCCTCTCCCTTTGAGATGACAAGAGGCCTACTAGATGGGTTCCCCTCGCTTTGCCTACTGAAGGTCTCAACCAATTGTCCCATTTGAGTCTCTAGCTTGGCTATTGACTGCGTATGAGAGCTCAAAACTTATAATATCTTGTCCTGGAAGGACTGACTAGGCGAAGGCTCATGAGAATGAGGTTGAGTATAAGTAGGTTGGTTTGGGGGATAACTTGATCTTTGAAATCCAGGTGCATAACTGCCTTGCTTGGGTTGGCTCTGAGAAGGGTTAGGAGGTGGATTGATGAGGTGGTTTCGCCATCCCGAGTTATAAGTGGGTGAAAATGAATCATGCACAGGCCTAGTGAAACCTTGGACAGCATTCACCTGCTCCTGAACGAATTCAAGATATAGCAGTGCTGCCGAACACTCTAAAACACAGTGTGCAGGGCTAGCACAAAGCTCGCACACTCTTCCCACTGGACTCCGTGAAGAATTGGCTAGGAGTTGATCTAATTTCCTAGACAACAGGTTGACCTTGGTACGCAAATCTAACTCGGACCCTACTTCAAAAATTCTTACTTTCCTAGGACCACTAGACACAGATGTAGTCCTATCGAGCCGTGAAGACAAAGCATGATGCATCGTGTTTTCACTCAATGTCTCAAAAAGCGACCACGCTTCATCCTCACTTTTGAGCATAAAAGTGCCCCCACATGCGGCATCGACCATTTGAGGGTTCTTCTCAGTAAGACCGTCATAAAAATATTGCACCAGTTGCCATCGAGGCACCTGGTGGTGGGAACACTTTCAGAGAAGATCTTTCAATCTCTCCCAGGACTCGTGAAACTGTTCTCCCTCAATTTGAGAAAAATTGGTTATAGCTTTACGAAACTGATTCATTTTACCAATTGGGAAGTACTTTTTGAGGAATTCGCACTGCATTCCTTCCCAAGTAGTAATATGAACCGTCTCAAGAGTTTTTAGCCAGTGCTTGGCTTTATCCTTGAGAGAGAATGGAAACAAAGTCAACCTCATAGCATCGTTTCCAAAATTATTGATTTGCACTGTCGAGCAAATCTCAAGGAATTCGTCAAGATGACAATATGGGTCCTCATTGCTAAGGCCATAAAACGAAGGTAGCATTTGAATCACATTGGTCTTAATCTCAAAATGACTCGCTCCTACATCAAGTCTTGCGATGCAGGAGCCGGGAGTATAGGTATTTGGCATGAAGTACTCCCTCAAAGGACGGATCAAATGATGATCGTCAGCCATTGCGTACACCTTGGAGTAGACCAGTGTAGCACACATCCTAACTTTGGGTTTTCTACCTAACTAACGCACTAAGCGGTCAAACCACGCAAACCACAAAGCGAGTAAACTAGCAAACAACAAAAACTAAACAAACACCATACAGTTGCACACAACAGAGATTATGCAAAGAAAGTATGAAATCTATGTGTACGGTACCAATCGTACACAATCACCTCTAAGGAGATCCTAGTAGGTGGGCTGTGCAGAAAAGTAAGCTTGTCTCTACGATATGCACATACGTGGTTCTACTACTAAATGCAAACAAACACTAGCCAATAAAGTGGATACTAGTATTTCGTCGTTCCCCCGGCAACGGTGCCAAAAATTTGATGTCAATTTTGAAAACTGTTTGTAATTTTGAAAGATTTTTAAATGAAAAACATGTGAAAACCAGACATCAAATAACAAAAATCGGTTCTCACTAGTGAATAAGACCAGCTCGAACTCAGGGAATGGGAATATTTTGTATTCAAACAAGCAACTAACTAACCTTTATTGCCAAATTGAAGAAAAAGTACGGAAGAAAGAAATCTAATTAACTACTTATTACAACAAATGAATACCCTAC
This sequence comes from Nuphar pumila, assembly GCF_984573655.1. Taxonomy (NCBI): domain Eukaryota; kingdom Viridiplantae; phylum Streptophyta; class Magnoliopsida; order Nymphaeales; family Nymphaeaceae; genus Nuphar; species Nuphar pumila. The sequence goes on along the minus strand of NC_143261.1, from coordinate 68,429,818 downwards.
GCAGAGGGCTTAAAAGACATTATTTACAAACCCAGAATAAAATTCCTAATTTTAAACTAAAAACAAAAATCTTCTATTCTTGTGCTTTTGTGTCACTCAATCACTTCCGCTCCACTCCTATGTGATCCTGCACAAATCCAAAGAACACGAGAAGTACACGAGATAGAAATAGAAATTATACTAAATAAAGTGCACTAAATTTTTTTTAAAAGATATCATAAAAGGAATCTAATGACAATTAAGACTATATTAAACTAATGACAATTAACTAATTAATTCTAAGACTAAAAGTAGTATAAAAAACTAACTAACATCATTTTTTTCACTAAGTAAACTAATTACTAATTAGCTAAGTATTCTAATAACAAAGCAATTACCAATGCTAATTATTTTAAATCAACTAATTAAGCCTAATTTCAAAACAACTAAGTAAATGTAGTTACTAATCAGCTAGTAGCAAATGTTCAAAATCAACACTAATGGTCATGCATCAAACATGTAGTAGCCAGAAAGTCAGACCTGAGGCCAGATATTGCTCAGAAATTGGATAGTCAACCGATAATCCGATTAATCAAGAAACTAGTAGCTAGACAGAGCTGAGAAATCAATGTTCAGGAAGCAAATTATTCATTCAATCAAATGCTCTTTAACAACACTCAAGCTAACATCTTCAGAACTTACACATTCATAAATCAAATTTGATAATTCAGAATTATCAAGTCTTTGATCGATATTCAGATTAGAGGAAATCAATAGCTTGATCCAAAACAAACATTCGATCGATGCCAAAGATCAATCAATCAACCTTCAAACAATACTCACCAGAGATTAGTAAACAGCTACACTCGCCGGAGAAACACTATTTTAAAACAATCCTTTGCCGTGAGAATGAAAAAACAAGCAATCATAAAAAATGTTTTTAAAAACAAAATCTAAAAACTATTTTTTCAAAACACATTATCGTAAAAGTGGATTTTCACAATTGAATCACAATACCCGACCTCACGCAGATGAGATCGACTCTCACAGTGGCTTAGGAAGAAGCTTTGCCAAAGAGAACTCGACATAATCCGACGATCCTACCAAAAATGTTGTTCACGACATCAGAGGAGACCGACGTACAGATGGATTTGGCAACATAGAGGGAGCGGAGCTTTATCAGGATGATGCCGACAGATCTACAAGGATCCCAGCCAAATGGAACCACTCCAGCCTCTGCTACATTGTAGAGCCCCAAACAAATGAATTCAAATTCGACAAATGCAACCCGATTCAGGCGAAAATTGAAGATTATGGTGGATTTTCACGATGATCCACCATGACTCTAGCATAACACACTGGAAAAGGATTTTTTTAGTGACAACAAAGGCATTCACCGTGAATTCAATTGCAGATTCCTACGGCAAATCCTGCTAATTTCTATGGTAAAATTTCAGGAGATATACGGCAGATCCGATTAATCTTGAATTTTCACGAAGAAATCAAGGGCATTCACCGTGAACTCTAGCAGAACACACTGGAAGAGGATTTTCACGGTGCTCGGATCAGATCTATGCAATGCAAATGAGGTGATCCGATGTTTATGCAAAAAAATGTTGATGATGAACACGCTGCTGTGAATGTAGGTGAGCAGACTAATAGTGCAATGCTGTATGAAAATCTAAAAACAAACAAACAGAAGAACAAAAAAAATAAAAAAAAAATTATGCATAAAATGAATCTACAAAACAAGATTTACTGTTTTATAGCTATTGAACTAATCTGAATCATGATTTTAATGGAAACAACATATGCAGAAAATTTCAGAATCCTAATCCTAATTCTAACATTTGATGAATTCAGATTGCAAAATAGAATGGAAATCAAACACTTTATCGGCTAATTACAGAAAATCATATTAAAGAAATAGAAAAAGAAAAAGAAAAAAAATGGAGAAGAAGAACAGAGGAAGGAACTCACCGTTCAGATTGGGTTGGGAAAAGCGGTTAGAATCCTCTCTCTTGCTTCATCCATTGTCGAAATTCTCCACCGGAAAGAGGATGAGAAAAAGAGGGGAAAAGAGGGAGGAGGAGAAGAAAAAGGCAAGAAGAGGTGGAGAGGAAGGGGAAGAAGAGATGGCTTAGGCAAGAAAGAGAAGACAAGCTTCTCTTCCCCCTACCTATGGTATTTATAATTTTGAAAGCTTTTCCATAAGTCCATCTTATTTCAAAGAATTCCATTTTAAATCTTCTCCTAAAGAAAACTTAATTGCAAAATACCTCAATTTTACTATGTTTTAAAAAATATAAAACTAAGTCTATTTTAACTGTAATTTTATTATTTTAAACAAAACTAAACTACTACACTATGACAGAAACTAAAATATGCATTAAAATGTAAAGTAAAACTATTTTTCATGCATTTTCTATTTTTAAATCATTTTAGCACATTTACTCAATAACTAGCACAAAATTGGGTTTTTAATATGTTTTCTCATGAAATCATGCATATATTAATATGAAATAAACCCTAAAGTATATGCATGATCACCCGCCCCCACCCCAGTCCACTGCCATCCCTATTTTACTGGCGTAATTTACATTAACCAAAAACCTTTTTATTAGCTCACATACTGCGCCAGCAAAAACTCTTTCACTCGGACGCAAATTTAGCGCCAGTGAAAGTTTCACTGGCACAAATTAAGCGCCAGTTCAGGGATTTATAGGCACAGTTCCTGCACCGGTGAAAGTGTTTTCACTAGTGCAGGAAGAGCGCCAGTGAAAGTTTTTTCACTGAAAAAAAAAATCCATTGATGGAATAGGATTCCATTGTCTGTTGGCAATCCTTTTCCATCAATGGTGTCGTCATGAGAGCAAGGATCTAGTATTGCCATCCCACAATCAATAAGTTGAAGAAGTGGCAATCGAGCATCAACAAATTTAATTCTACCTGAAAACAGAAGGTAATGTTACAAGATTTGTAAGACAATAAAATACATAAAGAAATAATAAACAGAGCAACATTTTAAGCACTAAGAGCCAAACAGTGGTTTAGACAAAACCGACTTTGGACGGAGCCTCAATCTAGAGCTGCACAAACTTGAACCAGCCGTTTGATTTTCATTTCTGTCTATTTCAAAAATGAAGACATATGCACCAACATAAACAAACCATACCCACTAAGATCTAACAACTCTAGAGTACTATAGCTTGAGGCAATGTCAGCTACTGATGCATAAAGCAAGCATACACAGACTCCTGCCTTAATAACTTCTGAACCAAGTAATAAGGCAAGCATACACAGACTCCTGCCTTAACAATTTCTGAACTACAATGCACTATATTTTCTTATATTTACCACAAAACCCAAGGTAACTTAAGGATGAGAGGCAACCAAACAGACCTCAATAGATATGGCCTGTAAGTGGCTCTTTTCATAGCAAATTTAAGGGATGCGTTAGTAAACCCTCAAACACCCAAAATAGAAAAGACAATCATAGACGAATTTAATGTTGGAATCACCAACTTTTCAGCAATTAAAACTACCACTATCATCAGAACTTTCTAATAGCCTCACCCCACCCCCCAAGAGAAGGAAAAGTGAAGATGAAAAGATTTAATTGGGTTTCATTTCCTTACTCTAGTTGAAGATCTCTACATGGTCCTTGAACGACCAATCTTTAAACTGCCACTCCTTGCCGAGCATGAACCAAGATGATAGATGACACAAGCTTTGATTTCAAATCTTAAAATGTGATTGAGAGGCATACTACAACAATAAAACAGTTTGTGTCTGGGAGGCATCACACTTCACAGAATGTAAATCATGGAGTTCAAGTGGGAACATACTACTAAAACAACAACAACAACTATGCCTTCATCCCAAAACAATTGGGGTCGACGATATGAACCAAAAAGAAAATCATTCTGGTTCATCCACATGAATCCTTCTCCTCCAATCATTTCTATCCAATGTCATGTCCTCGGTGAGGTTCAAAGCATTCATATCCTTTCCTTTCATCTCCATCCAAGTTTTCCTAGGCCTACCCCAACCTCTTTTAACTAATATATTTTTCCATTTCTTCATCCTTCTAACTGGAACATCATTAGGCCTTTGCCGAATTTGTCCAAACCACCATAAACGATTCTCTCTCATCTTATTTTCAATGGGTGCAATGCCTACCTTCTTACGTATCTCCTCATTCTGAATCTTATCTTTTATTGTATTTCCACACATCCATCTAAGCATACGCATCTTAGCTACACTCATTTTTTGAATATGATGTCTCTTGGTAGCCCAACATTCCGTACCATATAGTAAAGCAGGCCTAATAGTCATCCTATAAAACTTTCCCTTCAACCGCAATGGCATTCTACGATCGCACAACACTCCACTTGCACTTTTTCATTTCATCCACCCAACCTTTATCCTATGATTTACATCATCAATTTCTCTATACTTTTGAATGATAGATCTCAAATATTTGAAATAATCATCTACCAGTATTTCTTGCTCACCAAGCTTCACTACACTCCCATTACTACTTCGTTGCTTACTAAACCGACATTCCATATATTCTGTCTTACTCTTACTCAACTTAAAACCTCTTGCTTCCAATGTTTGTCTCCATAATTCTAACTTAGCATTAACCCCAACTCTAGACTCATCAATCAAAACAATATCATCAGCAAACAACATACACCATGACACATTTTCTTGAATTGATCTCGTAAGCTCATCCATTACTATAGCAAATAGGAAAGGGCTTAAAGCAAATCCTTGATGTAACCCAACCATTATAGGAAAATTGGTTGTCACCCCTCCACAAGTGTGGACATTGGTTACTACTTCTTCATACATATCTTTAATTATACTAATGTACTTGAGAGAAACACCTTTCTTCATCATTGTCCACCAGAGAATGTCCCTAGGTACTCTATCGTATTCCTTCTCCAAATCAATAAAAACCATATGAAATCTTTGTTCCTCTTTCTATATCGCTCAATAAGTTGTCTAAGAAGATGTATAGTTTCCATAGTTAATCTTTCAGGCATTGAACCAAATTGATTCTCTGATATCATGACAACCTTCCTCAACCTAGACTCAATCACCCTTCCTCAACCTAGAAATTAATAAAATAAGATGTTCACAAGTTAGAATCTTATCTTAACCGCACCAAATTCAATAGAATACTCAATTATATCTCATTTATAGCACATGTATAAAGAACCACTTAACCAACAGACAATAAAATACAATGTGTTGCTCTAGAGTTAAGTTTATCATAGTCAAGTCTGCAGCAATGAACATAACAAATGGACTATAATACTCTATGATGAGTAGGCAACAAGTTAACTTGGTGCTAGATAGATTGAACTGATGACCTAGTCAAACAGAAGGCATCTAACAAATAAGAATGATAGATATGACCAAATTTCTAACCAAACACTCCCAAAAAATATTCATTTACAACGGAAGAGCTTTGGTGTGCTCTGTTTCAAAAATTAACCAAGAGAATGGAAGTATAGTTGGACATTTAATCAGCCAAAAAGTATATATTATACACGCAATCAATGTGGACTTCTACACTCACTATGTAGACATACTTGAGTCCCATCTGCCTCACATGTCTAGTGAAAACTTCTTCAATGACAGCTCTTATTAATGGATTTACTACCATGTTACCTGAAAGAACACAATTTGGTATTATTTCATTTTTTATAAGCAAATCATGCACATGTTGATATTTAACTCAATATGCTTACCCTTAGAGTTATTTGCTTTTGTATGAATCAAATGTATAGCGATTTTATTATCATAATAGATTTGAATCGGATATTTTGAAATATTCAATTTTAAGTCATTTAGAAAACGATTTATTCAAACAACAAAGTAACTGCTATGTTACATGTTGTATATTTAGCTTTATGGGTATGTCGTGCAACACACCCTTGCTTCTTGTATGACCATGTAATAGACTTACCTCTTCAAATAAATACATAACTGGATTTCAATTGTCTGAGTATAGGAAATAATTAATTTCTCTTGTTCATCTTTTGGACAATCATTCTTATTTAGTCATAGGCCTTTAACCACAGAAGTTGATTTTGCTTTGATACTTTTCATTCTAAACTTTCTTAGAATGTGATCAAGATATTTTTCTTGACATAAGCAAAACAATCTCGATTTTCTATCTCTTTGAATTTTAGTTTCAAGAATATACGATATTTCACCCATATCCTTCATCTCAAATAGAGAATTTAAGCAAGACTTAGTCTCATTTATCATATTTATGTCATTATCTGTAATTAATATATCATCAATATAGAGGAGCAAAATAATAAATTTACTCTCACTTTTCTTGGCATATATATATAGTGGTCCAAATTATTTGCCTTATAACTTAATTTGGTTACAATCTTATGAAAAGTTAAATACACTTAAGCTTATAAAAAGATTTATTAAACTTGTATATTTTATCTTCTTGACCTTCAATTTTAAAGCCTTCTAGTTGTTGTATATATTGTTTCTTTCAATCCACCATTCAAGAAAGTTGTTTTCACATCCATTTGATATATGTCAAGATAAAAAATAAGTTACTAACGTCAAAATAATACAAATAGAAGCCAATTTTACTATAAGAGAATAAGTTTTTTCATAAGCTATACCCTCACATTGAGAATAGTCTTTCACAATAAATCTTTTCTTGAACTTATTAATAGTTCTATCAGCCTTGAGTTTCTTTTTTCGAACCCACTTGTTACCAATTGCTTGCAACCTCAGACAATGTAGTTACTTGTCAAACTCTATTTCTTTCTATGGAGTCTAACCTATCCTTTATTGCTTTTATTCAATGTTCAAATTCATTTGAAGCAACTGTATCACTAAAACTTAAATTATTAAGAGTTTTATCCAAGTCCATGGAATATCATAAAGCTTCACTCAAGAAAATATAATAATCATCTAACTAAGATGGATCAGATCTCGACCTTTTTTTATCAATCAAGGGTTGTAAGATTCCTCGCCATTCACAATTAGATCATAATGCTCAAACTCTTGAATAGGCACCCCTGAATCATTTAAGATATTAAAAGAGACTTTATCATCCTAAAGATAAAAAAATATATGTTTTACTCTTTAAGAATTTTTACTTCTCTGCTTTCTATAAATCCTTTCTCAGAATTATATAGTTTATAATCTTTTGATCCCTTTAGGTACTCCATGAAAATACACTTGATAATCTTATTATCCAACTTATCCTTCAATTGACTATGAATTAATATATGCGTTAATGACCCCCACTTTTGCAGATGACTTAGATATGACTTCTTGTTAGTCCACAACTCATAAGGTGTCAGCTCTACAACCTAAGAAGGGACCCTATTAAGAATATATATGGTAGTGCTTCTAGCTTCTTCTTAGAACTCTTTTTAAAAATTTGCATGTGTCAACATGGATTTGGTCATATCCATTAGGGTCATATTCCTCATCTCATCTAAACCATTATGTTGTCATATATAAGGTATGATTATATAAGGGGTTGCATTGTTATTATAGCGGTAAAACTTAAATTCATCAGAGTTATATTCACCACCTCTATCAAATCTGATTACTTGGATTTTTTTTTCTAACAACCCTTTAACTTTACTTTTATATACCTTAAACATTCCTAGAGCTTCGGATTTTTTAGAAATTAGGTAGATATAATCATTCCTAGAATAATCATCTATAAATGTAATAAAATATAATTTTCTTTTATATGTTAAAACTGTCAAGAGTCCACATATTTCAATATGTACTATAACTAGTAATTCAGATGCCCTTCTACCCTTAGGAAAAGGTTTTCTAGTGATTTTTTCATTTATGCATGGTTCATAATTTTCAAATTCATATTTTTTAGTGAAGGTAACAATCTCATGCTTATAATCATTTTCATTTTATTCATATTCACATGCCCTAACCTCAAATGTCATAAATACTCCCACATTCATTGCACAATCAATATAACAAGAAATAAGGAAATACAATATTCAAACAAAAAAGACTATGGTCTTTATCATAGTGTCCCCTGAATTTCACTTTTTCATATTTTTCAAAACTAACCTTATTAGCATGAAAATGAACTTTGAAACCCTTTTTGACAATGCTTGCTATCGACAAAAGATTCATTCTCATGAAAGGTATATACAAGACATTGGTTAATGTAGCCTATAGGTCTCAATCCTGACCATATCACTATAAGTATTATTTCTCATGTACACCCTGTGGTCACCTAGTTTTAGCTCCTTCAATTTCACAAGTCCTTTTGTTTTTGAGATATGCCTTGTTGCCCCTGAGTCAATCTACCACCTTTGGAGGTCGACATCTGTGATCAATGACTCAGAAATTGTGAATATTACTTCACATTTTTCTGTTACCTACTTTCCTGGATTTTTCTTCTTTGACTTGTTTGGGATATCCTTCTTAAAATGCTTGGGTTTTACATAGAAAAAACATGAGCCTTTTGGTGCAGCTTACGAATTCTTGTTCTGCACTTGATGCCCCTTAAAGTTCTTTTAAAATTTCTAAAAGAATGGGCCCTTATATTTGAATCCTTGAAATAATTCTAGGAAGGAAGCTTGTGCATTCATGACTTCTCTCCTTTATCTTTATTCATGTGCTCTTTCTCAAAAGTCAACTACAGAACAAGCTCGATTAGGACCAGGTTTTTCTAGTTCAATCTCATGACTATTGACACTATTGGCTCTCACTGTGGTAGAAATTTGCATTCCCTCTGGAATTTCAATTTCAGCTACTATGAGATCTTTTGCCATCATCAACATATGATTTACATGATCAACTACGTTGTCAAATTCATTTATCTTGCATGAGTTGTATTGTTTTAGAAGAAGTTGAATGTGAGTTTCAGATATCATGTTATACTTCTCCATAATCGCCTCCATCATTTTTTTGGTGGTGTCATAATTTTTAAACATTTGTATTAGATTATCTTACATGAATGTGAGGAGAGTTGTGCTAACGAGTCGGTCATTCTCAACAAATTTGTTAAATACTTTTTTTCTTCCACAGTTGATTTAGCAATGAGTGAAGGTTTTTATTTATTTAATGCATACAAGGACTTGTCATGAGTGAGCAAATATTCCTTTCTCCTTCACATTCCAAAATTTGTTCCATTTAATTTCTCATTTTTGGATAATCCAACCATAATTATTTTGTTTGTCATTTGCCTAAACATAAAGGAATACTGGGATTAAAAGTTTTGTGTCTCTATTATAGTTTAGGCATGTAACAAGAATCTCTATATATGCCAAGATACACAAAAGATACTAAATTTCATGCAAATTTGACAAAATAAAGCACTAAGAGGTTTTTAGTAAATCAAAACTGTTTTTCTATAATTTCAAAAAAGTCAAAAGCCTGTTTTTGAGCAGAATAATAATTAAATCAGAATATCAAAAAAATCATGAGGTCTGAGTTTGAAAAATCGATAGATAGAAATCCTTGTTACAAAATTTTCTAAAAGACAATTTTGTTTCCCAAATTTTTCAAAAAATAGAACCATTGAATAGTAATACTAAGAGGATCTTAAAAGAAATTAATCATAATGTTATGTATTAAATATGCAAAGTCATTAAATAATTGATAAAATAACGTTAAAAAGGGATAAACACGAAAGGGCGGGGTCTCTCGACCAAAAGAAAAGACTCACTGAAGCTCCCTAACACCGAAGCAGGTTATATGTCCCCCCCCCCCGAACAGGGCAGTTAGCTACATCTCATGATCGGGGGTCCCAAAGAGCACCACGTATGTAAGCATGTGCATCTCGTATCCCCATGTTTGTCAGCATTAATTAGCATTAGAGTTTGATGCGATTGCAAAGACTTAAGTACCCTCTCCTCCATTGGTGCAAAAAAAAATGACGATTCTTGAAAAGGAGTGGTTGTAAAGACTTAAGTGCCCCGAAGATGATTATTTAAGACCCAGTCTCTGCACTGGAGGATTTTCCGAAAAAGAAATCTCCCCTGGAGGAGGCCATGAACATCAACCCTCTTACTCTCTCTCTCTCTCCCTTCTATTTCTGCTTCTGTGCACATCCATTAGAAGATCATACATTGCTCCATCAAGCACCGACTGACCTGCACATTGACTGTTGTGGAGCCTGATTCAAAGTTTTTACCCTTACAAGAGGAGGGTTTGGGGGCTCATCTCAGCGTGGGTAGCATCATTCAACTCTCACTCTCTCCCTTCTATTTCTGCTTTTGTGCACATCCATTAGAAGATCATACATTGCTCCATCAAGACCCGACTGACCTGCACATTTACTGTTGTGGAGCCTGATTCAGAGTTTTTACCCTTACAGGAGGAGGGTCTGGGGGCTCCTCTCAGCGTGGGTAGCATCATTCAACTTGAAGAGTTGTGGAGTCTGATTTAGAGTTTTTACCCTTACAGAAAGGGGGGTCTGAGAGCTCCTCCCAGTGTGGGTAGCATCATTCAACTTGAAGAGTTATGGAGTCTGATTCAGAGCTTTTACCCTTACAGAAGGGGGGTCTGAGGGCTCCTCCCAGCGTGTTCATGGCCTTTTGCCCTTACAGGAGGGGGGTTCGGGGGCTCATCAACCCTCTCTTGCTCTCTCTCCCTTCTATTTCTGCTTCTGTGCACATCCATCAGAAGATCCTACATTGCTCCATCAAGCACCGACTGACCTGCACATTGACTGTTGTGGGTCCTTACTGATGAGCTGCCTCTAAATTTATTCGACTCTGGGTCCTTACTGCACTTGAAGTTGAGTCGCTGTATTTTTTGTTATTCGGTGGGTGGTGAGGCCCTCCTCTACTCTCTCAAGATTCTTAGCTTGGGCAATCTTTCTTTTGATGATTGTGGTTGTAATGTATCGTTGAAGTTAAAATGGGGAATGAAATGACAATAGAAATCGCTGAAAATTTACAGAAATAAATGCCCTCTTTCTAGAAAACTGAATCGTCGGTTCATGAAAATGACAAAACTACCCTCCATCGATATCGCGGGAAAACGTTCCACAGGTGGTTGTAATGTATCGTTGAAGTTAAAATGGGGAATGAAATGACAATAGAAATCGCTGAAAATTTACAGAAATAAATGCCCTCCTTCTAGAAAACTAAACCGTCGGTTCCTCTTCCTCGGACGGACATAAATGCCCTCCTTTTAGAAAACTGAATCGTTGGTTCGTGAAAATGACAAAACTGCTCTCCATCGATATCGCGGGAAAACGTTTCGCAGGTGGTTGTAATGTATCGTTGAAGTTAAAATGGGGAATAAAATGACAATAGAAATCGCTGAAAATTTACAGAAATAAATGCCCTCCTAGAAAACTGAATCGTCGGTTCCTCTTCCTCGGACGAACATAAATGCTCTCCTTCTAGAAAACTGAATCGTCGGTTCGTGAAAATGACAAAACTGCCCTTCATCGATATCGCGGGAAAACCTTCCGCAGGTGGTTGTAATGTATCGTTGAAGTTAAAATGGGGAATGAAATGACAATCGAAATCGCTGAAAATTTACAGAAATAAATGCCCTCCTTCTAGAAAACTGAATCGTCGGTTCCTCTTCCTCGGACGGACATAAATGCCCTCCTTCTAGAAAACTGAATCGTCGGTTCATGAAAATGACAAAACTGCTCTCCATCGATATCGCGGGAAAACGTTCCGCAGGTGGTTGTAATGTATCGTTGAAGTTAAAATGGAGAATGAAATGACAATAGAAATCGCTGAAAATTTACAGAAATAAATGCCCTCCTTCTAGAAAACTGAATCGTCGGTTCGTGAAAATGACAAAACTGCCCTCCATCGATATCGCGGGAAAACGTTCCGCAGAGTTTGCGTATGTAGCAAGCGTTATGTTGTATGATACAAATAGTTGAAAAAAATCCATTCTCGCTCTAAGCACTCTACCGGAGATTCTTTGCTTTCATCTCGAGTTGCCGGAGCATCCTTTCCTTTTTACCAGAGCATCTGTTTCCGTCTTACGCGCAGTCGCAGCATCGTTGCCACCTTCTGTTGCGTATTAGTTGTTACTATTGCTTACTCTATAGTTGGAATATCCAAATTCCCATCGTTTCGGTGAGTTTCGTGTAAGTTTTCTTTCTTCAATCTGAAGATTGGTTCTTATACAAGGATTTGTATTATGAACCCAAATATTCCGACAATTTCTAATTATGATGATCGTGTATTGTGTTGTGCAGGTTACCAATGTCTGCGCCTCATCAGATTAGAGATACCCCGTCGTTCTATGGGTTGTCTATTAGAGAAGTGATCCGCCAGTCCCATCTATCTAAAGTTTTTGAAAGATACCAAAATATACTTAAGATTGAGAACGATGAAGACAGGGAAAAAGCCTTGAAATCGTATTTTGCGGAGGATTATCCATCAGATATCGAGGTTGCGGACCAAAGGAAGAACTCTGAAGAACGAAAGATGCAGAACAAGGATGACGAAGAGAAGGCAAAGGCCAGAAATATTGATGAGAATATAAATAGAAGGCGCAGGATTAACGCACAGCAGATGGAAAAGAGGAAGAAGAAGGCGGAGGAGTGGGAAATGGATGTTAGCAATATGATGGCGGAGGCTCATAGAAGAAACTTGGAGAGTAGAGCAATGCGACACAAGACAAGGCTATTGAAGGAGGCGGAGGAGAGGCGAAGGCAAATGAATAAGGAGGAGGAAGAGAAGGAATAGAATATTCCTCAGTTTGAGGAAGAAAAGGAAAGGCGAAGGAGGGAGTTGGAGTTCGAGGAAGCTAAGGAAATGCAAAGGCAGTAGAAGGAGAATGAGGAAAAGAAGGAAAGGCAACAGAAGGAGAAGGAGGAGGAGGTAGAGAAGGAAAGAGAAAGGAAGAAGCAGGAGGAAGAATTGCAGGAAAGAAGGAAACAACAACTGCAAGAGAAAGAAAGGCGGCGGAAGGAGAAGGAGGAAAAAAAGGAAAGGGAAAGGAAGAAGCAGGTGAAAAAACTGCGGCAAAGAAGGAAACAAGAAATCGAAGAGAAAGAAAGGCGGCTGAAGGAGAAGGAGGAGGAAGAAAAGGAAAGGGAAATGAAGAAGCAGGAGGAAGAGGCGAAAAGGGAGAGACAAAGGAAGCAGAAGGAGGAGGAGATAAAGGAGAGAAAAAGGAAGGAGAAGGAGGAGGATGTGAAAAAGGAGAGAGAAAGGATGCAGGAGGAGAAAATGGAGAGAGAAAGGAAGGAGAAGGAGGAGGAGAAAAGGCAAAGAGAAAGGAAGCAGAAGGAGGAGGAGGAGAGAAAAAGGAAGGAGAAGGAGGAGGAGAAAAGGCAGAGAGAAAGGAAGCAGAAAGAGGAGGACGAGAAAAGGGAGAGAGAAAGGAAGGAGAAGGAGGAGGAGAAAAGGCAGAGAGAAAGGAAGCAGAAGGAGGACGAGAAAAGGGAGAGAGAAAGGAAGGAGAAGGAGGAGGAGGAGGAAAGGGAGAGAGAAAGGAAGGAGAAGGAGGAGGAGAAACGCGAGAGAGAAAGGAATCAGAAGGAGCAGGCGAAAAAGGAGAGAGAAAGGAAGCAGAAGGAGGAGGAGGAGAATAGGGACAGAGAAAGGAAGCAGAAGGAGGATGAGAAAAGGAAGGCGAGAGAAAGGAAGGCGACGGTGGAGCCGGAAGAGATGGAGATTGAAAGGCAGTTGGAGGCAGTGGACCCACCAGAAAGTCCCAGGTTGGAGGGAGAACAGCAGAAAATAGCGACCAAGGTAAATATATTCGTCCTGTCTGCGAAGATTTAATAATATGTTTAGCGATTTTGGTATAGCGATTACTGTGTTAGGTATTGATATTTATAGCGATTACTGTGATAGTATGTCTGCAACCGATATTATTTATAGCGGTTAGTAGAATAGTATTTATAAGTACAAATGGAAGTAATTTATAATTTGTAGGAATAATATGTTATTTTGTGTTACAGGGAGGTCACAGGAGAAGTAGAGCACCAGGTGAAAAGTTCGGAGGTCGCTGTCAATGGCCTGTAGTTTTGTCTTGGTATGGTCAACTGAGTGCATATCAGAAGGACCGACTACGAAATATGCACTTCAGTGGCCTTTTGGACCAGCAATATTTTGAAACTTGCTGGAATACCATGACTCACCTGGTAAATAAGTGGAATGATAAGACTAACACATTCCAGTTTGATTCTTTTGAGATCACCATGACTCTAGAAGATGTGGCGAGGATCACTGGCCTTAAGTGCGATGGCAGTGCTGTCCTATTACGACATTCAAACTATAACGCAAGGGAAAACTGCACTACCCTTCTAGGAATGTCGATGGACGAATGGAGTCAATGTATTTCTGGTGGAAGCAATTCCACATCAATGAAGGTCTCAGTTTTTCGTAATAAATGGGAAGGTCACTCCACTACTTGTGTATCTGAAACAGCTGACCAAGAGTTGCGCGGCTTCCTTCTATATTTTTTTGCTCTTACATTATTTTCCGATTGTTCTGGTTCGAGAATAAGTTCCATGTGGCTGTAGTACCTGGCAGACTTAGACGAAGTCGACAACTATGCTTGGGGTGCCGCTATGCTCGCACACCTGTACAGTCAACTCCACCGTGCGAGTAATGGTACGAAAACAGTTGGCGGATTTTGGCCATTTGTTCAGGTATTTGTTGATTACATACTTAGTATTTGTAGACAAATCTCATTGCAGTCTGTGGCGTTGCTAATAATATTTTTTTGTTAGGCCTTGGCATTGGAACATATTATCCCATTGCGTCCACGGTGTGGCCCTCCGATTTGTGGTTTTCCAAAGATCGGTCGCTGAGCCAGAATAAACATCGCAGTTTATAATGCTAAGTTTATTTTAGATGGGCTGCAATTAAACGAGGTAAACGTTCTAAAATTGTTTACAATCGCGTCAGCATTTACCATTAAGTATTATAAGTCGTTGTAATGTTCAGCATTCTTAAGTATACATCACTACAGGATTGTCTTCCGTAGTGCATATCGTTGTTGCCATATCATGCGTAAATAAATTTTAATATATTTGTCATTCGTTATTAAAAAGAATTACCAATGTACAGGTTTTGTGGAGACCTTATGGAGATGGGGGCGATGATGAAGACATTGTTGCGGAGGCTGCCAGATTGTCTGACCGCGATTTGTGGCTATTCTGCAATTTTGAAGCTGAGTTGCAGCAAGGTAGTCGAGTTCTCCTACAATCTGGCTTGGGGCAGTCTATCCCAAATAAGCCTTTGGAGGTGAGAAGGAAGATGAATATTGGTGGGGGCAGGCACGTGAATTGGAACGATCGCTACAGGGACGAATTATTAAATTGGAACTCAGGTGGTTTCTCTGCCGTACCGTATGATCATGAAGGACGACAATTTGATCCCTTCTATTTCGAAAGCTATTGGGAACCAATGCGGCGAAATTGGAAGATTGAGAAAATTGTCAACCCATGCCTCCCAACTGTCCCTTCTCATGTTGTAGCCCAGCCTCTACAACCAAAACGTCGTCTCGCTCTGGTTAATACGACTAGTCCATCAGTAACAAATCACGAGGAAGACCGAACACTTGCTCCAAAAGAGAAGACTGTCTCTGCCGCAAGGTTCGAACTTATTGAGAGGGAGAATAAGAAATTAAGGACAGAAGTAAGCACTATGGGGACCCAATTGAATGCAGTGGTGGACATGATGACCAGTCTTCTTAGGCAAGGTTTCGCAACGAGGAGGCCACCCAGGATAGACAGTCCACCAATAAAAAGTGAGAGACAAGTCTATGAAATTTCATCAGATTCGTCTAGTGACTCAGAATAAATCCTAGATTTTCATTTTTATCACGCTATACATTTGTTGTAATTGTATAATGAGTTGTGGTAACGTGAAATTCT
Source organism: Nuphar pumila (assembly GCF_984573655.1). Classification (NCBI taxonomy): domain Eukaryota; kingdom Viridiplantae; phylum Streptophyta; class Magnoliopsida; order Nymphaeales; family Nymphaeaceae; genus Nuphar; species Nuphar pumila. The sequence goes on along the minus strand of NC_143261.1, from coordinate 68,413,983 downwards.
TTTACTGTTTAATTCTTTATTATTATATCTTTCCGACTTTGGGTCTCGGTAATAAATAAACTTTCATCTATAGGAGGATTAGTAGGTTGATAAGAAGGATGGTTGTCTTCATCTATATTTTCTTTTTTACTAAACTAATTGAGTTCATCATCACTAAAAATATCATCATTTCTAGATAGTAACTTAAACAAGAAAGAGTAATCCATATTCTCTTTATGGGATTCATCCTTCTCAAAACCACTAACGTTTCCTAAGAAAGTCGCATTCCTAGAAACATATAGTTTGTCGTTCTTAACATCATAGCATCTAAATCTTTTTTGAGTTTCAGAATATCCAAGAAATGCATAAGGAATGACTTTTGGTGAGAGTTTGTCATTTTTGTCGGTAAGGACAAAACATTTACATCCAAAGATTCTTAACCTATTTTAGTCGGGTTCCTTTTGGTATAAAATTTTAAAAGCTGAAGTTTTGTTTAGATTTTTTGAAGAAAAGTGGTTTATAAGATAAACGGATGTAAGAGCCGCCTCGGCCCAAAAACTTTTTGGAATGTTTTGAGAAATGAGTAAAGTTCTAGTTGTTTCAATAATATACCTATGTTTTCTTTCAGCTAGACTGTTTTGTTGTGGTGTTTTTGGACAAGATCTATGATGAACTATTCTATGGTTTTCAAGATAGTTTTTAAAATCATTTGAAAGATACTCTCCTCCGGAATCAACTCTAAAGATTTTTAAATTATCATTAAATTGATTTTTAATCATCATATGATATATCTTAAACGATACAAAGACTTCAGGCTTATGTTTAAGGAAGTATATCCAACAAAATCTTGAATAATCATAAAAAAAATAACATAGTAAGCAAATCCTCCCTTAGATACTACGGGTATCGGTCCCCATAAATCCGAGTGCATAAGTTCAAAAGATTTGTTTGTAAACGTAGATCTTTGTTCAAAAGTCAAGCTTCTCATTTTTCCAAAAATGCAATGATTACAATTGAAATTACTTTTACAGAGATCTTTAACAAAATGCAAATAAGAAAGCTTGACGACATTGGGATGTCCAAGTCTTTTATGCCAAACATTTATATCTTTATGTTGGGTAATATTACAAAAAGAATGTTTTAGAATTTGTAGAAACTTTATATAGTAGAGATCTCCTTTTCTAGAGCCTTTCCTAATCAACTTGTCGGATCGACGATCCTGTACCCAACATTTATTTGATGAGAACTTAACATAACATCCATGGTCCGAGAGTTGAGAAACTGAAAGCAAGTTCTGACGGCACAAAGTTATGGATGAGAAATATAACATCCATGGCATCGCTAAGATATAGCATTTCTGTTTAGCAATCGCTGTATTTGTCTTCGCCTCGAAAGAATAGCGCACAAAGTATTGGCGATCTAAGCCATGAACAATAATTTAACGAGTTCTGACGGCACAAAGGTTTGTATCCATATACGATAATCGTGAAAAGGTATTTGTGTTAAATAATCAATAGATAAGGAAAGGATTTGTTGCCATCGCTGGATACTTCGTGCTTTGAGTCGGAGAGCGATCTGTGGCATCACAGCATAGTGATTTGTGGGTATTGTTCGAATGTATAATCACACGTGGAAAACGTATTTTTGAATAATTAAAACTTAATGAGCGGCATGGAAAGACGTATTTTTGAATACTTCGAACGCAAGCATTTAATTTGGCGGCGGTTATCAAAAAAAGGCGGCATGCGAAAAGCCGTATTTATATTTTTTTTAAACGCAAACAATTAATTAGCGGGCTGTTTTCAAAAAATGGCTGCACGTTAAAGGACTTTACCTTTGTAGGTGAGGACGGCGTTTCAGTATCTCCGTTGCAAAGGTGTCATCGATATCTCCTTCCAGGCATGGCGCCGAAGAAGGGGACAATCGGAGCCGTACGACCAGTCATGGCGGACAAGAAGAGGACGAGTGGAGCAATACGACCCGGCACGACGGCAACAGAGAGGACGATGGTAGCAAAAAGACCAGGCACGGCGCCAGAGGAGTGGACGAGGGGAGAAAAACGACCAGGCACAGAGCAAACAGATAGGAGGATGGGAGCTAAACAACCAGGCACGTTGCCAATGGAGTGGACAATGGGAGCAAAACGGCCACGCACGGCTCTGAAGAAGAAGACAACCACATCCACAGTACTAGGACTAGCGCTTAAGAGGTATATTTTTTGAAACGCCTGAGCGGTTTAGTGAACATTTGGCTTTTCATGTCGTATTTGGACTAGTGTTGTTTACTGTAGACAATAATTTCAATGTCCAATCCTGAATACCACGCTCATGGTGCACTCAGTGCAACATCCACAGTCTCGGGTGGGCGGCAACGCCCTGACGAGTTCGTAGATGACATCGAGCAGATGCAAGATGAATTTGCAGATGGGAACACTATCAGTAATTTTGTAAGTATTTGTCCACTATCAATTTCTAGGTTATCGGTTTGCATGTTCTGAAGTTCGTAACTTTGTGCAACCAGACAATGTATGATTTTGTCAATTACATTCAGAGCAACCCAATGAGCAATACAGTACGCATCATCAGCCCGTATTTCATGGTATGTCTGGGCCGCTGTTGTTCTGTTTGCTTTCATGACGTACTAACGTTTCTTGGTGGTTAAACCTTGCTATTTTGTGCAACAGATGTACGTCCGGCGAAAGCCATACGGCATAGGATTCGAAGATGCACTACCTTGTTGGAACAACGATGATGAGTGCATAGACATTTCGAAATTTAGAAAGGTAAGTGAACAAACCTCTTATCCAAGGTTTATTCGTAACATCCCCATCACGATAAGTCTCTGGAACGAAAAATGATTTTATCGATTCGCAGATTTTACTTCCTACACTCTGGCAACATCCAGACCATTGGGTCCTATACGAGATGAATTTTCAGCTAAAACAACTATAGTGCTACAACTCATTGGACTGCCACAGTGGCGTAGAACGCGATGCTATGCATTTGGTAAGCTTGTACCCAAAGGTGAAGTAGCTATTCGAGGTGGACCGGACTGTAATATATTATCCCTTTTTCACAGGCGGGATTCCTTAACGGGCAAATGGGTGTCGACATTGGTGAGTGGATGTTGCTCTGTGCTGACGATGCTTCGTTACAAAGTAATGGGGTCGATTGTGGCATATTCATAATGAAGCATATTGAAGCAATACACAATAGAAAAGAACCTTGTTTCCACGCTGTATGAGCTTCGTATCCGATGTTATTGGGTATTCCTGTTATATATTGGTTTCACATTACCTGTTTTGTTGCAGGAACATATGCCGGTAATACGCGACGAAATATGCAGAAAATTGATTGAGTTTAAAATGAACGGCAGACAGAATAGTATAAAGTGAAACCTATCGATTGCTCTGTCTGTACAACCTAACGAGCCCCTCCATCACCGTTCTCGCCGTCCTCCTCGACAGCAACCCAGTCGGTGCAGTCGCGCTGAGGGTGGCCAGCAGGAGCTCCGCCAAGTCCTCTTCCTCTCCCTAGCGAGGTCTAAGCGGATTTGTCGTTCCGGTGACGGGTGTTCATCTCGTTCCGCTGACGGGTGTTCTATGAAAAGTAAATTGTATTCAGAAATAGTTTTGTGTTGTATACGCATAACCAATGCTGGTAAAGTTGTTCTTAAACAATGAAGAATACTGTACGGCGAAAGATATTTCTAAATATCGCATTACTCTGTCTGTACAACCTAACGAGCCCCTCCATCACCGTTCTCACCGTCCTCCTCGACAGCAACCCAGTCGGTGCAGTCGCGCTGAGGGTGGCCAGCAGGAGCTCCGCCAAGTCCTCTTCCTCTCCCTAGCGAGGTCTAAGCGGATTTGTCGTTCCGGTGACGGGTGTTCATCTCGTTCCGTTGACGGGTGTTCTATGAAAAGTAAATTGTATTCAGAAATAGTTTTGTGTTGTATACGTATAACCAATGCTGGTAAAGTTGTTCTTAAACAATGAAGAATATTGTACGGCGAAAGATATTTCTAAATATCGCATTACGTGAACTTATCAATAAGAAAGGTTTGTTCTTAGAAATCGCTGTATTGATGAACCGACGGTAATGTACACCTAAGGCGATTTCTTGAGACGTACTTGTGGATTTATTTGAGACCCAAAGATTCGGTCCAATCGCATTGACTACGATTCAGAATAGCCCTCTGGCATGACATTGTTTTCATTAATGCGGAGTGCTTTTTTATTTAAGATTTGCTTTTGGTTTAATGAAACTGACGTATATACTCGAAAACTGACGGAGGGTGATAGGACATTTCATTAATATTTGAATGACACAACACACAGTTCCACTTTGCTTCGCGAATAAGGAACCGACATAATCGACAATTCCTGCATAAACGACTTATTCTTGAATCGAGTGCATAGGCGGCTTTGACGCAGTTGTCGTATCCGTCTATACCTTTTTCGTAGGTCTGTAAGATCATAATTGAAGAAACCGTCGTTTAAAATTCAAACAATTTTCAAATGTTGGCACAAGTTTTCATGGTCGTAGTAGTGTAGTTTGACGTTAGACCACCAAGCGTATCGCTTTGTACTATTCGTAAAATACGAACGCGACATTAAAGCGATGTTTAAGCATACAACATTTCATAGCGATGTTGAATATTATCATTTCGAACATTAGAAGTCTTTGTACATTGCACACATCGCAGTCTCACCCTGCGACTGTCAATCACGCGGGTTGAGCGCACATCTTTTATCAATTACAAGCCTTTTAGATCCTCACCTCCGTCAGTTTCTCCTCCAAAATTAGAAAGGACGTCAACTTTTTGCAGAGTTCTTCGCGGAATCCGGGTATATCAACCTGCAAAAACAGATTGTAAACTAGAAGCAATAGACATGCCCTTAATTCCCAATAACAGAGGCCAAGGAATGGCATACAGCGTCGAAACAGGGTTCTGCACCATTGTATATCGCTTTAATGTACTTTATTACAAATACGCCGCAATCAACGCCATTATCTTGTAAAGGAGCATGGTATGCCGTGCGATAGATCCACTCGCTGACATCGACTCCCAAAATGGCTATGAGGAAACCGATCTGAGAATAATGCGACCGAAAGTAAATTCATGACCCCAGTACACTACACGATACTCATATAGATGGAATCTTACGAGATGGGAAATGTCTAGCCGTAAACCACTGTCAACTTCCAACGAATTGTAACACCATAGTTGTTTTTTGCGTAAATCCATCACGTATAAGACCCAATGCTTTTCAGACTGCCAGAGTGTAGGAATCAGTATCTGCAAATAGATCGAAAAAATGTTGTTACCACTGTCACGCTGTAATATTGCACTGTCGGTTTGTTTGCTTACCTTTTCACTTGTCATAAGGTCTCTGCAGTGATTACCGTTAACCCAATAAGGTTTGCCGTCTTGAAATCTACTGGAGTATGGCAAACGGCGTAATATAATCTGCAAACCGAAAGAAACATTGCTAACACCAACGTTAACATACGAATCAATTGGACTAAATCAATAATGAAAAGCAACATAAAATACAACCGATATACTATGAAATATGGGCTGACGACGCTCATAGTCTGGCTTGGTGCGTTGCTTTTAATATAATTTACGAAATCGGATATAGTCTGTTTGCAGCAAATATGGTGTTGTATTGATCATACGTACACATGGCTTACGTTTATAGACAACTACTACTAGTTTCATACTAACAAAATTACTGATCATGTTGCATTGTGCGAATTCACTGCGCATTCGGTTGATGTCCTCCAGGAGTGATTGACTAAGTTTTCGCCCAACTTCGTCGGTGGATGTTCGACTGAAATGAATGCGGATATTGCAACGACCGATATTTAAATTACATTATATAGTACACAAAAACAAATCGCAAAAAATGCATGAAAGAGACGGATTTTGCTGAACATGTAGACTATGTGTAGACAATATACCCATGATTTGCCATTGTTGGTCGTGTAGCTGTCTTCGTCTGCCTCACCGACTATAATTTTCTATGTTCGAGGGCGGATCTCCAGGTTTATGAAGGAACCGTCGGTTTGGTTGTTGCTGGTTCACGAAGTAGAAGACAAACACACCTTCCAGTGCTTATGCGACTATTTATGACCTAAAAGATGTACTGCTCAACCAACATGATCAATGAATACTGTACGACAACTCAAACATTTATGGGTATCCATTGAAAAATACACATTGAGTAGCCTTTTATTTATAATATATGGATACAACTTTTCACAAGATAACAATAATGATTTCAAAAGGCAAGTGGAGGTGTCGGGAACGCGAAAGATTTGCTGGAGAAGAAGTTGACTGGAGGTGTATGGCGATTTGTGGTTATCGTTGAATAGCGATCTGTGGCATCGCAGCACAGTGATTGACAGTCCTACGCTGCGATGCCACACATCGCAGCACACTTGAACAATCCTTCGCATCACGCTAAGATTGACAGTCCAACAATAATCAACAACGTTCTACGCTGCGATGCCACATATCGCTATTCAACGATAACCACAAATCGCCATACAGTGATGTCATCATTCGCCTTCCTGCAGAAGCAAAAACCCGCTATCTATCAATTTGAACAAATTCAACCACGAACCGCAAGTCGTCAATGACAAACGACTATAAACTCTCAAAAAATCCGGCATTGTGGAGATCGGGTCATGCAAAGAGGCATGACAACTAAGTTAATAGCCCACACGAGATTCTTGTGTCCCAAACCTATTTGTCGATCGCATCATAGTCTGTCATGAAAGAGAAAATATTAGACACTGAATTAAGTTTCACAAGAAATGCATACCTCCTCGCAACATCGATTACATACCAAAAGCCTTGTAAAACTGTAGCGATCGTTGCCGGAAATCTGGTCGGGAGGAATGTAGGTTTGAACGTTTGCCGGTACTTCTGCAGGGTATTGCTGCATGATGGACATTACACGAGTTAGCTATTTGACAAGCTTCACGCAATAGGAAGCAATATAATGTTTTACATACCTGTTCATTCGAAGGGCTTTGTTGTTTTTTATTACAGGTTGGTTGTTTCTTAGTCCTTTTCTTGCCAACCAATTCTAGTGCACCCTTTGCCCTCCGACGACTGCGATCAGAGGCAGGTTTTCTTTTGATACTCTGCGCTTCATGAATATGTCCATCATAATCAACAACGTTCACTACTGACTTGTTGAAGATAATGTTTACGCTTCGGCGCAACTTCTCGGGAGTGTCAAGCGAGACATGATTTTGACCTACGTTGTTCGATCCCATTATCTTCGGCTGGTATTCATTCGCTGCAACAGACTTAATGTGAATTAACTTCACGTTTTCAAGTAACTCCGTTGCAGCTTTTCTCACACATGCATAGCCTTCTTCGCTTCTCGATGCCAAATCAGCAACATGCATGAATGACCTACACAGTTGTTGGTAACGGGAGGCTATGTGGCACTTCTCGTCAACACCAGATTTACTCGCATTGTCCATAACGAGCATTTCAATCTTCGCGCATCTCGTCCATCTTCGCATTACGTAAGACTCAGGTATTTCTTGTATCTTCTCTTGATTGAGTGCCTTTAATGCATGACAGCATAGGATACCTTTGAATTCATACATTTTGCACGAACATTCTACCCTTCTGTTGTCGACATTGTACGTGACATGCGCTTCTTGCCTTTCCTGATGCTTTTCGCCCTGACAAAAAATATGGTATTTGTGCATATTCTCGGTTTGCACCAGTTCTTCTATTTTGCAATTCATGACATGCAACACCTCTTTCTTGATTCATTCAAATACAGTTAGTGTATACAGAGCTGCAGGTCGCATCAATATTTTCATGCCAAAAGTTAGAGGTCATGTATTGAAGCATTTCACGTCTTGTTCAAGCTCATTCTGTCTTAGACCGTCTACAAATAATTCATATTATTCCATGAAACGAAACATTGTTAAACATGAATACAGGGTTTTCTTCAGCGTGGCATGCATAGATTCGGCTCTTTGTGTGCTTATCATACCTGCACAAAAGTATTGTCTTCCATATGCCAATGCCCACTTCTCTTTTTCTGCATATAAATTTTGTAACCACAGACAGTCAGCAAGGTCGTATGTCTTAATCATTTTGTCTCAATCTGACTTAAAGGTGACCTCGTCTACGCTATGAAGTACACACCTTGTAAAATGTTTGTCAAACCCTGTATTCTGATTAAATATGTGTCCTATGTTCTTTGCTGCATTTTGAAAGATATGCCACAAACACAGGCGATGATGTGCATCTAGCCACACATGAAGCACTGCAGCCGCAATTGCGTGATCACCATCTGTAAGTACAGTTTCAGGATGCTTCCCGTTCATTGCCTGTGTAAATACTCTGAACAACCACTCAAAGGTTTCCTTGGTCTGGTCATACACAAAAGCACCGCCTAATATACAACTCTGTGCGTGATGGTTCACTCCCACAAACTGCGCAAATGGCCACTGTTCAGTGTTAATCTTTACTGTAGTATCAAACACAAGCACATCATTGAAGCATTCATAATCTAATCTAGACCTTGAATCTGACCAAAACATATTCACGGCATATCCATCTGCGTCCACTTGCATTGCACTAAAGAAACCATGTTCATTGCTTGATTTATTCTGTAAGTAATGAATCAAACAAAATATTTCTCCGTTCTTCATGTTATTTGTCCTCTTCCTGCTCAAGTGGTTTCTAAGATCCAAAGGTGTGAATGACACATTTTCGCGACCACCATCAATGCGGGTAAACAAATTGTATGTCTTCCTTGGTGCAATGCCGGCGCTATCGGCTATTTCAACCATTGCAACATGAGCTACAGTTACTTTACGATGTGACCTTAGCATAGGAGTCATAAATGATGCAGATAAATCATGATTATGATCACTGATTAAAGTACGCACGACAAATTTCCCATTCGGATGTCTTCTCAAAATCAATCTCGCCTGACATCCACATCTTGATTCTGGCGTGCTCCTAGTTGGATTTCCCATTGATTTCTTCCAACCTTGCTTGGAACAGACATATGTCTTTCTAACCAAGACACCCTGTGCATTTTTTGACCAAGAAAACCTTCTCACACTGAAGCCAACTTTTAAGGCATAATCATTGTAAAATTTATATGCATCTTCTTCGTTATTAAAATGCATTCCTTCTACAGGAACATAGTCAAGTGCAATTCCATGTACATTCTCAGTTCCTACGGTTTTATTAAGTGTACTGACATCAAAATCAGGATCATTATTGAATTGCATTTCTTCTCCTGGAACATTGAAGTCAGGTGTACTTCCGTGTACATTCCGGGTGCATACACTTTTATTATGTGCGCTGTCATGGTAGTCTACCTCATCATTGAATTGCATTTCTTCCACTGAAACATTCAAGTCAATAGTGGGTCTAATGCCTGCACCCTTCTTTTCATGTGCATCGTTAGTGCAGATGTTCAATTCTTCAGTTGGGTCATAAGTATAGATATTCAATTCTCCAGATCTTTCTATTGATTGAGCTACATCGTCTTTATTACAACCTGATGATAAGCTCAATAATGTTTTAAGCAATATATCAATTTGTGTTTGCAGTAACATGGCAAACAAGTCGATATTATCTCACAAAAACGAGAGTCTGTTACTAATACAGCGGTTTGAGATACAATGCATATGATGAGTGAATGTAGGATACCTGATGGGGTAGAGGCCCTTCCTAGCATCTGCAAACAAGCATTCCTATCAACAGGTCCCAGCGTCTTACAAATATCGATAAGTTTCCAACCTTCGTAAGAACAAGATCTACCTGCAATAACAAAAAAAAAACCTTAATGACACACAAGACGACATGCCTTCTTCATCGATAGCATGATGCTGGGAAGCTACTCACGCCGCCTTGATGGAACTGGTTGGAATGTTTGTGCATCATTGCTTTCTTCCTTAATGCCTAACAACAACGACAAATAAAAGAAGACAGTGGAATGTTTTGTAAGCAATATATCAATTTCCGTTAGCAAGCGGCATAGGTTTACTACGATTTAATCAGGATGCATATAAGAACGGATACCACTAGGGTTACGCAAGTCAAAGCAACGATTTAATGAATGAAAGTATCAAAGCAAGTGCGGTTTGATGTTTGCTTATGCTGAGCATCGACGTGTCGCTTACCATGCCAATAAAATAAACATGTCATACATGTGTGTTGACGATAACGCTCTCATAATATCCACGAGGCTCTAAAGCGAGTTCAATAGAAGTCGCTGAGAGAGCAACGATATGCATGCGAAAATCGCCCCGCCATGCGTGTCAAGATGTGTTTCTGCACCCAAACGTTTTCAAAGTCTGTGTACAAATATCTTACAAATACATATTACAAAACATATAATATCTTACAAAACGATATGTATAGCGATTTGTCAGATATTGAAAATCGATACGGCAGTTCAGTATTTATAACTTATAACTCGACGATACAAAAACATATTATCTAAAAGGTCGATAAATATATCGCATAATAAATTACAAATCGATAAGGAAGAACATGAACATAATAGCAAACAAATCGATATTAACTAACAAAAATGTATCTCACAAAAATGAGAGTCTGTTACTAATACAGCGGTTTGAGATACAATGCATATGATAGTGACTGTAGGATACCTGAGGGGGTAGAGGCCCTTCCTAGCATCTGCAAACAAGCGTTCTTGTCAACAGTCCCAGCGTCTTACAAATATCGATAAGTTTTCAACCTTCGTAATAACAAGATCTACCTGCAATAACCAAACAATGCCTTAATGGCACACAAGACGACATGCCTTCTTCATCGATAGCATGATGAGATGAAAAGCTACTCACGGTGCCTTAATGGCACTGGTTGGAATGTTTGTGAATCATTGCTTTCTTCCATGATGCCTAACGACAGCAGAAATGAAGAGAAGACACTGGAATGTTTTGTAACACAAGGCAGGCACGAGAAGGCGACAGTGTGTTGTACAACAGGATAAAAAACAAGGCGGAAAGCTCGACTGGAGACGAAGGCAAAGTTTGCGTTGATAATGGGAGCAACTGTTACAGCAGATGGCGCAGGCGAACATCTCCACTTTAAATGGTTAACATCAAACTTTCTGGATGGAGGACTTTTTTGTCCTTTTCCCCACCCGTCGTTTCACAACTTTTGAATGGAGGATATTTTTGTCATTTCCTCGAACCGTCATTTCAGGGCAAGAAAAGCAAGTAAGGGTGATTAAGTCTTTGCAACAGCACCAGAGTCCGATGCAAAGTTATGTCAACATACACGGGAATACGAGCCCCATGTGCATGAATACGTGGCGCTCATTCGATCCCCCAAACACGGACGTGGGATTCAGTGAATCATCGGGGGCGAACATACACAACCCTCCCCCCTAACACGCTGGTGCTCCTTTTTCGGCAATGAATCTCCAGTGGAGTACAATACGGTCGGCAAGTGTTCTCACCCAAAGGCTACGAACGACAGTTGTTACCTCGAACATGGCTAACTTGGTTGATTTCACCTGCTCAACAATGAGGACAGGTTTTTCCGGCAAAAAGAAAGGGGAAAACCTGGCAACTCGAGCATGACTGTTATTCAACTATTACAGTAGGGTTTTTCTCTTCCCGTGATATGCTGAAAATCGACAAGAAGGCCCCAAGTTCCTTTCTCTCCTGTTGTTCCTCTTCTCTCTTTTATCAAACAGATAAGTATTGTGCCAGTTTCGGTGCTAATATCCAGTGATTCACAGTGCCTAAGAGCTGATCCTTGGAGCACTTTCCTGATTTTCCTTTTCTGGTTTTACACGGAGAGAGCAAACTCCAATCATCGGAAAACACTCCAAATACGATACTTTTGACAGCAAATACCAAAGGTCGCTAGCCACCAGAAACCAGGTATGTACCGTACCCTACCCTTCCGGTTTCTACAAACAGGAACTTCCTCGATCGTTTTCTATTTGTCAATAAATAAATTTTCAACTAAAACTTTTTGCTAATTTCCTTTTTCTATCTTTTTGGTTTTGGGGGAGGTCGATTTTCACTGCAACGCGCCCACACCAGGCACTGATATGAGCACTGACAGGGAGAACCATCTTGCTCTAATACCACTGTAAGATCTGATACACATGCCGAAGGGTGGACCCATGGTTCAAAGCATGATCGCCACAAACTGTTTTGTACTCATAGCCTCTAGCCTTTCATAATGATTTCCTTGTTTTCAAGAAATCAGTAACAACCCTTGAACTAGACAATGTAATCATGCATTCTTGCATGTTGATTATCCTATTTTATGTTTCACTTAACTGTTACATGTCTTGTTTGGCCAACCATTGGAAGGGTGCAACGGTTGGAGTGGCCATCCCAAAGGTTATCTTATGGCCACATAACCCTACACATATATAGGGTTGGATAAAGCTAAACTTATTTAGCATATGGAATCAGTCTCAGCTTCTTCTTGGATCGAGAGTGGGTTTCATGATCAGAGATCATGGGGGACACAATCTATTCCTTGGGTGGTTGAGTCAGGGATGAAGCCTGAACCATAGAGAGTGATGTGCCTGGTTGGACTGTGTCCTTATGAGAGCAGACTTATTATTGAGACTTTCAGGAAAGACATTGTTTTAATCTCTAATAGGGTGCTGGAAGGAAGGGGCGGATTGCAGACATTGCAAACAGACTTGGGAAGTCTAACCGTATCACATGTATATGGGTTAGCAAGGACCAGAATTATTGTGCTTGCACCCTGGCTAGGTTTAATATCTTAGGAGAGGATAGGGTGTGGAAAGACAAGCCACTGGATTGGTTCCCTCCCTTTCAAATTTGTAACTGTGAACTCTTAATTGTACTCTGGTCGCGGTTTGCCTAACCCTAGCTTGCCAATCTAAAAAAATTATTTCCACATTAAGACATTTCTTAAAGACACTTCTTACCTCCACTTCTTGTTCTAGAAACTAACGCTTGTACACATGATTTCTCTTAGATAGCATGGTACTATCTAGAAAATGCTGTGTTTGAGCTCTGGTTGCCCAATATAACCCACTCTCTCTCTCTCTCTCTCTCTCTCTCTATATATATATATATATATATATATATATGTATGTGTGTGTGTGTGTGAAGTCCCCCACCGAAGTATGTGATCTCTAGGTGAGGTCACTTACACTAAAGCTCGTGTTGAGCTCACCAGGCACCCACACACCTAATCAGAGTTGAACCTGGGGTGAAAGGGTCTCAGCATCTTCTCCTCAACCCCGCAACTACTCAGACTACCCAGGAGAGTGTCCAATACAACTCATTCTTTCTTTTTTTTTCTCTGACAAAGAAAGTTGGGGTTAGGCAGAATTGGGTTTTGAACTTGCAACGACCCAACACAAGGCAAAGCAGGTTATATGTCCCCCCCCCCCCGAACAGGGCAGTTAGCTACATCTCATGTTCGGGGGTCCCAAAGAGCACCACGTATGTAAGCATGTGCGTCTCGTATCCCCATGTTTGTCAGCATTAATTAGCATTGGAGTTTGATGCGATTGCAAAGACTTAAGTACCCTCTCCTCCATTGGTGCCAAAAAAAATGACGATTCTTGAAAAGGAGTGGTTGTAAAGACTTAAGTGCCCCGAAGATGATTATTAAGACCCAGTCTCTGCACTGCAGGATTATCTGAGAAAGAAATCTCCCCTGGAGGAGGCCATGAACATCAACCCTCTGACTCTCTCTCTCTCCCTTTTCTTTCTGCTTCTATGCACATCCAACAAAAGATCTTACATTGCTCCATCAAGCACCGACTGACCTGCACATTCACTGTTGTGGAGCCTGATTCAGAGTTTTTACCCTTATAGGAGGAGGGTTTGGGGGCTCCTCCCAGCGTGGGTAGCATCATTCAACTAAATGAGTTGTAGATCCTGATTCAGAGTTTTTACCCTTACAGGAGGAGGGTTTGGGGGCTCCTCCCAGCGTGGGTAGCATAATTCAACTTGATTCGTTGTGGAGCCTGATTCAGAGTTTTTTCCCTTACAGGAGAAGGGTGTGGGGGCTCCTCCCAACGTGGGTAGCATCATTCAACTTGAAGAGTTGTGGAGTCTGATTCAGAGTTTTTACCCTTACAGAAAGGGGGGTCTGAGGGCTTCTCCCAGCGTGGGTAGCATCATTCAACTTGATGAGTTGTGGAGTCTGATTCAGAGTTTTTGCCCTTATAGGAGGAGGGTTTGGGGGCTCCTCCCAGCGTGGATAGCATCGTTCAACTTGATTCATTATGGAGCTTGATTTAGAGTTTTTGCCCTTATAGGAAGAGGGTTTGGGGGCTCCTCCCAGCATGGGTAGCATCGTTCAACTTGATTCGTTGTGGAGCCTGATTTAGAGTTTTTGCCCTTACAGGAGGGGGGTTCGGGGGCTCCCCCCAGCACGGGTCCCGGGTGTCGTGGTCAAAAAATGCACAGGGTGTCGTGGTGAGAAAGATATATTTTTGTGCCCCGAAGATGATTATTTAAGACCCAGTCTCTGCACTGCAGGATTATCTGAGAAAGAAATCTCCTCTGGAGGAGACCATGAACATCAACCCTCTCCCTTCTCTTTCTGCTTCTATGCACATCCAACAAAAGATCTTACATTGCTCCATCAAGCACCGGCTGACCTGCACATTGACTGTTGTGGAGTCTGATTGGAAGAAATCAATGGAAAATCCAGCAAGGAGCATGCCAGAATCAAGATGTAGATGTCAAGCGAGAATGGTGTTGTGCAACTCAAATAACACAAAATAATAGGGGTCTGGTTTTTAGTTAAAATGAGGAATGAAATGACAATAGAAATCGCTGAAAATTTACAGAAATAAACTAAACTCAATAACGAAGACACCACTTTTTACAGATTTGGAATATGACCTCCGGTTAGGGAGATATGGCCCAGACAAGTTTGTCCTAATTCGGGTAGCGATTTACAGCGATTTGCTTACTGAATAACACTACAAATCGCTATAGTGATTTGCGGAAGACACTACAAATCGCTATAGCGATTTGCGGAAGACACTATAAATCGCTATAGCGATTTGCTGAAGACACTACAAATCGCTATAGCGATTTATGGAAGACACTACAAATCGCTATAGCGATTTGCGATTTGTAGTGTCTTCCGCAAATCGCTATAGCGATTTGTAGTGTCTTCCGCAAATCACTATAGCGTTTCGTTGGAGACCCGAAAATACTACAAATTCCTGTAGGAAAGCCCAATAATACTACAAATCGTTGTTGGAAGGCCCAAAAAAAATTTGGTCCGGAGGGCGCTGCCCCCCGAGCCTCCCGCCAGGGGTGGCCCCCCCTGGACCCCCGCCCGCTGACCGCGCAGCGGGATCCACGGGGGGGGGGGGGGGGGGGGGGAGCCCCTGGATCCCCCTCCTGTAAGGGCAAAAACTCTAAATCAGGCACAGAAGTAGAGAGAGAAGGGAGAGAGTGTAAGAGGGTTGATGTTCATGGCTTTCTCCAGGGGGAACTCTTTACCTCCCTTGATTTCTTCTCTAGAGAGAGAGAGAGGGTTTTACAGTGTTTTACGGAGAAGAAAGAAGAAGAAGAAGATGGCGATGGAGCAATGTAGGATCGTCTGTTGGATGTGCACATAAGTAGAGAGAGAAGGCAGAGAGAGTGAGAGGGTTGATGTTCATGGCCTTTTCCAGGGAGAACTCTTTGCCCCCTTGATTTCTTCTCTAGAGAGAGAGGGTTTTACAGTGTTTTACGGAGAAGGAAGAAGAAGAAGATGGCGATAGAGCAATGTAGGATCGTCTGTTGGATGTGCACAGAAGTAGAGAGAGAGTGAGAGGGTTGATGTTCATGGCATTCTCCAGGGAGAACTCTCTGTCTCCCTTGATTTCTTCTCTAGAGAGAGAGAGGGTTTTAAAGTGTTTTACGGAGAAAGAAGAAGAAGACTTTGAAGAGTCAACATCATCCTCGACTTTCTGGATGGATGACATGTTTATCCTTTTTTTGAACGGAGAAAGAAGAAGAAGACTTTGAAGAGTCAACATCATCCTCGACTTTCTGGATGGAGGACATGTTTGTCCTTTTTTTGAACTGTTTGTTTTTTCTTTTTTGAATGAAGGGCATTTTTGTCATTTTTTCAAACCATCACTTTATGAGAAGAATAGCAAGAAAGGGTACTTAAGTCTTTGCAACAACACTAGAGTCCGATGCAAAGTTATGTCAACATACACGGGAATACGATCCCCATGTGCTTGTATACGTGGTGCTCATTCAAAGCCCCGAACACAGACGTGGGATTCAGTGAATCATCGGGGGCGAACATACACCACCCTCTCAACACAAGGTGATGTGCACTAACTGCTCCTGCCAAGCAAGTGGAGCCCCCTGTTGGTCAGTACAGCTTATTCGTATATCTACTCTTATAGGGGGTAATATTTGGTAAGGGCACATGACTTTATATCGCCCTTAAAAATCACAGGTGCAGGTTGTTTTGACCCACTCAAACGTCGTAGATATGTTTAGCATGTTCTGAATGTTGTGGATTGGTAGGGATGGCATGTACCAAGGCAAGGGCGAGGGATAGGGTTTTCACCCCCGCCCCGTCTCAAAATCCTGCCTTCCCCATCCCGGCACCGGTTTTGATTTTAACCTTTATCCTCGTTTCATGTCCTCCATCCAGGGTCCAAACGGGGAGGGGCCCCATTTTCCCTCGCTTCATTGCCATCCCTAAAGAAGAATTGGAGATGGGGGGGGGGGGGGGGGTGGCGGCGGCGCAGGGCAAGGCGGGAATCGAGATGGAAGGCGGGGTGGGGTGGGGAATAGCTTAAGCTCATCCCCGCATGGATTTTGATTTTAACTTTTATTCTCGCCTCCATCCCTGTTTCATGTCCTCCATCCCCAATTCAAACAGGGCTAGGTGGTGTGGGGCCCTGTTTCCCGTTCCACTGCCATCCCTAGAGATTGGTACTTGAATCATATTTTTTTAACAAAAAAGACATGTTTATATGAATCAAGAAAACATCACATTGTGGGTTATTGATTTTTAAAGCCTTATAAAAACTTACATGTTTATTGCAGTAACCAATTCTTACTAAGCAAAGCATGTAGATTACATCTGTACCCATGTTTCGTACAAACAACCAAAAAAGAAAAAAGAAAAAGTGGTTGCACCTAGGAGTGCTCATCGGGCCAACCTAGTCCGATTAAGGGTTGGTAAGGACTCGAGCCCTTTAGGCCTGATCCAGTTCTAATTGGGCCCGCTTTGAGCTGTTTAGACCCAACCCAACTAACCAAACGTGCCGGTTGGGCCCTATTCATTTAGAAATGGACCGAGCATGTTTCGAGCCCAATCACCTTATCGGGCCAGGCCTGACCCGACAACCTGTTGGCCCGATGTCCATCCCTATTTCCTCACATGTACACCCCTCTTATTATGGGTCTCTCGAAGTAGCAGAGGTGGATCCAACTCGGACCCATGTAACATCTGACCCGTTTGGATCCGATTCGGTTGCCCCGCCCGGCTGAGTTTTTAAATTACCAGTGCCATGTAACGGTATTCTGCTCTTCTCCAATGAAGCCAAGCCTAAGGGCAGTTGGTGGTGGGACTCACCTAACCACCATCAACAAGAAGATCACAAGCTTATCCAAAATGGGGAGGTTGGAAGACGCAATCAAGATGTTCGACGAAATGCCTCAACGAAACACCGTCTCATGGAACGCCATGATCTCCGCCTATGCCAAGAACGGCAGGATTGCCGAAGCGCGGTGTCTCTTTGACCGAATGCCGACGAGAAACGTGGTCTCTTGGAACACCATGATCGCTGGTTATGCCCATGGCGGCCGGTGGAGCGAGGCATCCGACTTGTTTCACTGGATGCCGATACGCGATGCCTTCTCTTTCACTCTTATGATAACAATTTACTCGAAACATGGCAAGGTGGATTCAGCGAGGAAGGTGTTCGACCAGATCCAGGAGAAGAGTCCCGCTGTGTGGAATGCCATGATTACTGGGTATGCACAAAATGGTTGGACTCGTGATGCACGGGAACTGTTCGATGAAATGCCTGAGCGGGACAATGTTTCGTGGAATGCCATGCTTGCAGGTTACACGCAAAATGGTGAGATGAATTCTGCAGTCCGGCTATTCAATGAGATGTTATACAGGGATGATGTATCTTGGAATCTCATGATTGCTGGATTTGTTGAGGCTGGTGATATGGCTTCGGCTCATGCATTTTTCAATAAAATGCCAGCACCTAATGTTGTTTCTTGGGTGACCATGTTGTCTGGGTATGCCCAAAGTGGGGAAATAGAGATAGCGTGCCAAATTTTTGATGAAATGCCTGAAAAGAATGTGGTTGCTTGGAATGCAATGATTGCTGGATATGTGCAAAATGGTCGGACTAAAGATGCTTACCATGTGTTTTGCAGTATGCCAGAGCGTAATGCTGCATCATGGGCTGCTATGATAACAGGTTTTGCTCAAGATGGTAAGCTTGACCAGGCAAGGAGATTGTTAGATGAAATGCCATCCAATAGTGTGATATCAGAAACTGCGATGATTTCAGGATACATACAAAGTGGCAGGCTGGAGGATGCTTGCAGATTGTTCTATCAAATGAAGTGTCCTGATAATGTTTCTTGGAATACCATGATTGCTGGATATGCACATTTAGGGAAGATGGATGATGCTCATAGGTTGTTCAGGAGGATGCCAAAGAAGGATGTTGTCTCATGGAACACCATGATTTCCGGTTATTCTCAGGTGGGGAAGATTCAGGAGGCACTTCAGTTGTTTGAGGAGATGGGCCGAAAGAATACTGTATCTTGGAACTCTGTTGTTTCTGGTTGTACTCATAATGGATTTTACAATGATGCCTTGAGATATTTTGCCTGCATGCTGAGGGATGGTAAAAGACCAGATCAGTCTACATATGCCAGTGCCCTTTGTTCCTGTGCCAACCTTGCAGTGCTTCAGCATGGAAAGCAATTACATGATCTTGTTGTGAAAAGTGGGTACTATGCTGATATATTTGTGGGAAATTCTCTAATCACAATGTATGCAAAATGTGGAAGAGTTTTAAGAGCAAAGCAAATATTCTCTGAGATGGTAAATGTTGATGCTGTGTCATGGAATGCATTGATTTCCGGTTATGCATTGCATGGTTATGCACAAGAGTCACTTATGCTGTTTATGCAAATGCAGCAATCTGGTGAAGTTCCTGATGAAGTCACATTTGTTGGTGTTTTGTCAGCATGTAGTCATGCAGGCATGATCGATGAAGGACTACATTTCTTCAGTTCAATGGTTAATGAATATCTTATTGAGCCGATAGCTGAGCATTATGCATGTGTGGTCGATCTGCTTGGACGATCAGGTAGGTTGGAGGAAGCATACAATCTATTAGCCAGCATGCCTATTGAAGCAAATGCTGGCACATATGGTGCATTGCTTGGAGCAAGTTATATTCATGGTAATCTAGAGATCGGGAAGTTTGCAGGGGAGAAACTTTTTAAATTGGAGCCTCATAAGACTTCAAACTATGTTCTGCTGTCGAATATGCATGCTGCTGGTGGTAGATGGGAGGAGGTAGAAAGAATCAGGATCTTGATGAAGCAGAAAGGAGTGGAAAAGTTACCTGGGAGTAGCTGGATTGAGATCCAAGGTCAAGTTCATTCATTCTCTGCTGATAATTACTCACACATGCTGATTGAAGAAATTTGCAGCACTCTCCGTACATTGACTGCACAGACAAAAAATGATGGGTATGAGCCAGACATGAAATGTTCTTTTTTTGACCTTGGATAAATGGGCCTTCTTCTGGGGCCTCAACATATGATGAAGTTATCTCCATTTGAATTAGTCTAAAAGGTGTTAGCCTTTAGTATAAAAGGAAGGATAACTAGAACTTGATACAATGCTGGTGTATTTTCATGGTTGTCTTGACTGATATTGCTTCATGTTTGGACAAATGCGCCAAACTGCACAAGCAGAAGCCACCTCCTGCTAGAGCATAGTCTTTGACCACAGCAGCGTTGGCCATCCAACATACTTTAATTACATAAAAGTCACATTAAGCATCGTTGGGCTAGGTTGGCCACTACTGGAGGGGAGAAAAAAGATCAAAATGGATCAGACCTTAGATGGGCGCTTTGTTCAAGTGATGAAGAAATCGGCTAAGTGAGGTTACTTTTGAGACAGACTATATCAATTGGTGCACTCCATGAATGGATATCCCAGTAGAATAATCAACTTATTGGCAGTTAACTATTGAAGGATCCTTTTTTATGCGAGGCCTTCACAGGCATTTGCAATATCATTTTTAGTGATCAGTTGGTAAATTATTATTACCATGTTACAATTATACAGCTGCCGCATGAAGACCACTTTAACTGAAGGATGTAATTGTTGTTTACCATGAAGCCAGAAATGCAACACTCGTAGTCATCAGCAAATTATCAAGCAACCATGTGCGAGGGCCTCCACGAAATGCTATGACCTTGAAGAGAGTCCGCCTATAGAGTTGTGGAGGACACTGCATGGATTGATTCTATGTTTGTGGTGTTGCCCCTTTGAAGGTAGCTTCTTCCATAAGGTTAAGCATGTCCGTTATGGTTTTACTATTGCATCACATCTGGGGATTCTAGGGAGTTGACAGCTGTTCGGTTAATTCATGTAGCCTTTGCTCTTGGTCCTAGCTGAAATAATCTTTTCTTTTTGGGATAGAATGTCAGATTCTAACCCAGCATGAGTAAAGGATTATGTATTTATTTCTCAATAATCTTTGAAAAATGTTAAATCTACGTGACAATCATATTGTACTCTATTCAGTTTTTGTTTTGTTGTTGATTCCTGGAATAAGTTAAATGATGAAAAAGAAAAACTGAAAACTAGATTATTAAATTGGAAGTGTCACTTTTTCCCCTACCCCAAAGTAGGAAAGAGCAATGAAAGCTTTTCTTCATATGAATTATCTATCTGTTGGGACACTTCCTTAGGAGCAAATCTTTCAATACGATGATCAATTTTCACAGAAGAAAGGTGCACAGCTATATTTCTTGGAACTTATATTAATTGATGATGTGATCTTGAATTGATCAAGATCCATAAGATTCACCGAGTTCTTGCTCACAAGGTTTAAGTGAAAAACTTGTTACCGTTGTATAGGCTTTATCCTGTTTCCTACTTGGGAAGATCCAAAGTGTTAAACTTATAGTACGGTGTGGGCACTTCCTTTTATCCCTGGAAGCACTAATGTTTAAGGACAGATGAAATTGATATGTTCCAGATTTCCCCCTTCATCTACAAATGTAAATAATTCATTAAAGAGAAGATGGGGCAGAAACATCATTTACATTGAAATGCCATAAAACTTCTAGCTAGGGCTGGGAAACGAAATGAGCTGCTCGTGGCTTGACTCATGTTCAGCTCGTAAAGAGCTCGTTTGAACTCGTGAAATAGGCTTGAGAAGCTCGAGCATGAACAACCAATGTTCGTCTCAGCTCGTATAGGCTTGTTTACTGATAGTAAATATATTTTACATATATTTTGTATTACAAAATGAAGATGGTTGAAATGTTTGGTCTGCAAGCATTTAGTTTAGAGTTCAAAACCTATTGCTTACAGGTTTTAAATAGTTATTTATTTTGTAAATGAGTTAGTTTGAGCTTGGTTTAGTAGGTTTAAGGTCTAAATTTTATTGTTTTCAGTTTTTAAAAAATATTTTGTAAATGAGCTTGCTCGTCCTCAGCTTGTTTAGCCCAGGATTTTCATGAGCTCAATCTCGGCTTGGCTTGCCACTAGAAACAAGACAACCTTGAACACCCTCTGTTCGGTTCGTTCGGCTCATTTACGAGCCCAACTTCTTGCAAATCAAATCAAATCAAATAACCAAGAACATTTCCCCCCACACCTCATTTAGTCAGATATATTGCTGCCTTCCTTTCCCAGTGAATATGTGTCATCTTGAAATCTTGAAATTTATTGATTAAGGACTCGCTTTTCCAAACAATGACTTTCTTTGCTGGTGATGTATATGGAGGGTTTTGGAGATTATTCAACCCATGGCTTTGGAAGGAGAAAATCACATACTAATTGGAGAGTTTTTTTCAAGGTGCCACATCTCTCCGTCTTTTTGAAATACTTTCTTAGTCAAAGTATTAAAGCTTCTGTTAAGGCTCTTCAGATTCTAGATCATAACGGTTCTATCATCGACTGTCCATCTAAGCTGACCCGAATTTGTAGGGCTGTGCATCAATGATCTTCCTCCGATAAATCCCCAGACTGATGGATGAGTGCACTTCTAGTCTTACCAGGTCACGGAAACTGTAAGCTTCCACCATTTTTAATTATCACGAATTGTCCAGCTTAGACGTGTAGTTGCAGCTTTTTTTTTAGTGTTAGTCTGAGTCAAGTAACATCTTTTGACGCAAATAACTTATGCCAGCTTTGGAGATTATTGCTTCATTTAGTCTCTCCAGACTGCATCATGATTGAGGGTTAAGATCACAACCAATAATTTCATCTCTAGTATAAGCGATAATCAAGTCCCTTTTGTCACAGGCAAGGAATGTGAACCAGTGTTGTGAGAGGCGTACGCCTCAGTACCTGAAGCGTACGCTTCAGAGGCGAAGCGCACACTGAAGGTACTGAGGCGTTGCAGTGATGTGCCTAAGGTAAATATAAAAAAAGAAATCTGATTATGAGCAGATGGGGTTTCTGCTTTCCAAATCTGATCATTAAACAAAGGTCGTTCTGATGCAGTCGAATACGCATTAAATTCAATCCATTAACATCCCTACAAAAATGCCACATATTTTTACGATATTTTAGATATACCATAGATACTTGAGAGTCTCATGTTGTGAGAGGCGTACGCCTCAGAGGCGAAGCGCAGGCTCAACGCCTCACTTCGCCTCATCGCATTTAACAACCTTGATGTGAACCACTGAAGATAGATTAACCAATTTTAACTGAAGAGGCCTGTGGCAGCAACCACCTTATCACCGTATATAATCTCCACTGTAACAATGGTATGTAAGAATTCCTTTTCATTATTTTCTGTAAGCAACAAACCATATCCTAGGTCAGTTACCAGCTATAGGGTTGTGAGAGCAATTAAATGACCAGATCTTTTGAATGGCTATATAGAGTGAATCAAATTTCAACTTCACTGTAAATGCAAGAAGAACCAGTCTTCTGGCAGAAACCAACTTGGGGTTGATTCCTTCTGCTTTCAAGCAGTTGAATGGATTCACATGCATCAAATTTCAACTTCACTGTTTGCTGCTTCTGATAACGATTGCATTACATGCATGATATTGCTGTCACTGTTATGGTTTATTCAGCTCACAGTCAGTATCTTGTCTGAGCTGCGCAAACTTCATTTAGCAGTATATCTGAATGATGAACTCTACCAGATGCAACAAGTTTCACTTGCATTCCTGTCTACTGAACTGTAAATTTTAATTTGCAGATTTTCCTTTCTTACTTCGAAAATATATTTTCCTCATTTAATAAGTCGTGTGTGCCAATGAGAACCAAATCTATTTTCTGCCCAGAAATAGGTGAATCAAGTCATATGGCATGTGCTGGGTCTTATCATACTCTAACCCTGACAGTTGATATGGGTTATTGCACTGTTGATATCTTCAGGGTTGCGTGCCACATAGCACAACCATCAACGGTCAAGATTCGCGTATGATAGAGCCTCATCATATGCCATATTACTTGCTTCTGAATTACAACTATTAACCTGTTTCCTCACAAGCCTTTGCCATGCAGTTGGCTTCTAGACAAGCTGCATCAATGGGCTGCAGATTGAACAGCCATGATTCACTCAGATAGCTACGTAAATGGCTCCGATTTCGGTAGGATAATGTCACACGGACACTTCATTTAGCATGTGCATCCTGTGTTAATACGACACTTCACAAGCCAGTTTCATGCACAGTCTACATTATGTCATTAGCTTTATCCAATCTTTTTATGATCTTATTTACTTATTTCATATTCATTATTTTAAAAATTATCATCAATTACATTACATTTCAATTTCAGCTTAGTTTCATTATTTGATGTTCCTAATTATAGTAATTTATAATTGTTATTTCACACACACATACACACACCTATTTATCTGTATGTGTACAACTGTCCCCATAGTCCTAATTTTTAAAAATGGTTGAATCGTACCAAGCATATCCACATCGTATCCAACTCCTGCATCCATATCCATATGACATTAGTTGGATATCAAACTGAATGCTAGTCTGGTTGGCTGCATTCAGTATAAAGAATTGTATCCGCTTACTAATTGGACTTGGATTCGATTTTAGTACTCTTTTACATTTGAATCAGAGTCTGACTCCAAATCAGACAAAGTTCGACCAATTACATGTAAATGCATATCTAACCAGGGTATGTAGCCCAGTTAGACCCGGGTTCTGTAGAGGCATTGTTCATCCCAGTTTGAGTTCGACTCTGAATGCAAGAACCTAGATTTGACTATCACTACAAGAAATCTGTGGATTAGCGACAACCTAAATCCATCGCTAATTCGTCGTCAATTCGTCGCTAAACCGTTTAGCGATCGATTAGCGACAGATAGCTTTCATCGTGAATTTTTCGACGCTAATTAGCGATGGAATATATCTGTCGCCCGTTCTGTCACTAACTTGCGATGGATTAACGAACGCCAAAATCTGTCGCAAGGTCATCGTTACTCTGCGGAGGTTTGGATTAGCGGCGGATTTATATCCGTCGCTACTCCGTCGCTAAATTTAGCGACTATAGAAAATAGCGACGGATATATCCGTCACTAATCCGTCGCAAAAAAAAAATGTAAAAATTTAATATCGAGAAAAAAATTTCTCGTGATACAATTTATATTTCCTGTACAATTTAGATTTCCTGTCAATACAAAACAAAGTACACATCAAAATACATATAAATGGAAACTGAAACAATTAATCGATCCACTATAAAATTCTCAAGTTCTAATTATTTACAATTCAACAATTACATTTTTGAAACAAAAAGAAAGTAAACAAATTCAACACATAAATCTAATCATCGCCAAGATTTTGTGCGCCCTCTTGTTCGTTATCTTGATCTGTCCTTTCAGCTCCACTACGTTGATTATCGCCAGCAACCTACATGAGAAAAGAAATGTCAGTATGGATAAACAAAATATACTGAAATAAATTATACTCTATATGTGATTCTATCATGCTCATATGTGTTCTAAGGCAGTAAAAAACCTGTATACATGATTCTATCATGCTCATATAAGTGTTATAAAGCAGTAAAACAAAACTTTATATGTGATTCTATCGTACTCATATGTGTTCAAAGGTAGTAAAAAAACAGTATATGTGATTCTATCATGCTCATATGTGCTCTAAGACCGTCAAAAAGTTGTATATGTTATTCTACAATGCTCATATGTGTTATAAGGCAGTAAAAAAACTTTAAATGTGATTCTATCATGCTGATATGTGTTATAAGGCAGTAAAAACACTTTATATGTGATTCTATCATGCTCATATGTGCTCTAAGGCAGTAAAAAAACTTTATATGTGATTCTATCATGCTCATATGTATTCTAAGGCAGTAAAAAAAACTTTATACATGATTCTATCATGCTCATATGAGTTATAAAGCAGTAAAAAAACTTCATACGTGATTCTATCATGCTCATATGTGTTCTAAGGCAGTAAAAAAACTTTATATGTGATTCTATCAGGCTCATATATGTTATAAAGCAGTAAAAAAACTTCATACGTGATTCTATCATGCTCATATGTGTTATAAAGCAGTAAAAAAACTTCATACGTGATTCTATCATGCTCATATGTGTTCTAAGGCAGTAAAACAATATTATATGTGATTATATCATGCTCATATGTGTTCTAAGGCAGTCAAACAACTTTATACATGATTCTATCATGCACATATATGTTATAAAGCAGTAAAAAAACTGCATACGTGATTCTATCATGCTCATATGTGTTCTAAGGCAGTAAAAAAACTTTATACATGATTTTATCATGCTCACATGTGTTATAAAGCAGTAAAAAAACTTCATAAATAATTCTATCATGCTCATATGTGTTTTAAGAAAGTAAAAAAACTTTATATGTGATTCTATCATGCTCATATGTGTTCTAAGGCAGTAAAAAAACTTCATACGTGATTCTATCATGCTCATATGTGTTCTAAGGCAGTAAAAAAACTTTATATGTGATTCTATCATGCTCATATATATTATAAAGTAGTAAAAACAACTTCATACGTGATTCTATCATGCTCATATATGTTATAAAGCAGTAAAAATACTTCATACGTGATTCAATCATGCTCATATGTGTTCAAAGGCAGTAAAAAAACTTTATATGTGATTCTATCATGCTCATATGTCTTATAAGGCAGTAAAAAAACTTCATACATGATTCTATCATGCTCATATGTGTTATAAAGCAGTAAAAAAACTTCATACGCGATTCTATCATGCTCATATGAGTTATAAAGCAGTAAAAAAACTTCATACGTGATTCTATCATGCTCATATGTGTTCTAAGGCAGTAAAAAAACTTTATATGTGATTCTATCATGCTCATATATGTTATAAAGCAGTAAAAAAACTTCATACGTGATTCTATCATGCTCATATGTGTTATAAAGCAGTAAAAAAACTTCATACGTGATTCTATCATGCTCATATGTGTTCTAAGGCAGTAAAAAAAACTTTATATGTGATTATATCATGCTCATATGTGTTCTAAGGCAGGCAAACAACTTTATATATGATTCTATCATGCACATTTGTGTTATAAAGCAGTAAAAAAACTGCATACGTGATTCTATCATGCTCATATGTGTTCTAAGGCAGTAAAAAAACTTTATACATGATTTTATCATGCTCATATGTGTTATAAAGCAGTAAAAAAACTTCAGAAATAATTCTATCATGCCCATGTGTGTTCTAAGACAGTTAAAAAACTTTATATGTGATTCTATCATGCTCATATGTGTTCTAAGGCAGTAAAAAAACTCCATACATGATTCTATCATGCTCATAGGTGTTCTAAGGCAGTAAAAAAACTTTATATGTGATTCTATCATGCTCATATATATTATAAAGTAGTAAAAAAAACTTTATACGTGATTCTATCATGCTCATATATGTTATAAAGCAGTAAAAATACTTCATACGTGATTCTATTATGTTCATATGTGTTCTAAGGCAGTAAAAAAACTTTATATGTGATTCTATCATGCTCATATGTCTTATAAGGCAGTAAAAAAACTTCATACATGATTCTATCATGCTCATATGTGTTATAAAGCAGTAAAAAAACTTCATACGTGATTCTATCATGATCATATGTGTTCTAAGGTAGTAAAAAAACTTTATATGTGATCCTATAATGCTTATATGTGTTATAAAGCAGTAAAAAAATTTCATACGTGATTCTATCATGCTCATATGTGTTATAAAGCAGTAAAAAAACTTCATACGTGATTCTATCATGCTCATATGTGTTCTAAGGCAGTAAAAAAACTTTATATGTGATTATATCATGCTCATATGTGTTCTAAGGCAGGCAAACAACTTTATACATGATTCTATCATGCACATATGTGTTATAAAGCAGTAAAAAAACTGCATACGTGATTCTATCATGATCATATGTGTTCTAAGGCAGTAAAAAAACTTTATACATGATTCTATCATGCTCATATGTGTTATAAAGCAGAAAAAAAACTTCATAAATAATTCTATCATGCTCATATGTGTTCTAAGACAGTTAAAAAACTTTATATGTGATTCTATCATGCTCATATGTGTTCTAAGGCAGTAAAAAAACTTCATACGTGATTCTATCATGCTCATATGTGTTTTAAGGCAGTAAAAAAACTTTATATGTGATTCTATCATGCTCATATGTGTTATAAAGCAGTAAAAAAACAGTATATGTGATTCTACCATGCTCATATGTATTCTAAGGCAGTAAAAAAAACTTTATACATGATTCTATCATGCTCATATCTGTTCTAAGGTAGTAAAATAACTTTATAGGTGATTCTATCATGCTCATATGTGTTCTAAGGCAGTAAAAAAACTTCATACGTGATTCTATCATGTTCATATGTGTTCTAAGGCAGTAAAAAAACTATATATGTGATTCTATCTTGCTCATATGTGTTCTAAAGCAGTAAAAAAACTTTATATGTAATTCTATCAGGCTCATATGTGTTCTAAGGCAGTAAAAAAAACTTTATACATGATTTTATCATGTTCATATATGTTATAAAGCAAAAAAAAACTTAATACGTGATTCTATCATGCTCATATGTGTTCTAAGGCAGTAAAAAAACTTTATATGTGATTCTATCATGCTCATATGTGTTATAAAGCTGTAAAAAAACTTCATACGTGATTCTATCATGCTCATATGTATTCTAAGGCAGTAAAAAAACTTCATACATGATTCTATCATGCTCATATGTGTTATAAGGCAATAAAAATACTTTATACATGATTCTATCATGCTCATATGTGTTATAAAGCAGTAAAAAAATTTTATACGTGATTCTATCACGCTCATATGTGTTCTAAGGCAGTAAAAAAACTTTATATGTGATTCTATCATGCTCATGTGTTCTAAGGCCGTAAAAAAACGTCATACGTGATTCTATCATGCTCATATGTGTTCTAAGGCATTAAAAAAACTTTATATGTGATTCTATCATGCTCATATGTGTTATAAAGCAGTAAAAAAATTGTATATGTGATTCTACCATGCTCATATGTGTTCTATGGCAGTAAAAAAAACTGTATACATGATTCTATCATGCTTGTATGTGTTCTAAGGCAGTAAAAAAACTTTATATGTGATTCTATCATGCTCATATGTGTTCTAAGACAGTAAAAAAACTTAATACATGATTCTATCATGCTCATATGTGTTCTAAGGCAGTAAAAAAACTTTATATGTGATTCTATCATGCTCATATATGTTATAAAGTAGTAAACAAAACTTCATACGTGGTTCTATCATGCTCATATGTGTTATAAAGCAGTAAAAATACTTCATACGTGATTCTATCCTGCTCATATGTGTTCTAAGGCAATAAAAAAACTTTATATGTGATTCTATCATGCTCATATGTGTTATAAGGCAGTAAAAAAACTTCATACGTGATTCTATCATGCGCATATGTGTTCTAAGGTAGTAAAAAAACTTTGTATGTGATTCTATCATGCTCATATGTGTTATAAAACAACAAAAAAACTGTATATGTGATTCTACCATGCTCATATGTGTTCTAAGGCAGTAAAAAAAACTTTATACATGATTCTATCATGCTCATATGTTTTCTAAGGCTGTAAAAAAACTTTATATGTGATTCTATCATGCTCATATGTGTTCTAAGGCAGTAAAAAAACTTCATACGTGATTTGTATCATGCTCATATGTGATCTAAGGCAGTAAAAAAACTTAATATGTGATTCTATCATGCTCATATGTGTTATAAAGCAGTAAGAAAACTTCATACATAATTCTATCATGCTCATATGTGTTATGAAGCAGTAAAAAAACTTCATACATGATTCTATCATGCTCATATGTGTTCTAAGTCAGTAAAAAAACTTCATACATGATTCTATCATGCTCATATGTGTTCTAAGTCAGTAAAAAAACTTTATACATGATTCTCTCATGCTCATATGTGTTATAAAGCAGTAAAAAAACTTCATACGTGATTATATCATGCTCATATGTGTTATAAGGCAGTAAAAAAACTTTATACATGATTATATCATGCTTATATGTGTTATAAAGCAGTAAAAAAACTTCATACGTGATTCTATCATGCTCATATGTGTTCTAAGGCAGCAAAAAAGCTTTATATGTGATTCTATCATGCTCATATGCATTCTAAGGCAGTAAAAAAACTTTATACATGATTCTATCATGCTTATATGTGTTCTAAGGCCGTAAAAAAACTTTATATGTGATTCTATCATGCTCATATGTGTTATAAAGTAGTAAAAAAACTTCATACGTGATTCTATCATGCTCATATGTGTTCTAAGGCAGTAAAAAAATTTTATACATGATTCTATCATGCTCATATGTGTTATAAAGCAGTAAAAAAACTTCATACGTGATTCTATCATACTCATATGTGTTCTAAGGCAGTAAAAATACTTCATACGTGATTGTGTCATGCTCATATGTGTTCTAAGGCAATAAAAAAATTTATTTGTGATTCTATCATGCTCATATGTGTTATAAAGCAGTAAAAAAACTGTATTTGTGATTCTACCATGCTCATATGTGTTCTAAGGCAGGCAAAAAACTGTATATGTCATTCTACCATGCTCATATACTGAAATAAATTATACTCAATGCGCCTAAGTTAAGGCAATCAAAGTTATATGAAATCTAACGACATGCAATACATCACATGAAACTTTCATACCTGAGAAGCACCTGCAATCAAAGTTCCCTTGTGCTGCAAAAAAATTGTTGAACTCATCTCAGAGAACGTTATGCATTGTTTTATGGAAGTAGTCACGCATTGTGTCCTTAACGATCTAGCGTACATCATCACCGTCAAGAATAGGATGCTTGGAGCTGATGTTAATGGGAGAAGTCTGTGAGCTGTGACTGGAGGAAGCAACGACTGGTGAGGTGTTCATATTACTCCCAAACCCGAAAACATGACCATTTTTGGGTTCACCTGTTGCAGTCACCCCTGCTGTAGGATCAAATGATGGATGCTGAGTAGAGTCATCGCCATATCGCTCTACCATCTGATGCTCATATGCTTCCTACAAAATGATGTTTACAGTATGCATTAATAATTAAGAATTACGATGTTTATGATAACTTGTATATTACAATGATTATAAATACAATAAATACATATCGTTGTCGTTCTCACCTTCTCTGATACAAACTCTTCCGTGGTCTTACGTTTATGTGTTTCAACAAACACATCCTTGTATGACACAATGTCTTCTTTTTCTACTTCCTGCGAAGTAAAATGATAAAAGATTTAGTTAACCAGTTTGCAACAATACTTATAAAATTGACAATACATATATTGATGAGTTACCATTTTCTTTTGGTGGCTCCCAAAAGTCCTAGATCCACCTGTGTGTAGATGGGCTTCGAGCATTTTTGCTCGATTTTGTGCAGCCTTCGCTGAGCGGTTTCGAAATACATCCCCCGCCCACTTGTCACACATTCTCTCCTAATAATCTCTCCTGATAGTAATAGGGTCATGGCCCTTCTACTGTAGTGGATCATCTATTCCGCCAGATGTTTTTTTTGTTGTAGTCTTCATATTGTGCAACATGTCTGCAAATCGATTGGTAGCCACCTTCTGTCACACCTTCCTTGCATCATTTTCCTCCACCGTAGTTGCGAAGCGATTCGAAGCCTACAAATATTTTCAGAAAGTTAGTAGACATGACTAAAAAAAATTAAATATGAAACATATTAACTATGAGAAACAACTGTATACCGTGAATGAGGACCACAATCTGTCTAACACTTCCTTTGGTTACTCTTTCTATTGAGCAACCGGTCTTGGTAGATGTTGAAGTAGTGAATTCCTAATATCGCGTACTACTTCTTGTGGCTTGAACCTCGTGCTTCACATGAATTGGTACACAGTAAATATCAATATATAATATTTATAAGATATGCTATAAGTGAAAGCGAAATATTTATGGTCGATTATCGATATACACTATTCGAATGAGTCTTCTTGTGCCAGTCTGAGAAAACTCTGCATCCTGTGTTGGCTCCTGACTTGTATGATCAACTGGTGTAGGTGGGTCATGTACAGGCGAAACATCATCTGTAAAAAAATACGTTAGAAATTCTCAGAATGTGCATTTTAACTAATCAAGCATCCAATTAGTTAAATGATATACCTATCACAGGAGCCCATGAAGATGAAGGCTGAGCCTGACTACTACTGGATGAACGACCACTGTAAGCTCCACGAACCATATTCTAACAAATAAAAAATGGCGTGCAATACATTCAAATTGTTTAATGCACAACTTATAAACTTAATTTCGTATCAAAACAAGATTGAATGACATTAAACCAAAGAATAAAGGAAGACATAAAATTATCCAACCTAAACCCCTAGGGACACAATGGACCAATCTTAAACCTCAACTCGTCAATGGTAGTGCAACAACAGAATGAGTCATGTACCTAGGGCAACCAAGCATACATCATAATAATATCATCATTCACTTGTATGTTTTCATATACCTGACTAGAAAAAAATAAACAGACTACAAAGACATCACTGGGTAGCAAGAGCACTCTAGGATTTGTAGAAATTCTCTCCATTCACAAAAAATGACACCTTCAAACACCATAAACTTTTCCAATGCTCATAACTTAATTTGCTACAGAAAAGTTCCTAGCTATGCTATCTCATATGCTTATTTCAACTGCACTTCTACAAAAATGAGTATCCAACCGCCACACTTGCTTTCTCCATTTTAGAATATGATTTAACCTGGCATGCTGGCATGTCAGATGACTTTTGTCGGACACAGAATCATCAAAATTAAGTTGGAAAGTGGTGGTGTTAGTAGGCTCACAAACATAAAAAAAAAAAGACAAAGGAAAGCAAAATATTGAGAAGGGCTGCAATGCAATGTTGGGGGCCCTCTTATTTCCCAAGGACTTTATATGGTATGTCAATAGAAAACCTCTTTATCCTTAATGCAATCACTCACAAATACTTAAAAATCAATATTACAAGATCATGGTCTCTGAGACCCACTCAACAATCAAATACCAAAATGAGTAATAAAAAAAATCAATAATAAAAAAAAATGACATTTCCAAGGCCATACTTTTACATGTTTACACTTGAATCAAAGTTCCTACTGTGGACTAATTACATAGAAACAATATCATTTAACAAAGATTAACGTTATGAACAAGAAGCTTAGCTTAGGTATTGAAATTTCCCAAAACCCCCCAATTTAGTAACCCTGTGCAGGGAATACAGTGAAGGTGTAATGATCCTACCCACTCAACACGGTGAATTCAGAAGTCATAAGTTGGATTTTTGACACTCCAAACACAAGAAATCCATTATACAGTATCTAACACATACTAAATTCCGAAAATCAATGTTCATAATATTTAAACCCCTTCATAATGAAAAACCTGACACAATTCCCTTCATGATAACAATCAGAAATCCAAAGCCCCCTCTTAACAGCATACTGAAACCCCCCATTCTTGAGGGTCGGAATCCTCCAAATCTGCCTTAATTAGAAACCCGAAACTCACACACACAACATAAAACGAAACCCCCCTTTATGTTCTTCATTCGGCGATTTGGGATTCTTATCAAACGGAATCCCTTATATGTATATGTATATATATATATATATATATATATATATATATATATATATATATATATATATATATATATATATATATATATATATATATATATATATATATATATATATATATATATATATATATATAGGGTTCCTGGTAGTCAGAATCCCATCAAACATCTACCCTCAAGTTTCCAAAATCCTCAAATTCAAAGGTTTGGGGATTCCCGACACCATGAGTCTGAAAATCCCCTTGTTTTTGGTAGGGATTCTCGTCTCTCCTGGAAATCAATTAAATACAAAAAAAATCCCGGAAAGTGTTGCATCGCCGGCAGGGGGTCGGCCCCCTGCCAAAAAAAAATGCGGACCCCCTGCCGGAAAAAATAGAAGGGGCAGGTGCCCCCCCCCCCCTTTGTCAGAAAAAAAAAACTTTACCTGCGGCGGGTGGGGGGCGATGGGCCGGGGCATCGGTTGGCGTAGCGACGAGCCGGGGAGTGCGTCGGTCGGCGGGGCGACGGGCCGGGGATTGCGTCGGTCGGCGGGGCGACGGGCCGGGGATTGCGTCGGTCGGCGGGGCGACGGGTTGGGGATTGCGTCGGTCGGCGGGGCGACGGCTCAAGCGGAACGAGGGGCGGCGGGCGGCGGAGGAAGGCGTAGGGAGGGCGGGAGAGAGGAAACAGGAAAAGAGGGAAAAGGGTTTCTGATCAGATTTATGCGAAAATTAGCGACGGATTGGGCGACAGAATAATTCCGTCGCTAAGCCGACGTAAATATATACAACTCCTTAGCGACGGAATATGCCCGTCGCTACGTAGCGATGGAAAAATGCCGTCGCCCAATCCATCGCTAACCACAGTGTGTTGTTGCGACAAAAATGGTCTGTCGCTAAGCCGTCGCAACGGCTTAGCGTCGGAATATTTTTCGTCGCTACATCTATGAATATCATGAAACTTCGCGACGGATTAGTGTCGCTCGCTAAGCCGTCGCTAATTGGCGACGAAAAAAATCCGTCGCTACTATCCGTCGCTAATTAACATTTTTCTTGTGGTGTATATCCTACCCAAGTCCAACCTGTTTATGTCCCTACATCAAGTCATGACGTTTTCATTGGGTTTGGGCATCAGTCAGCTTGACAGTGAATGACATCCAAATTCTGAATACCAATCAGATACATGCTGGATCCAGCCTTCTTCAAATCTGAATCTGAATCTGAATCTTGTTCACTTCATCCAGATATGAAATACATATCATGATACTGGATCAGGACAAGAAGACTGAAATCAAGGTTTTTACATGTAATGTGTGCAAGTGGATTGGATTAAATCCAAATCCTAACATATATCCAATGTGCAGCACTAATGTGAATCCAATGGGAACCCAAAAAACTGATCTCTTTGTATGACTCTAAATCCAATCTGAACACCATCATAGATCTTTAACGATTCTTATTTGGAAATATCGGATTCGGATTGAAGGGCCTGCCAAACCCGATACATTTGCATCCCTGATTCCAAGTCCTATTCCTACATTAAAACAAACTTACAAATACCGGCTTT
Source organism: Nuphar pumila (assembly GCF_984573655.1). NCBI lineage: Eukaryota > Viridiplantae > Streptophyta > Magnoliopsida > Nymphaeales > Nymphaeaceae > Nuphar > Nuphar pumila. The sequence continues at coordinate 68,379,050 of NC_143261.1, read as the reverse complement.
TTTTAAATCTTGTGATTTTGTTGCAGGATTTTCAAAAAATTGATGTAATCCTGAAAACAGAAAGCATGAACTTCAAAAATATTGCCTATTTTTAAAACATCATGTTTTTGTCACGATATTTTGCGTTATTAACATGCTATTTGCAATTTTACATGTTTTTATATTTAAATCATTTTTCTCATATATTTATTCATTTTCGTATATGCTTTTAAATTGTAAATATACCAAAATTTTCCTAAATTTTCCTAAAAAAAAATCATTTATCATGAGACTTTCCTCTTTCGGACAAAATCCTGATAGTGAGATTTGTATCTATAATGGATCGGGCGACACTGAACTAGGGATGGCAGTGGACCGGGGGAAAGCGGGGCCCCGCCCCGTTTGGACCGGGGATGAAGGGTATGAAACGGGGATGGAGGCGGGGACGAAGGTTAAAATCCATCCCCGTCCGGGGTGGAGGCGGGGATGGACGTGCACTTTTCCCCGCCCCACCCCGACCACTTTTCCCCACAATATCCCCGCCCCGCCCCGCCTCATCCCCGTTTGAACCGGGGATGGAGGACATGAAACGGGGATGAAGGCGGGGGTGGAGGATAAAATCCATCCCCGCCAGGGAGGCGGGGCAGGGGTGGAGGATAAAATCTTGAGGCGGGGTGGGGGTGGAGACATTGTCCCCCGCCCCGCCCCGCCCCACTGCCATCCCTACACTGAACCATGCCAAACCCTATAGGGTTAGAATTTGGTGATAAAGAAGAAGACCTGATTAAAATCTGGGTCAGACCCAAAGGGTCTGATTTAACCTGGGTATAGTTTGTGAAATTTTATACCAGACCCAGTCCTGATCTGAGTTACGACTAAGATTCATGATTATTCAATGTAAAAGATATTAAAAAATAATATTTTGTAGGGCATGGACCGGTTCGGGTCTGGTTCATGTAATCCTTATAGGACCCGGGTATGGTTATTCTTATGGTGGACCCGATCAGACCCAGGTCCGAACCCAGTACTCCCACCTCAAACTCAGATCCAGGTTCGGACTTAACTGAGTCCAAAACAGATCCGACCCGTTGACACGACAATTCATTCAAATCAGTTCGGCTCGGTCTTACCCGAACCGCGAACATCAAAGTGGAATATAAAAGAAAGAAGGAACCAAGAAAGCTGAACCAAGAGCTAGCCTACCTGCACCCACAACGAACCCATTTCCTTTGAGACATCGACCTTTCCGGCCGATCGCCTCTCCTCCTTCCCAACTGGCCGAATGGAGCCGCATGGCCGACGCCCTCTGCGCTCTCCTACGTTCCACCACCTCTCTCAACCACATCAAGCAAGCCCACGCCCTCGCCACCACCCACGGCCTCCGCCACCACCTCCCCCTCACCGCCGCCCTCATCACCAACTACGCCCTCCACCGGGACCTCCCCTCCTCTCGCCTCCTCTTCTCTAACTCCCCTGCCCGCAACGCCTTCCTCTACAACACCATCATCCGAGCCCTCACCAACTTTGGCAACCACCCCCTCGCCTTTGAATTCTACAACCGGATGGTTGGCGCCGGCATCGAGCCTGATGATCATACGTTCCCCTTCCTTCTCAAGGCGTGCGCCGATGTTTCTGCTTTCCAGAAGGGAAGGGAGATCCATGGTGCCGCCGTGAAGTTGGGTTTTGCTTCCGATGTGTTCGTGGGCAATACCATGGTTGCGTTTTATATGAATTGTGGGTGTTTGTGTGATGCACGTAAAGCGTTTGACGAAATGCCTCAGCGAGATACTGTGTCCTGGAACTCGATCTTTGGTGGGTATTCGCAGAATGGGTGTTTCGATGAGGCTTTGAGGTTGTTCTTGGGGTTTAGAGATGCGTGTGGGATGCCTAACGAGGCTACGGTGGTTACCATGCTGCCTGTTTGTGCGTCGTTGAAGGATTTGAAAACGGGGAAGGACATTCATGATTTGGTGAAGAACGATGTTGCTTTGAGCTCCCATGTGACAGTTTGGAATGCGGTTGTGGACATGTATGCGAAATGTGGGGATTTAGGATCTGCGTACCACGTGTTTGATGAAATGCGTGTTAGAAACCAGGTTTCGTGGAATGCTATTATTTCAGGCCTTTCTTATAATGGTGCTGCTGTAGAGGCTTTAGGGATGTTCAGGAGGATGTTAGATGCGGGTATGAGGCCCAACTCAATCACCATGGCTAGTCTGCTTCCATCATTGGTGTATCTGGATTTTTTCTCCCTAGGGAAGGAGGTTCATGCATTTTGTTTGAGAAATAGTGCAGAAATGGATGTTTTTGTTGAGAATTCTTTGATAGATATGTACGCCAAATCCGGATGTCTAAGAGAAGGATGCAGTGTGTTTGATATGATGGCTGAGAAGAACGTGGTGTCATGGAATACTGTGATAGCGAATTTGGCACAAAATGGATGTGAATTCGAAGCCATAGAATTTGTTAGGCAGATGCAGGTGCATGGTGAGCGCCCAACTTCGGTTACATATACGAATATTCTTCCTGCCTGTTCTCGAGTCCTCTCTCTTCACCATGGAAAGGAAATCCATGCTCGGTCGATTCGAGAAGGATCTATTATTGACATCTTTGTTTTAAATGCTATAATGGATGTGTATGCTAAATGTGGCTCTTTACACCTTGCAAGGCGGATATTTGATTCTTCTGAAAGAGATGAAGTGTCCTACAACACATTGATTGTTGGCTATTCCCAGAGTTGGCATTGTGTCGAGGCGATGAAGCTTTTCTCTGAAATGGGGATTCAAGGCTTGCAGTATGACCATGTTTCCTTTGTTGGTGCTCTGTCAGCATGTGCAAATCGGTCAGCCATCAAGCAAGGGAAGGAGATTCATGGATTTGCTGTGAGGAAATTTTTCGCATCACAACCTTTTGTGGCCAACTCTTTGCTGGATCTTTACACTAAATGTGGACACCTTGATTTCTCCAGGCGGATATTTGATAGGATATCTGGCAAGGATGTAGCGTCATGGAATGCCATGATACTGGGTTATGGCATGCAGGGTCAACTAGAAGAAGCGATCAATCTGTTTGAAAGCATGAAAAATGAAGGCATAACATATGATCATGTTTCTTATGTTGCAGTCCTGTCTGCCTGCAGTCATGGTGGATTGGTTGAGCAGGGACAGAAGTACTTTGAGCAAATGTGCAGTCAGAACATAAGACCGACTCAGATGCACTGTGCATGCATGGTTGATCTACTTGGTAGAGCAGGACTTATGAAGGAGGCAGTGGAGTTCATTAATGGCCTTGAGTTTGAGCCAGATGCCAATGTTTGGGGAGCGCTGCTTGGTGCATCTAGAGTACATGGGAATGTAGAGTTGGGGATATGGGCAGCAGAGCATCTGTTTGAGCTGAAACCAGACCATTGTGGTTACTATGTATTGCTGTCAAATATGTATGCAGAAGCCGGTAGATGGGATGAAGCCAAATGTGTTAGAAAGTTGATGAAATCAAGAGGGGTGAAGAAGAACCCTGGTTGTAGCTGGATTGAAGTTGGCAACAGGGTACATGCATTTTTGGTAGGAGATACAATAGACAGACATAAGATTGGAGTGGAGGGTTGCACTTTCTAATTAGGGAGATGAAAATTCAGAAAAGTTTCAATTAGAAATCTTTTCAAATTTTAACTATTTGTTCATTCTTTATGCAATATATCTAAAAAACTTGGGCTCTGAATATAGTGCACTTCTTTCCTCTGCCGCTTATTCTGCTCTCCAAAGCCTCCTTTTGTCTAGAAGAAAGAACTAATGATAGCGACAATAATGCTGTGATGATAATGTTTACAACTGACCAGTTGTGTTTTGTTGTTACTTTTGTGGCTCATGAGCAAAGTGAACATGTGGTGATACCGTAATAGCAGTGATGGCGACAGGAAAATAATAATGAGACTGTAAAAAAGGAGAAAATAGTGGTTCATAAGAAAAGTGAACTACAAGAAGGTTCCTAACTATTTGAGCCATGGTGAAAAAAGTTTAAAACGACATTTTATCAGCATTTTCTTTAGGAAAGGTTTTTCAAACTTTTCGTTTCTTGCATTTTTTTTCCAGGAAAAACAGAGTATAAAAATTTATTAAGAACATGGTCTATTATGATTCTGAACCAAGATACACATTCTTATTCACGTGGATCTTGCCACTAAACCTTAGATCCAACTTAAGATGTGCATCATAATTTATTTACTACGTTGGTAGGTTTAATCATTTCCCAAACATCATAAGATTCATTTTTCAAGATAGATAGCAAGGCATTAAAGGCTCACGAATAGACGGCTAAAAGATTATTCAAAATATCATGTTGGGGTCAACTTTAATTCATGAAAATAATATACGTGATCGAAGGTTAGCTTTTGCCTTTATATATAGCTGATCAAGCTAGTGTTACGCCAAACTCCTAAAAGTACCAAAGCATTTTATTTTATTTTTGAGGGAAATACCAGTACCAAAACATTTAGTTACGGGTCTCTAGGATTAGAATTTGAAGATCAAATCCATGTAAATCAAGAGTATACAACCATAAGTTATTGTGGTTCGCTACCACAACACAGACATATTATGTATAATGGCTACCAATAAAGGTAAGGAACTAATGTTTAGAAAATCACTCTTTTCAAATATTTCTGATTTTTATAGATCAAATGTTGCAGATGTGATCTAAATAGGTCCAAAAATCAATGGCCCACAATGTATCAAAATTTTATAACTCAAAGAATCACATTGTTACATCAGAAAAGCACGATCCAAAGCTTGATTCTTAGCAAACAAATCATGTTGAACAAATCTATGTGGTTAGATTGATTCTATAGAACCTGTTTCTAACTCATTAGTTCCTTACCTTCATTAGTAGCAAATATTTTTTCATATATATATATATATATATATATATATATATATATATATATATAGTATCACAAGCTTACTTTTTTCAATAAGCCCGTGCAACGCGATGGTCCTTTCTTACCGCCGCAAGCCTTTCTATCGTTCTGTCATGCTCATAGAACATTTTGCAAACCCGCGACGTGCCAAGATACTCAAGTTGGCCAGCCTAACGGCCAAAGGCCGCGTACCAACATGTTTCCATGTGCTGAATCATTTTCATTGACCCTGTGCACAACTGCATAGCGAAAGTTGATCAAGCGCATTTTCAAATGCACATTCCATGCAGTTTATGCCGCTTAGTGCATAATCGTCCCATACCAGCTATCACTTTCAAAAGAGACACAAACTTTGCCTTAGCCTTGTGTGTCATGAAGTGTATTGCAGCTCCATGCGCACGACATAGTAAAACCTCGTCATTGAAAGAAAAAAACATTGCAGCCCCAATCCGAAGACTAGTTGATGATTGAACATCATAGCGAAGAGCACCACCCATACTCATTTGCCGTCACCTAGGCATTAACTCACCTAGCCCCAAGTTACCATAATCGGTTGGAACCACCTAAGGTGATTCCTGAGAGAATTAGCCCTAACCCACACATACTCCCGTGCATCCAACCACTACGCATGAGACATCTCTTGCAAGCTGAGAGATTCTTAACCAAATCCTCAATGACAACATCCTCTGATCCGTTGGCACAGCTTAACCGAACAACACTCTACGTCTATGCCGCCACACAGCGATGCACTAACGACGATGCTGATGTGTATCGCTTGTCGCGCTACCACTGCACGTCACCGATTAAGCGAACACATACAACACGTTCCTACACTCGATGTATTTTTCACTCAGTAAAGCTCTGCACTGCACATGCCCTATTCTGAAAGATCGATCCGGAACAATGACAACTACTGTGTAAAATGTGACTTTTATTGGTAGATGTTAAAAGCTCAAAATTGTTTAAATTAGCGTGTCCATTTTTTATCGCGCGCACATCCATTAAGACTGGATGACATATGTGGTCCATTGTTATATATATATATATATATATATATATATATATATATATATATATATATATATATATATATATATATATAGAGAGAGAGAGAGAGAGAGAGAGAGAAATTGGTAGTTGCTCATAAGTTAGGTGCCAAATGATTCGTGCTATATGGGTTTTTCTGCCCTTTCAGTGTTTTATTTGTAGTTTAGACCCCATAACTGTGTTGGGCATTGCTGTTTTACGAGGAATCCACACCTAGATCGTGTGTTTTAGATGAAAACAATTATATATGGAGCTTCAAAAATTTACAAAGATTTTGGGCTGTTGATTTTTGAACCTTATAAAAACCCACCCAAGCGTTGGAATTGAACACTTAAAGAGTTGATCCCTATAAAATCAAGTACATAGATCACATCTGTACTGTCAGAATTTAAACACAAAATTAAAAAAAAGGCTGAAAAACTCATTTAGCACGCGGTGATTTGAAGTAAATACATCACATCTGTATCTCTAATTCTAGTGATGTGAATCGGGATACCAAGATATTTGGATTGAAGTGATCGTATGGAGAACACGAAAATCCAAGAAGCAACAAGCTTATTGTGCAGGTTTACATTGAAAGTGGTGACCTCTCATTTGAGGTGGTCGATAGTGAGGCCAGATGATTGAGAAAGCCCTGAGCAACAATAGGGTTTTGGGAGTCGGGATTGGGTGCAATCACATGACACAAATTTTGTGCATTAAGCACCTTATGGCCCTCCATCAGGTCTTGGGATCCCCAACTTAGAGGCATGTCCCCAAGATGGAGGGTAATCAGGTGCTTAATGCACAAATATTTATGCAATCATATTGCACCTGGTCTTTTCAACGATTTTGGCTAAGGGTGGCAAAACCTGACACGACCCGCCAACCCGCCTCTTAGGCGGGTTCGAATTGGGCTTAAACTAACCCATTTAATAAATGGGTTGACACGCCTAACCCGTTTATTAAACGGGTTGGGTTCGTGTTAGGGGTATGCCAACCCGGTTGACCCGTTTAATAAACGGGTTAGGCGGGTGGGTCCACCCGCCAACCCGACCTGCCAACCCGCCCGCTAACCCGCCAACCCGTTTACCCGACCCAACCCGTTTATTAAACGGGTTGGCGGGTCATGTCGGGTTACCCGTTTAATAAACGGGTCGAGTTCGTGTTTGCCACAGCCGACCCGTTTAATAAATGGGTCGGGTTCGGGTTGAGGTATCCTGACCCGCTGACCCGACCCGATTGCCACCCCTAGTTTTGGCCATTTCCTCAATAGTAGCATAACTGAAAATTAGGTCCTCAGCATATTGCAACTCCGAAAAATCTACACCATGCAAAGAAATAGGTGTAGTTAAACTACTGCACCGAATCTTCTGAAAATAGCGGCAAGCCACTCAACAACGCTATTAAAGAGGAGAGGGGACGGGGCAACCCTGGCGTAGCCACGTTGAAGAGAAAATAAGTCGCCTATGACACCAGTTCTTCCATCAAACAGATTCATCTTGCACCAAACACTACAAGAAAAATGCTAATTAGCGACGGAAATTTGCGACAAATTTTTTTCGTCGCAAATTAGCGACGGATTAGCAAGCAAAAACTATTTGTTGCTAACATTTGAAATATTTGCAAAATTAGCGACGAAAATATCTCCATCGCTAAATCCGTCGCTAATTAGCGACAACATTTTTTCATCGCCAAAACACTACAAAAAATGATAATTAGCGACAAAATTAGCGAGGGAATTTTTTCGTCCCTAATCCATTGCTAATTAGCGACGAAAAAATTCCCTCGTTAATTCCGTCGCTAATTTTCGATTTAAACTGTCCCACCTGAGGCACGAAATTTTCCCTCCCCCCGTTCGAAATTTTTTCTCCCTCTGTTTTTCCCTCCCTCCGTTTGATTTAAATCATCCCCACCTAAGGCGCTTCTCAGAATGCCAGAAGCCTTGCCCTTCCTCTAACGACGCGCAGCGACCTCTCGCACAATGGAGGTCGACCTTCTCAGGCACCTCTCGCACCACGCTTAACTAATTTGCTTTTTTTTTTGTTAAAGGATATGGGTGGTGCTTGTGTTTCCAGGTTCGTTCTATGGGTTCTTTGATCGCAACCGTGGAATGTTGGGTAAGTACTGTTGCGATGATTTGAAATAATTCACTAAATTTTTATTTTTGTTTAACGGATAGAGATGTTGCTAGTTGGTGCTCTACAGCGATCCCTCCGTTCCCGTCTCCTTCTGCTCGAGCACCAACAACACCTCCATCCTCCGCGTCGTCGTCTAGCCCGACGCCTCCTGCAAGTTCTCCTCCGTCAACCCTAGCTACGCCGCCTGCCTTGACCGCTCCTCCCGGCAGTGCCTCTAGCCAGTCTCCACCGCCCGTACCACCTCTCCCTCGCTGGATCCCGTCTCCACTACGACCCCTTCTCCCGCAGTGACTGGCTCACTACGGAAGAGCGTCCTGACGCCGAAACATGCCGGTTCTGTGAAAAAAATTGCTCCCTACCGGAGAACGTGCCGACAGTGATCATTTTTTTTTAAAAAAAAAATTAACGACGGATTAGTGATAGATATTATCCATCGCTAATTTAAAATAGTAAAGGACTCGTGATGGATCATATTCGTCGCTAATCCGTCGCAAATTAGCGACGGAATTAGCGGTGGATAAGTTCTGACACTACTTAGCTTTGAAAAATTCACGATGAAAGTTATTCGTCGCTAATTCGCAGGTTTCTTGTAGTGAAAGCTCATTGAATGCATGGTGTTGAGGAGATAATTCCAGGAAATGGAATTGAACAACAGTTTGGAAGCTAGTAATTCACCTTCTTGAATAAGATTTCACTGAATGAAGGCAGATTACGTGTCCTCGCGATCACCTTAGGAACGACCGATTTGAGGTGGTTGGCCAACACCTTTGCAACGATTTTGTAGATTGATTCAAATAGCAAGATAGGCCTAGGACCCAATATCATCCCCACCTTGTTGCTTAGGAACCAAGACAATGAGGGTCTTATTCAGGGTGAGGGTGAGCATTAGATGACCATTGAGGAAGAACTCTTAAAAGAGCTATCGAAAATCTGGTTGTGTGACTAACCAGAACCACTTGAAGAAATCGATCAGTCATACCCAGATGCTTTAAGACAAGATATGTCTCAAACCGCGTCTTGAATTTCTTTGATAGTGGGAGGCAGAGGCGGAGCTGGGGGGGGGGGCAGGACGGGGCTGTAGCCTAGTGCAGCCCAGTCCTGCCTCCCGAAACAGTTAATTTTTTTTTTAAAAGCTCAGTCCTTGCCCAGCCTTGATTCCATATGAAATAGATTTTTATCCATTTTTTTAGCCCAGTCCAGTCCTAGCCCAACCCTGATTGCAGCAAATAGTTTGATTTGTCCATATGAAATAGATTTTTATTAATAATTGTAGCCATTTTTTATTTTATCTCAAAACAAAAATTTTTAGGGGTGCTGCCCCCGAACCTCTGACTATCACACCAATTTTTTTTTTGCTACACCCCTGTTTGCACCCCCCCCCCCCCTCACATGAATCCTAGCTACGCCACTGGTGGGAGGCATCTGAAATGCCCACATATCGTGCTGAGAGATCTTCGAAAACAGTCTTGGATGCCATGTTGGGGTCCACTATTGAACCAAGCTTTGAAGAATTAATGTAGTAGCAGAGAGATGCATATCTAGGTCTAATTTCTTCATTGCATCATTTGAAATCCATTTTGTTTTAGTTTAGATATTTTCTTATTTTTTGGATCACTGTAATGGATATGGAATCTTTGTGCTTGATCCATATCTTAATTAAAATAAGTTTTATCTTTTTAAGAGTTTTATCAAATATTTAGTTAGTTTACTTGGATTGGGATTTGAGAAACCTCATCTATAAAAAAGGTGAGAGCTCTACGTAGAGTACACAATTACGAGAGTTGACTTAAGATTGAATTTAGTATTTTCAGTTATTTTAATTTCTTATTTATTTTCATCAATTTTCTTGAATTTTTCATATTTTTTTTGCTTTTCTACATTTTCAAAAGAGTAGCCTAGTGTAGATTTTCTCATAAATCAAGCTCCCTCGATTTACATCAAATTGATATCAAAGTAAGATTCATTGTCTCGATTGCATTCGAGGCACGGTCTTGTTGGTTTCTTTTGTCTCGAAGCATTCAATTTAGAGAACAATGAATGACAGAAACGAGTTCAGAGTTTTTTGCACAAACATAAGAAACACAACAAAGAGATGTGACATTGAAAGAGATGGTTGAGGAAGTAATGTGATGTGTAGCATATTGAAAGCAGCTTTCAAAAAAGTTGCATACTCCATCACCACCGCTAGTCGACCCAATCGACACCACCGATTAGAGCAGTTATTCCCACGATGTTGCTAGAATATGACAAGATAAGAAAGATGCTCGTACAAATACAATAAAATTGTGCTACATTGAAATGAACACTTATCAAAGAAAAGCAGTTCTCAAATTAGCAAAAGGAAAGAAGATCGCATGAAACTCAGTTGACAACGAGAGGTTTTCACCTTTTATTTTGGTCCTATGTCTCATATCCAAACCCAAACTTGGCGTTATCAGACCCATAAGAAACTTTAGTTTCAACTTAGACTGGGTTGAGATTAGACTCATATACATTTTGAATCTGGATCAAGTCTAAACCAGACTTATTCTCCTGAAGTCTTGTTCCAATATTTGACCTAACCCATTCTGGGTCCAACGATTCAATATTCTCTTAATCCGATCTCAATCTAACCAGATCTTCACCAAACCCTTTATCTTGTCTACTTAAACCTGAATCCGTTCCATGAACCAAACCTCACTCAAACCCAAAACTAACTTATCCAACACCAAACATACCTACAACCAACCTTTGTTGAAAACTTATCCTATCCATTTGACTGAGGACCCATCCAAGCCTATTTCAATTCATTTAAGGTATATTTGGGTTCAACTGATTCTAAATGGATCAATGTGCCTTTTAAGTGGAATCATAATAATTTGTTTCATGTCTCATATGAAGATCGGTTTGTTTCTCTGCTACACCAACCATTCGTTGATTGGATGATAATTTATCATTTGCTTGGGTATTCTTTGGATCAGATCTCATCAATGTTCATGGATTTGCATCCCTTAAAAGTTGCAATAGTTTGTCATTTTCTACATGTGGAGCGAAATTGGTAGCAGAGAGATCTAGACTTGAGGGCAAGTCTTCTCCAACTCATAGAATGACAACAACGTGGTAATGCATATCTGGGTCCACTTCCTTCATTATACCATTTGAGATTCATTTTGTTCTAGTTTGTATATTTTTCTTATCTTTTTTTATCATTGTAATGGATATTGAATCTGTGTACTTGATTCATATCTTAATTAAAATAAGTTTTATCTTTTTAAGAGTTTATCAAATTAAGTAGTTTACTTGCACTACAATAAAGCAGTAGATTAGCGACGACCACATTCCGTCGCTAATCTGTCGCTAACATGGTTAGCGACGGATTAGCGACAGCGAGGCGACAGTATGCTTACGTCGCGAATATTTCGACGCTAACTGGCGAGGGAATTATTCCGTCGCCAGGTCCGTCGCTAATTGCGACGGAATAACGAGCGCTATATTCCGTCGCCAATCCGCCGGTACTCAACGTCGACCACCGCTTGGCGACGGATTTACTTCCGTCGCTATGCCGTCGCTATATTAATATGAATAGCGACGGATGGTTCCGTCGCTAATCCGTTGCAAACACGAAAAAAAATTAAAAAAAATTTATTTGAAAATTAATTATCGAGAACTGTACAATTTCTATTTCCTGTACAATTTATATTTCCTGTAAATAAAAAACAAACCACACAAAAAAATTCATATAACAAGAATCTACAACAATTAATCGTTCCACCTTAAAATTAAGAAGTTTAATTATTTACAATTCAACAATTACAATTAGGAAAAATAAAAAAAATAGAACTTCTTCAACACAGTCCTCTAATCATCGCCAAGATTTTGTGCGTCTTCTTGTTCATTGTCTTTATCTGTCCCTTCAGCTCCACTACCCTGATTATCGCTAGCAGCCTACACAAGAAAAGAACAGTCAGTATTGATAAACAAAATATAATAAATAAATTACACACTATATGTGATTCTATCATGTGCTCATGTGTGATCTAAGGCAATAAAAAAACTCTATATTTGATTCTATCATGCTCATATGTGCTCTAAGGCAGTCAAAAAATTGAATATGTGATTATAGCATGTTCATATGTGTTCTAAGGCATCTAAAAAAACTATATATGTGATTCTACCATGCTCAGATGTACTTTAAGGCAGGCAAAAAACTATATATGTGATTCGATCATGCTTGTATGTGTGCTAAGGCAGTAAAAAAATTGAATATGTGAATATAGCATGCTCATATGTGCTCTAAGGCAGGCAAAGTCAAAAATTTTATATGTGATTCTATCATAAATGATATATAACATGTTCATATATGTTCTAAGGCAGTAAAAAAAACTCTATATGTTATTATAGCATGCTCATATGTGTGCTAAGGCAGTCAAAAAACTGAATATGTGATTATAATATGCTCATATGTGTTCTTAGGTAGTCAAAAAACTGAATATGTGATTATAGCATGCTCATATGTGTTATAATGCAGTAAAAAAAACTTTATATGTGATTCTATCATGCTCATATGTGCTCTAAGGCAGACAAAAAGTTATATATATATATATATATATATATATATATATATATATATATATATATATATGATTCTATCATGCTCATATGTGTGCTAAGGCAGTAAAAAAATTGAATATGTGAATATAGCATGCTCATATGTGCTCTAAGGCAGGCAAAGCCAAAAATTTTATATGTGATTCTATCATAAATGATATATAACATGTTCATATGTGTTCTAAGGCAGTTAAAAAAATGAATATGTGATTATAGCATGTTCATATGTGTTCTAAGGCATCTAAAAAAACTCTATATGTGATTCTACCATGCTCAGATGTGCTTTAAGGCAGGCAAAAAACTATATATGTGATTCGATCATGCTCGTATGTGTGCTAAGGCAGTAAAAAAATTGAATATGTGAATATAGCATGCTCATATGTGCTCTAAGGCAGTCAAAAAACTGAATATGTGATTATACCTGAGAGGGACCTGGAATCGAAGATCCCCTATCCTGAACAGCGGCCTTGATCTCATTTCGGAGAAAGGGGGTGACGGTGTATTGAAAGTAGTTATTCAGTGATTCATTAATGATCTCGCGTACGTCATCACCAGAAAGAATAGTCGGCTGCTTAGAGCTTATGTCGGAGCAAGAAGTCGGTGAGCCATAACTGGAAGAACCAATAACTGGTGAAGTGTTCATATTACTCCCAAACCCGAACACGCGACCTTTTTTTGGTTCACCTGCTGCAGTCACCCATGCTGTAGGATCAAATGATGGATGCTGAGTAGCGTCTTCGCCATATCGCTCTACCATCTGTTGCTCATATGCCTCCTACAAAATAATGTTTAAAGTATTCATTAATAATTAATGATAACATTATGATAACTTGCATATATATTGCAATGATTATTAATAGAATTAATACATACCGTTGTCGTTCTCGCCTTCTCTGATACGAAGACTCCCGTGGTCTTCCGTTTATGTGTTTCTACAAACACATCCTTATATGGTACACTGCCTCCTTTTTCTGCTTCCTGCGAAGTTAAATGACAAAAGATTTAGTACACAAGTTTGCAACAATACTTATAAAATTAATATTATATATTGATGAATTACCATTTTCTTTAGGTAGCTTCCAAATGTCTTAGATCCACTTGTGTGTAGATGGGCTTCGGGCATCTTCGATCGATTTTGTGAAGCCTTCGCAGAGCGATTTTTAAATGCATCTCCCGCCCACTTATCGCACATTTCATCCCAGTAATCTCTCCTGATAGTAATAGGACCATGGCCCTTCCACAGTAATGGATCATCTACTACGCCAGATGCTTTTTTTGCTGCAGTCTTCATAGTGTGCAGCATGTCTGCAAATTGATTGGCAGTCACCTTCTGCCACACCTTCCTTGCATCATTTTCTTCCACCGTAGTTGCGAAGCAATTCGAAGCCTACAAATATTTTCAGAAAGTTAGTAGACATTGCTTAAATAAATTAAATATGAAACACATTAACTATGAGGAACAACTGTATACCATGAATGAGGACCACAATCTGTCTAACACCACCTTTGGGTACTCTTTCCATTGAGCAACTGGTCCTGGTAGATGTTGAAGAAGTGAATTTCTAATCTCCCGTACTACTTCTTGTGGCTCAAACCTCGTGCTGCACATGAATTGTTACACAGTAAATATCAATATAAAATATTTAAAAGATATGCAATAATTTAAAACAAAATACTTACGGTCGATTATCGATATACACTATTCGAATGAGTCTTCTTGTGCCAACCTGAGAAGACCCTGTTTCCTGTGTTGGCTGTTGACTTGTGTGATCAACTGGTGTAGGTGGGTCGTGTACAGGCGCAACATCATCTGTAAAAAAATACATTAGAAATTCTCAGAATGTGCATTTGAACTAATCAAGCATCTAATTAGTTATATGATATACCTATCACAGGAGCCCGTGAAGATGAAGGCTGAGCTTGGCTACTACTGGATGAGCGACCACTATAACCTCCACGAACCATATTCTAACAAATAACATATGTCATAAAATACATTCAAATAATTCACATCAAGTATTACAATGCAATCAAGTCATTCACATCAAACATTGCAATACATTCAAATAATTCAAATCATTGGCATCAAGTATTGCACTAATTCAAATCATTCGTTAATTGCATAAATTATAATACATTCAGATAATTGAAATCATTCACATCAAGTATTACAATGCAATCAAGTCATTCACATCAAGCATTGCAATGCATTCAAATAATTCAAATAATTGGCATCAAGTATTGCACTATTTCAAATCATTTGTTAATTGCATAAATTATAATACATTCAGATAATTGAAATCATTCACATCAAGTATTACAATGCATTCGAATCATTCGTATCAAGTATTACAATACATTCAAATAAAATTTATGATCATTCACACCAAGTATTGCAATACAACTCACATCAAGTATTACAATGCATTTAAATAGAGGTTTGTAGTATAAGATTTTGCTCACTAGCTTAAGAATTCTTCCTCGTCACTAGTTTGACTTTCTTCTTCTTCTTCTTCTTCTTCATTGTTTGCCCATGCACTTGGTACATCATTTGGATCACATTCCTCTATGAATGTTTCATCGGCCAATGGAGATATGACATGCATATCATGCGCAACATCGTGACCATAAGCGAAGTCATAGACATCATCTGATTGATAGTAATCACTGTCTTCAGCTAACTCATCTTCCTGTAACTGATCATACTCGGGGTATAGTTTGGATTTCACCTTGCAAACTGCCCACCATTCATTTCTATCTGACTTTTTTATACTCGGATATGAAGTATAATAAACTTGTTGAGCCTGCGAGGCTAATATGAATGGTTCATATGTTCCAAACCTGGATTTATGATTCACCTCCACAATGCCTGAAGCTTTGTCGAGTCTTGTTGCAGTTGGATCAAACCAATGACACTTGAATATCGTAACCCTGTTATTCATGCCTAAGTAAGTCAACTCCATTATTTCCTCTATAACACCGTAGTAATCATGTTCATTTTCACCGTAGCTGCTACCCTTGGCACACACACCACTATTTATCGTTGATTTGTTTATACCGTAGTCTTTTGTATGGAATCGATAACCATTTACGATATACCCGTTGTAGCATTGCACAACTTTGGTCGGACCATTTTCTAAATCACATATTCCTTGATCTTTAACATCACCATTGCGAACCTATGCACCAACATAAACAATGATTGTGATCACGATCAATTAAGTAACTTAGTGTTGTTTATAAGTACAAAATTTATGTTAGCTTCTTTACCAACTGTTTCAACCATTCCACAAACTTAGTTTCACGTTCTTTTTGTACTTCTGCATCAGTGAGATGTGAAACTTCGTTTTGTAACTCCAGATCAAATCGTCTGCAAACCACAAATACTTATATTACCGAGCCATGTATCCACATATAGAACATAAAAGGATTTATAATTGAGTTGCATATACATATACTTACTCGATGTATGGGTCGATCGCTGAGCAATTAAAAAGAATATAGATGTGTGCTGCATCTTGTTCTCGATCTGTCAATAGCCTTGATCGGCAACTACCAAATGCATGCCCAAGTGGTTGAAATATCGACAGCTTGTCAGCTACAGTTACTTGTTCTCCATCATCGTTACGGGGCGGGCATGTGTAACGTGTTGGAATATGAGGTTCGAAGTACATAGATGAGAAATTTGAAATCTCTTCTAAAGTGTACGCCTCACAAATTGAGCCTTCTACTCTTGCTTTATTACGAACCTTTTTTTTTAGGTCGAACATGCATCTGACAAGAATATACATTTCAAATTTTAAATATCTGTCACTAAAGAGACAAATATAAAAAAACATATACCTTTCAAATGGGTACATCCATCGATATTGCATAGGGCCACCAACCCTTAGTTCATATGACAAATGTATGATCAAATGTTCCATAACATCGAAAAATGCTGGCGGAAATATCTTTTCTAACAGACAAACAATGGTGATGACAGAGTCCTCGAGATTCTTTACATCTGATACAACGACCTCCCGTGCGCACAATGTTCTGAAAAATCCGCTCAACTCAGACAATACCCCCCATATACGTTTGTCTAACATATCATGGAATGCTAGGGGTATCAATCGTTGCATAAAGATATGACAATCATGGCTCTTCAACCCATATAACTGTCCATCGTCAATCTTCACAGCCCGAGCAATGTTAGAGACATATCCATCTGGAAATCTCAGTTGTCTCAACCATTGACATACATGTTTTATTTGATCAGGTCCGAGCACGTACTTCGCCTTTGGTTTCAGTACTTTGCCATTATACTCTTTGAGTTTCAATTTTGGTCTTTTACATATTAATTTTAAATCCATACGGGCCTTCAGATTATCCTTCGTTTTTCCTTTAATATTCATTACTGTATTGAACACATTATCAAACACATTTTTCTCTACATGCATCACATCCAAATTATGTCGTATCAATAGGGTCGGCCAATACGGTAGTTCCCAAAAAATAGATTTTTTCGTCCAATTGTGATCCTTCCCAAATCCACGGAAGGGTGTAGGACTGCGGGCATCTGTTAATACATCTGGAAAGTATCGCAATCTTCTTAGAATCTCTATGCCAGACAATCTTGAGGATGGACCTTCCGTTTCAGTTGTGCCTGCTTTAAATGCATTCTTTTGACGTCGGAACAGATGATCGCTGGGTAGAAATTGACGATGACAATCAAACCAGTAAGGCTTCCTTCCATGCCTCAATCTAAAAGCTTTGGAATCCTCCATGCAGTACGGACAAGCCAACCTCCCATGTGTGCTCCAACCAGATAACATACCATATGCAGGGAATTCACTGATTGTCCATAGAACAGCGGCCTTCATGTTGAAATTTTGTTTTTTGTGGGCATCATACGTGGTAACACCGTCATCCCACAGTACTTTTAATTCATCAATCAATGACCTTAGATATACATCAAGATTTTTGGCCAGGTGAGGTCGGACCAGGGATCAACAGAGACAAGAAAAGATTTGGACGTTTCATACACAAGCTTGGTGGAAGGTTGTATGGAGTTACAAATACTGGCCAGCATGAGTATGGAGTTGATCTACCCCCAAATGGATTAAATTCATCTGTACATAGACCGAGTCTAACATTTCGCACTTTCATTGCGAAGTTCTGATGAATATGGTCAAAGTGCTTCCAAGCTTCAGCGTCAACAGGATGCGTGATCTTGTTTTCATCGTGTCGAACTTTATTTGCATGCCATCTCATGTGTTTAGCTGTCTTTGAAGACATATACAATCGCTGCAATCTAGGAGTGATAGGAAAGTAGCGGAGCGACTTGTATGAAACTTCCTTTGATCTCGTGCTACCATTGCCTCTTGTCTTTGGCTTGAACCGAGGATGCCCACATGACGGGCATGATATGTCGTTTTTTTGCTCCTTGAAATACAACATGCAGTGATTTGGACAAGCATCAATCTTTTTGTAACCCATACCTAAAGCGTTGACCATAACTTTCGCACGATAAAAATTTTGTGGCAATTTCTCATCTTTAGGCAACATACTCTTCACAATCATGCACAAACGGTCAAAACATGATTGACTCAAATTATACTCGGACTTTAAATTCATTAGTTGAAGAACTGCAGACAAGATAGTGTGACTCTCACAACCGTTCCAAAGTGGCTCATCAGCATCTCTAAGTAAATCATAAAATCTACTAGCTGCATCGTTTGGTGATTCTTCATCTACGGCAGTTCTTACATCACTAGAACTCATAGCAGAACCCAGTTCTGTTCCTGCAGCATCAAATATCAAATCCGTATATGGATTATCGTGCACCACATTCACCCGTGCATCAAAATCGTTTCTAAATTCTTCTCCATGAAACGTCCAGTTCTGATAATCACTCACAAAACCCTTCCTGTATAGGTGATGTCTAACGCCATGAGGTTCTACAAATCGATTATTCTTACAAATCTTGCAGGGACACCTAATCTGACCTGTGGGATCTACCGTACTGACACTTGCCGTTGCAAATTCAATAAAACTGTTGACACCATCCATATATTCATGCGATAACTCATTGTCCACTATCCTACGGTACATCCATTCACAGTTTGCAGTCATTCTGTCGTATGATGTTACGAATAGTATCCTAACCAGTTAAAAGAGAACCATCAGAATGTTATGATGAAGAAAATATCAAATTTATCATGCAATATATGATGTCATACAATCACAAGAATTATGATGCATGCATTGATAACTTAATATTTTCATGTGCAAACTATTCATGACACGATACATTCATTTAAAGCATGCTTTCAGTATACAATTTCACATGGAAGACATAATCAAATTGAAAGTAACTACATGTAAGCATGGATACAATCACATCAAACATTACAATACATCGAAATAATTCATATCAAACAAATGTCAAACATGTACCTGCAGCAAACACACTTCAATATCCCACTAACTACTACCATGCATAGCATGGACTCCATACTCCAAAAATAAGAACACTTCCATATTCATACATTAAAATCATGCTCAGCATGATCTCCGAACTCCAACAAAGCAGTCCTAGATATCAACAACTAAGTGAGTGTGTGAACAATAAAGTGTTACATTCAATAAATTAAATAACATGTGATGCGCTTGCCTCACTTACTCACCACGGGTATTTACCCGATTTGCATTGTTTTTGTCACTTACTTACCACGGGTGGCGAGGCACAAGCGAGTTCCGTTGAGAAATCTGCACAAAAAAAACAATTTTTTAAAATGAAGTCACCACGAAAAAAAAACTGTTCTGACAAGGGGTCGACTCCCCTGCTGTTCCGACAGGGGGTCGACCCCCTGCCCGGGGTCGACCCCCTACCGGAAAGGCAAGGGGCAAGGGTCCTCTGCCGAAAAATGCAGGGGGTTAGCCCTCTGCAAGAAACGCAGGGGGTTAACCCCCTTCCGGAAAACGCGGGGGTTAACCCTCTATCGGAAAACGCGGAGGTTAACCCCCTCCGTTTTCCGGAAGGGGGTTAACCCCTACCGGAAACGGGAGGGGGTTAACACCCTGTGAACCGGGAGGGGGTTAACCCCCTGCCGGAAACGGGAGGGGGTAACCCCCTGCCGGAAACGGGAGGGGGTTACCCCCTGCCGGAAATGGCAGGGGGTTAACCCCCTGCGTGAAAATGGGGGTTAACCCCCTGCGTGAACCGGAAGGGGGTTAACCCCCTGCCGGAAACGGCAGGGGGTTAACCCCTTACGTCAAAACGGGGGTTAACCCCCTGCCGGAAACGGCAGGGGGTTAACCCCCTGTGTGAACCGGGAGGGGGTTAACCCCCTGCCAGAAATGGCAGGGGGTTAACCCCTTGCGTGAAAATGGGGGTTAACCCCCTGTGTGAACCGGGAGGGGGTTAACCCCCTGCGTGAAAACGGGGGTTAACCCCCTGCCGGAAACGGGGGTTAACCCCCTGCCGGAAACGGCAGGGGGTTAACCCCCTGTGTGAACCGGGAGGGGGTTAACCCCCTGCGTGAAAACGGGGGTTAACCCCCTGCCGAAAACGGCAAGGGGTTAACCCCCTGCCGGAAAACGCAGGGGGTTAACCCCCTCCCGTTTCCGGCAGGGGGTTAACCCCCTGCCGAAAATGGGAGGGGGAGGGTGTTACCTTTCTCCGGACGGCGAACGGTGGGACCGACGGACGGTGGGACCGGCGAACGGCGGGACCGGCGAACGGCGGGAGCGGGACCGACGAACGGCGGGAGCGGGACCGGCGCAGGAGCAGCGAAAGAAGAAAAGGAAAACTTGGTTGGGATTAGGGTTATTCGAAAGTTAGCGACGGATTAATTCCGTCGCTAAGCCAACGTAAAATCAAATTCGCGAAAATAGCGACGGATTATATTTTGTCGCCACATCCGTCGCTAGTTAGCGACGGACTAGTTTCCTTCGCTAACGTCGTCGGTAAATGGTGCGATCGTACCGACAAAACAATCTGTCGCAACATCTGTCGCTAATTAGCGACGGACTAGGCGACGAACTATCTTCCGTCGCTACTTTCATAAGATTCAGTGATAATAGCGACGAATATTTGTCGCTCGCCAATCCGTCGCTAACTAGCGACGGAATCTTTCCGTCGCTAACAACGTATTTTCTTGTAGTGTTGGATTGAAATTTTAGAGACCTCATTTATAAAAAAAAAGAAAAAAGGATGAAAGCCCTATGTAAAGTATGCAATTGAGAGAGTTGATTTGAAATTGAATTTAGTATTTTTTAGTTATTTCAAAATTTTTGTTTATTTTCTGCAACTTTCGGTAATTTCTTTGAATCTCTTGTTTTCTTGTTTTTCTAGATTTTCGAAAGTAAGAATAACTTCACGTAGGTTTTCTCGTAAATCAAGTCCCCTCGATTTACATGAAGAATGCAGTGATGGCTGGGACGACTTGAATGCCAAAATAGACCAGATTATGGATTCTAATGGTGGTTATTTTGTTACTACAATAACGATCAGGAGCCCGTTCATGGAAGAAATGAGTGTTTTAATCATCATTCGTGACGTGGTTTCTGTCACCATCGCATCTCCTCCTGAACCGGACATTCCTTTGTCAAGGATGTGAGATGTTTGATTTCTTCATTGGGGGACCGAGCATTCAGAGAGGTTTGAGGCACACTCAGAACAACTAGTTCTTGTTCCCACAAGGACATTTTAGTGAAATGTTTGCAAGTCTTCAATCCTTTAGGCGAAAGTAGCTTAGTAAGGCATCCGAGCATTTTTTCAAAAAAGTTGGCTGTTTAAACATAAATTTGCAATATTTCGGGTGTCTATTTGTACATTCCTACTTTATATGATATGATTGCATGGCTGTCTTTCATTATGTTGGTGGACCCAGGCTCAAACCGACTAAACTTGCTGGGTTGAACCTGATTTGGTGATGTTTTGACTTTTTGGTCATAGTTTGAACAGAAACCACACCACACGTTTATATTGTTTCCATTCAACTGGATTTGCACTTACTCGATCCCCTTGTTTGGCTGAGTTGACACTCATTCAAACAATCACTAAATTTATTTATGGAACAGGGTTTGAAAGAGGCTGCACTTTTTTTTATTATGGATCTGCAGGCCTCCTTTTGACCAATGAGGTTTATCTGGCTACCTTGAATTGTTAAATCTATGAATAAATTAAAAACAGTAAGTCCAATCCAGTCAGCTTGTTTTGAATATTTATTGAATCAGTTTTTAATCATTAATTGTAGGCCATCAGCATAGACCTTGGGCCCAAAGGTCCTAGGCATGGTTCTAAAACTCGTTCACTGCTCTAGTCCTTGAGTGACCTGTGACTCGGCAGGGTCAACTCGGGTCATGTTAACTTTATATTTATATAAAATATATAGATATTATGTATATTTTATAGTATTTTATTAATATATTATATATTATATGTTATAAATAACCTTGGATAGAAAACTGTAAAAGAAGCCTTTAATGTAGTTCATTGTCATGATCAACCACATGCAAAATCCTATTAAAAAGATGGGTTCCATATATAATAATTTCTCATGCCTTTCAATTTGTAAACAGATGGCATCAATGGCTGCAAAATAGACTATTAATATTTGCTGAAAATATAAAATGTCTTGATAGGTTCTTGGTGTCGTTCATTTTGATGATGAACATCATCCAACTACCATGGCTGGATTGCTTACGCCATAGATGAGCCCTATAATTAGGGGTGTCAATTGGTCAGGTTTGAATTTGACTCAACCCATACCATACCAAACCCTGTAAGGTCAGGATTTGGTGATAAACAAGGAGGTCTAATTAGAATCCATCAGATTCAAAAGGTCCGATTAACATATGGAGCCCAGTATAGTTTGTAAAATTTTATACCAGACTCGAGCCCAACCCAAGTTCCGACTAAGATCCACAAATTTTCAAGGTAAAAAAAATAAAAAATATTATTTTACTGAGTATGATTTGGGTCTGGTTCATGTAATCCATAAGGATTCGGGTATGGTTTTTCTTATGGTGGGTCCAATTGAACTCAACACAAAACCCCTTACAACTCAAATCGGATCTAGGTTTGGCCCCACTGAATCTGAACCAAACCCGACCTACAAATTCCTTTTGAGAGCTATTCATGCTCTAGATGAGCAGCCTCTACACTCTATAGCATATCGCAAAGATGCCTTTTTCAATACAACTATGAAAAAAAAAGAACTCTTTTGTTTTTAAGAATCTAAAATACTCATAAACGTTTTTACAACACAAATAAGATATATATAACAACACTTTTCTATAAAAAAAACTAATACGGATTTAATTTCATCAAATCTCAAGCTCAACCCATATTGACCTCGTTTTAAAAAAAACTAAACCGCATTAATCCTGATCACTTTTTTTAACTCTTTTTTTTTTGCTTTTTTTAATGCAAAATATTTTTATTTATGAATTCATTTTTTAACAAAAAAAAATTCGTTTCACGTGTTTGCTAGCTAATAGCTATGACTGTGTGTATGTAACACGACTGTTGGCTGTGTAAAACTGGGGGCATCAATGTTGTCAGTATCGGTGTGTATCGGTATCATATCGGATACGCTTTACCTTTGAATCGATTATTTTTTAATAAATATAAAAAATACTTAAAAATATTTTTTAATAATATTTTCATGATTTTAACATGCGTCACATTTTGATTAACACATGATATTTTTTAATTATTTTTTAGCTGATTAAGAACGATTCACTTGAGTATTGGTATCGGGGTCCGATTCACCTGAATCGTTGGCCAAGCCAACGATAAAGGGCCGATACCGATACTGACAGCATTGGGGGGCATTACAACATTTCATGATTCTGGTGAACTAACCCTTCAAGGTTCTAAAGTCCCACCTTCTTTTACTATTTGGTGAATGAGGATCCATTCCAATCTACGTACGTCTCACAGATATGGGTACGATTAGGGGTGTCAATGGGTCGGATTTGACCTGGACCCGGCCTGTACCAAACCCTATAAGAACAGGGTTTGGTGATAAATAAGAAGGCCTGATTAGAATCCGGGTCAATTGATATATAGAGCTGTATGGTTTGTGAAATTTCATACCAGATCTTGGCCTGACCCGATCCAATTAAGATACACAACTTTTCAATGTAAAATGATAAAATATATTATTTTATCGGGTATGGTCTCGGTCTGGTTCATGTAATCCTTATAGGACCCGGATATGGTTTCTCTTATGGTGGATCTGATTAGAGTCAGATCCAGACCAGGTACCATCATCTCAAATAATATTTGGGTCTCGTCTCACCTAGGTCTAAACCAAACCCTACCAGTTGACACCCCTAGGTACGACCCCACACACTAAGCGGGTTCAATTGGCAAGTTCAATTTTTTTCAAAATTAGACAGATTTTTTTTTAATGAATAAAGAACTCTTTTTGGTATTTTATTATTTAAAAATGCATTTATATTGAGAAAAATATTTAAATATTAATGAAACTTATTAAATTAATACCCCATTCGTGTTTATGTCCACAGTCCACGTCAACATGTCCGGTCGTGTCACCAGGGACAGGCGACCAAACTAGCCTGTCCTGCAACATGGAACCAGGTGAATGGACCCCAAGTTCAACGTTCATAACTTGAGTCAAATTCTGAACGACGGCACTCAGGTGGGCCTTTTATGATCAGTTTAGGGAGGTTGCAGAGCCTGTAGGAGGAATCAACTCATTCAGCTAACCAAGTCAACCGCCGAAGAGGTTGACCAACTTGGCTTAACCCAAGTTTCTGGTATCTGACTTGTAGATTTTGTTCAAGGAAACAGTCTTGACAGATTCTGAAAAGCCCACCAAGCATACAGTAAATACATACATTGATCAGCAAAGTAAAAAACAACAGTGTATATCTCATGCCCTTTCCTATGAAAGATGCCCTCTTTCATAAGAAATAGGGTCTCTTTTATATAAAAGATGAAACAAACATGGACATCCATGAGAAATATGTGGTGAAGCCCACGTAACAAATGCCCGAAAACAGCTTTCCTGTCAAAATGGGCTCACACCTTCCCTAGGAGAAGCACTTTCCCTCCAAAGTAGCCCCTTCAAAGGAAAGAGGCCTCCCTTGGGAGGGAGTGTAACAAATGCCTCCTTCGCCATTAAGGCCAAAGCCAAATGAGAAGCTATCCCCAACACGACACATCTCGACCCCATAATGGGATGTCCAAACCATACCAGTGATTTTCCCACGTTAAATCAGAAAAGGAAAAAAACCAGAGACCAGAGACTGCAATCAAGAGAAACATTGGGCTTCTTAATTAGTTTTTCTCCTCTTACATCATCATTCTTCATCCCGTGTGAAATCCTCATTATTTGCTCATGGCATGTGAAACTCATTTTTTATGTACCATGCAGTCTTCTACTGATAACCTACTAGGTAGCTCTTAGGTACTTTTCCCATTCATACCCAATAAAAAAATACAGTTTAAGATTTGCTAAAATCAATTGAAAACTTGAAACCTTTTTTCCTTTATGGCTTTCAACAATTCATTGGTATATGGTGTCATCAACACTTTAATCTGGTCACCCACTTGGGTGTACTGATGCACCCCACCTATCCATACAAATGGTATAAATTGAGATATTGCACTGCACTGATGCACAATTGTCTAATCATTCAGTTACACCATTTATCTGGTTATATGGCCTGAGCAGCGAAGTGTAATTCTCAAAATCATCATTCCTTATTCAGCACACGACCACAAAACAATCAAATAAGAATACTGTTCACATCACAAATCAATCGACAAAGAGCAAGATAATACAAAAATGCTTTCTTATATATCAAATAAGAATACTGTTCACATAACAAATCAATTGACAAAGAGCAAGATAAGACAATAATGCTTTCTTATACTACAATAAATTGTACAACAATAAATTGTACAACAATAAATCATGAGAACAATTCAATGCTCAGAAATTGTAGTTCTGAGAAGAAAAAAAACGAACACAGAACTAATCTAAACAGTTCAAATTGCAAACTCAAATCTCTCACCTGCAACTACCATCTTCTAAGGATGCCAGCAATAGCATTCCTTCCTGAGAATAAACTCATCTTAGCTCTAAAAACTATAGATTTGCTTCTGAGTGCCTGAGCCACATTAGTCTCTCTTTCATTCCTAACCACTAACTCCAAATTCTCCTTGCTCTCCTCCTCTTCATCCAATTCAAACTCCAACTCCCTCCCACCAACTCTGTTCTGCTTCAACACCTCCATCGCCTCAATGGTCACCCCCCTGCACTTCTTCACCTTCACCTTCATCAATTCCGGGCACCCCCCGGCCAACGAGGTCACGCCGGCATCCGAAACAGGGCACCCCTTGATGCAGAGCTTCCGCAATGACCTGAACTTCACGGCGACCACCGCCAATTCTGCATCTCCAATGCTTTCGCTGCCACAGAGGGCCAACCTCTCCAATCCAGGGCACCTTTCCCCCAACTCCACTAAGCTCCAGGCAGTCGGATTCACCCCGACCAGCACCAATTCCTTCAAATTCCGGCAATTCTTCGCCAACCCGGAGAGACCCGCATCTCCGATCCTGTTCATCCTCCACCCGTCGAGCCTCACCCGCCTGAGCCCCCTGCATCCGGTCGCCAATCCGGAGATGCCGGCGTCGGTGCACTCCGGTGTCTTCAAGAGATTGAAGGATTCGAGGCTGGCACACCTCGCAACGGCCAGGAGGCCGCGATCGCCGACGTGGGATCGCTCGAGGTGGAGGTGAATCAATCCGCGGACGCCAACGGTGGCCTCTTCCAGAATCCGATCCCAATCGCCGGAGCAGCTGACGACGGTGAGGGACTCCAATTGGGAGGAGCCGACGATGAGTGGGGCGAGGGCCTGGGCGTTGAAAAGCTCCTTGAGGTAGATCCGGCGGAGGCGGGAGGCCCCTAAGGCGGGGGCGAGGACGGAAGGCGGGTCGGAGGCGAGGCCGCGGAGGCGCTTGACGGAGAGGGACTCGAGGGAGGGGGAGGCAGAGAGGAGGGAGGCGAGGGCGGTGGCGCCGAAGTTGCAGGAGGAGGCGGAAAATTCAGAGAGACGGGGGAGGGAGAGGGAGCGGAAGGCGGCGTTGGAGAGGTGGCGGCAGGCCTTGAGGCGGAGGGAGAGGAGGTTGGGGCAGAGGGAGGGGAGGGAGAGGAGGGCCGCGTCGGGAGGGAAGGGGAGGAGCGGTCGCAGCGGAGGGTGAGGCGGGAGAGGGAGGAGAAGCGGGAGCCGAGGAGGTAGGGGAGCGGGAGGGAGGAGGTGGCGCGGAGGGTGAGCCGGTGGCGGGAGCGGGAGTCGACGGCGAGCCACCGGCGGCAGACGAGGGAGCAGCGGTTGCGGTCTGCAGGCGGGAGGTGGTGGAAGATGAGGGCGAGGCAATCGTCCGGGAGGTCTCTCTCCGTGGTGGTGGTGTTGGTGGTGTCTGTGGTGGCGTTCAGGGGAGGTGGGTGTGAGATGGTTTGGCCCATTTTAGAGAGAGAGAGTATTCCTCTTAGTTAGCGAGTTTAGCGGGCGGGAGCTGATATATGGTAATTGGAAAAATTAATCTCACCACCCTGACCAAAATTTATTGATTCAAAATGCCCATGAATTTTCTAAATTCACTGATAGAGTGCGAGTTCAAAATGCCCTGAAATTTTCTTATTCACTGTTTGAGAGAGAGAGAGAGAGAGAGAGAGAGATTTTGTTGATCGGTTGGGACTAGGTCTGGGAAACGCAAGTAAAGAGCTTCTTCAAACTCGTGAAATAGGCACAACAAGCTCGATCATGAAAGCTAGGATAGGCTAGTTTATTAATAATAAACATATTTTACATAGATTTTATATTATAGAATGAAGATGGTTCAAGTGTTTGGCCTTCAAGCAGTAAGTTTGGAGTTTAAATCCTACTGCTCACAAGTTTGAAACAATTCTTTATTTGTAAATGAGCTGGCTTGAGCTTGGGTTAATACGTTTAGGGTTTAAAAATTCTATTGTTTTCAACTTTTTAAAAAATATATATATTTTTTGTATATGAGTTTTCTGTTGCTTGGCTCGTTTAGCTCGAGATAGTTCACCTGGACTGCACCTCTAATTTTATGTGAGTTTCTGTGTTCATATTTTCCTTTTTTTTCTTCTTCTTTTTTCTTTACCGTGTTCAGATTCAATGTGTTACCAAATTTGCATTCAATTTGGATGTCTGAAATTCAATATGTAAGCTATTTAGTTTCGGGTTTGGTCACATACACTTCTCATCAGATCCATATCCGTGCTCTCGTTACTCATTCCAACTGATTAGGCAGTATGATCGGATATGGACCTACCAAATCCGATTAGATGGTATGTGTGCTAAAGACGATGACATTTGGCCGTTAATTTCTCAGGAGATTTTGATTTTTTTTTTGTTTTTCTTTTGTTTTTACAGTTTTTTTTTTTGGTGAAAACAAAATATTTTAAAATACAAAACTCAAAACTGAAAAATAAATATCATTTTTTCTTAGGGTTTTTTTAGTTTCATTAGCATCATGCCATTCTCAAAATTTTGTGATACTTTAAACGCTTAAAATATTTGTTAATATATCACGTTTTTTAATGATATTTTCGAAATATTACCTGAATTTGTCACAATTGCCGTTATTAATCTCATACGCGTCGTGTTTTGAAAATAGTCTTTGTTCAACAGGTTGATTCTAATTTGTCATACTCATGATCCTTACTTTGTAATTTAAGCAAAGCAAAAGAGTGGACGGTCTCCCCCAGCTGGTCAAAGTTGGAAAACTTGAGATTTGTTCCGACAAGTTGGACTCGTTCCACTTGGTTTGACTTTGATCACTCAAACCAGGTAGGCTGATCGAGCAGAATCGACGAACTAGCCCGACCCCAAACTGGCCCACGAGTAGGGATGTCAGTGAATTGGATTTTATCCCGATATCCAACCCAATTCGAATCCGTTTAGTCTGAATCAGACAAATATTCGAATTCGACGGATATATGAATCCATTGATATTTTTTTTTAATGGTAAACCAGCGCTTGTTGAGATATTTACAAAATTAAGGCGTATTTATCTTTTTTTTTTTTATGAAGAACCCTCAACGAGAACTAGGTTACTTAATGGGCCTGCCTCTCTACAAGGCTCGTAAAACTCCGACTTGAAAGATACGAATCATCCGATCACTCAGCCTTGAGTGCCCCCAACCATGATAAGCAGCTAGCCTCCATGTGCACGATAGGGCTTGTTCAGACCTGGTACTCAAGTTTCAGTTGCAAATGTGAATATGGTATCAATGAGTTGAAACGAGCTTTATTGCTCATGTTCTTTTTACGCGAATCTAATCTTATAGATATGATCTATATAGTTTGTTTGGTGGGGATCAACTTCTAAATCACTAGAATTTGGTGCATGCATAGGTTTTTTGTGATTTAAAAAAATCAATGGCTATAAATGCATCAAACTTTTAAGACTTAAAAACAATGTATTTTTTATCAAAAAAACATGATACGAGAGTTGAACTAACACATTGACTAAACACATTTTTTAAGGGTAAGAGTTTCAACTCATTGATGCTGTTTGCACATATGCACCAAAGACTTTATATATATATATATATATATATATATATATATATATATATATATATAGAGAGAGAGAGAGAGAGAGAGAGAGAGAGAGAGAGAGAGAGAGAGAGAACTAATGTGTGAACCACTATTTTCATAAATTCTTTATTCTTTTTTCTTGAATCTAACCATAGGGATGTGATCTACATGTTTGGTTTTATAATAACCCACTCTTGAATCATCCAATTTCAATGCATAAATGAGATCTTTTTAAGGCTTTAAAATCAATGCCTCATAATCTTCATAAATATTCAAGCATTCAAAAATCTTATTTTTTCATCAAAAATACATGATCCTATGGTTGATTCCTAGCAAACTCACCATGCCAAGCACATCCACATGGTTGGATTTGTAAAAAAAGTGTTGGAAATGCCCATATTTCTAGTTCTCATATTCTAGTTACTCTCTCTCTCTCTCTCTCTCTATATATATATATATATATATACTTGGTTTTAAAGAGATTGGCTTTTTATGCATAAGCAAGAAGTTTTAAGGTTAGAAAATCATAGGTTCAGAATTTGCATAAATATTTCAGCATCCAAAAATCATGTTTTTTTTGTTGAAAAAGCACGATCCAATAATAGGTTCTTAGCAAATTGAAACATGTTCAAGTAATGGATTTTGAAATCTCACCACAAACTCATCTATGAAAAGGTTGTAGCTAGTTTGGCTCACAAATGCCTCACTTGTTCATGTAGGAAACAGTTCTGGTACAAACATTAGGAAAACAGTCACAAGTTGTGCAGCATCATTGGGTAGGAATCAGGATGGCCGGGTCCAGATCCAAGTTATTATTAGCCGACAATGAGGTTTAGGTTCAAACACGATTGGGCACTACAAGATTTTTGCAGATTAGCGACAGACGCTATCCGACGATAATCCATCGCAAATCCGTTTAGCGCTGGATAGCATTCATCGCAATTTCTTGGTCGCTAATTAGCGACAAAACTGATATGTTGCTACTTTTGTCGCTAATTCATGATAGATTAACGAATGTCATGATCTATCGTTAATCTGTCGCTAAATAAAGACTGATTTGGTTTTGTGACAGATACATAGCTGTCGCTAAAATTTAATGATGAATATGTATTTGTCTCTAATATCCATCGCCAATTTAGCGACAGATTCACGACAGATTACATTCCGTCGCAAAACATCGGTTGATTCAGTTTTTTAGAAAGCTAAATATCCTTCCCTAATCCATCGCTAAATTCGTGATAGATATTACTGACTGATAATATTCGTTGCTAATTCATCATAAATTAAAAAAAAAAATTGTTTGAAATATAAATATCGAGAAAAAAAATATCGTTATACAATTTATATAACCAGTGTATAAAAAACAAAGTACACATAAAAAATACATATACAAAGCAGGTGAAACAAATTTAACATAAGTTATAAGTGAAACAAATTTAACAACCCACTATAATCCTCTGCAAGTTCTAATTAGTTACAAGTGAACATATACAAAGAGTTTTGTTTGAAACAACAAGTACGTGAAATAAATTTAACACATGAATCTAATCCTCGCCAAGATTTGGAGCATCATTCACTTCATTGTCTCGATCTGCCTCTTCATCCATGCCTCCATCAGCTCCTCTACGCTAATCATTTTCAGCATCCTACAAGAGAACTAAAATATTAGTATTGATAAACAAAATATAATAAAATAAATTATATGCAATGCACCTAATCTAAGGCAATTAAAGTAACATGGCTGAATGACACATAGACTAGCAATAAAGTGAAGGGCATTAACATAATTTAGATATGTGTTCTAAGGCTGACAAAAAAATTTCATGGTGATTCAATCATGCAGATATGTGTTCTAAGGTTGTCAAAAAAATATCATAGTGATTCAAGCATGCATATATGGTTTATAAGGTTGTCAAATAAATGTGTTATGTATCATAATCATGCATATATGTGTTATAAAGCAGTAAAAAAACTTTCATAGTGATAAAATCATGCTTATATGTGTTTTAAGGTTGTCAAAAAACATTCATAGTGATTCAATCATGCAAATATGTGTTCTAAGGTTGTCAAAAAACTTTCATAGTGATTCAATCATACATATATGTGTTATAAGGCAGTAAAAAAACTTTGATAGTGATAAAATGATGCTTATATGTGGTTTAAGGTTGTCAAAAAACTTTCATAGTGATTCAATCATGCATATATGTGTTATAAGGCAATCAAAAAATTTAATAGTGATGAAATCATGCTTATATGTGTTCTAAGGTTGTCAAAAAACTTTCATAGTAATGAAATCATGCTCATATGTGTTCTAAGGTTGTCAAAAAACTTTCATAGTGATTCAATCATGCATATATGTGTTATAAAGCAGTAAAAAATATCATAGTGATTCAATCATGTATATATGTGTTATAAGGCAGTAAAAAAAAATTGTAGTGATGAAATCATACTTATATGTGTTCGTAGGTTGTCAAAAAACTTTCATAGTGATTCAATCATGCATATATGTGTTCTAAGGTTGTCAAAAAACTTTCATAGTGATTCAATCATGCATATATGTGTTATAAGGCAGTAAAAAAATTTATAGTAATAAAATAATGCTTTTATGTGTTTTAAGGTTGTCAAAAAACTTTCATAGTGATTCAATCATGCATATATGTATTATAGGGTTGTCAAAAAACTTTTATAGTGATTCAATCATGCATATATGTGTTCTAAGGTTGTCAAAAAACTTTTATAGTGATTCAATCATGCATATATGTGTTATAAGACAATAAAAAAACTTTTATAGTGATGAAATAATGCTCATGTGTTCTAAGGTTGTCAAAAAACTTCCATAGTGATTCAATCATGCATATATGTGTTATAAGGCAGTCAAAAAATTTCATAGTGATTCAATTATGCATATATAAGTTATAAGGCAGTCAAAAATTTTTATAGTGATGAAATCATGCTTATATATATTCTAAGGCTATCAAAAAAATTTCATTGTGATGAAATCATGCATATATGTGTTCTAAGGGTGTCAAAAAAATTGTATAGTGATTCAATCATGATATATGTGTTCTAATACTATCAATAAATTTTTATAGTGATTCAATCATGCATATATGTATTCAATCATGCACATACTAGCTTGAAATCTAATGACATGAAACTAATGGCATGAAACTTTATACCAGACGGGCACCGAAGCTCATGTTGAATGCATACGAAGTTTCCCTGTCCCGAAAAAAGTTGCACAACTTGTTATGGACAAGGTTGCAGATGACTTCATGTAAAAAGTCATGCATTGTGTCCTGAAGAAGTTGGCGGATACCATCCTAAGAAATAGCAGGGTCAATCGGACGCTGGGAGTTGATGCCGACGGTAGCACTCTGAGAGCCCTGGCTACAGGAGTCAACGACTGGTGTGGTGTTTATATTACTCTCAAACCTGAACACACGACCTTTTTTGGGTTCACTGGTTGTAGTCACCTATGCTGCAGGATCAAAAGGCGGATGCTGAGTGGAGTCATCGTCATATCGCTCTACCATCTGCTGCTCGTATGATTCCTACAAAGTAATGATTACAGTATGAATTAATAATTAAGAATTATAATATTTATGATAATGTAATTCATGGTAACTTGTATATTACAATATTTATTAATACAATAAATACATAGCGTTGTCGCTCTCGCCTTCTCTGATACAAACTCTCTCATGCTCTTACGTTTATGTATTTTAACAAACACATCTTTGCAAGGCACAATGCCTTTTTTTTTTGCTTCCTGCAAGGTTAAATGATAAAAAATCAATTAAAAAGTATGAAGAAATACTTATAAATTTGATAATATATATATTGATGAGTTTTTATTTTCTTCTGGTAGCTCCCAAAAGTCCTAAAACCACCTATGTGTAGATGGGCATCGGGCATCTTCGCTCGATTTTGTGCAACCTTTGCTGAGTGGTTTCAAAATTCATGGCTTGTTCACTTATCACACATCACATCCCAATAATCTGTCTTGATAGTAGAAGGGTCATGGCCCTTTCACTGCAGTGGATCATCTATCCTACCAGCTTTTATTATTGCAGTCTTCATATTGTGCAGCATATCGGCAAATTGACTGACAACCACCTTTTGCCACACTAGTATCGCGTCATTCTCCTCCTTCGCAGTCGCGAAGCGATTCGAAGCCAACAAATAATTTCAGAAAGCTAGTACACATGACTATAAAAAAAATTAAATATGAAACACATTAGCTATGATAAACGATTGTATACCATGAATGAGAACCATAATATGTCCAACACCTTCTTCAGGTACTCTTTCTATTGAGCAACCAGTCTTGAAAGATGCTAAACTAGTGACTTCCTAATTTTTTGAATTACTTCTTGTGGCTCGAACCTCGTGCTGCATATGAATTGATACACATTAACAATCAACTATCGATATACACTATTTATAAGATAAGTATTGGACAAATGACAATAAAATACTTACGATCGACTATCGATATACATTATTTCAATGAGTCATTGTGTGTCAGACTGAGGAGACCTAGCATCCGACATTGTCTCGTGATTTGTATGAGTAGTTGGTGTAGGTGGGTCATGTGCAGGCAAAACATCATCTACAAAACAATGAGTTAGAAATTCACACAATGTACATTTAAACTAATCAAGTATACAATTATTTAAATGATATACATATCAAAGCATTACGTGAAGACGAAGGCTGAGATTGGCTATCACTGAGATGAGATTCTCCTATAAAGACGATTAACAAGTAACAATTTTTATATCAACATATAAGCAAAAACATAATGAATGCCTATATTTAAATATAACACAAAGACATCTACCAAATGTTGTCCCACAGCCTCCACTTAGTCCTCGACCACTGGGTGCTCGACCATTGTGACCTCCATGAACCATATTCTAACAAATAAAAATATTATTAGCATGGATATGATATATGCATGAAATATAAAGATTTAAAGGTCCTACATGAATTAGTTTTATAACTATGCATGAATTGTGCATGTACATGCTAAGTATGCATGGAATGTAACATGATATGCAATATATAATGTTAAAATAAATGGTGCATATGAGAAAGTGATGTGGTATATATTATAAGATGTATTTCACAAGCTCGAGTATGCTTCCCCATCACTTGTTTGACTTTCATATTCTTCTTCTTCCTCCTCCTCCTCCTCTTCGTCATCTTCTTCATTGGGCAGCCATCTACTTAGTATATCATTTGGATAACATTCTTCCATATGTGTGTCATCGGACAATGGAGATGTGACATGCAGACCATGTATGACATCGTGACTATAAGAGAAGTCATACATTTCATATGATTGATAGTAATCATCATCTTCAACAATCTTGTCTTTCTATAACTGATCATACTCAGGGTATAGTTTAGACTTCACCTTGCAAACCGCTCACCATTCATTTCTATTTGACTTCCTTATATTCAAATATGAAGTATAGTAAACTTGTTGAGCTTGCAATGCTCATATGTTCCAAACCTTGATTTATGATTCACCTCTATAATGCCTGCTTGTTGTTGTGGGATCAAACCAATGACACTTGAATAAAATTACCATGTTATTTATGCCTAAGTAAGTCAACTCAATTATTTCTTCAATAACATCGTAGTAGTCAAGTTTATTTTCACTGTAACTGCTACCCTTGACACACATGCCACTATTCATCATTGACTTGTTTATACCGTAGTCTTTTGTATGGAATCGATAACCATTTACGATATACCCGTTGTAACATTGCACAACTTTGGTCGGACCATTTTGTAAATCACATATTCCTTGGTCATTAACATCACCATGACAGACTCACAAGAATAAACAATAACTGTAAAAATGACCAATTAAGTAATATATTATTGTTTACATGGAAAGAATGCATGTCATCATCCCTACCAACTCTTTCAACCATGCTCCAAACTTATTTTCACATTCTTTCTGTACTTCTGAATCAGTGAGATGTGGAAGTTCTCTTCACAACTCCAGATTAAATCGTCTGCGTTTAACAAATAATTATATTACTGAATGTGATCATCGCAAAAAAAATTCCTCTCTTGGTATTTCTCTCTCTTCCTTCTCTTTTCCTTTCCAACCTCTATTCCCTCCTTTCTGAAGGGAGAAAATAAAAGACAGAAAGGAAGAGAGAAGAGAAAAGAAAAGAAAAGAAGAGAGAGAGAAAATCTTTTGCGGGGTCTCACTTGACCTTAATTTTGAAGATTTTTAAGAAAATAACTCACCTCCGTTTTGAAATATTTGTGGGAAAACTGGGAGACGGGATCCGCTCGTCGGTACGAGGTTCGACCGTTCCTGGCGCTTTTACTAGGGGTAATCAAACCAAGGGTCGAATTCATGCCTTTTGCTTTGCTAAAAGATTATCTAAGAATTTATCCTAAGTCTAAATGCACAAAGAATCATGCTTGTGCAATGCAAGGATGTATGCTCTTTTCGAAAAATGATTTGGAAATCTTCAAGTGTTTCTGAGATGAATTTGATAATAGAGTGAAGAAATGGTTTCTAACTTACAACTTAAGATTTAAAGTTCTAAGTTTTTGGAATAATCAGAGCTTCGGAAAATAACTCTGGACTTCGAAAGGAATGGTTTTGAAGTTGAGATAGAAAGAAGAAGGGAAGTTTCAAAGTCATAAATGGATTTTGAATTAGAATTTTCAATTTGGATGAATGTTTGAAATTGAATTTAATTCTAGCTTTGAAGTTTGAAATCAGAATGAGATTTGAGAAATCCAAATAGAATTGAGAAATAAAATTGGTTTTTAGAATTTTGGGAATCATGATAAATTTGGATTTTGAAATCTGGAATGAAATGGAGTTGGATTTGGAAAAGTTGGGATTTGGGAATAGAGTTTGATTTGAAATCTGGAATTCAAGATGGAATTTGAATCCAAAGTCTAGATCCTAAATAAAACTGAGATCAAAATTGAATTCTGGATTTAGAATCCTAAATGAGAATTGGATCTGAAATTTGAGATCCAATGATGAAGTTGAATTCTGGATTTTAAATAGAATTGGATCCAATATTTGGAATCCAAGATGGAATTTGGATCTGAAATCAGAGATCCAAGATGGAATTGGATTCTGGATCCTAGAGGGAATTTGGATCTGAGGTCTGAGATCCGAGATGGAATTGGATTTTGGATCCTAAAAATGGGATTTGGATCTGAAGGTCTGAGATCCAAGGTGAAGTTGAGTCTAACTTTAGATTTGGATTTTGAAAAGTCCAGATGGGACTTTTGAAGATGGATCTGGGTTTTAGAAACCCAGATTGAATTTAAAACTTAGGAAGGGTCAAACTTTGAGATTCAGAATCAATCTCAAACTTTGATTTTGAATTTGAAGATGAGAAAAATAAACTTGATTTTGAAACAGAAGATGACTTCAAAGTTAAATTGAACTTTGAAGTTTGGATTTTCGATTTGGAAATTGAAATTTGAATACAAAATGATTTTGAAATTTTAAAGTCAAATTGGACTTTGAAATTGAATTTTTGAATCTTGAAATGAGATAGAATTGAATTTGAATCTATAGATAAGATTTGATCTAAGAAATGAAGAAAAAAGAATCACTTGGAATTTTGAAAAGGAAATTTTGAAAATATGATGCAATTTTATCCTAAATGATGAATTTAAATAATTTTTGAAATTGGATTTGAAAAGCATATTTCATTCTTTAAATGAATTAAGAATGAGGTTGAAGATATAATACATCCCTGACTATGGTCATTGAATGTATTATATAATAACCACATTTAAATTCAAGTGAAGAATCAAACATATTTTGGTGCTTTATAGAGTTTAGAATGAAATTAACCCACTAAACTCTGATAAAAGAGAAAAATATTTAAAAAAAATATGATGAATTTTGAAAAGGATCCGGTGTGGATCCAGTGTTATTTTATAAAAGATAAAAATACTAAGTTTTGTTTACATCCTGACTATGGCCATTGATGTAAATCATCAACTTAGGATTAATTACCTCTTACGAAATGGTGCACATGCCATTCGTGTTTCACCATTGTGAGTTTTTAGAAAATAAAGGCAAAAAAGCATGAAAATGAGCAATTTATGACATTTACAATGTTCATTCATTCTATCTAAAAGCTGGAAATGTAAATTCTCATTAGGATTTAACTTATTATAACTTATAAAATTGAATTTACAACTCCAAGTAATGATATTTTCCATATGTTCTCTGCAAAACACTTGGTTAGTATCAAAAGCATGGAGGATAATGGAAGGTATTGTATCGAAATCCTGTATATATATATATATATATATATATATAAATAAATAAAAGATCATTTACATGAAGAGGAGAAGGAAATTAACACCAAGCCTACCGTATAGGGTAGTGCAGGAGTAGATATGGCATGGGTAAGTTAACTGCACAGAGTATGTTCAATAACTCGAAACAATGGCCACTATTGGAAGTGGAAAACTAATTGCTTTAAGAGTAACAATTAAGACAATGCCTACAAACACTATAAAGAATAAAGTAACAAACAAAATCAATATCACTCTGATGGGCATCACAGAAAGCTGATAGTCTAGGCACCTACCTTAGGCCAAGTTAACCAGTATGATGTAGAACTTACTGATAGTGCAACACCAAAAGCAAAAGTATCAATCAAAAACAACTAATTCTAGGAAGAAACAAGTATGATGGTTTAATATACTAAGAAATAGCTGAATTCAACCACAACATGGAAAATTTGATACCCTGCACAATCACAGATTCACAATATTGATTGCAGTATTCCCTGGAAGGCTGGAAATGAAACTGATAAAACTGATCATCTCACCCTAACTGAACAAAATCTTGCAGTCATACTCATGAAGATGCACCATTTCAAGTTCATCCATGATGATCAGGCATGCTAAAATTTTAGACATACAATGTTGTAATTTACCTCTCTCCATTTAAAAAAAAAAATCTTTATTACATTCACCCTGTTAGGAACCAAGAATCATTTGCTCCACGCAAGCCTACAGTTATAGGTGAGCACCAAATGGTGGGCTACATAGGGATGAATAGTGCTGGGAGGGGTGGAGCATCAACATAGGCATTGTGATAATGTAGGAGAATGTGGGTTAGGCTGGTGATGGTGAGGTATAAACGAAGATGCATGAACGTCGGTAGGTGTGGATTAATGAACCAATAGTGAACTTTTCAGTAAAACCAAACCCATTATATAATAAAAAAAAACTTCAACATATTTAGTATTTTAGGAATTATCAACTCAGTATGCTCGTACGATTTGAAGTGATAGAAGCCACCAAGCTACGACAAACCCAATCAACTTCACAAAGATATGCAAAAATGCCTGATGAACAAAATAAAGCTCTGAACTGAGCTGAGTCTATGAGAGTTACTGCAGATAAACCACCACACGTGGAAGTAAATAATCCATTTACCATTTCTGGTCTTGGAAAATCTAGCATGCAATGTATCTGCTCACAAATCCCTGATCTGGACTGATCGTCTATGGGATTTCTGAAAACTGCACAACAAAGAACAATCTTTAATTCAAGCACCACTGTTGAACATTTTCATGCCATGGATTAAGCAATCTTCAGGAACCAGTAAATTGTGAATGTGGGCTAGTAAGCTGAATGCTGCCAATTTGGTTGTGACGGCAACAAGTATGGAATCATGATCATAACTGCACTAACAAATCCAACTACAAAGAGTGCCTTTGAAAAACTAGCATGCTCTGTACCTGCTCACAAACCCCTGATCTGGCAATCCATGGAAGATTCTGCAGGTGAACCATAAAACAAAGAGTCTTCAATTCACTTACCACTGTTGAACATCATGAAACCCAGAAGATTTGCATATTTGCAGCAAAACTTAAATAACAGAAGTATGTGTTTATACTATAGCCTGGTATGAACATTTACCGTAAATGAAAGCAAGGACCTGCAAAAGAAATAAGGATGATAACCCAAAGAAAAATGATGCTTAATTTCTCCTAATGGCAGAAAAGAATGAGATTTTTAGGATGCAGTTGTTGACAGAAATTCCAAATCCCCTGCCCTTTATTAAACCTCAACATCATATCCCTTCACAAAACGTGTTCGCAAGCAACGGAACATAACCAATTGTCAGGATGTCCAGCACTATGTTCAGAGCTTAAACAAGTAAGTTTTAACTTCCTAGCAGACGGTGATGCAGGTGAAATTTCAAGATGTACGCAGGGAAGACATAATAATGGTGTTGTGAATGAAACGTT
Source organism: Nuphar pumila (assembly GCF_984573655.1). NCBI lineage: Eukaryota > Viridiplantae > Streptophyta > Magnoliopsida > Nymphaeales > Nymphaeaceae > Nuphar > Nuphar pumila. The sequence continues at coordinate 68,339,520 of NC_143261.1, read as the reverse complement.
AGTTTATGCCAATGTAATGTAGACATAGTAACATCAGATTATAGTTCAACAGGATGTAAATACAAACGCTTATTGAGATCTACACAGATACAATTACAAAATATAATAAAAAGCACAAACCACAAGTGATTAACTTAAGAGAATGGGATGCACAGGAGTATGATATACATGAATATATTATCTATTCTACTGAATGAGTAAAACTTACCTTCTATCCAACAATCAAATGACTGTCCTTGACAAACCACCAAATGCACCGATAACTCAGCTTCACCAAACCAACTCATAAAAAATTAAACAAGAGTATTATGATCGGACATAATGGGAAATCTAAATGCAAAAGGATCTTTTAAGAGGCATCTGGTAGTCTGATCACCAGGGCTTCTCACTCAAATCTTCCAGTGTAGGACAGGAATGGAAAATCTCTGGAGACATCTAGAGGCATGCCATGGAAGCGAGGGTTGTGTCTTCAACCTGGCCTTCACTCTAAAAAAAAAGGGTTATGGATCTTGTAAACAAGAGGTGAGGTCTACTGCAGATCTAACAATACTCCTGATGAGTTAGGCAACTCTGATCCAATTTTAGCTTGGATGTTGAGAATGATTTCTTAGACTGTTGAGCGGTTCTTCCAACGAAAACCCAATCTGGTGCTAGAAGAAAACCAGATGTTGGGTTTACAGTGAATCCATCACCTGGCTTAACAGCGGATGGGGTTTTAGGCTCACAACTTCGACCAGCGCGTGTGAATAGGGGGTGAAAAGAAAATAAATAAAAGATGCAGATACTAATGGAGGATTTACCGATGGTGACATTGCACGATGTTGGACTAACAACATACAACGAGTTTAAGAAGACATTGAACCGGCCAAGGACACATAGGACCAATGATGCTGTGACAAAAAGTGACCCAACAAAGTAATAAACCACGACAAAGACATTTGCTAAACTATGCAGGTAAATAGTAAAAGAGGAAGAAACATAATCAGGAATGAAAGGGAAAAACAATAAACGAAAATATGTTTGGGCGATGTGCCAGAAAACAGAAAAACTAAGGGGAAAATAACATCAATGTGCAACGGTGAAATCAATTGTACCTTCTTTTGTAGCCTCAAAATGCAGCAAGCATTTGAATTAGAGGCAACATTGCTATTGCAATATGCATCATCAAGGTTGCAATAAGCAGGTCGACGATGCAAAGTTGCTCTTAGTGAACACTATGATGAAGAAAAAGGGAGAAGGGGGTAGAAATGCAAAAAAAAAAAAGAAGAATCAAAGAAAAAGAAACGAAATCTTACTGTGTCTTTGTTGCTTAAGCTTAAACCAAAGAGATCTAGAGTCAATCGAGCTCCTGTAGTCGCTTGTAGAAACTTAATCTCCTTAATCCTGATTGTTGGGCTTCGAACGAAGAAGGAGCAATGGCTTCTAGGTGTTGTAGTGTGAGGACGGCCTTCCTCTTTAATCGACTGAGAGATAGTCAAGATAAGAGAAGACAAAAGGGGAAGAAGAGGAAAGGGGAAGAGGAAGAAGAGAGGGAAGGAGCGAGAATAAGAGACTGCGGTAAGGCAAAGGCGGATCGATTGAGAGGAAGGTGGAGTGGTGAGAACGGGTGAGAAGAAGGAACAAGATGCGGGGGTGAGAAGCGATGCCTTTAGGGTTCTTCTGAGTGCCTTTTTAAGGAGGAGGAAGAAGGTTCGTGAAGGGCCGTTGGACATCGATGGCAGAGGAAGGGGGGTTCGGAGATGGAGGGTTTCGATGAGGGCGAACGAAAGAGAGATGGAGAGAGTGAGAGATTAAGGGAGGGTTTGGAAGGTTCGTGAAGGGTTTGTTTGCAAATGTTTTTGGATTTTCCAAAAAGAGGCTCCTTCAAAAAGATTTTTCATAAAAAGGGTTCTTAAAATGAGGTTTTTAGCAAAATTAACTTTAAAAAGATTAAACTCATTTGTTTTTCTCGTAATTTTTCTAATTTTCTTGATTTTTTGTGTTGTTTTTCTGTATTTTTGCATTTTTAGAATAAAATCCTAGGTTTTACGAGAAAATAAAGTTTTAAGACTATTTTTTTTGTATTTTTGCAAAATATTTACAAAAGAGTTTTTCTGAGAATTCAAGGCTATTTTGGGAAAATTTCTTCAAAAAATGGGCTTATATCCAAATTTTTAGGAAATATTCAAGGTTTAGAACCTCGAATTGAGAAATACAGGGTTGTGGATCCAATAGGATACCAGATGGACTGTCTGAGCTTTTCAAAAATTATTTTTGATATTTTGAAACTTTAATTTGAAAATTTGGATAAGGAGGCTCAGATTTGGACTTTAAACACTGGGTTTGGACCCGAAATTGAATTGGACATATCAATATGGGATTTAATCCAGAAAATCTGAAGAATAACTGAAATTTAGTTTTGAAATTGCTTTGATTTTCTCAAAAAATGCGGCCAAGGGAAAAAAGGATATTTTTACAAAACTTTGAAAAATTTGGGGTGTTCACACTAAACCATGTATGTAGAAAACTTAGTGTAACATATTATGTATACTTACTCGATGTAGTGGTCGATCTCTGAGCAATTAAAAAGGATATAGATTTGTGATGCGTCTTGCTCTCGATCTTCCAAGAGTCTTGACCGGCAACTACCAAAGGCATTCTCAAGTGGTTTAAATATCAATAATTTGTCAGCCACAATAACTTTTTCTCTATCAACATTACGAGGTAGGCAAGTGTACGTGTTGGAATGTGTGGCTCAAAGTACATAAATGAGAAATTTGAAATCTCTTCTAAAGTGTACGCCTCACAAATTGAACCCTCTACTCTTGCTTTATTCTGAACCATTTTTGTGGGGTCAAATATGCATCTGTCAACAATATACATATTGTAATACAATAAATTTCCAATAGCATTAAAGAGAAAAATATAAATAAAAATATACCTTTCAAATGGGTACATCCACCAATATTGCACAGGACCACCAACCCTAAGTTCATATGGAAAGTGTATGATCACACGTTCCATAACATCAAAAAATATTGGCAAAAATATCTTCTCTAGCTGGCAAATAGTAGTGACGACAGAATCCTTGAAATTCTTTACCTCAGTTACTACAACTTTTGATGCACACATTGTTCTAAAAAAATTGACTCAACTCGGATAATACCCTCCATATAGGTTTGTCTAACATATCATGGAATGCTAGAGGAATCAACTGTTGCATGATGACATAACAATCATGGCTCTTCAACCCATATAATTATCTTTCGTCTATCTTCACAGCCCGAACAACGTTACAGACGTATCCATCTAGAAATCTCAATTGTCTTAACCACTGATATACCTGTTTTACTTGATCTGGTCCAAGCACGTATCTTGCCTTTGGTTTCAGTACATTTCCATTGTACTATTAGAGTTCTAATTATGGTCTTTTACATATTACTTTTAAATTCATACGGGCCTTCGGATTATCCTTCATTTTTCTTTTGACATTCATTACCGTATTGAACACATTATCAAACACATTTTTCTTCACATGCATCACATCCAAATTATGTTGTATCAATAAGGTCGACCAATATGGTAGTTCTCAAAATATAGATTTCTTTGTTCAATTATGATCCTTCCCAAATTCAAGGAAGGGCGTCACACTATGGACATCTGTCAGTCCATATGAAAAGTATCACAATCGTCTTAAAATCTCTGTCAGACAACCGTGTAGGTAGACCTTTTATTTCAGTTGTGCCTGCTCAGAATGCATTCATTTATCGTCGAAACAGATGGTCGCTGGGTAGAAATTGACGATGATAATCAAACCAACACAACTTTCTTTCATGCATCAATCTAACAGATTTTGTATCCTCCATGCAGTATGGACATGCCAACCTCCCATGTGTGCTCCAACTAGATAACATACCATATGTAGGAAAGTCACTAATTATCCATAGAACAACAGCCTTCATATTGAAGTTTTGTTTGTTGTAGGCATCATACGTGAGAACACCGTCATCCCACCGTATTTTTAGTTCATCAATCAATGACCTTAAATATACATCAAGATTTTGGCTCAGAGATGTCAGACCAAGGATCAATAAAGACAAGAAAAGATTTTGACACTTCATACACAAGCTTGGAGAAAGGTTATATGGGGTGACAAATATCATCCAACACGAGTATTGGGTTGATCTATTCCCAAATGGATTAAATTCATCTGTACATAAACCAAACCTAACATTTCTCACTTTCAATGTGAAGATCTGATGAGTACGATCAAAGTGCTTCCAAGCTTTCGTGTCAACAGGATGCGTGATATTGTCTTCATCACGTTAAACTTTATTTGCATGTCATCTCATGTGTTTAGTTGTCCTCGAAGACATATACAGTCGTTGCAATTTAGGGGTGAGAGGGAAGTAGCGGAGTGACTTGTATGGCACTTCTTTTAACCTTATGTTAGCATTACCCATTGTCTTTGACTTGAACCGAGGATGCCCACATAACAGACATGATCTGCTATTTTCTTGATCTTTGAAATACATACAGTGATTTGGATAAGCATCTATCCTTTGATATCTCATACCTAGAGTGTTGACCATAACTTTCGCCCGGTAGAAATTTTATGGCAATTTCTTATCTTTGGGCAACATACTCTTCACAATAGAACACAAATAGTCAAAACATAATTGACTCAAATTATACTCTAACTTCAAATTCAGTAGTTGAAGAGCTGCAGACAAGATAGTGTGGCTCTCACAACCATTCCACAGTGGCTCATCAACATCTCTAAGTAAGTTATAAAATCTACTGGCTACATCGTTTGTTTGTTCTTTCTCTACTTTAGTTAGTACATCACTAGGACTCATAGCAGAACCCAATTCTGGTCCTACAATATCAAATATCAAATCCACATATAGATTATCGTGCACCATATTTACTACAAGAAAAATGTTATTTAGCGACAAAAATAATTTGTCACAAAGTTGCGATGATTAGCGAGAGAAAACTATTTGTCCCTAAAATTCGAATTAGTTGCAGAATATGCGATGGAAAAATTTTGTCACAAACACTGTCATAAATTTGTGACAGATTAGCGATGAAAGAATTCTGTCTCACACTCCGTCGCTACTTCGCGACACCATTTTTTTTGTCACAAATTTGTGATGACGTTTGCGACAGAATTTTGACGTCACTAATATGTCACTAAATTTCCTGTAAAACCCTAATACAAGCCCCCTTTCTTTTCCCTTTATGTTTCATTCATCTCTTTCTCTCACCTCGTTGCTCGCCCTCCCTTCTCCCCCTTTCGATGACTGCCTCCCTCTCCAGCGACCTCCTCCCTTCCCTTCTTCTTTCCCCTCATCTCTCTCTTAGCAATCCTCCTCTCCTCATCTTGCTCGATCTTCTCGCGCTGACACCCCCATCTTGCAACCCACAAAGCAGCAGTGGCCGGCCACCTCATCGATACACCCACACCTCTTTCGTACCCTACATGCGATAACACTGATCGACACTGATCCCCACCAGGTACGCTCTTTTCCCTCTTCTCTTCTTCTTTTGTTGCTGAAAGGCCGATAGGATGCCGTTAGCCCCTTGCCGTGCCTCTCCCTTTTCCTCCTCTCCCTCGTCTTTTGGTTCTTCGCCCCCTCTTCCCTCTCTCTATTGTCTCGATGGGAGGCCGAAGGCCCCTGTCGTGCCCTCCCTCTTCCCCCCTTTTTTTCTGTTGGCTCATTGAGAGGCCGGTAGGAGGCCCACGGCCCCTGCCGCACTCTCCCTCACTCTCCTATCTCTGTGGGCTCGTTGAAAGGTTAGTAGGAGCTCGACGGCACCCTGTCGCACCCTACCTCTCCTTCTATTATGTTGCTCGGAGGTCGGCAGGAGGCCGACGACCCCTTGTCGCACCCTCCTGCTTCCTCTGTTATGTTGCTGGGAGGACAACAGAAGGCCGACAGCCCCTGTCGCGCCCTCTCGCTCCCTCTGTGCCCGTCGGAGGGCCGACAAGTGGTCGACCCCTCCCCCTCCCCCCTCTGTCGTCTCCCTCTCTCTATTGTGGTTTGTCGGATAGCCGACAGTGGGTCGGTGGCCCCTGCGACACCCTCCCCCTTCTGTTGGTTATCGGAGGGCCGATGAAAGGTCGACAATTCCCCTGTAGTGCCTTCTTACCTCTCTCTGTGTGCAAGAAGGGTCTGGCAGGTGGCCCTGTGCCGCCCCTCCCCCTCTCCTTTGGGCCCACCCTGCTTCTCTCTCTCTCTCTTTCTCTCTCTCTCTCTGTGTGTGTGTGTGTGTGTGTGTGTGTGTGTGTGTGTGTGTGTGTGTTTTGATGGGGTCGGGCTCGACCAAGTAGCTGAGCTCACCTCCCTCTCGGTCGAGATTGGGGCTAGGCTCGGCCTAGCAACTGGCCCATGTCGGTGACCTTGTTGTCCTCCTGTTTTGGTAGCCGCGCTTCGCAGTCAACCCACGATCGTATATAAATGTGCTTTACAAGTGCGTAACTGAGCTAATTGCGTGATGCTTAGTGCTAAGCATCGCATGCGGCTAAAAATGCAATGCAAAAAGAAATAAGAAAAAAATGCAAAGGCAATAGCATGCAAATTGGGTAAATACCCATGGTGAGTAAGTGATCCAAGTGCATCATAGTTTATTTATTTTCTTGGATGCAACACTTTTTTGTTCATACACTCACTTAGTTGTAGATATCTGGGACTGTTTTGATGGAGTTCAGAGATCATGCTGAGCATGATTTGAATGTATGAAAATAGAAGTACTCTTATTTTTGAAGTTCGGATTTCATGCTAGTCATGATAGTAGTTAGCGAGATATTAGAGTGTGTTTGTTGTAGGTACATGTTTGACATTGTTTTGATATGAATGATTTGAATATATTGCAATATTTGATGTGACTGTATCCATAATTACATGAAGTTATTTTCAATTCGATTATGCCTTCCATGTGAAATTGTATCATGAAAATATGCTTCAAATGAATGTATCGTGTTATGAATGAGTTTTCACATGAAAATGAATGATAACTTATCAATGCTTCAAATGAATGATTTTTCACATGAAAATATTAAGTTATCTATCTATGCATCATAGTTTTTGTGATTGCATGACATCATATATATATATATATATATATATATATATATATATATATATATATATATATATATATATATATATATATATGTATGTGTGTGTGTGTGTGTGTGTGTGTGTGATATATATCAAATCATTATATCCACTATGAATGCATGCTAAATTAGATATTTTCTTCATCATAACATTCTTATGATTCTCTTTTAACTGGTTAGGATTGTATTTGTAACATCATAGGACAAAATGGCTGCAAACCGTGAATGGATGTACCGTAGGATAATTGACAATGCGGTATCGCCTGAATATATGGAAGAAATAATGAAGTTGACTTACATAGGCATAAATAATGGGGTAATTTTATTCAAGTGTCATTGATTTAATCCCACAACAACAAGAGTCGACAAAGCCTCAGGCATTGTAGACGTGAATCATAAATCAAGGTTTGGAACATATGAACCATTCATATTAGTCTCGCAAGCTCAACAAGTTTACTATACTTCATATCCAAATACAAGGAAGTCAGATAGAAATGAATGGTGGGCAGTTTGCAAGGTGAAGTCTAAATTATACCCCGAGTATGATCAGTTACAGGAAGACAAGATTGTTGAAGATGGTGATTACTATCAATCAGATGATATGTATGACTTCTCTTATGGTCACGATGTCGCACATGGTATGCATGTCATATCTTCATTGTCCGATGACACACGTATGAAAGAATGTGATCCAAATGATATACCAAGTGGATGTGCGCCCAATGAAGAAGAAGAAGAAGAAGAAGATGATGAAGATGGGGAGGAGGAAGAAGAAGAATATGAAAGTCAAATAAGTGATGAGGAAGCATACTCGAGCTAAGGAAATACATCTTGTAATATATACCTTATGTTTGAATGTATTGCAATGTTTAATGTGAATGATTTGAATGTATTGCAATGTTTGAATGTATTGCATGAAGTTATTTTTAATTTAATTATGTATCCATGAAAATATAAAGTTGTGTAACTGATCCAAATAAATTTTTTATTTATTAGAATATGATTCGTGGAGGTCACAGTGGTCAAGCACCTAGCGGTAGCCAGTCTAAGCCTTCATCTTCACGAGCTGTTTCGATAGGTATATCATTTAACCAATTGTATACTCGATTAGTTTAAATATGCATTATGTGAATTTCTAACTCATTTTTCTATAGATGATGTTTTGCCTGCACATGACCCACCTACATCAGCTATTCATACACGTCACGAGACAACGTCGGATGCAGGGTCTTCTCAGTCTGACACACGACGACTCATTCAAATAGTGTATATCGATAATCGACCGTAAGTATTTTAGTTTCACTTATCCAATACTTATCTTATAAATAGTTTATATCAATAGTTAATGTGTACCAATTCATGTACAACGCGAGGTTCAAGCCACAAGAAGTAATACGAGAAATTAGGCAGTCACTAGTTCAGCATCTTTTAGGACTGATCGCTTAATGGAAAGAGTACCCAAAGGAGGTGTTGGACAGATTGTAGTCCTCATTCATGGTATATAATCATTTATTATAGATAATGTGTTTCATATTTAATTTTTTGTTATAGTCATGTCTACTAACTTTCTGAAATTATTTATAGGCTTTGAATAGCTTCGCGACTACGATGGAGGAGCAGGACCCGAGGTGGGTGTGATAGAAGGTGATTGCTCGTCGATTTGCAGACATGCTGCACAATATGAAGACTGCAATAATAAAAGCATCTGGTGGGATAGATGATCCACTGCAATGGAAGGGCCATGACCCTCCTACTATCAGGTCATATTTTTGGGATGCAATATGCGACAAGTGGGTGAAGCATGAATTTCGAAATCGCTCAGCAAAGGCTGCACAAAACCGAGCGAAGATGCCCAATGACCATCTACACACAGGTGGATCTAGGACTTTTGGGAGCCACCTGAAGAAAGTGGTAACTCATCAATAATATATATATATATATAGTCAAATTTATAAGTATTGTTGCATACTTTTTAAATGATTTTTTTATCATTTAACCGTGCAAGAAGTAGAAAAAGAAGACATTGTGCCTTACAAGGATGTGTTTGTTGAAACACATAAACGTAAGAGCACAGGAGAGTTCGTATCAAAGAAGGCGGGAGTGACAACAGTATGTATTTATTGTATTAATAAACATTGTAATATATAAGTTACCATGAACATTGTAATTCTTAATTATTAATTCATATTGTAATCATTACTTTGTAGGAGTCATACGAGCAACAGATGGTAGAGCGATATGATGATGACTCCACTCAGCATCCGTCTTTTGATCCTACAACATGAGTGACTGCAACCGGTGAACCCAAAAAAGGGTCGTGTGTTCGAGTTTGGGAGTAATATGAACACCACACCAGTCGTTGCCTCTTCCAGCCAGAGCTCTCAGAGTTCTCTCGACAGCATCAACTCCAAGCGTGCGGTTGACCCGACTAATTCTTGGGATGGTGTCTGCCAGCTTTAAAAAGTATAATGCGTGACTATTTACATGAAGCAATTTCCGACGTTATCCGTAATGAGTTGTGTAGCTTTTTTCGGGACAAGAGAACTTCGTTTGCAGGTGCCTGTCAAGTATGAAAGTTTCATGTCATTTGTTTCATGTCATTAGATTTCAAGCTAGCATATGCATGATTTCATCACATATGAGCATGATTTCATCACTATAAATTTTTTTGACTGCCTTATAACACATATATGCATGATTGAATCACTATGAAAGTTTTTTGACAACATTAAAATACATATATGCTTGATTGAAGCACTATGAGAGTTTTTTGACAACAATAGAACACATATAAGCATGATTTCATCACTATGAAAGTTTTTGACTGCCTTATAAAACATATATGCATGAATGAATCACTATGAAAGTTTTTTGACAATAATAGAACACATAAGAGCATGATTCCATCACTATGAAAGTTTTTTTACTGCCTTATAACACATATATGCATGATTGAATCACTATGAAAGTTTTTTGACAACCTTTGAACACATATATGCATGATTGAATCACTATGAGAGTTTTTTGACAACATTAGAATACATATAAGCATGATTTCATCACTATGAAAGTTTTTGAAAACCTTAGAACATAAATATGCATGCTTGAAGCACTATGAGAGTTTTTTGACAACATTAGAACACATATAAGCATGATTTCATCACTATAAAAAATTTTGACTGCCTTATAACACATATATGCATGATTGAATCACTATGAAAGTTTTTTTACAACATTAGAACACATATAAGCACGATTCCATCACTATGAAAGTTTTTTGACTGCCTTATAACACATATATGCATGATTGAATCACTATGAAAGTTTTTTGACAACCTTAGAACACATATATATATGTATGATTGAATCACTATGAAAGTTTTTTGACAACCTTAGAACATATATATAAGCATGATTTCATCACTATGAAATTGTTTGACTGCCTTAGAACACATATATGCATGCTTGAATCACTATGAAAGTTTTTTGACAACCTTAGAACACATATAAGCATGATTTCATCACTATGAAAGTTTTTGACTGCCTTATAACACACATATGCATGATTGAATCACTATAAAAGTTTTTTGACAACATTAGAACACATATAAGCATGATTTCATTACTATGAAAGTTTTTTGACTGCCTTATAAAACATATATGTATGATTGAATCACTATGAAAGTTTTTTGACAACCTTAGAATACATATATATGCACGATTGAATCACTATAAAAGTTTTTTGACAACCTTAGAACACATATATAAGCATGATTTCATCACTATGAAATTGTTTGACTACCTTAGAACACATATATGCATGCTTGAATCACTATGAAAGTTTTTTTACAACCTTAAAACACATATATGCATAATTGAATCACTATGAGAGTTTTTTGACAATATTAGAACGCATATAAGCATGATTGTGATATAGAAGACATTTATTTAACAGCCTTATAACACATATATGCATGCTTGAATCACTATGATATTTTTTTTACAACCTTAGAACACATATCTGCATGATTGAATCGCTATGAATTTTTTTCTGTCAGCCTTAAAGCACTTATTTGAATTCTGTTAATGTCCTTCACTTTATTGCTAGCTAGTCTATGTGTAATTCATTCATGTTACTTTGATTGCCTTAGATTAGGTGCATTACATATAATTTATTTTATTATATTTTATTTATCTATACTAACCTTTCTTTTCTCTTGCAAGATGCGGGAGATAATCAGCGTAGAGGAGCTGATGGAGGCATGGATGAAGGGGCAGATCGAGACAATGAAGAAAATGATGCTTAGAATCTTGGCGATGATTAGATTCATGTGTTGAATTTATTATACCTTCTTATTGTGTCAAAAGAAACTCTTTGTAAATGTTCACTTGTAAATAATTGGAACTTGGCGAGGCTTATAGTGGATCGATAAATTATTTCAGTTGCTTTGTATATGTATTTTTTATGTGTACTTTATTTTTTATACACAGGATATATAACTTGTATAACGAGAAATTTTTTTCTCGATATTTATATTTTAAACAATTTTTTTTTTTAATTTTTTGTGATGGATTAGCGACATATATTATATGTCGCTAATTAGTATTGGCCTCCAATTTAGCGACAAATTAGGGATGGATATTTATCCGTCAGAAAACTAAATTGGTCGATGTTTTGCGATGGATTATAATCCATCACAATTTCATTGCTATATTAGCGATGGAATTAGCAATGGATGTGTATCTGTCACAAAACCAAATCTCTGCGGATTAATGACGGCCTTGCGATGAATCATGGCATTCGTTAATTCATCGCACATTAGCGATAGTAAGTAGTGACAAATATTTTTCGCCACTAATTAGCGACTAAGAAATTACGATGAAAGTTATCCATTGCTAAACTATTTAGCGACGAATTTACGACAGATTACGACCATCACTAATCCATAGATTTCTTGTAGTGATCCACCCATGCGTCAAAATTGTTCCAAAATTCTTCACCATGAAGCATCCAATTCTGATAACCACTAACAAAACCTTTTTTGTATAGGTGATGTCTAACGCCAAGAGGTTCTACAAATCGATTGTTCTTATATATCGTGCAGGGGCACCTGATTTGACCGGAGGGATCCACTGTACTGACATTTGCCGTTGCAAATTCAATAAAACTGTCAACACAATTCATATATTCAAGCGACACCTCATTATCAACTATCCTACAATATATCCATTCACGTTTTGCAGCCATTTTGTCCTATGATGTTATAGATATTATCTTAACCAGTTAAAAGAGAATCATAATAATGATATGATGAAGAAATTATCTAATTTATCATGTATTGATGGTGGATATAATGATTTGATATATACATACATATATATATATATATAATGACTGATTTCTCTTTATTGGTTTGCTATAATTTGTATATTGTAGGTCATAAAGTCTTCATTTTGCTTGTTGCTTGTGTTGAGTTAGTTAACACTTTGTTGTGGTTTACAAATCTATTAGAAATTCTTGTTTGGTGATTGTTGGTGAGCAATTTTTTTGTTTCAGTTAATGCGTAAATTTTATTTCCCTCTCTACCACAAACATGCTTAACATAAAATCCAATTCTATGAACTATTATTCATGCATTGATAAATCAAAATTTTTGTGTGTAACACCATCACATCATATTTACACACATCACAAGGATATTTAGAAAGATGAAATCATATTCGCAAACATGATAGATTCAATTTAAGCATATTTTCATGATAGAATTTTACATGAAATGCATAATCAAATAAAAAATAACTTCATGCAAGTATAGATAGTCATGTCAAACATTGCAATACATTCAATAATTCATATCACAACAATGTCAAACATATACCTGCAACAAACACACTCCAATATTTCGTTAACTACTACCATGACTAGCATAGAATCCGAACTACAAAAATAAGAGCACTTTTATTCTCATACATTCAAATCATGCTCAGCATGATCTCCAAACTCCAGCAAAACAGTCTTAGATATCCACAACTAAGTGAGTGTGTGAGCAGGAAAGTGTTGCATCCAAGAAAGTAAATAACATGTGATGTGCTTGCATCACTTACTCACCACAGGTATTTACCCGATTTGCATGCTTTTGCATTTGCATTTTTCTTGTTTCTTTTCGCATGACATTTTAAGACGCATGCGATGTTTAGCATTAAGCATCGTGCATTTTAATCTACTACGCACTTGCAATGCACATTTATATAGGCAATACAATGCAATTTCTAACATTTAGATTCCTATCATACAACATGAATACAAAAATAGTTAAATATGGAAAGAGATAAGACGTATAGAAAGTGACATCAATTATTTTCTCTTTAGTCTCCTGAAATCTCGATGAGGTTATTGGGTTGCATGGAGATCAGCTTTATCAAGATCTCAATGAGGTTGTTTGGATGTCGCCTTATTAGTTGAGGTGAAGTCTTATGATATTGATTCACTCGGTGAGTCGGTTTTCTTAACAAAAAGAATATACATTACACATAAGGGCCTCAAATGCTAAAAGAAAGGGCAAATCAGAGCCAAGAGGATAGTATGACGCATGTTACAACAAATATAACAACAAAAAAGAATTAGGCCATCGAGTCCTCTCTAGTCCTCTACTCGCTTATTGGCAAGAAAACCAAAAAAGATCCTAATTCTAAGTGCTCCTTCATTGCAAAGCGGGGGATGGGAACGCCCTTTCTTATGAAATGGCAGGACAACAACAACAACTACTACTACTACGCCTTCATCCCAAAACAATTGGGGCCGGCGATATGAACCAAAAAAGAAAATCATTCTGGGTCTTCCACATGAATCCTTCTCCTCCAATCATTTCTATCCAATGCCATGTCCTCGGTGAGGTTCAAAGCATTCATATCCTTTTCTATCATCTCCATCCAAGTCTTCCTAGGCCTACGCCGACCTCTTTTAACTAATATATTTTCCCATTCTCCATCCTTCTAACTGAAGCATCATTAGGCCTTCGCCGAATATGTCCAAACCACCGTAAATGATTCTCTCTCGTCTTATTTTCAATGGGTGCAATGCCTACCTTCTTACGTATCTCCTCGTTCTAAATCTTATCTTTTATTGTATTTTCACACATCCAATGGAATCATCTAAACCTACTTGAGGTATATAAACACTAATAATATTAATAATATTCATACTTAATACTAATTTAATAAGTAAAATCCTATCACCCTTCCTACGGACCTCAACTACATTATCTATAAACTCACGACTCATAACAATCCCTACTCCATTCCTATTCTTATTTATTCCTGTATACCAAATCTTATATCCCCAAGGTTCTATCACTTTTGCTTTCTCACCTACCCATTTGGTCTCTTGTAGACATAAAATATCAATCTTTCTCATACACATAGCATCTACTAACTCTACCAACTTACCAGTTAAAGATCCTATGTTCCAAGTGGCTAACCTAATTTTATGGTCTTGGACTAACTTCTTTACTCCCACCCATCCAACAAAGTGAGGGAACCCTTGCCTATTTGACACCATACCTGGGCGCCGGTGTGACGCATCGCTTCTGGGCGACGACCTAGCAACCCTTGCCCATTTATCACTGCCTCTGAGCCTATAGAGTATAGTGTGTCGCTCAGTAGGGAACTCCCCAACGAAATTCTCATATTAGTTCATATTCATAGGGTATGACTAAGTTTTTATGCTGGCTGTCACTGGCCTACCGCAACCCTCCTCCTTTATCCGGGCTTGGGACCAGCAGTGTATAACTAAACAGTTATGAAATGGCAGGAGTTTCTAAAAAAAGATGCCATTGTGGCTTTCACATGAAACACCAATGTGTGAATGTGTTTTCACATGAAAGCAGGGAGAAGCTGGGATCCACACATTTTACCTAGCAACGCTTCTGTATATCTTGATGCCAGGTAGCTAACAAATGTGCATTCTTGCAATAGTATGAACTTAAAAAACATGGTAGGCAAAAGACATAGGCCAGAAAAGATCTTCATTGAAACTTTACTCACAGCTGAGGCAATTTTTTTTTTATAAATATACACTCAGTAGTCACAGAAAATTTCCATTCTGTTATATCCTGCTACAAAAGCCACTGAGTGACCCGGATCATGCAAAACCAGAGGGCCACGAACCAAAACTACAAACCCCTGACATATGTAGATAAGTGACTGACTACCCTCTCTTGTCAAACGAGAAAAAGGAGAAAGCGAGGGGCCCCGCAGCGAGGCCCTCCCCTCTACCGCAAACGATCAGAGAAGGAGAAGAGAGACGAGAAGAAAGAAGATGAAGAAGAAGACAATAGAGAGGGGAAAGAGATCACCTAAGAGGGTCGGACGTGGAGTGAGGGTCGCCAGCGTTGGATGGCCTAAATACGGTGAGCTGGAGAGAGGGCTTACCCGAGGGAAAGGGGCGACAAAGGGGGGAACGAGTGAGGGAGAAGAACGGGAGGTGACCGGCGAGGTCTCCGGAGGGAGCTGTTGGATGGTGGGTCACCGGAGAGCAAGGGCAGAGAAGGCGAGCAACGCGGGGGCGGTCAGCGGAAGAAGGGATAGAGAGAGAGGGGAGAAGATCATTTTGTGCCCTAGATGGGTCATTTTACATCGAAAAGTAGTGACAGATTAGCGACAGAAAAAATCTGTCTCAAAATCCATCGCTAAATAACGATGGATTAACGACGATAAAATTTTGTCCTTCATCCATCGTGAAGTTACGACAGAGTTTGAGACGAAATATTTTCGTCGCTAATTTTTTTTTTGTCGCTAAATTTTTTTTCGTCGCTAATTCTGCAACTAATTCCAATTTTATTTACTATTAGTTTTCTCTAGCTAATTTGTCGCAAATTTGCAATGAATTATTTCTGTTGCTAATTAACATTTTTCTTGTAGTGAACAACCTACTTTTATAATTATTGATGCTTCAAACAGTAACGATGAGGGTCAATTATGGCAACTCTTTTTCAGTCTCGCCGCTATTGATCAAGCAATAACGGTTAGATTTACATCTCCTCTATTAGCTTCATCAATAATGGCAAGCCATGTATCTTGTCGTTATTACTCTATTATGGGCATGAATCGCACCGCTATTAGTTTTATCAATAACAGTGAGCTGGATATCCCCTGAAATGCCTTGTCTTTGCACATATCTCATTGTTAAAGACGTGTATAACGGCGAGATTCTCTGTTTGTTAGATATTATCGTTAAAACATTTTAACAGTTATATTTAGTGGTCGTGATATGGTTTTGCTCTATAATGACGGCAATTATGTTGTCATTATAGAGTGACGTCAGTGTTAAAAATGTGTGCCTCAAGGTGCAAAAAGTGTGCTTCACCTTGAGCGTGCCTCAAGGTGCAAAAAGAGTGTCTTGTCTCACCGTAATTTATCTTTAACGATAATATCTAATGATCAGATAATCTCACTGTTATAGATCAGTAACGTCGAGATCGGGTTCTCGCCGTTATAGAGTTTTACTCTATAACAACGACAATTATGTCATGTCTATAAAAAAGGCTCTCTCTCTCTGCGATCTCTCTCTCCCTCTGGTATGACCTCCTCAGGCAACACGGGGGGTGCAGGAGGTGATATTGTTTCGACCTCCTCAAAAGAGAGAGAGAGAGAGAGAGAGAGAGAGAGAGAGTCCTTCTCGAGCTCTCCGGTTTGCTTTCTTCTCTCCTATGGCCATGGCATTAGGGTTTAGTTCTCTGGCCTTCGTCGCCCTCCTCTACATCTCGACCGTCTCTTCGGAGGTCTTCTTCAAGGAACCGTTTGAAGGTATGCTTTCTCTCTCTACAATTCTTCTTCATCCTCGTCGTTGTCATCTTAGATGAAGATTCTGATATAAAATCCCCTGATCTCTCGGTTTTTCTCAAATTTTATTTTGAAGTTTCAGTAATACCGCCTTTTTCCCTTTTTTCTGGGGCCTATTCGTACTTTGATGTGATGTTATGTTTGGATTTGAGATGGTTGGGGCGGAATGTGTGGGTTAGTGTTAGGGTTGACATCGTCCAGATTCCGTTGTTGCCAACGTGGATGGATTTGCATACCTTTCTATGTTTTGGTTCTTAAGATAAACTAAGTGGAAATTTTGATTTGTGTGTTATTCTGTTAAGTTTTATATGATGTACTGATCCGTTATAATAAACTTTTCCTTTCTCGTAAGGAGGTTCAGGTACCTTTAATTTGGCCTTTTATTCTTTTAACAGATATCTAGTCCTTTATGCAATATAACTTGAATCAATGCACCTCAATTATTTAGATTGATGTGCTTTATGGTGATGTTAGTGAGATGCAAGCACAGCTGAAGATAATCTCTTACACGGTGGGATGTTCTTCTTCCTTTATCGTGACATTAATTTGTATTTTAACTTTTTCCAGCATGGTTCTCATGGATTTTGTACTTGTCTTTTTTTGGTATTTAGATTGTTCCATTCCAATCTGCCAAAGGAGAACGTGAAAAGCTGAAACTGAAAGATCGCTTGAACATCCATGGGATAGTATCTGTAAGTTGTCTATGTAGGTTTGTCATGAGTACTGTTTCTAATTATATTTTACACATATTTTAATCTCATGAGTACTGTTTCTAATTATATTTTACACATTTTAATCCTTGGTTTTGATCGCTCAATATTTCTTATGGACTCGTCCTGTTTCTTATAGTTTGGTTGTTTGCTTAGGTTTTACAGTTTTATTTTGGTTTATTTTCAGAGATTGACAGACCCTTTTTGCTTCTCTTTTTCTAATTAATACCTATTGTTCATTAGTTGCTGAAACAATTTTACCCTTCTAGCTGGAGTGCTTAGTCCAGTGTGTAAACTCAGTTGTCTTCTTGTCTGAGGGACGCTAGTGAAACATACCTTGCCTGGGTGCTCTGAAGAGTACTTTGGATTTGTTGATGCAACATCATTGGCAGCAGCTTCATGATTATTTTAATCAATATCATTCAAGGCATATGACTTTTTATTGTACAATAATTATGTGTTTATTTCATTTGTTGAAAAGTTTGATTAAGTCTAACATTTCAAAGATTTATAAGTAGCTTGGATATAATTGGGCTTTACATTTTATGTTAGGGTGCTTATCATATAATCCGGTGCCAATCAGGATTTATTTTAGGTGTGCCAAAACAATTGATGGAGATGTAAATCATAGGATAAAGGTTGGGTGGATGAAATGGAAGAGTGCAACTGGAGTGTTGTGCGATCGTAGAATGCCATTGCGGTTGAAGGGAAAGTTTTATAGGACGACTATTAGGCCCGCTTTACTATATAGTACGGAATGTTGGGCTGTCAAGAGACATCATATTAAAAAAATGAGTATAGCTGAGATGCATATGCTGAGATGGATGTGTGGAAATACAATAAAAGATAAGATTCAGAACGAGGAAATACGTAAGAAGGTAGGCATTGCACCCATTAAAAATAAGATGAGAGAGAATCGTTTACAGTGGTTTGGACATATTCGACAAAGGCCTAATGATGCTCCAGTTAGAAGGATGAAGAAATGGGAAAATATATTAGTTAAAAGAGGTCGGGGTAGGCCTAGGAAGACATGGATGAAGGTGATAAGAAAGGATATGAATGCTTTGAACCTCACCGAGGACATGTCATTGGATAGAAATGAATGGAGGAGAAGGATTCATGTGGAAGACCCATAATGATTTTCTTTGTTGGTTCATATCGCCAACCCCAATTGTTTTGGGATGAAGGCGTAGTTGTTGTTGTTGTATTGATTTATTTTTATAAATGATAAAGAGAAATCTTGTCTTGCAAAGATCTAGGGTGGTTTTTTTATTGTCTTGGAGACAAAAAAAAATATGCAAATGAACCTAGAACAAAAAAGGCGACATTCATTAATTTTTTATTTTTTTTATAGGTTTATAGCTTACTCCATTATAGGTGAGATACCTGTCTTATTGTTATAGCTAGGCGAGATCCCCGTTTCGCCACTATAGCCGCTATAACCTATAACGGTGGGTCAATTCTCCCCATTATAACTTATAATGGTGAGGTAGGGATTTAATTAGTTGTTATAGTGGCAAGCTAGGAATCTCGTCGCTATATCATATCTTGCCGTTAAATATTATTATGCCATTATTTGTGTTCTCAGTTTCGACGAGATTCATCGATGGTATTGGTTCACCCTTTAAATGTTGATGTTTGTCAATAAAGGTCAATTTTTTTGACTATTTGTAGATGTTATAAGGACTATAACAATGAAAAATAAGATAATAGTGGTGAGATAAAAAAATACATGTTTGATCCTTTGTTTATTGTGAAAAAGTGACTAAAATGCTTTCATTATTGATTTGTATAACAAGTGCACCATAAAATGACACGAGATGAATTGTTGTATATAAAAGGATAAAATTGCCACTTTAAAGCTCAAATGGAAATGGATATGTGAAATTCACCCAAATGATTAGGTATTTGAATGTAATGACCCAAACATTGTGTGTCTTTTTATAAAATAGATAATATGTTGGGAGGGTTTTTTCAAATTCTTCATATATTAATGTTGATTTATTATAAGAAAAAAAAATTCATTTAGGGGCCAACTTTTTGCCCCTGGTCTCACGTTTCTGAAATTCTAAATATGATGAGCCTTGTTTTATTGAAAACTGTAAACCAAGGTCCTACATTTATTAGTGATCAGAAGTAAAATTACAATACAGTTCAAATGGTTTGCTTTTTGTTTCATGAGAATCAGTGAGTATTTTTTTTTAATTTTCAAGGGACATTAAAGGATACAAAAAAGAAAGCACATTTTTCAAGATGATAGTTGCTGACATGAGGCCTGAGGGTCCATGTTTGAATGCTTTCATGAAAAGTTTAGCTTATATTTGGAATTCTAGAAAAGTGAGGCTCATATTTGAAATTAGATGCAAAATATTGTCCCAAAAATGAAATTTTCCTATATTATTTTAACAACCGCAATAGCGTTCACGATAAGCGACGCTTTCCTTACACATGAGACTAAAAAACTCAGCCAAACATCATGCATCACGCATATTACAGTGGTGTGATTGGTAAGACACTTTATTTCAAGAGCACGATACAATGTACATACTATAGAATAATAACTAAAAACGATTGCGTGGAACTTTGGGACTTGGGGGTCCAATACGAGAGCAGATCAGGTGATATTGCCTCACAAAGGACATCATGGTTCTTGTGTACATTGTGGACAGTGAGGATCTCAAATCACTTTTCTTAAAGTGATTTGGTAGAATCACTTGATCGGCTCTCGTCCAATGAGACAGTTTTTTAATTTCTGATTAATTTAAGTTACTATTTATTTTTACCAAAGGGTCTCCAACTTGTCTGGCAGGAGCAGGTAGTGCACATCACCTTGTGTTAGGACATTGTAAGTTCGAACCCCAATGGTATGGTTGTTTGTATAACTGGTAAGGGTCTGCCTGACTCCAGCTTTTTCTGTAGAAAAAAATAATTTAAGTTATATTATGAAGGCATTTGGTTTGCCAGGTGGACAGCCCGCATGCTTGTGGGCCCAACAGGTACCATCAAATGCAAGACAAGTGTGTCCCACCCAAATGGATACAACCGATCATCGTATCTTATTTTGGCGGAACAAAAGTGTTGAACCCCTAGGAGTGGTACTCTTTTGTTTAGGACACAATTGTTCAGGATAATTGTCCCCGGCGCCAAACACTCCATGATCAACAACATTTTGCATAAAAATAACTTGATGGCCAAGGAAAGGTGATACGGGTACTTAAAAGATTCAGTGACATATACAAGTTGAATGTGGAAGTGTAGTTACCGCATCAAATAGGGAGAGTATTTTTTTATAGATGCTAGTCATTATCAAACTTATTTGGTTTTAATGCTAAGAATCCAAACCCAGCTACTTTGACAAGGTCTTGGCTCCCAAAAGGTTGATGGGTTGGGAAGACCATGATAATTCAGGCCCTCATCGGGTTCAGGTTTGGCCTGGGTCAGATTCGAGTTGTATTCAGGTCAGGTTCGCTTGGGTCCTTTTAAAGTGACTATTGTCAGGTCGGACAAGTTGGATTTTCATTGACCCGGTCATTTGTTCCTACTTGAACTCGGGTCACTACTCAGGTTGGGTTAGACCCAAGACTTATTGGGCTTTGGGCTCACAAGCACCCAGACCTGATCTGATGTCTATCTCTGTTTAGGGTACAAATGAATCTGCTAATACAGTAATTAACCCTTCCATACCCATAATTTACTCGGATTGGGCTGGTTTCATGAACGGTTAATTAGGCTCGAGTTTAAGAGTGATTCTTAGGAAGCCATCTTGATTATATTCCAGCTAACATATCCTAAGAAAACCAATTAAATTAATTGGTTGATGCTAATCCTTAATGATAGACCAACGGTTGGGCAATGGGCTTGCCCCATTGTTGGAGTATGTGGCTCATATTTGATGACAGGCAGATGGTGGAACAAGCAAGTAGAGTCCCTGCGGTTTGGTACAAGAGTGTTTTATCTTTTTTAGAATTTCCTCTTATTATCAGAGAGTTGAAATATAGTCGCGTGTTCTCGTGGATGTAGGCACATTACTGAACCACGTAAAATCCTTGTGTTATTTTCTTGTTGATTATTTTTCGTAGATTCATCGCAATAACTGCACTCTTGTTCAACAACTGGTATCAGAGCACAAATAATGATGTTTGAGGTTTCATCTGCGAGATTTGATCTCGTTAAGTTCAATGGAACTGGTAACTTCGGATTATGGTAGAGAAGAGTTAAGGATTTATTGGTGCAGTGGGGCATGGTGAAGGCGTTATACAAAAAGAAACAAGAAGGCATGATTGGAAGGATCTAGAAGCAAAGGTTATGGCAACTATTAGGCTTTGTCTGGCAGATGATGTGATGTATCACATCATGGATGAAGAATCACCAGCGACAGTTTGGTTGAAACTATAAAGTCGATATATGTCCAAGTCATTGACGAACAAGCTCTATCTTAAACAGAAGTTGTTTGGTCTTAAGATGTCAGAGGGCTCGAATCTGAGCCAACACATCAACGTGTTCAATCATATCATCAACGATCTGAAATAAGTTGATGTGAAGTTCGAGGACAAAGATAAGGCATTGATGTTGCTGAATTTTCTACCGACATCTCCTGTGTACGAGAATCTGGTTATAACCCTGATATGAAAAAAAGGCAGCATTGAGTTGGAAGACATCACAGGTGCCCTATTAGGCTTTCATCAACGAATGAAAGCTAGTGATGAGACTTCACAAGGTGAAGGGCATATGGTGAGAGGTAACCGGGAACACAGAAGAAGCAAGTTTCATAATGATTCAGGTAACAATAAAGCTCAGTCTAAATCAAGGAAGAAGAAGGACTTCACGTGTTATAAGTGCGAAAAAAGGGGATACATTAAACGAGACTATCTAGAGAAAAAGAAAGACAATGAAGAGAACAAAGAGAGTCCATTAAAGTTGGCAAACATAGTGGAAGAAGAAGACTTAGAGAGCAGTGACAGTGATATATTTTTTGTTTCATCCGTTTCAAAATATCTGACAGATTCGTGGATCATGAATTCAGCATGCTCTTATCACATGACTCCAAATAAAAATTGGTTTGAAACCTACAGGTTAGTCAATTCTGGTTCTGTTCTGATGGGCAACGATGCATCCTACAAAGTGATTGGAATAAGGAATATCAGAATAAAACTCAGTCTAAATCAAGGAAGAAGAAGGACTTCACGTGTTATAAGTGCGAAAAAAGGGGATACATTAAACGAGACTGTCTAGAGAAAAAGAAAGACAATGACGAGAACAAAGAGAGTCCATTAAAGTCGGCAAACATAGTGGAAGAAGAAGACTTAGAGAGCAGTGACAGTGATATATTTTTTGTTTCATCTGTTTCAGAATATCTGACAGATTTGTGGATCATGAATTCAGCATGCTCTTATCACATGACTCCAAATAAAGATTGATTTGAAACGTACAGGTTAGTCAATTCTGGTTCTGTTCTGATGGGCAACGATGCATCCTGCAAAGTGGTTGGAATAAGGAATATCAGAATTAAGATGTTTGATGGTGTGGTTAGAATGTTGTGTGATGTTATACATATACCGGATTTAAGGAAGAATCTGATTTCATTGGGCACTTTAGATTGTAACGGTTGTAGTTACAAATCTGAAAGTGGAGTAATGAAAGTAAGTAAATGTGTGCTGACAGTAATGAAGGGACAGAAACTAGCAAGAAATATCGTTAGACTTCTAGGTATCACAGCTGTAGGTAGAGTTGCTGCTGTAGAGTCTGAGTCAGATAGTATTGTCCTGTGGCATATGAGGTTAGGACATATGGGCGAGCATGGGATGATGGGGCTTCATAAGAGAAATCTTTTGAAGGGTATCAAGACAAACAAGCTCAATTTTTGTAAGTATTGTGTTCTTGGAAAATAGAACAGGGTAAAGTTCAGAACAACCACACACAAGACAGGGAGAATTCTTGATTATGTTCATACAGATCTTTGGGGACAAGTCAA
Source organism: Nuphar pumila (assembly GCF_984573655.1). Lineage (NCBI taxonomy): Eukaryota > Viridiplantae > Streptophyta > Magnoliopsida > Nymphaeales > Nymphaeaceae > Nuphar > Nuphar pumila. The sequence continues at coordinate 68,315,894 of NC_143261.1, read as the reverse complement.
CATAGCACCACGGGGAGGACATATGTATTTTATGAGTTTCATTGATGATTATTCGTGAAAAGTCTGGGTGTACTTCATGCGGCTCAAATCAGAAATGTTTGCCAAGTTCAACTTGTGGAAAGCTGAAGTAGAGACTCCAACGGGGAGAATGATTAAATGCCTCAAGTCAGATAATAGTACTGAGTACATAGACTCGAAGTTTCAGGAGTTGTGTGAGCATCATGGGATTAAGAGACACCACAACAAAATGGTGTAGCAGAAAGGATGAACAGATCGATAGTTGAGAGAGATCGGTGCCTCAGGTTGAATGTAGGGCTTGCAAAGAGCTTCTAGGAAGAGGTTGTGAATATGACATGTTTCTTGATTAATAGATCACCGAGGGCAGCATTAGATGGAAAAGTAGCAAAGGAGGTATGGACAGGCAGTGCAGTAAACTACTCCGAGTTGAGAGTATTCGGATGTCCAGCCTACGTGCATGTTTCTAGTGAGGACAGATCAAAGCTTGATGCAAAGTCTAGACTGTGTTTTTTCTGGGTTATTAGAAAGGAGTGAAAGGCTTCAAGCTATGGGATCTGAAGGCAAACAAGGTGGTGATCAGTAGAGATGTGGTTTTTGATGAAAAAATCATGTTACAACATACTCAGGAGGAAGAGAAACAGATGCAAGAAAATTGTGGCAGCAATAAGCATGTGGTGCTGGTGGAGTTAGAAACACGTGATTTAGAGAGCTCTAGTTCAGAGAGTCAGGAGCATCACACTACAACCATAGATAATCCCAAATGCACCATCAAGCATCCCACCAAGTATGGTTTTAAGGATTTGGTTTCTTATGCACTTATTACTAGTAGTGGAGATCTTACTACCTTTCAGAAGGCAACACTTAGCCAAGATAAAGGTAGATAGATGGGTGCTATGGTGGAAGAGATGGAGTCTCTGCATAAGAACCAGACATGAGATTTGGTGGAGCTTCTAGAAGGGAAGAGAGCGATAGGATACAAATGGGTGTATAAAAAGAAAGACTTGGTATTAGAAAAAGAGGGAGAGAAGTTCAAGGCTTGTCTAGTATCAAAAGGTTACTCATAGAGGGAAAGATTTGACTATGATGAGATTTTTTCTCCTATGGTCAGACACACTTCCATCAGGGCAGTATTGGCTTTGGTAGCACATTCAGGCATTGTAACACCCTAAAATCCCAACTTGAAAAATCCTTAGATTTTTAGACTGTTTTTTTTTGAAATATTACACAAATGAAAAACCATAAAGGAAAACAGTTAGAAATTTTGAGCGGGTTACAGGATGAAAAACAAGTAGAATCATTTCATTACTATTGGTTTACAAAATGAGACAAAAAAAGATATACATCATTCCCTTTACAAAAATATCTCCCAAAGGCAGAGGATTTTCCAAAACTAGCTACCAAGATCACAAAGGTCTAAAGTGTGGGTTCAATTCTCTGCCACACATCGATTGCCATCACACCATTAGCAATCATCACTTGTATCCTCATAAAACGGGGTCAGTACTCTTGCGAGTTGGTGAGATACAATTCATAACTTTCCATTTCATGAAAAATATATGCAATGCTAGCATGATGTGCGACTATCAACATAGTTAACCATTATAAAAGCATAACCAGTCTAACATGATGGAATTATTAGAAACATTTGCATGCAATGTATTTCATCTATGAGCATGGTTAAGCATGTTCACAACTAAACAGTATGAAACATCAATGGAAGTAAACATCTTATCTAATCAGTGTCACATCAAGTATTTAGCATGCTTTAGACAGTAAAATTAAGCATTTAAACAAGTAAGCAATTAAACAACTATGAAATAAACTATGACATAAATATCTAACTCATAAGTTAGTAGTTAGCACATTAGCTTAATTATTTTGTCTTGATTACTCATTTAGGTATGCGAAGGAGCCTCACATTCTGTGAGAAATACCGTTGATATTTATTATTCTATTGTATATGATAATCGGGGGTACTTACAGACCGAGTAAACTTTATGCGAGCAACCCCTGACCGAAAGGAAACCTCGCATAGGTAATGGATTGTAATCCACACTACTGCAGTAGCTGAGGTACCTCAATATGTAACCTCAACCTCCCTAACTTTGAGTGACTAGAGGCCAAAAGACGTCATTGCTCTTTAAACGTGCCATAAAATCGATCGATCACTCAGAGTTGTGCCATCCACCCTCTCCAAGGTTAACCGTTTTGTGAATGAGAAACTGAGTGATTTGTCTTTTTAGGGCTTCAGTTAGTAAACATTCTCTCATTTTGAGGTACTTAGACACATTTGCCTTGTGTTCTCTGCAGGGCAACACGACACCACAACAAGGTCTAGCCCACCCATTCACGTGCTCTAGCACAACAAAGCTAAGTGGATCACTTTGTCGGTGAAGGCGACATCAACATTCAACATTTAGAGGTGTATGTCATTCTTAAACAAGTGAGCTCGTCTCACGAGGTGGGTCCATCGCCCACACATAACTCATCACAGAGTTTTCAACATTCAACAAGTCTCAAAAGATAATTATACCCCCTACAATGTGCACCAAGTCTCCTTTGCATTTTCGGGACAAATCAAGTGTTAAGTGTGCATCAAGTGTCAAGTGTAAACGCACACGAATCCATTTAAGCATTCATTGCATGCTAAGAAACATCGTTAAATATAAGACACTTGATTTATAAATATGCTCAATTCAACACATTTTAGTTTAGTGACATGATGTGCCAATGTGCATGTGAAACTATCAACATTGTCAAGCATGATGTCATACACTTTTATAATTCACACTAAATCATTTTTTAGCAAGTTATGACTATTTTACGCATGCCTTTATGGCCAATACACCTCGTGCGAGAAGTATTTGTGACAATAGTGTAATTCGTAAGACATGTTATGAAAATTGCCAAAACTAGAAAATCATGCTCATAAGGGAAAAATTCACAGTCGTGCCAAGTAGTGTGCATGATACATCACATTTAAGCATGCTGCTATAACCTTTATTTGATTTTGAATTATTCCATTTCAATAGAAACCTATGTGCAACCATTTGGTTGTCGTATGTGCATGGGAATGACAACAGCTATATGTTGTCCACAACCTGGTTTTATCACCGCAACAACTGCAGCCAAAGTGCTACTCTAAAAAGGCAAGTGTACAACAACTTGCAGCAGCTATGTGCTGCCATACACACATACTTATGTAGAGAAAGATGTTGTCAATAGTGCCAATTATGCCAAAGAACATACAACGAGGAGATCGCTGCAACTTGACCCTATATTGCTAGTTTCGCTGCGGCATAGAACATGCTGCCATGGGGCACGGTTCTACAGAAATGGCAGCAGCAAGGTAAGTGCTGCCAGATCCAACAAAACCATAGGGTACTAAGGTTAGTTGGGTGTTGTCGCAAGCGAGGCTTTCGCAGGAATGGTGGGGCAAGCAAGCGTGGTCTAACACAACGCTCTAGTGCTGCAGCAAAGTGCTACCCACTAGGTGTTGTCGGGTGCCAAGCAAATGGAAAGGTGCAGTCGGCTAGGCACCGGTTGGTGCCGCAATGGCTGCAGCCCACATGCAGCTAGGACTATAGGGTGTGGCCAAACATGCAGTCATACGAACTGCATGTTGCGGGTTGCAGGGAAAACAGAAAGGGAATGGACAAGGACAGGGTCATGCCATGCTGACGAACAACGAGGTTGAGGTAAGGTGCAGCCTAGTCCGGACTGGGCTAACCCAGCTGCAACTGACTGTAGACCAACTAGAAGGGTGCCCGGTGCATAGTGCGCTGGTGGCCAAGGCCATCCCAGTTGCAAGCTGGATCCAGCTGGCTCAGGTGCAGCTGGGTTGCAATGCCCATGCACAGTTGGCCGATGCAAGCCCCCAGGGTGTCTGCCATAACAGGGTTGACCCCCCCCCTAAGGGACGATGCCAAGGCCTGCACCCAACTCGGCCCAATTGAGGGTGCACCAGCCATGCGGCAACTGCCCAGCTGGCTAGGCCGAACCCGGATCTGACCCAAATGAGGTCATACCAGGGTTATGCTGGTCTGGGCAGACTGACCAGGTTTAAACCACGTGGTTCAAATCCTGGACTGGGTCTGCCAGGCTGACACCCAAAGTCTGGAAACAAGGGGTTAAATCGATATGCATTTTTTTTTTGCAAGATAGGGTGCCAAAACTGGAAACCCTTGCACTCAAGGATGAAAAGGGTGTGTTCTAGCCACCCTCCACTTGGTTGTTCCATGTGCTTGGAGTCCACACGACCACGGAGAGGTCATGGGGCACCCAGCCATGGGATGAGTCAAAATGAATCAAAACAAAATGCCAAAAACAAAAGAAATGAAAATGCATTAGAAAGGAAACTTCGTGTATGGCATTCTCATAACGTACAAAATGAAGAACTCAACTGCAATGAATTCTAATCCACCCATCTTCCACGCATTTTAGAAAATGCCATGAAAAATTTGGTTTCATGCTATGACATTGCTAGATATTTTTTTTAAGAATGAAAACTTGAGGGAAAAGCTCATCGTGGAATCGGGTGGTGATCTTTCCAAAAATGGGAGATCTGACGGCTCCCCTTCGCTTAGAGTGTAGAGGGGAGTCCCTAGCTTGGTACCCAACCCTACACAAAAGCACAAAGGAGGGAAGAGAATAAAAACCCACAGTTTTTGTGTGAGAGGGAGAGAGAGAGAGAGCAAAAAAAACCATCCCTTAGCTTTCTCTCTCTTTCTTCTTAAAAGCTAAATAGTCTAGGGTTTAACAATGAAGGGTTAGGATTTAATCCTAGAAAGGGATGGCTAGGATGTGTCTCACACCCTTCTAGGCAAGGGCAAACTTGAAATACTTCAAGCTTGCCTCCCACGCCCCCTATGAAGTTCTAATATTTGAATTTTTTTGAATTTTCTTTCAAAAATACCCTTCTCTAAAACCCTGCACGCCCTCTAGGGTTTGTAACTATTTCAAAAATGCCACAGGGCTGCCACCCCCTATGGCCAATGAGCCTTCTTCTTTTGAAAGACAAGGAAAATTTATCACTGGGCCACCACCCAGCTGGTCCAAAACACACCCAGCTAGGGTCCCATCACGTGGGTTGCACCCAGTGAGCCTTAGCTAGGGTTTATAAATATTTCCAAACTACCCCCACATGCCCCCTATGAGTGAAAACATTTTATTTAATTCATTTTATTAAAAATTATACTTAGGGATTTTGGAAATAATCTTTCTAAACTCTAGTAAAAACCTAAAGATTTTCTTAAACCTCAATTCTTGTCTAAATTTCTTAAAATCTTTTGAGTTTAGGAAATTAAAAACTTTCGGTGATTCAATTCAAATGTTTCTATGCATTTTTAATAAAAAACTTAAGAGTTTGGTATAATATCATTACGATGTATATATATACATATATATACATCCATTCTAGGGTTTCGTGTGTGTGTGTGTATATATATATATATGTGCAAATATGTACACATACATATACGCATACATAGATCCACATAAGTATACATTTTTTTTTCTAAAAAATTTCATGTATTGAATTTTTCTCAAAAACTTTATGGGTCTTACAAGTATGCAGTTGGAGCAGATGGGTGTAAAGACAACTTTTCTTTATGGTGATTTGGAGGAGCAGATTTACATGGTACAGCCAGAGGGGTTCAACTATCCTGGGCAAGAGCACTTAGTTTGTAAATTAAAAAAATTATTGTATGCACTGAAGCAGTCCCCAAGGCAGTGGTATAAAAGATTTGACTCCTACATGATCTGAGTTGGCTACAAGTGATGTGAGTATGATTGTTGCATTTATGTGAAAAAACTCGATGATGGTTCTTTTATTTTTCTGTTACTCTATGTAGATGATATGTTGATTGTTGGAAAGAGTATGAACGAGGTCAATAAGTTAAAGACCTTGTTGATCAGAGAGTTTGAAATGAAGGATTTGGGTGCGGCAAAGAAGATTCTTGGGATGTAGATTCGCAGTGCAGAGCTTCCAGAAAACTATGGTTATCTCAGCATAGTTATGTTGAGAAGGTGTTGGACAGGTTCAGCATGGGTAATGCAAAAACCTGTGAGTACACCATTCGTGCATCATTTTAGATTGTCTACCGCATAGTGCCCGAAGTCAGATGATGAGGTTCAAGACATGTCAAAGGTTTCATATGCAAGCACAATGGGATGTTTAATGTATACCATGGTTTGTACAATACCAGATTTGGCACACATTGTTAGTGTGGTAAGCAAGTTTCTATCAAATCTGAGTCGACAACATTGGGACGCAGCCAAGTGGATTTTTAGATACTTGAAGGTTACCGCAAACTATGGCATCATGTTCAAGAGTCAGCAAAATGAACTTTCAGTCATGGGATATGTGGATGCAGACTATGCAGATGATTTGGATGACAGGAGGTCTACAACAAGATATGTATTCATGCTTGTGGGAGGGCTTATTTCTTGGAGATCCTTGGTGCAACCTCTAGTTGCACTATCCACTACTGAGTCAGAGTATATGGCAATTGTCGAGGCTGCCAAGGAAGCTTTGTGGCTTACAGAGTTGGTCAAAGACCTTGGTGTACAACAAGGTGAAGTTCAACTACATTGTGATAGCCAGAGCGCCATCTATTTGGTGAAGAACCAGGTGTATCATGCGAGGACCAAGCACATAGATGTGAGGTTTCACAAGATCAGGGAGTTGGCTTCATTTGGTGAAATACTGCTTAAGAAAGTTTACACTTCTGAGAACGCAACAGACATGTTGACAAAGCCTATTACTATAGATAAATTTAAGCATTGATTGAACTTGATTAATGTCTCCAGTTGCTAGATGGGAGGCGCCTCAACTTAGTGTCCTAGGTTGAGAGAGCCTGATGGTGGAACGAGCGATGACATCTACCATGTTCTACTTTAGCAGGGACACTAATAGTTGAGGGGGTGCAGGAGAGTAGAGTCCCCATGGTTTGGTACAAGTGTTTTATCTTTCTTAGAGTTTGCTCTTGTTTCTTAAAACTCGGTACACTTAGGGTTAGTATATATAAGTATGTTGTAACCCAAAATTATCATATAGTTGAAATACAATCGCTCGTTCTCGTGGAGGTAGGCACATTACGGAACCACATAAAATCCCTGTGTTATTTTCTTGATTATTTTTCACAGATTCATCGCAATAGTTGCACTCTTTTTCAACACCCATTTAATGGATGACCCTATCGAACGAACCATTTGCTTAGTCTGACTAGGCTGTTTGGGGCTCAAAAGCCCAGCCTGGACATGCCCCACCATAAGCCACCTGGAATGTAGTAACAGGCTCCTCCCCTTCCTCTGTTCCTGTCATTGTCGCAGCTGAGATCTGAGAGCGGGCTAGCCTCCCGCGGTGGCCCGAAATGGTCGTTGCACCTCCTGCACTCGTGCAGCAGCAGGCGCCTCTCCTTCCATGGCTGTTGCAAGTGAGGTCTGAGAGCACGCTCACCCCCCGCGGTGGCTGGAGATGGCCGCATTCTCGGACATTCATCATGCATCAACCAGATTTTGAGAAATCTAAAAGGCTTAAAACCAGTTTGAGGGACCATACCCGAATTAAAATCCCCCATACATGTTGATCAACAAGAGGAAACAAAGCGCTGGTCTAGTTTACATTGGATATTAAACCTTTCTAACTAATTGTTGGTCCAAATAGACATTGCCAATGCCGGGTGACTCATTTATTTTTCACTAGTTGAATCTTTTGACTATAGAGCGATAAAGCCACTAACCTGGATGCTCCTGGTTTTCAATTTATGGCCAATCAGTCTTCTGTATCTGCCTTAGCACAGACCCCAAGCTCTTAGGTGACAGTATGTCCAAATAAAGTTTCCCCTTCTGGTCAAGCTGATTTGAAATCAAGTGGGCGTATGAAATCAACATTGGCCAGGAAGAACGATGCGCCTCCTATTGTAGGACCCTATTTAGAACCTCTTGAGGCCATCACTAGACCATACAAGAGACGTTCTGATCAGCAATGCTCATGGATTCATCTCTCTTGCATGCGCCTTCGTAGCCTCCTAAACGTTCCCAACAACAGTCTGCTCTTCTCCCTTTACCGACATCTCCTCAACTTCCTCAGTTGGGTGAAATCCTTCTCTTGGTTTGCTTGGTGCTTGGGAACTTCAGCAACCCAACTACATACACAAGGCGTTCAATGCTCCAAACTCACATTAATAAGGCTTAATTGTCTGCACAAGCACCTTCTTTGTTTGTTTCTTCCTACTTATATTTGACTTATTAAGACGTAGGCAGCTTGCAACATGCATCACTTTATCTGTGTTGTGTTAATTTTAGGACTGATATTAGGGTTCTGGATCTTCAAGCACACTTAGTTCAAGGTACTCGTGTTGATTGCTATGTACAGTCACTCAACTTAGTTATGGCGACAACAGACACGAGAGTCGATATTCCTAATCTTAATCTGTTAAGATCATTGTATGGAATATAAGGGGGTCGGTACAAACAACCACTTTAAGTGGTCTTTTGTAGTCTCAACAACCTGTTGTGGTCTTTCTTATAGATGGCTAGTTGTCACAGGACAGACTTGACTTGAAGGATGTCAATAGGGTGCTATGTTTGTGGAATCCCCAGCAAGTGCGTTTGGATAATTGTGCACCCTATGATTGTTGGTTGAAGGTGAATGTTGTTCCAATTTCTGATGGAGCCCACTTTGATGGTTATGGCGTCTACCTTCACAATAACATGCAGTGTCACAAGGTCTGGTATCATGAAATACTGCAGTCTATTTCTAGAGAGGATACTCCGAGTATGTTCATTGATGGTTTTAATGAAATGAGGTGACCACGAGACAAGAGTAGACATCCTTCCAATTGTGTTTGTCATGATTTTGTGGGTTTCATTACATCTACTAATTCGATTGATCTGGGTGGTAATAGTCATCAATTTATCCTATGTGTAGTTGGGGTCATTTTTATCCAAAGCAGGTTATATGTTCCCCCCCAGAACACGCAGGTGCGTGTTCTCAGGTCTGAATGAGTGCCACATATGTAAGCACGTGGGGCTTGTTTCCCCGTGTGTGTCTGCATCACTTAGCATCAAAGTCTGGTGCATTTGCAAAGACTTAAGTACTCTTTCCCGCCATTAGCGCCATGAAACGATGTTTCGAGTAAAGGAAAAAAATGTCCTCCCACCAGAGTTTGCAAATACTTAAGTACCCTTTCCCACTATTGACGCCATAAAAGGATATTTCGAGTAAAGGACAAAAATGTTCACCCGCCAGAAAGGGTTAAAATCATCATCGTTTTTGCCCTAAGTAGTAAACTTCTCTGCTTTAACAGAAGCTGCTCGCAATATGTCACCCTAAACATTCTGGATCACCCTTTGACGATGCACCATCTACTGTAACAGGAGCTCCCTTTGCTGATGCAGCCTTTGACGTCATCTGTTGTCGTCAAAGCACCCTTTGTCGTTGTCTGCTGTCGCTGGAGTACCCTTTGCCGTCATCTACTGCCGTCGGAGTGTAGTCAGAGCATTGTTGCCACCATTGACTGCATCTACCTTCTAGGTGTTTCTCCTCCACTATCGGATTAGCAAAATTTGTGTCCTAGAAGGTAAGTTTTGTGTAAGTTTTCATTATGTAAACAAATCAATTTGTAAATCTGAATGCTAAATCTTACATGTGGTTGTACTATACATGTTAAATAACACCTATTTTCATACTGAAACAAGAATCGTGAAAGGCAACGATATGTACTTATGAAGGCTAAATCTCTACAATGATTTATAAGTTTGAAATTAACAAAGAGTTATACATTTAATACAGTAGAGATTTGTTCGATGCAGCAATAATTTATATTTTTGAAGCAATAGCGATTTATGATTCATGATTTATACATTTAAAGCGGCAACGATTTATACATTTAATGCAGTAGCAATTTATGATTTTTAATGATATATACTTATGAAGGGTTCAATTTCTACAACGATTTATATGTTTGAAGGAGCGCTTTGTATGTTCGATGCAACAACAATTTATACGTTTAAAGCAGTAGTCATGTGTATTTATGATTTATAAAGTTACCACGATTTGTACTTAAGTTTGCTAAATCATACTACGATGTTTACTTAGGAAACCAAAATGTTGCAACAATATGTACTTATGAAGAGTGTGATTTGTGCAACAATTTATACGTTTGAAGCAACAACAATTTATATGTTTGATGCAGTAGCGATGTGTAATTATGAAGTTACCTCGATTTGTACTTAATTTTGCTAAATCATACTACGATGTTTATTTATGAAGTCAAATATTACGATGGCTTGTAATGTTGGTGATTGTGTAACGAATATGATAATTTATAATAATATATACTTAAGAAAGCGGTTGTAACATACAATGATGCGGTTAAATTTATGTATTGTGCAGGTTAGCAATGACTACAATTTGTAAGACAAGAAAGCCTTTGCCGTTTGAGGGGATGACTCTTAGAGAAATCATCCACCAATCTGATATATATGAGGGTTATGTAAAGAACATTGAGAATGAAAAAGACAGGAACAAATTGTTGGATATTTATTATGCGGAGCCTGATCCATCAGATATTGAAGATGAAAAGCAAATAAAGAAAGATGAGGAAGAACTAAAAATGAAGAAAAAGAAGAATGATGACGAAGAGAAGAAAAAGCAAAGGAAGGAGGAGGAGAATGAAAATTACATGCACTTATGAGGAAAAATGATTTCTTCCTATCGACCATGCAAAATTAAATCTATTTGCACATCATTCTTCATGTTATCTGTCATGATCGTTAGTTGCATTGCACTATACTATGCATCGAGTTGTTATTTATCGTGCCAATAAAAGAAATGACTTATTGTATATGTGTGTTGACAATAGTGATTCAAGAGACAACGATTTAATGACATCTACGACACTGCGAAGCGATTTCAATTTTAATCGTTAAATAAACAACGATTTGAATACGCACATCACCACTGCAATCATGCAATAATATAAATGTCGCACGCACACATTTCAATATCATAATACAAATATCATACAAATCGACACTAGCAAACACATAATATGTTACAAATCGATATACATATCGCATAATATATTACAAATCGATACAGAAATTCAGCATAATAGCTTACAAATCAATATTAACAAACAAAACAATATCTCGCAAATCGATAGTATGTTACTACAACCGCGATTTGTGTTATACTATTCCAATATTTTCTATACAAAGGCAAATCATCGTTGCTTACATAGACGTCATTGCTTAAATCACAAACATCACAACCAGAATCCAGGTCACACAAGGCATTTCAATTTTTGACAATGAGCGGGATGTGAAACGATGTTTCTTTTACAAATGAATGACACATATTTTTGTAACAAAAGCAAATCATTGTGGCGATTTATGATTTATGATTTACACATTTAAAGCAGCAACAATTTATACATTTAATGCAGTAGAGATTTATGATTTATAAAGTTACCAAGATTTGTAATCAAGTTTGCTAAATCGTACAACGATGTTTAATGTTGAAATCCAAACGTTACAACTATATGTACTTATGAAGGGTACAATTTCTATATTGATTTGTACGTTTGAAGCATTGATTTGTATGTTTAAAGCAGGAACCCTAAAACCCTTAATGCCTAAACCCTAACCCTAAAACCTAAATCCTATACCTTAAACCCTAAAACCTAACCCTAAACCCTAAAACCCTAAACCCTTAATATATTACTAAACCCTAACCCTAAACCCTAAACCTAAACCCTAAACCCTTAATATCTTACTAAACCCTAAACCCTAAACCCTAACCCTAAACCCTTAACCTAAACCCTAACCCTAAACCCTTAATATCTTACTAAACCATAATGCTAAACCATAAACCCTTAATATATTATTAAACCCTAATCCTTAAACCCTAAATGCTAACCCTAAACCCTTAATATCTTACTAAACCATAACCCTAACCCTAAACCCTAAACCCTTAATATCTTACTAAACCCTAAACCCTTAATATCTTACTAAACCCTAACCCTAAACCCTTAATATCTTACTAAACCGTAATGCTAAACCATAAACCCTTAATATATTACTAAACCCTAAACCTTAAACCCTAAACCCTAACCATAAAATTTAACCATAAAACCTATAAACTAAACCCTATACCTAAACCCTCGATTATGAAGATGATTCAGTATATCAATTTATAAGCTATAAACAGGAATTTTCATATCAATTTGTATGATATTTGATCATCGATTTGCGTTATACTATGACAATATTTTTGTAACAAAGGTAAATCGACTAAACATTACAACAATTTTTAAGATATCAATAAGATTTGCCATATCGATTTAAGAAAATATTTTGATTCTTAATATCGATTTAAGATATTGTTTTGATTCTAAATATCAATTTTTAAGATATCAAAACGAATTTCCAAATCGATTTAAGATATTGTTCTGAATCTTAATATTGATTTATGTGTTGATTCTTGATATCAATTTAAGTTATTATTTTGATTCTTAATATTGATTTATATATTATTGTTATGATTCTAAATATCGAGTTATATGCTAATTTTGTATATCAATTTATAAACTATCAACAGGAATTTCCATATCGATTTGTATGATGTTTGATCATCGAATTGCATTATACTATGACAATATTTTTATAACAAAGGCAAATGGACTAAATTGTTGTCACTGAACAAATCGTTGTAATGATTGACATTCGTAAATAAAAATCAAACAATCGTTTAGCGTTGTGTACAGCGAAAATGCCACTAATTTGCCTTTACGAGCTATTCCTATTGTGATTTACACAGTTGAGTTAATAAATGTCTGAAACGGTGAATTATGAAACGCAAAAGCAATCTACTAGTAATGAATCGCTTTGCATACATTTTGATAAATGAATGAAACAATTTACACAAACGCAATTTGTACTCATGCACCATGATTTTTATCCAGATGTGGCCGACATAGACATTATTGTGTAAATCGTTATACCATCACAATTTACACAATGATGTTTGTCCTTTAGACAATGAGGTTTGTCTAAGTGAATGACACGTACCATCACGATTTATAAAATTACGTATGAAGGCTACATGCTATCGCGATTTGCTTTTACGGGCTATGTCTATGTCAATGATATTTCCTAATCGCTTTTACAGGTGATTGGGGTTTAGGTTTTAGGATTTTGGGTTTTATTTCAACAATACAAATCGATTTCGTTCACAAACACATATCGTTCTCGCCATAATTTTGTAACTATAAATCCACATGATTTAAAACCACATTCATATACAAAAAATATTAGAATTTAGATACAATACATCATGACCAATGGTTTGGCTTAGATACAACACATGACCATCATCAAGAAAGAAAACATATATCATCACAAGTATAAAACCCACGTCCAAAATAGTGATGTGCTTCTAATGCAATCCAGGTGCGAGAATGTGGAAAGCTATTTATGGGAGGATATTTCTGTCAAACGCATATCTATCTTTATGAGACACTCATTTTTACAGAAAAGATCACCAAAACATCTGTATCATTCATCGTCGAGTTCATTTCATGCTGCAAAGCGATTCTATTTGCAGTTGCGGATACATCCTCTCCAAGAAAAATGAGCTCATTAGTAATGGCAGGTCACTGCACCATTTCCCTCGGGCTGAGGCTGATAGAGACTCTAGCAATGGTGCACCTTGAGAATATGCTTCACAAACTTCAGCTCAGGCACTGTCCCCTTGAAGAGTCGATGGGCTACATCATAAATCTCTTTTACGTATTTGTCATAAAGTATATCGAAGACAAATATGTAAAAGTGACTTATGATGTAGCCCATCGGCTCCTTCAAGGGAACAGTGCTTGAGTTGAAGTTTATGAAGCATATTCTTAAGAGTGCACCACTGTTGGAGTCTCTATCAGCCTCAACTCGAGGAAAATGGTGCAGTGGGTTTCCATTGCCAATGAGCTCATTTTCTTGGAGAAGATGTATTCGCTGCTGCACATAGAATTGCTTTGCAGCAGGAAATGAACTCGATGATGAATGATACAGATGTTTTCGTGATCTCTTCTTTAAAAATGAGTCTCTAAAAGATAGATATGCGTTTGACGGAAATATCGAAGAAGGAGAAGAAGAAGAAGACGAAGGTGGAGGAGAAAAAAAGAAAAAGAAGAAGAAGCTGCATTGTCGCAAAAAAGAGGAAGATATGTTAAATAGACTAAGGTTTTATATCTGGACAATGGTTCGGGTCGGGTCGAGTAGGGTTTTATATATATCTATATTAGGGTTTTATATTTTGCAGGGTTTTACGCATGTGTACACAAATTGACACGATGTTTAGACTTAGTAAAGTACAAATCGATTTAAGTACAGTTTATGTATAGCAATTTGTATATATGACGGCTAGATAAGACAATGATTTTCACTAATTGTATAAGCACTGAGCAAAGATGATTTACCTACGGTATCAAAATTGTAGCTCTGTAGGCTACATGAGACAATGATTTATACATGTGAATGATACATATTATAACGATTTTTACATGTGAATGATACATTATTAAACAAAATTCATGTGCTTTTTGGATGAAGTCATTTTCATGAATGGTGATGCAAAAAAATATTAACAATTCTATTTTTGTGGCTCACGATTCATGAAGATGGATTCATCCCAAAACTCTTTCTTTGTGAACGAAATCGATGTGTATAACACTAAACCCTTAATATCTTACTAAACCCTAAACCTAAACATTAAACCTAAACCCTAAACACTAAACGATGTGTATAACGATGTGTATATTTGAAGGCTAGATGATACAATGATTTATCTGTGCACTTGTATCGCGATTTGTACTCATGCAAATTGCGATTTTCATTCAGTTGTGGTCGACATAGACGTCATTGTGTAGATCACGATAGGACAATACATGGTATAACATCTTACAAATCGATACTAAAAAATACCTAATATCTTACACATCGATATACATATCGCATAATATATTAATCATCGATACGACAATTCAGCATAATAGCTTACAAAATCGACACTATAAAACACATAATATCTTACAAATCGATATACATATCACAAAATATATTACAAATCGATACAAAAATTCAATATAATAGCTTACAAGTCGATATTAACAAACAAAACAATATCTCACAAATCGATAATATGTTACTACAACTGTGATTTGCGATACATTGCATATACTGACTGAGTGAAGCCCAAATGTTACAATGATATGTACTTATAAAGGGTGTGATTTCTACATCGATTTGTATGTTTGAAGCAGTGATTTGTACGTTTAAAGCATTAATGGTTTATACGTAAACCATAAACTGTAACCAAGATTTGTACCCAATATTTGTACGATATATTACTAAACCCTAAACCATAAACCCTAATTCCTAAACCCTAACCCTAACCCTAACCCTAACCCTAAACCCTAAACCCTAAACCCAATATTTATAAGAAAATGTTTTGATTTTTAATATCGATTTAAGATATTATTTTGATTCTAAATATCGATGTTTAAGATATCAATACGAATTTCCAAATCGATTTAAGATATTGTTCTGAATCTTAGTATCGATTTTTATGTTGATTCTCAATATCAATTTATGATATTGTTTCGATTCTATATATTGATTTAAGATATTGTTTTGATTCTAAATATCGATTTTTAAGATATCAATACGAATTTCCAAATCATTTTAAGATATTATTCTGAATTTTAATATTGATTTCTATGTTGATTCTTGATATTGATTTAAGATATTGTTTTTATTCTTAATATTGATGTCTATCGTGATATTGTATATTGATTTATAAGCTATCAACAGGAATTTTCATATCGCTTTATGGCCGACAAAGACGTTATTCTGTAAACCGCCTAAAATGTGAATTGCTAAAAGGTATATGTTATTTTATTATAAAATCTTTGGCAGGTCTCATAAGTATTGAACTCCTCTGCTATAAAAGGAGATCCTCACAATATTACCCCATAAACGATCCATAAAAAATCTAACACTTTGTCTTTTTCCCCGGAGCACCCTTTGTTGTCTCGGTGATTTATATGCTGATTCTTAACATCGATTTTCAGATATTGATTTCTACATTGTGGCAATCGGAAAAGCATTGGGTCTTATATGTGTTGGTCGCATTATATATGACTCAGCTATTACTTGTATCTTCTCTTGATTAAGTGCCTTTAATGCATGATGACATAAAATACCTTTGAATTCAAACATTTTGCACGTACATTCAACTGTTCTATTGTCAATATTGTACGTAACATATGCTTCTTTTCTTTTTTATTGTTCTTCGCCCTCTCATATAACATGATATTTGTGCATATTCTCATATTGCACATGTTCTTCTATGTTGCAATTCATGACCTGTATAACCTCCTTCTTAGTCTATTCAAATACAGTTAGTGTATACAGATCTGCAGGTAGCGTCAATATTTTCATGCCCAAAGTTACACGGCAGGTGTTGAAGTATTTCACATCTTGTTCAATCTCATTCTGTCTAAGACCGTCTACAAATAATTCATACTGTTCCATGAAGCGAAACATTGTTAAACATGAATACAAAGTTTTTTTCAGTGTGGCATGCATAGATTCAGCTTTTTGTGTGCTTATCATACCTGCACAAAAGTATTGTCTTTCATATGCTAATGACCACTTCTTTTTGTCTGCATATAAATTTTGTAATCACACAGTCTTCAAGATCGTACATCTGAATCATTTGCTCTCAAACAGACAGAAAAGTGAACTCGTCCATGCTCTCATATACACACTTTTTAAACATTTTATCAAACCCTATTTTCTGATTAAAATGTATCCTATGTTCTTTGCTGCATTTCGAAAGATATGCCACAAACATAGGCGATGATGTGCATATGGCCATACATGAAACACTGTAGCTGCAATTGAATGATCATTATTTGTAAGTACAACTTCAAGGTGCTTCCCATTCATTGCCTGTGTAAATACTCTGAACAATCACTCAAAGGTTTCTTTGGTCTGGTCATACAAAAAAGCACTGTCTAATATGCAACTTCGTGAGTGATGGTTCACTTCGACAAACTGTGCAAATGGCCATTGTTCCGTATTAATCTTCACTGTCATATAAAAAACAAGCACATCATTGAAGCATTCATAATCTACTTTTGACTTTGAATCTGCCCAAAACATATTCACAGCATACCTATCTTCATCCAGTTGCATTGCACTAAAGAAACCAGGGTCATTGCTTGAATTCTTCTATAGGTAATCAACCAAAGAACATACTCCTCCATTCTTCATGTTGTCTGACCTCTTCTTTCTTAAATGGTTTCTTATATCCATAGGTGTGAATGGTACATTCTCGCAACCATCATCTATGTATGCGCATAAATTATATGTCTTCCTTGGTACAATGTCGGCGCTATCAGCTATTTCAGCAACTGCAGCATGCACTTCGGTTACTTTACGATGTGACCTTAACATAGGAGTCATAAATGAAGGGGCAAATTCATGGTTATGATCATTGATTAAAGTACGAACTACATATTTCTCATTCGAAAGTCTTCTTAACACCATTCTCGTTGGACAACCACATCTTGAATCTGACTTACTCCTTGTTAGATTTTCACTTGACTTCTTCCAACCTTGCTTAGAACAATCATATGACTTTCTCACCATGACACTCTGTGCATTTTTTGCCCAAGAATACCTTCTAACACTGAAGCCAAGTTTTAAGGCATAATCATTGTAAAATTTGTATACAGCTTCCTCATTATTAAACTGCATTCCCTCTTCGAGAACAGAGTCAAGTGTAATATCATGTAGACTTGAGGTGCCTGCATCTTTGTCAAGTACACTGTCATGATCGCCTACCGCATTATCGAATTTCATTTCGTCTGATGGGATATCATTATCAAATTGCATTTCGTCTGCTGGAATATTCAAGTCTAGAGTGAATCCAATGCATGCACCCTTCTTATCATGTGCATCAATAGTGCACATATTCACTTTTTCAGGTGCATCGATAGTACGGATGTCTGTTGCTCCATGATTTTTCAGTGATTGAGACTCATCATCTTCACTGCAACCAGTTGATATGCTCAACACTGTCATGAGCAAAACATCAATTTGCATTAGCAAGCGCATACATTTACAGCAATTCAGCAAAATATATTATAAATCGATAATAACAATCAAAACAATATCTCACAAATCAACACTGGAAAACAATTAACATCTTACAAATCGATTTACGGAAATTCAACATAATATATTCAAATCGAGATTAATAAACAAAACAATATCTCACAAATTGATACTAGAAAACACATAATATCTTACATATCGATATACGGCAATTCAACATAATATATTATAAATCGATATTAACAAACAAAACAATATCTCACAAATTGACATTGAAAAACACATAACATCTTAGAAATCGATATACAACAATTCAGCATAATATATTACAAATAAAGATTAACAAACAAGACAGTATCTCTCAAATCGATACTAGAAAATACATAATATCTTACAAATCGATATACAACAATTCAACATAATAGCTTACAAATTGATATTAACAAACAAAACAATATCCCACAAATTGACACTGGAAAACACATAACATCTTACTAGTCGATATACAACAATTCAGCATAATATATTATAAATCGATATTAACAAACAAAACAATATCTCACAAATTGACACTGGAAAACACATAACATCTTACAAATCGATATATGGAAATTCAACAAAATATATTACAAATCAAGATTTTCAACCAAATACGGCAATTCAGCATAATATATTACAAATAATATACGGCATTTCAGCATAATATATTACAAATCAATATTAACAAACAAAACAATATCTCACAAATCGATATACGTGTTACTACAACCGTGATTTGCATTACATTAAATATACTGAGTGAATGAATCATACCAGATGGGGTTGAGGCCCTTACTCACATATGTAACCAAGCATTATTGTCAACAGGTCCCAGCATCTTATAAATGTCTTCAAGTTTTCAACCATTGAAATGATAAAATCTACCTGCAATAACAAAATAACACCTTAATGACACTCACGATGACATACGTTCTTCAACAATAGCATGATGACATGGAAAGGTACTCACCACGCTTTAATGGCACTTGTTGGAATGTTTGTGCGTCATTGTTTTTTTTCATACTGCCTAACGAAAATGAAGAAGAGAAGACTGTAAAAAGAGATGGCCGACAAATCCCCCTATGATGTCTACCAATGATTGAACCAGTCGTTCGATTTATAGTTATCTCCACGAGGTAGGAACGAACCCGAAAAAGTTTTCTATCTAACACAAGGCAGGAACGAGAAGGCGGACATGTGTTGTAACACAAGCTAAAAACAAAGGCGGAACGTGCAAATCTATTTACGGGGGAGCGGGAGGACATTTTCGTCCAACGCATATCTATCTTATGGGAGGACATTTCCGTCAAAAGCATATCTCCTTTTTTATATGTTATTTTATTATAAAGTCATTGTGGGCAACATTGGCATATGAATTATTGTGGGTCCCAAAATATTCCTCAGTACGCACCGGAACACGCAAATTTGTGTTCCAGGGAGAACACACAACACCCTCTCTTTTTATCTGACAACAATTTAGAAATTTTAATTAGCATAAGATCGTCTGACGACAAGTGACAAAATTTAACTTTTCTTTATACCCAAATTTAAATTGTCATCCGAGACCTCTGATTTATCGTTAGACCACCTATCTTGTCGTTAGTCGGGGTAAAAAATCATGACTTGTTAGACAATTCGTCGGACAAAATGACTTGTAGTTAGACAACTTTTTGGCTTATCGTTAAATAGAAAGTTGCTGATTTGGGCATGGGACTCACGTTAAAATAATGATAAAACCATCGAAATTCGAGATTGGTCCTTCCTTAAACCAAAACAAGCCCACCTAACCTATCAAAAACTTGTTTTACCTATTTACCAAAATATCGTTTATGATAGACCTTGTAGCTTGGGCTAATCAGACACCTAGTTTAGCCAGCTAATCATATCACAACTATTATGCAGCAGTTGAATCTGGATCATTAAGTCCAAAATCCATTAAAATTGAACTATAGATCAGGACCAGAGTCTAAGATCCACCCTTAACTCTATAAATAAGGGCCTACCTCCTATTTCTGTATCTAGAACTAGAGTAAGAAGACCCTGCTGCACTGAGAGCCCACCTTAACTTAGGTCGATCTTACTCTATTGAATCATTTAGCTCAGTCAAACTAGTTCTAGGTCAACCTCCAAAGCTTATTGGGTTCACCCTACTAGACTCGAACCCACATAGCCTCAACCTTGTGAAATTGTGTCACACTTGACAAATCATCAAGGAGGGCTACCTAAACTAGTGGTGAGGATCATTTTTTTTATGTCTTAAATTATAAAATATCTTTATATATAGTGTTACTATCTACTATCTAGTGTTATTAAAGGCATGAAACATATTGAGCTGAAAATCATAGGTTCAAGCTTTATCAACTCAATCTGAGCATATAGACCTGTTAAACATAAATTGTTTGTTAGGGATCAAACCTTGGATCATGTTATTTTGGTCTAAAAATATTTATTTTTTGAGTATGAAATTTTAGTACACTGTGAGACATTGATTTTTGAAATGCTTAAAAAACTTGTTTACTTGTCACAATCACATTATTCAAAATTCATTTTTTATCAAACAAAATAGCACCATATATATATATATATATATATATATATATATATATATATATATATATATATATATATAGAGAGAGAGAGAGAGAGAGAGAGAGGTTGTCCAGCCCAAGCTACGTTGAGGATAAAAAATATGGCCCAAGCCTGATCCAAATGGGCAGCCCGGCCCAATGACAGACTTAATTGGTGAGTTTGAAAATGAGAAAATAAAAGTCCACAACAAGCGCTACTAAACAACCAAAATGGTAGAAATAATACTAATCTAACCCCAAATGCTTAGGCTAGTCACCATCATTATTGTCATTAAATTATACCATATATATGATAACATTACTATTATAATAACAATAAGAATGATGTTTATAAGAATGGCTGCCATCCTTGCACATGAGACTAATAGACTCTGCCAAAGAGAAACACGGGACTGTAGATTGTAGAATAATAATTAAAAAACTAGAAAAAGAATCAGCGGCAGAGTGGAGAGAGTCCAAGAGATGAATTACTACATTGTTTTGGATTTATAACTCGAAGAAACCGGATCTGGCACAAAGACCTGATCCTGCTGACTCAGCCTGCCATACTTGTAGGTGTCGTACCGGCAGCATAAAACTCCAAGGCTAGGAGCTCTCTCTTGGGGCATATGCTGGGCATCGGCTTGTGCAGAGGGGTGACGCTCAGGATAATCAAACCTTGACTACCCGTTTAGCGACCAAAGCCCCCACCCCACTACGCCAACCGCCCATGAGGCTGACTTCATTTGATTAGCTCAGATTGTTTATATGCTGATCCACATTGACGATAGGATAACTTCTTACCCAAGGAGAAAACATGGGAAGGATAAACGTGTAAGGTTGCATGTGGTTGTATTGACAAGAGAGAGAGAGAGAGAGAGTCATTATCAAACTTGGCTTACTTTATTATTAGTGGTTTTCAACCGACCACTTTCACCGCGTTTTTTTTTAAGCAAGCTGGGGTTAGGCAGATCCCCACCAGCTATTATAGAAACTCTATTTTGCCCTGCCTATCTCGATTCAGGCATACTACTGGTACGAAACTAGTTTCAAAAATAAAGTTTTTATGCAACTAGTTCAAAACATGCTAAGAAACTCGTTTCTAAATGCATATAAAAACTGTCTTCAGGTACATAAGAAACTGGTTCCTTATACAAACCTAGTTTTATATGTGGTGGTGGTGGAAGGCATTGGATCCCTTTCAAATAAGGTGGATAATAAGATCTCCACAGGCCCTCATAAATTGTTCTTATATATGTAATCTAACTTACTTCCATTGAAACTATCAGTTGGCTTCTCTCACTTCCATTGAGACTATCATAGGAAGTTATTTATTTTTCTTTAATCTAAACCTGATTTTTTGTACTTTTTATATTAATTTTATGGTTGAGATTTGAGAAGATAGGCAAGATTAAAGATATCAGGGGAATGAAAACCTACCAAACTTACCCACTAAGAAACATTTTATCAGATTTTCGGAATTTGTTCAAAATTCTGACCTCAGAGATGTGATCTATGCGCTTGTTTTTATAAGAATCAGTTCTTGGAGCATTTGATTCCGATTCATAAATAGGTTTTGAAAATCAACAACCTACAATTTTTATAAATTTTTGAAGCTCCAAATACCATTTTTTATCCAAAATGCATGATCCATATGTCAATTTCTAGTAAATCAATCATGTTGACACATCTGTAAGTTCAGAATTTTAAAAAAAAAACACCAAGATAAAATATTCTTAGTGGGTAGGTTTCCATTTCCCTAAGATATCATGCTTATAGTTGCACATACTTTTCACAAAAACTTGCAGGAGGCAGCCTTTATATCATTGACCAACAAAGATTGATTGGTTATTGTAATAAAATATTTTGCTTTTACATTTAGCTTGAGACATTGGCCCATATATATATATATGGTGAAATCATGTGATATTTTGATTTTTAAAGTTAGTATTTTTGCTTTTATTCTTAGCATTTTTTTATCTTAACATATATAATATCACTATTCTTACAACACTAACGAATGAAATGTAATTCCCACAAACTCACATCAATTTTATTAGAAACTAATATCATAGTAAAAGAAACCACGTACCAACACCTTGAATCAATGGCTATTAGAAACTCGTACCAAAATTTTTAGATAGACATTGCAATGAAAACACACCTGTAATTTTTGACAGCCTTGTGTACCCCATATCCTATACCTGTACACGTCACGTACGAAATTTAATAGTATACCACTCCTACGAATCGCTCGTAATGCTGCATCTCTTCCGAGACTGGGACCTTTTATCATGACTTCTGCTCGTTGCATACCCTGGTCTACTACCGTACAAATAGCATTTCCAGATGCGGTTTGAGCAGCAAATGGGGTACCCCTTCTTGTGCCCTTGAATCCACAGGTACCAGCGGAGGACCAAGAAACGACCCGACCTTGTGGGTCTGTACCATTACCCGTCTCTAGCAACTATGCCATAAACAGGTCCAATACCAAGATCAAGTATGCACTTAGCTGCTTACGGGCTTTGCTTTAAATCGTGTTAAGAATCATGAAACCACATTTGCACAAGTTTTTTTTTTTTGATTTATTGCTTGAATAAACTGCATCTGAGATTGACTTGATGGCATTGGCTCAGCATACCATATCTACAGTCATCACCCCAAAAGCATAAAACTTTGAAGCTTTGCCTCTCGCTCCCAAAGCCTATGCTGAAAATTGGATTGATGCCAGAAGGAATCAAACCTTGACTGGACGTCTGACAGCCAAAGCATAGTTAAGCGAAATGGAGCTAGAACACTACTCTAATGTAACATCATGGAGGGTAGGGCCCATCCGATATTTCTATTTCCAGTTTGTCGATCCTTACGGTCAATTTATTTCAACAAGGATGCAGAAGGCACTTTCGCGAGAAAGAACCATGTTGGCCCTTTTCCCACGGGTTCAACAAAGTTTTAGACACTCCCAAAGGACTTCCAACACCCAGAAAGAAACCATATGGGGATAGACTTTGATGGCAAGCTCTAGAAATGTCTAGCCTAGATGTCTCAAAGTTTCTATCTCAGCCAGAGGGAGCTGTTGTCACCCTAGCTGCACAATCAATCATAAGAAAGTAATATAGCAAAGACCATTGAGACCACTAAAACCATGTTTAAATTGCAGTCCAAAGGGTTTTAGCCTCAACCTAGACACTGAAAACAAACAGACCACCAATACAAACTAATCTACTGAATGGTGCTTTTACACCCATCTAGAAGATGAAAAAGAATTGTTCATTGTGGAGGCAAAGGGATATATCTCAATTGCAGGGGACTTAATATAACAGCATGAATTAATTAAGCTAGTAAGACGGAATTACAGATGCATATATATAACAGTCAATGCCTCAACCACCAATAGAACATGACCACTATGACCACCGTCGTGATCATGCCTCCGTATGCTATCCACTTGTCGGTTCGGTGTCGCTTCTCAATGAGCTTCAGAACAGAGTTTGAAAGACCGACTGTGTTTAGTATGTCCAATGCTTTCCTTTGTGCTCTCTACGCCACGAAATGAAACAAAGACAATCTTAACTTCATGTAACGAAGAGAAATCTCCCAAAGGGAAGAAAGACATCAAGTACATACTGTCTAACAAGGTAAATCTCGCATGTTTCTGAGTTCAAGGTGAATTTTCCAAAAAGTAGCTTTTTTCTTTCGACAAAATTTGTAACAGACACCGGCATTCAATATCAAGAAGAGATTAGTTTAGCGGGTAAGATTAAAAATTGGTAATTCAATGGAGTTACCTTTAGACGGTCCCGCTGTTCAGCATATTTGGAAAGGATGGCAACTCCAGTGGCATAAGCTTCCTCAATCACATTTGATGAGTTACGAATTGACTGCATTGCCTGAGCTTCTTCATCAAAAATTCGCATAACATGGGCAGAGTCTCCATTCTGCCACACGTGAACATTCATGAATTTGATAACAAGTTCAAAGTACTTCAAGAAATTCAGCAACTTAGGTAAGAAGGCTAATACCAGTAATATGATAGAAATACCTAAGGAAATCGGCCACTGCTCATCATGATGCAAAATCAAGAAGTTGGCCTTCAATAATTTACTAGGATATGGAAAAAGTCAAAAAAGCACTCTAGGAGAAGAATTTCTGTTCCTAGCTCTTTTAAATGGAAAAAAAAAGTACCTCCAACCAAAAAACAACCTCACTGCAAGAAAAAGGAAAAAAGATAGTGAAACCAACACTCACCTCTCAACAAGGAACAACCCAGTAACAAAATAGAAGCAACCAGTCTTTGAAAAATTAGCAAATCAAAATTAAATTGCAGACAACTTATGCAAGTAACAAAAGCTTTGACAATGACGTCTGCCTTCTCATAATTGCCAAGCAACTATCTTCCATTTCTCATAAGAGCCACAGTTCTCACTGTTAAGATTATATATATATATATATATATATATATATATATATATATATATATATATATGTTTTGCTCATTGTAATAGGCAAATACCCATTAGGGGTATTTTTGTCTTTTCACAGTCATGTAATAGATTGTGCCCGTTAGGGGCACAACTGTAACATATGTGATTTTTCCTTAAATTTAAATGAATAAAGATGTATTTTAATGATCAATTTATACGTGTGAATATTTAATTAAATTTATATTCGGATCTCGGATAATTCAAAATACGTGTTTGGGCTGATATCCCATGATTTTGGAGGGCTACGGGTCTCCGAATAGGCTTTTACCAAAAATATTTTATGGGAAAAAACCTAAATCGCATTCGTTCTTCGTAAAAATCTTGTTCGATATTTTTAAATAATGATGGTTGTGTATTTGATGTGATCAACTTGTGTAAATCCTATTTAAATTGATATTTATGATAAAATCAAAATAAAACTCGAAAAAGAACGAAAGAACCCGAATAGCGAAAATTGTTTTTGGGGATTCAGGGTTTCTTTTTGAGAAAAACGGGTTTCATGGATTTATTGTTGCTATTTTTTATGTTATGATTCATATACCGTATGATCTGAACCATATCATGTTAGACGTATGATTTTACGTATAGCCGAATTTATTTTCATAAATAAATTCATGTAGATCGTACCGATTAGGGTTTATGGGAGCTTTTTTTGGAAAAATATGATTTATATGAGTTTATTTGTGATTTATGCTTGATTAAATCATGATCAGCCTAATGATTTGTTCATTATGTGAGATCTGATATACATGTGTATGATTCGTATTTGATTCAAAATTAAATTTTATTTTTCTTAATACATAATTTGGTGTACGGGTGTCTGTTTTTGAATAAAACAGTTTCTTGGATGTTTCAGATTCGATTTCATGTGTTGAATGATTTTGTATGCAACATGAAATTATGTTGCATGTTTATACTGATATTGATTGTATTGTAATGAATTAAAACAACAACAACAACAACTACGCCTTCATCCCAAAACAATTGGGGTCAGCGATATGAACCAAAAAAGAAATTCATTTTGGGTCTTCCACATGAATCCTTTTCCTCCAATCATTTCTATCCAACGCCATGTCCTCGGTGAGGTTCAAAGCATTCATATCCTTTCCTATCATCTCCATCCAAGTCTTCCTAGGCCTACCCCGACCTCTTTTAACTAATATATTTTCCCATTTCTCCAACCTTCTAACTGGAGCATCATTAGGCCTTCGCCGAATATGTCCAAACCACCGTAAATGATTCTCTCGCATCTTATTTTCAATGGGTGCAACACCTACCTTCTTACGTATCTCTTCGTTCCGAATCTTATCTTTTATTGTATTTCCACACATCCATCTAAGCATCCGCATCTCAGCTACACTCATTTTTTGAATATGATGTCTCTTGGCAGCCCAACATTCCGTACCATATAGTAAAGCGGGTCTAATAGTCGTCCTATAAAACTTTCCCTTCAACCGCAATGGCATTCTACGATCGCACAGCACTCCAGTAGCACTTTTCCATTTCATCCACCCAACCTTTATCCTATGATTTACATCTCCATCAATTTCTCCATACTTTTGAATGATGGATCCCAAATATTTAAAATAATCATTCACCGGTATATCTTGCTCACCAAGCTTCACTACACTCCCATCACTACTTCGTTGCTTACTAAACCGACATTCCATATATTCAGTCTTACTCTTACTCAACTTAAAACCTCTAGCTTCCAATGTCTGTCTCCATAATTCTAACTTAGCATTAACCCCTGCTCTAGACTCATCAATCAAAACAATATCATCAGCAAACAACATACACCACGGTACATTTTCTTGAATTGATCTCGTAAGCTCATCCATCACTATCACAAATAGGAAAGGGCTTAAAGCAGATCCTTGATGTAACCCAACCGTTATCGGAAAATTGGTTGTCACCCCTCCACAAGTGCGGACATTGGTTACTACTCCTTCATACATATCTTTAATTATACTAATGTACTTGAGAGAAACACCTTTCTTCATCA
The DNA here is from genome assembly GCF_984573655.1 of Nuphar pumila. Classification (NCBI taxonomy): domain Eukaryota; kingdom Viridiplantae; phylum Streptophyta; class Magnoliopsida; order Nymphaeales; family Nymphaeaceae; genus Nuphar; species Nuphar pumila. The sequence goes on along the minus strand of NC_143261.1, from coordinate 68,288,598 downwards.
TTGTCCACCAGAGAACGTCCCTAGGTACTCTATCGTATGCCTTCTCTAAATCAATAAAAACCATATGCAAATCTTTGTTCCTCTCTCTATATCTTTCAATAAGTTGTCTAAGAAGATGTATAGCTTCCATAGTTGATCTTCCAGGCATAAAACCAAATTGATTCTCTGATATCATGACAACCTTCCTCAACCTAGACTCAATCACCCTCTCCCAAAGTTTCATAGTATGACTCATGAGTTTTATACCACGATAGTTTGTGCAATCTTGTATATCACCCTTATTCTTATATAAAGGCACCAAAGTACTCTTCCTCCACTCATTAGGCATCTTATTTGTTCGCCAAATCAAGTTAAAAAGATTTGTCAACCATTCTAAACCTTTCTCTCCCAAGCATTTCCAAGCCTCGATAGGTATACCATCTGGGCCAACTGCCCTTCTTGATTTCATTTTCTTCAAAGCCTCTGCAATTTCTTTCTTTTGAATCTTGCGCATGAAGTCACGATTTATCTCATGAAAAGGAATGGAGAAGTCTCCAAGATCTTGAGCATGACTATCATTAAATAGCTTATCAAAATAATCTTTCCATCTCTCCTTAATCTCCTCATCTTTGACTAAAACCCTTTGCGTTTCATCTTTGATACATCTAACCATACCCAAATCCTTCGATTTCCTATCTCTCATCTTTGCAAGCCTATAAATATCCTTCTCGCCTTCTTTGGTATCCAACTTGTCATAAACCTCCTTATATACCTTAGCCCTCGCGTTTCGAACAACTTTTTTAGCTTCCTTCTTTGCTATCATATACTTCTCCAAATTCTCATTATCACGACTCTTACTTAGATTTCTATAACACTCTCTTTTAACCTTAATAGCTAATTTGACATCCTCGTTCCACCATGATGTATCCTTACCTAGTGGTGCACCGCCTTTAGACTCACCCAATACCTCCTTAGCTACTTTTCTCATACCACCCGCTATCTTATTCCACATTGATTCTGAATCCTCCTCGAGACACCAATCAACTTCCTTAACTACCTGCTCTACAAACATTCCTTGTTTAGCTCCTTTCAGTGCCCACCACTTAATTCTAGGATCTATCCTATGTCTATCCATTTTGCGGCATTGTCTAATTCTAAGATCTAAAATTAAGACTCTATGTTGTGTAGCTACACTTTCTCCTGGTATAACCTTACAATCGATGCAACAACCCCTATCTCTCTTTCTAAGTAGGAAAAAATCTATCTGACTCGTATTAACCCCACTTTTAAATGTTACTAGGTGAGACTCCCTCTTCCTAAACCAAGTGTTTGCTAAGATCATATCATAGGACAAACAAAAATCTAAAATCCTTTCTCCACTTTCATTTTTTTCTCCTATACCATAGCCTCCATGGATATTCTCAAATCCATCCCTACTAATGCCTACATGTCCATTAAGGTCACCGCCGATGAAAAGCTTTTCTCCATAAGATGTCTCTTGTACTACTCCATCTAAATCTTCCCAAAATTGATGCTTAATGGAATCATCTAAACCTACTTGAGGTGCATAAACACTAATAATATTAATAATATCCGTACCTAATACTAATTTAATAAGTAAAATTCTATCACCCTTCCTACGGACCTCAACTACATTATCTATAAACTGACGACTCATAACAATCCCTACTCCATTCCTATTCCTATTTATTCCTGTATACCAAATCTTATATCCCCAAGGTTCTATCACTTTAGCTTTCTCACCTACCCATTTGGTCTCTTGAAGACATAAAATATCAATCTTTCTCCTACACATAACATCTACTAACTCTACCAACTTACCAGTTAAAGACCCTATGTTCCAAGTGGCTAACCTAATTTTATGGTCTTGGACTAACTTCTTTACCCCCACCCGTCCAACAAAGTGAGGGAACCCTTGCCTATTTGACACCACACCCGGGCGCCGGTGTGACGCGTCGCTTCTGGGCGACGACCTAGCAACCCTTGCACATTTATCACTGCCTCCGGGCCTAGAGAGTACAGCGCGTCGCTCAGTAGGGAACGCCCCAACGAAATTCTCATATTGGTTCATTTTCATAGGATATGACAGTTTTTATGCTGGCTGTCACAGGCCTACCGCAACCCTCCTCCTTTATCCGGGCTTGGGACCGGCAGTGTATAACTACACAGGCGGAGTTTTTTGTATTGTAATGAATTGAATCATGAAAATCATGTTTATGTAGTTTATTTATAAAAATATGAAATATACATGATTTTTAATAAAGATAGTATGTTGTCCAGTTGTCGCGGGCACAAACACTTTTGAAGAACTTTATTGTATGTTCAAACTGTTTAGCTAAAAATTCTCAAATTTTAGAGGAATGTTTTAGACCCATTGAGAAAGTCCCAAGGGAAATTGGCTCCGTTCGAGGTCCGGATGAGAAAATATATCTTCTGAAAGTCAGAACATGATTTCTATCCTAACAGAAATCCTGTATTTCGACTGTACTATCTTGCCGATTTTATTTCTCTAATCTATTCCATGGTTACAACTGAAAATTTTGTTTTACATTACATATTAAGGAAAGTCTGATAAAAATTTAGCGATTATGGTCTGTGAGTTCAAAATTACGAAAATTAGCTCAGAAACCTGAAATTTTTTTTAGCCCAACCTATCCAAGATCCTGAACAGGCTACGGTCTGTGAATTTTAATTCACAGCTCCGATGGAGTTTGGACCTGATCTTTGTGGGAGATTGTTCCAGACATGTCCATCTAGTTACAATAATTTTTACAGAATTTTTCTGGTTCTGTAAAGATACTGAATCGATGCTTCTTCGGAGGGGCTGAATCGGATAGGTCAATCAAGGAGCAGAAAAATAAGTTTTAGTAAAATAATTATTTCTCCTTGCTCCAAAATCCGATTGAAGCAAGGTTTGTGACTATGTTTAACTAATACATTCGTGAATCTGCTGTAAATTTTTTAGATTTTTTCTAACTGTAATCTTACCAGGACAAAATTTACACCGACAAATAAAATTCAGTCCATACAGTTTCTAGTTGAAACTCTTGTGGTATATGTGTTCGGGTCTCGAAAGAGGACCAATTGGACAAGTCGTGGTTCTAGAATTGAACCAAATGGATACATTGATGCTTAAAGACGTGTGTATTTTAAAGGATGTTTATGTTATGATTATGCATATGTTGAATGATATTTGCACAGTTACATGAATGCATGAATATGACATGCAACGTATGATATGATGTGATTCATGTGCATGCATCATGATGATTAATTGTCATTATTACATGAATTGCATGATGCATGATTGAAGGCTCATGTGTGAGCTCACGGTTTGAAGAACCGATCAGTGCTTGTGTGCCCGAATGAATGTGTTGCATATGCTTATGTGGATATACCTTGTGTGTGCACGATTATAGGGATGTGGTCAAATGATATTCTTATGTTGTAAGGCGTGTATGTGACATGCAAGCACATGGGACTGCTCAGATATGAGGAAGGGGGTTGTGAGAACCCATGAGGTGTTGATTGTGCACCAGTTTGTGAAAATATATCATTGACCTATGGTCTTAATAAAGATAACCCCACACTAGACGGTTCTTGGTACCTAAAACGGGTATGAAAATTTTCAGAATATATCATCCCAAGTTTATTTTAGAGAGGGTAGAGCGAACAAGTCAGGGTTACCGGAAGCGCCATAAGGCTGGGAAAGCGTGTTTCCTCGAAGCGTGTTTCGAAAGCGCGAAACGTGCTAGAAAGCGCCAAAAAAACTAGGTCTTTTTTCATTTTTTATTGCTCTTTTTAGAATAGGATTTTATATTTTGTTTTGAGGGCATTAATGTAACTCAGCCCATAGAGTCATTGGGACCTCTACAACGGCTCTATTTGTAGTCGTTGGGGAGTGTCCCAATGGCCTTATGGGCCCCATGTTGTGTATAATAAATAGGGGATCTCTCCCCCTTGTACTGTTATGCTTTCTCAAGCATTATTGCAATACAATTTTTATATTTTTACTTGTGTTCTTTGCGCATAAGTGACTTATGTGTATATGCTTATGTGAATGACCCATAAGTGTTCCTTTGTAATTTGGTTGTTTTCTTAAGCCCATAAGAGGCACTCCATTGTTCTTGTTCTTGTTTCATTACACTCACATATTATTAGACTTTTGCATATCCAGCAGCCACATTTCTCTTTCAAAAAGCTTCTTCCTACATTTTCCCAAGATGACTACATGGGTTATTTGGATCAAACCAAGTAGTGATTACATGCAGACTGTTAAGTGTTTCAGGTTAGCAAGAAATGATCTCAGTTGGAGGAAGGATCACCGGAAAACAGATCCATTATAAAATACCACAATGTTTAGGGTTTGTGGAGAGTTCCATGGCCTTGTTATGGCCATAACTAAAAGCAGCTTAGGCATCTAAAGTTCGGTGTTAGACCTGCTTTCAGCCACATATTGAGCTTCATTTTCATTCGTCCATATCAATCAATAATAGTTAGGTCAACCCTTTGCAGGTTTCCCTAGTAATGGTAGAATCTGATCATTGCATCAACGTGAAAGCAACTCTGAAGATGAGACATCTAATAAGCAAAAGTGCACAGTGTGTGCCCCCAACAAATCCTTCACATAGAGTGTCTACCAACAGTAAAAAATGATGAAATTGTTTTTAAGCTCAATCCTGATTAGGAAATTCTTGGGTGGATTTTTCCATAGCCACTTCCCTTGACAATCTGATTGTTTCCCAAGTATCTATGTCACTATGGCTCTTGAAACATCGCTATAGTCTCCATCAGTTGCATCATGCCATATGTTTTTGTCCTTATATAGGAAATATTGATCTCTATACATTCTATCAACTAAGCTATTCACAGTTAATCAAATGAGCAGACGGTAACCATGTTCTCACTCAAGACAAAAAACAAATGATATATATAAATATCTTGCAAGTAGCGAAGTATGAGAAATTCAGGCACCCACGCCTGCCAGTGTGTATAACTCCCTGGATAATCCGTGGGCGTTTGTTTAACCCAGGTGGGATAAGAACCCCTTTTCATTAAAAGAGGGGACATCTTACCATGAAATAAATGGCCCCTTGTGTTGTTGATCCACAACATAGCCCAGTTGTAGTAGTCTGAGCTTGGAGCTATGATGTCACCTGGGTATGGGAGGGTACGACTATATATATATATATATATATATATATATATATATATATATATATATATAAAGTCAGTCTTGAGTTTGACCCATGTCTGACTCAGACCTGGACCAAAACAGATCCAGGTTTAGTCCAAATATGGGTTGCTTTGACCCAAGTATGAATCAGTCCTGGATCTAAACAGATCCAGGTCATTTAAACCCAGGCCTGATTCAGACCTGTGTTAGTCTCACGTTGGAATCAGACCTGGATCAAACCCAGGGCTAATTAAGACCTCGGTCAGATCAGGCCTGATTTAGACCTGGATCAGAACCAGGTTTGGATCAGAGTCAGGTCTGAATCTGACCAGGATCAGATCCAAGCCTGATTCAGACATGGGTCAGGCTCGGGTAACACCTGGCTACTTCTTGAGCCAGGTGTTTTAAAAGTTGGAATGGAGAAAAGAAGAGAGAGAGAGAGAGAGACCCAACCCAAGGAAGAGGATAAAGAAGGGGTTAGGGCAAGTTTTAGCAACCCCGCCCACTTCCGAGTCTCTTCCTTCCTCCCAGCTGTTAAAATGTAATGTTCTTTATATATATATATATATATATATATATATATATATATATAGAGAGAGAGAGAGAGAGAGTATATATATGTATGTGTATCTATCTAAGTATATATATATATATATATAAATATATATTACAAATCCGATAAAAGTATATCGGTCATTTCCCGTATTTTACGCATATTCTCATTTGAGAATATGATTGTATTTTCTTTCTTCTTTTTTATTTCTTTTTAGTCTTTCTTTTTATTTTTTGTTTTTATTCCATATTGTACATGCGGGGGGGGCACAACATATACATTGGAGCCCCCCCTCCAACGGTTATATTTATAACCGTTGGAGGGACTCCAACGTATATGTTGGAGCCAACCCCCCCCCCCCCACTTCTCCAAGTGTATATATAGGGGTGATCCCCCTCTAGCTCTTTAAGGTTTTTGTAAAGCCCATTTGGGACTCATTATATTGAAGTTCATATTATTTATGGCTTTGTGCATGTGTATCCGTGCCTTTGTGCACTTGTGAGAGTTCTCCTTTTGTCTTTGTGCACACTTCGTGTTTCTAGCATTGTGTTCATACACAAATACTCCTTTAATAGATATTTTCACATGGTATCAGAGTAAGGTTGCTTGGAGAAAAAAAATTTGCAATTCTTCACAATATTGAGTGCCTCAAAAAGCATGCCTTCAACTTTTTGGTGATTAGCGCGAAGACTCCTCTCCATCTAATATTTTAGAAGATTACTACAACAAGTAAGATTTAAAATCTTATTATGGTACGTATTCTTATCTCTCATCTTATTTCTCTAATGGGTGAAAAAGACTCTCATTTTTCTCTTGACTTTAAGCTTAATAGCTCCAATTATCACGTGTGGGCCGGAAATATGGAAGCCCATATTAAAGAAAAATGACTTTGGGGTTACGTTCAAGGCTCGATTCCGAAACCGGAGCCTAAAATCACTTTGGTTGAAAGGGGGGAAATCAAAATTCTTTAGGGAGATGAAAGAACTAAGGCTCTTGAAGAATATATCAAAAAATGAGTGGAAAATGAAGAACTTCAAGATCTTGTCATGGATCTTCTCCTCCGTTGAGAAAAGAATCAATGCCAATATTATAAAGTTCAAAAAGGCATCTAATGCATGGGAGTATCTTGAGAAGATGTACACTTCTAAGGACTTGTCCCATAAGTATTACCTCCAAAAAAGGGTGTTAACCTTTCTTCAAAGGAAAATGATTATAAGAGAGTATTTTGCCGAACTCTCTTCCATTTGGGATGAGCTTGCTATGCTCGAACCAAAGTGGAGTGGAGAAGCCATATAGCTTCGTCATAAACAATTAGAAGAAGATCATTTTTTAAATTTTTTGAATGGACTAAGGCCCCAATTTGAGCAAATTAGATCTTCTCTTCTATCCTCCTTCACCCCTCCCTCTCTTGAAGACGTCATTACAAAATTAAGTGGAGAGAAAACTCGTATGGGTATTAGCAAACAAACTCCAAGTGTTTTTGCAATGCCTACAAATCAAGAAGAGTGTGATTGAGCGAATGTCGTTTTTAGGCCCGAGAACAACTTGAGGACATATAAACCTCCTCATTTTAAAAATCAAAGTCAAGGATCCAATGGTGGACAAGGTGGAAGAAGGGACTATAGTAAAATTATGTGTCACTTTTGCAAAGAACCGGGACACATCATACCGGTTTGTCCCAAATGGAAGAAATTATTGGCTATGGCAACTACATCCCAACATTAAAAAGAAGAAAGTGCATCTACTTCTACAAATGGAGTTATCTCTCTAAATCAAATTATGTAAGCTCTTCAACCTTTTTTTAAGGGAGCCATTTCCGGTGCCGCCATATCTACTCATTTCCCTCCAGGTAAAACTTCTTGGCTTTTAGACTCGGGTGCTTCATTTCATATGTCTTCAAACATTTCTTCTCTTTCCGAATATTCTAAAAATCCGTCACCATCATTTGTTTCAACCGCGGATGGCACTTCACTTGAAATTAAGGGGATTGAAAACTTTGAAACTCAAAATTTTTTTATTCCCAAAATTAGATTTATACCAAAATTAAATTTGAACTTACTTTCCGTTTCTCAACTCTCGAAGCTTGGATGTGACATTCAATTCTCATCTAATAAGTGTTTAATACAGGATCACCAGTCCGAGAGGTTGATTGGGGAAGGCTCTAGGAAGAGAGACTTGTACTATGTGGACTCTCTTCAAATTCCTAAAACTCCTTTTTGTAATGTTGCTCAACATAAAAACATAAATGTGTGGCACAAAAGACGAGGTCATCCCAACATTACCAAGTTATTCTATTTGCATTTTGTTAAAAATCTTTGTAAAAATATTTTTTCTTGTAATGATTGCATTCTTGAAAAAATGAGAAGTATGCCTTTTGAAAAAAAATCTATGTTTAAAGTATTCATTCGGATGTTTGGGGACTGGCACCCGTCATATCCAAGGGAGGCTTTGCCTATTATGTGATTTTTGTGAATGATTCTTCTCAATATTGTTGGATATACTTCCTTAAACACAAGCATGAAGTCTTTTCGTGTTTTAAATCATATCATATGATAATTAAGAATCAATTTAATAGTAATTTAAAGATATTTAGGACCAACTCTCCAATGAATTTAAGAAATATTTTTAAGACTATGGTATTGTCCATCAAAGATCGTGTCATAAGACCCCACAACAAAATGAGTTGGCCGAAAGGAAGCATAGGCATATCATTGAAACCACTAGAACTCTTCTTATATCCCAAAGCATTCCAAAAAAAAATTGGGCCGAGGCCGCTCTTGCATCCGTTTATCTTATTAATCATCTTCCATCCAAAAATTTAGATAAAATCTCTCCTTTTGAGACTCTATATGGAAAAGAACCCGATTATAATATATTGAGAGTTTTTTGTGGTAAGTGTTTTGTCCATACGGATAAAAATGATAAATTCTCACCAAAAGCCATTTCATGTGCTTTTCTTGGTTATTCTGAAACCCAAAAAGGATTTTGATGTTATGATACTAAGAATGATAAGTTATTGTTAGAATCTTCTCTATGTTAGAATCTTCTCTGGAACCTGTGTTGAGAAAAGATAAAGGGAATAGAAGAAGAAGGGGTTGCGGCTGTCACAATTTCAATCACAGAAACCGTGACCTAAAAGATGTATTAATGTGTTTGAGTGTACAGTATGGGTCCGGGTCTGGTATAATATCTAGACCCGAAATGAAATAAAACTATACAAAGCTATACATAAAGGCTATACATAAATGGACTCGGGTCTGGTATAATATCCAGACCCTAAACACACTTTTTCACCCCCCTCAAGTTGATCATGGTTCTGAACCATGAACAACTTGCCTTTAAGCATCCAAAAGCGATCTTTTGTCAAGCCCTTGGTAAAAATGTCTGCAACTTGTCTTTCAGTGTTAACAAATTCAGGCTCAATCTCTTTTTCTTAACCTTTTGTCTCACAAAATGTTGGTCGATCTCAATATGCTTAGCGCGACTGTGGTGTACTAGATTGAATGACATATTGAGAGCACTTTGATTGTCACACACCAAGGTAGACGGAGAGATCGTTTCTCCCACTTCAGTTAGTAAATGCCTGACCCATGTGACTTCGGCAGTAGCGGCAGCCATGGATCTATACTCAGCTTCAGTGCTTGATCTAGCAACAACCTTTTGTTTTCTACTACTCCAAGAGACTAAGTTTCTCCTAATAAAAACACAATATCCTGACGTAGACCTCCGCTCATCAGGATCTCCTACCCAGTCTGCATCACAATACACAGTAAGTTCATGCACATTCTTGCCAGACGACTGTGGAGAATATATCAACCCATCTCTAATGGTCCCTTTCAGATATCTGAGTATCCTCTTAACCGCCTCCATATGTCCAATACGTGGTGCATGCATAAATTGAGACACTTGATTGACTGAATAAACAATATCAGGTCGAGGCTCTGATACCATGTTAGAATCTTCTTTGGAACCTGTGTTGAGAAAAGAGAAAGGGAATAGAAGAAGAAGGGGCTGCGGCTGTCACAATTTCAATCACAGAAATCATGACCTAAAAGATGTATTAATATGTTTGAGTGTACAGTATGGGTCCGGGTATGGTATAATATCCAGACCCAGAATGAAATAAAACTATACAAAGCTATACATAAAGGCTATACATAAATGGACTCGGGTCTGGTATAATATCGAGACCCTAAACACACTTTTTCAGTTATATGTCTCAAGGAATGTGACGTTTTTGAAAAATGGTAGTGGTTTTGAAAAAAATGAATCACACTTAGAAAATACCGACTACTCCTTTCTATTTGATTTATTATCTAAAGATGATGATATCTCTAGTGATGCTGAATTAACATATGATATTGACAAAGAATTACTTAAAAACAACAATGATTCTAATTCTCCTACATCTCAAGAAGAAAATATAACTAGAGACCCTAGCACCTATACTCATAGAGATAGAAGTACCTTTAGAAGTGCTATTGAACAATACAGTGAACCTAGCAAATCTATCTCTACATATGATACAAATCCTAGAAGAACCGAAAGAACTAGAAAAATCCTTCTAGATTCGTATCTTTTGAATCCTTTTCTCCTAAATATCGGGCCTGTTTAAGTGCCATTCACTCATATTTTGAACCAAAAAATTTTGAAGAGGCCAAAAGATGTGTCGAATGGCGAGAAGCCATGGAGAGTGAACTCAAAGCGCTTAAGAAAGCTAACACTTGGGAATTTCAAACACTTCCCAATGGAAAGAAAACTATAGGATGTCGATGGGTGTTCAAAGTCAAAACCAAGAGTGATGGATCTCTTGAGAGGTATAAATCTCGCTTATTAACTAAAGGGTATAGTCAAGAATATGGAATTGATTATGAAGAGACATTTGCTCCAGTAGCACGTATGGTTACTGTCAGATGTCTCATCACCATTGCTTCAATCATAAAATGAAATATTTTTCAAATGGACGTCAAAAATGCATTTTTAAATGGAGAACTTAATGAAGAAGTCTATATGGATGCTCCACCTGGTATGGAAATCCCTAAAAATAAAGTTATTCGTCTTCGTAAAGCTCTTTATAGCTTGAAACAAGCTCACAAAGCTTGGCATGATAGGTTTAATAATGTAATGATAGAAAATGGTTTTTTCACTTCATGTTAAACTGATACTGCATTGTTTGTTAAGAAATCTGATGCAGGGATTGTTATATTACTGTTATATGTTGATGATATGTTAATAACAGGTGATGATACCAAAGGAATCAAGAGCATTAAATCTATCGTGACTTCAAAATTTGAAATGTCAGACTTAGAATTTCTGATATATTTTTTAAGAATTGAGGTTGCCTATTCTCATAGAGGCTATTTTTTGTCTCAAACTAAACTTGCTTGTGAGATTCTTGACAGATTAAGAATTACAGATGACAAGGTCTATAAAACTCCTGAAATAGTAGGTTCGAAGATGAAGATTGATGATGGGATTCTCCTAAAAGATCCCACACCTTACAGGCAACTGGTTGGATCTTTAACGTATCTCAGCATTACGAGGCTTGATATCTCTCATGCAGTACATGTTGCTAGTCAATTTCAACATGCACCTACTACAGTTCATATGAGCACCATTCTCCGCATCATCAGATATATAAAGGGTACAGTAAACAAGAGGGTATTTCTATATTCTTCTTCTGAATTGAATTTAATTGCTTATACTGACTCTGATTGGAGAGGTGACCTGAATAACCGTCACTCCGCCACTGGTTTTTGCATCTTTTTAGGGGAATCTTTAATTTCTTGGAGATGCAAGAAACAACAGAAGGTCGCATTCTCATCCACAGAAGCCGAATATAGAGCCATGGCATCTGCTACCATGGAGATTGTTTGGATTCGCAACTTGCTGGAAGATATGAATATTCAAGTTCAAGAGTCCATAAAACTATGTTGTGATAATAAAAGTGCAATTTACATTACCAAAAATCACACATTTCATGAGCGCACGAAGCATATTGAGATGGACTCTCACTATGTTCGAGAATAATACTTAAGAAGAACCACAGACCTCCCATATGTAAGATCAGAATATCAACCGACAGACTTCTTCACCAAAGCGTTGTGCTCTCTAAGATTTAACTTCCTTCTTGGCAAACTTTCGGTTGTGTCACCCTAAGTTTGAGAGGGGGTGTTAAAATGTAATGTTCTTTATATATATATATATATATATATATATATATATATATATATATATATATACAGAGAGAGAGAGAGAGACATATACATATATATAGTATATATATGTATATGTATCTATCTAAGTATATATATATATATATTACAAATCCGATAAGGGTATATCGGTCATTTCTCATATTTTATGCATATTCTCATTTAAGAATATGATTGTATTTTCTTTCTTTCTTTTTAGTCTTTCTTTTTATTTTTTTATTTTTTGTTTTTATTCCATGTTGTACATAGGGGAGCCCACAACATATACGTTGGAGCCCCCCGTCCAACGGTTATATTTATAACCGTTGGAGGGACTCCAACGTATATGTTGGAGCCCCCCCCCCCCCGCCCTTCTCCAAGTGTATATATAGGGGTGATCCCCCTCTAGCTCTTTAAGGCTTTTGTAAAGCCCATTTGGGACTCATTATATTGAAGTTTATATTTTTTATGCCTTTGTGCACTTGTGAGAGTTCTCCTTGTGCCTTTGTGCACACTTCGTGTTTCTAGCATTGTGTTCATACACATATACTCCTTTAATAGAGATTTTCACACCTGCTGTCATCCTCCTTGGGCAGCAACACCACATTGAGGCACACAACCCCTTCCAGCAAGGTATCTCTCTCTCTCTCTCTCTCTCTCTCTCTCTCTCTCTCTCTCTCTCTCTCTCTCTCTCTCTCTCTCTCTCCTTCCATTCTTCCCTATCCTTCTCCACGTCGAGACCCTCTCTCTCTTCTTTTCTCCTCTTCCTCTTCCTCTTTAGTTGTCTTCTTGGTTCTCCTCCTCTTTCTTTTTCTTCTTCTTCTCTTTCTTTTTCTTCTTCTTCTTCTTCTTCTTCCTCCTTTTTCTTCTTCCTCTCTACCTTTCACTGACATCAAACAAAAAAAATGGTTTGAGTTAGGATTGGACCTGACCCAGAGCAGTGAGGGACCCGACCCACGGCGTAGTCCGGTACCAGCCCCCATGTCGACACGGGTATGCCGACCAATTTGGGGTGTCCTGGTTACATAGGCTTGGAGCTATGCAAAATGATTACTTGAACTGACTTTATTAAGTTCCCATCAGCATATTTCCATGGAGCATATAGCAGAATATTCAGGTGTTATGGCCCAGAAGAGTGGACTTCATAAACCTCGGTTATTTGACCTGTACTCATATTTTGCATTTGTGGACATTGCATAAGACCAGTACATAGGAAACTGCCAAGGGAATTCCACTCAACTCCTTCATAGGCTTCAGAAGGTTTTATTTTGATGCACACAACTTCCATTGCACTGGATTCTAGAGAATGACTAGTTCATATAAAAAATTGGAAGACCCTCATGGCATCACTCTCTTAGAACGTTCCAGTCATATACCTTTGTCATGTTGGTATGGTTGTTGCTTCCATGTCATTAATTTTCATTAAATTACTCTCAGTTTTGAATTATTGGATGCTCCCAAACATACTGTCATTTAAAGGTTAGCGAACCATGTAAAAAACACTAACCATCATCTATTGCAGACTTATGGATTTTGTGCAATTCTCATAAGTTGAAACATGGGTCACTACTTTATAGCATTGTATGGTATCATGAGTTAAAGTAATTCATATCTCAATCAGATTGTTACATGAATACAAGTCTGCACACCATAAAAGATATACCATTTTCAAACAAAGTTGCTTTCACGTTGATGGAGTCATCTAACATGATGACTGCATCAACGTACAGCATCTAAGAAAGACCAAATCCAAATGTTATTAATCTTTCTACATGATGAATAATATGGTTGCTGTAAAGATACCAAAACTACTGGTACTAGGACACTCAAACCTATGAAACCAGGTATCAACATGCACATAAGATTTTCAAATGACCACAAAAAAGACTCCAATGACAGAATATAAGGTTCCCTCTCCATGTAAGCAAGAACAAAGACTCAGATATGTCATAAACAATGATGCCTTCTAACTTGACTGCAAACATAAACTTTAACATACAGGATCATCTTGAGATGATAACTTACAGCTCTCTCAAGCAACTCTGCTCTTTCTTTGGCTTCCAACATTCGGTTTTGATGGCGCAGGACATATTTCTCTAAACTATCTTTTAAAGAGTCCACCTCCTCTGCTACCTGCTCAACTTTCCTGCAAAGTAGTGAAACAGAAGCACATAAGTGGACACTATTCCTTCAAATGTTCAGTAAACAAAAGGAGAAAAGGTGAAGAGAAAAAGAGAGTGTTTTCAATGAGTATGGAGCTAATATACAGAGCCTACAGATCCAACCATGACATCAATAAAGAAGTTGTTACTTAAACTGGAAAAGATGTAAAATTAGAAGTTCACCAGTGTCGCTGTATTTTCAGTATTTTCTTGTTAACAAGAATGACAAAGAGAAAACATTCGACTGGAAGGCATTAACACACCACACAAAATAAATGTAGCAATTGTAGAATAAATGTTTATTGAAAAGACCAAACTTTAAGATACCAATAAACTATCTGCTACACAAATAAAGATGGCATGGAAAGACTACATGACAGTTACTGGTTTCTCTACCTTCAGCAGTGAACCACCAACCGATTCCTCTTTGTGGCTAGAAAGTGGCCAAAGATTCATGAAACTGGATTGAGATTCTGCCAAGTTTCCTGAATCCAAATACACCCTAAACTTCAAATGATCCTACCCTCACACACTTGGGTACCTGCAGCCAGCGAACCTAGTGACCAAGGGATACATTTTGACGGACTCCTATTTTATTCTCTTTTTTTCAAAGAAAATATTGCACCAACCCTATGAAAATGAGGTAAACAATGTTTGAAAAAGCCCCACTTCCATTGTAAAATCTTTTCTGACTGCAAGTTTCTGCCACTCTACATAAGGATTGCCAATCCAATCAAGAAACTCTGGAATTTCGAAATGGTATAAACTAAAAATCACGAAGGGGACAAAAACAAGCACCATGACAACCTGAATTCGGGTAACCACCATAATCTTCCAATCCCCAATTGAAATTACAACTTGCCCAGAGATGCAGAATCACCATTAGAACACAAAGAAGCCGAATTCTACAGCCCAGAGGATCCCCCCAAAAAAGAAAGAAGGAAATAAAAGAAAACTAAAAGCCATGCCAACATAATTACTCAACCAATTCTAAAAAACTGCAAACAAAAACAGTAAAAATAAAAAGATCACCAAAAGAAGACATTTCCTACCAAAGCAGATCTAACCGTCCAAAAAGTCAACCATAATCAAGCAAATCTACACCATAATAAAGCCCCAATTATCCCCAATTGAATCCACAAAGCGAAAAGGAAAAAAAAAAACAATGAAATTTCTAATCCAAATTAGAGCACCATCCACGCCAATCCTCCCTAATCAACCCACAACGAACGCTACAATCAAACCAAATTATTAATATAAAAGAGAAAAAACAAAGAAGTAATCGCGCCCAACAGAACCAATCAGAAAAGAATGGGCACAAAAATCAAGACTCAAAACCAATTCATTCGGCTTTAAAGAGAAAGAAAAGAATGAATTCTTATGGGTTGAAAAATCCATTCTCTCTTCTTTGCCTCGATATTTTGTTGAAACATGCGCTAGTGATGGAAAACAAATAATATTTTTAACATATCCACCCAGACCACGGGTAGGCGAGTTTAGATTAGGCAGATCAGGTCATGGATTCGTGGTAGGCTACTTTTAGGCTCAGTTGCAAAGAAAAAGCACACGTAAAGCGAGCGTCAGGGCACTATTGAAATGGCGAAACCCAAAAAAAAAGGAAAACTTCAAATTTCAGAGCAAAATTCAGATGCCAAACACAAACAACAGCCATCGCCAAATCATTTACACCAAACTAAGAAAAGAAGAACAACGGTAAGAGAGAGAAAGAGAGAGTTGTGGGGTACCTCTTCCAGAGGTCCCTCTGGGGCTTGGCAGCGACGGAGCGCCAGAGGCGGTCCATCTGCGCGCACATGGTCCCAATCTCCGCCAGGTCCCTCCGGACGGCCGACACTAGCTCCGACGACGCGGCGTCTCCGGCGAACGAGTCCCCCCTCTCCAACCTCTCCACGTCGCCCCTCGCTCGCAGCAGACGCCTTCGCGACGCCTGATACACCTCAGAGATCGTCCCTCTCTCCGCCATCCCTGCTTCTTCTTCTTTTTCTTCTTCTTCTTCTTCTTCTTCTTCTCTCTCTCTCTCTCTCTCTCTCTCTCTCTCTCGGCGACGATTTTCCGGCAGACCCTTCTCTCTCTCTCGGCGACCGTTTTCCGACAGACCCTTCTCTCTCTCTCTCTAGAAATGGCAAAGGGGGAAGGGAGAGGGTGCAGTACAGAAGGCAAACTTAGAGCATAAGGGAAGGGAAGGGAAGGGAATGGCTAGGTGTGACCATCAGGCAGGGCTCCCAGACGGCCTAAGGGTATCCGACCCAGCCCAAGTCGGGTTCTAGCTTAGGTCCCGCCCCGGTCAGAGTCGGGCTCTTATAAAGGGTTTAAAAAAAGAAAAAGTTTAAATGGCTCTTTTACAAACTAAAAAAGTAAAAAAGGTTCAGATGAAAACAGCTTCTTCAGTGGCAACATTGATGTTAGTCGGTGGGGAACGGGTCGGCCGACCCGCTAATGGACAGGGCCAACCTGGTCAATGGCACGGCCCATCAATGATGTACCGGGCCAAAAGCTCGGTCTGGGTGGGCCCATTGGAAAAACCCCAGTCCACCTTCGGCCCATGGGCCAGGACAGATCTGGCCGGGACAGCACAGGCCTATTATATTATATAAATATAATATATATATATATATATGCACAGGCCGAGCCAAGCCGTGGGTTGGCTTGGTTTGGGCTGGGCCAAAAGCTTGATTGAAATCGAGCTTAGGCCTAATTTATAGGTCCAACCCCGGCCCATAGCCCACCCCTAGATGTGACTTTCCTTTCTCTTCTCTTTTTTGAGAGTTGTATAATTTTTGACACCCCAATTTTGATCAAGTCATTTCACGTCAAGACTTATATGTCAAAATTCATTATTTTTTGCCTATTTCAAAGTTATACTAACTTCAACTTTATTTTTCGGCTTCAAAATAGCATGCTCGAGATTTTTGTTCAAACGATAAATTAAACAAAAGGTTATTTTTCCAATATAATAAAAATCAGGTTAATTCGACATTGAAATAAGAAGTTATAGTCAAAATAACCGTTTCTCAATTAGGGCTCATTTTTAGTGCATTTTTTATAATAAAAACTGTAGAATTAGGCTTTTTTACTTAAAATATTAATTAAAGTAGAAGATGTTAGCTTTCCAAGGTACCAAATTGTATTTCGATGAATAAAAAGTTATAACCAAAATAAGTTAGCCTATCATAATGGATCTGAAGTACATTTTGATTTGAAACGTGAAAATCTGAAATTCCTATATCTAATCCATAGAAAACTTTGAGAATCCACAATGACTCCCTTAGATTTATATCTTCTTAGAAAATCCTAGAAGCAACTTATAAGTTCCAACTTTCTCTTAAAGATAAGTTTTTCTAATCTCTTAGAGATTGCTCTAACCTTACGTTCATTAAACTTGATCAATTTCAAGTTGCTTAGCCTTTAATCTAGGTAACTTCAACCAATAGGATTCAACCTAGCACTAAGAACTAATTAGAAAGAAACTTATAAACCTTCAACTAATATGATATTGTCATGTCATCCATGGTCAGATCTGGATCTTTAGATATCAAATCTATAAGATTAAGGTCTATATCTATCTCAAAATCTATAAATAGGGACTCCCTCTCTCTAGCTTAACATCTACAAACTAAGTAAAAAAACTTTGTTGCACCTACCACCCAACCTAGCATCCCAGAGTCCAATACCCAGGCTCTGCTCACATGAGTGCAACCCAATTGAGCAAACTCGAGTCTAGTTTAGGTCTATATCCCTTATCTCACCTAGCCTCTCGTTGCATGTGCTTAGCCGACGTGTTACTCAAATTCAACCATGCTTGTCATCATGATAGGAAAGGGCTACCAAACATAAGGTGAGGTGGCTCACACCATCAAGCTCATTTCTTTTATAAGACCTATGTATGAGGTACGATCACCGTACGCTAAAGTTCAATGTTGAAGGTTTTGAGTTTTTGGTGCGGTTGATCCTTGCTTAGTGGAGGAACGCAACCTGAAGAGCATGCCCCTCAACTCTCTCATCTTATATTTGGATATGTTTTTTCAATCCAAAAATCTTTTTTTAATACAACCCATCTTTTTGGTTTTTAAAAATTTGGGAATATATAGAATGGCGATTATTGTGGGACTGCTCACTTAGTCGTCAAAGTTAGTATCTTCAGAATCTTAGTGTTGTGAGGTTAATTTTACTATTTTTTTATGTTTTTTTAAACATTAGATCCCCCTTTCTCATATCCAAAATTAAATCATGTTTCATTTTCTTATTTGATGTTGCTCCATTGGCAGAGCCATATTTATTTTTATGTAAGTTTTATGTCCATGTTCTAAAATTTGTTGGAAAATAAATGACCAACACTATGTTTCATATTTTCGACATGGATTCATTTTTTTATTGTTTTCTACTGACTTGCTTTTGTTATTCAGACTGTATCTTAACACTTTGATTTCAAAAATTGTTGTCATAACTATTAAAAAGTTGAGATCTAGGTCAGAAAATCACCTGTTTTGAGTCATAACTGAAAACTCATCTAGGGTCATCATTTTTTAGTCGCAAAGTTGAGGTAGAATTTTGGCCTTCGATCGATAGTCTATCTTTTAGAGGCCATATCTCTCCAATCGTGAATCAAATTGGGGTGATTTTGATGATGTTAGAAAGTTGACATCTTGCACTTCTCCAATTCATTTTGTAACTTTTCCTAATTTCTAGTGTTGGTACCGGTAAAATAACCTGGATCAATAGAAACATGTGTCTTGATGCTTATTTTTCTCTTGCTTTAGGTGTATTTTTAGGGTTGTATCTCAGCACTTGTCTGTCATTTTCTAGCAAGTATGACGTTAATGGAAAGGTCTCTGAGTCCTCTTATTTTGTTCATTTTGAAATTTTTCTATATTCTTCTGATTTCTGTGTCCAAGATCTATGTCAAACTTTGGTATGGATCTTGGACTGCAGAAAATTTCTGGTAACTCCCAGGCTTCGGATAAGATCTTGCTTCCGAGTACTAAATCTCACAACTCCACCACCCTTGAGTCTTTTATCATTTTGATATTATTATTTGAGTGTTCTTGTACTATGTTTGAATCCAAGAAAATCCTTAGGTAAGGGTTTCATTTGGATCCAGTTTTTTATCCTGTGATTTGCATTCTCATGTATCAGATCTTGTTAAAAAGTTGTTTTTCTTTAAAGTGAAATTTTAGTTTTTTAAAACTTTTGGTTGAAAGAACAATATTTTTGGGTGTTTATTTTCTGTTTCCATAGGTAGAAACCTTAGTTAGAATTAGGTGTTTGATTACTTATTCTAGATTAAGAAATTTGATTAGAAACACTTGTTGGAGAAAATCTTGTCAGTTAGATTTCTTAAGAAAATTCAATAACCTCTAAGATGGTAGTCATTCATTCTATGTGGAACAATGTTTGCATTGTCTTTGCTTCTGTTCTGATTTATCCTATTTTCTTAGGAGATTATAGAGCCTCAATTTTCTTGCTTGAATTTTTAAAACCAATCATCTTATCTTATATTTTTGAATCTTTAAATCTCTCACCAGTACTAGAAGTTGTCATCTTAGATATATCAGTGGTAGTCCAAGGAGGCCAAATACTCGTTGGCATATACTAGAAGACATAGCTCGGGTATATAGCGAAAGGTTTGGTAAGTTGTAAGCCCATATTTATTAGAACCATGTGAAGAAAACCTATTTTTTGAAATTGGTATGTGTGTTGTATGATTTGTATGGACTCTTGTGTGTTCATAGAACCTAAACAAATGTTTCAAGAAAAGATTCTCACATTGAAACTTCTAAGAACCAATTAAACTAGGGGCACAATTTTGAGATACCTAACGCAAGCTTGCAATCTGAGTCCATAGCCCAAGACCCACCTAAACAATCGGATAAGAAGGTTAGAGGAAACAGTGAACTATTATAGACACTCAAGTTTTTACGATGCTTGAGTGCTAATATTTTGAGAAAACACTTTCCTGGGTTCTAAGGCAGAAATCCCAAAACCTAGTCATTTCTTACCTTAGTTTAGAGAAAACCCTAAAAGTTAGGTATAATCCTTAGAATTTTAGGAAAATCTTACCAAAATATCAAAAATGCTCAAAATAAAACAAATTCCTAATTTTTAGGCTTTGTCGTTTGGTATGTTTGTTGTCTAGTAGGTTTGTCATCTGGTATGTTTGTCATTTAGTAGGTTTGTCATCTGGTAGCTTTGTCATCCAGTATATGGGATGCCAAAGCACTTTGCTACACTTTGTCATCTGGCATATGGAATGACAAAGCACTTTGTCATCCGATCTATGTGATGACAAAAATCTTTGATGTCCGGTCTATGAGATGATAATGATCTTTGTTGTTTGGTCTATGGGATGACAAAGCACTTTCTCATCCCTTCCCAGGATGACAATATGCTTTGTTGTCTGTCCAAACGAACAAAGGGATAAGCCTTAAAGAGTTATGTCCCGATCAATACCAAAACTCCTCCTGCAAGTTTTTAAACAGGACTCTTCTTGGATGAGCTTTATCTTCATTTTGAGATAAGCACAGACCCATTTGGGTTGGATACAAATCCAGAAAATGCTTGACTCATGTCTCCTCTAAGATTTCTATAAATACGGAGCAAACCCTTAGAATCTGATCATCTAAAAAAATCTCTATCTAATGGCCCTAGAGAGAATGCTTGTCCTAGCCTTGCCCTCACTTTTGAAATTCCACTAGAGGGGGGGTGAATAGTGAAATATGATAAAGATTGATAATATAAAAAAAAATAGAATGCAATAAGGCACAACACAAGGCACAAAATTTATATTGGTTCGGTCAATTCCCAGACCTACATTCAGTCCCCAAGCAAACCACTTGAGCTTTCCACTATAACATCCGAGTCACCGGATAAATAGTACAACACCCTTTTCCTCAGAGGTCTTCTTCTCTCAACAGAGAAGGGGCACACCCTCTTTCACAGAGGTCTTCTTCTCTCAACAGAGAAGGACAACACCCTCTTTCTCAGAGGTCTACTTCTTTCAACAAAGAAGGGATACAGTGAATAATAGAAAGTTACAATACTTCCTATAAAACCTTCAGAATGATATGAATGCACGAATTAAGGATTCTCAGAATGTTCTGTTCTTTTCACTCAGAAGATACTCTTTGTCAAAGAGCTATTGTTTTCTTTTTCTTTTTCAAGGCTCTCTTTCAAATATCGAATAAGAATTCTTCTCGTTGTAAGCTCACATGTCCATTTTTAAATAAGTAATTTGTTTGTGTTTATATAGCCTTTAAAAAACTAGTCGTTGCCTTTTTGAAATGATAGTCTTTTTGAGATGTGAGATGTTGAGTCATTTCAAAAACCATCTTTATGGATGTTCGAAAAAGTCTTCTTTCCATAAAAGTAGTATATGAGGTACACTAGTCGTTGTAAAATTTTAGGTATTATATAGTTTATGTAAAAAGTCTTTTTCTTACAATAGTACATTGAACGTTGGATGTGTAAGCTATTATGTAGTTTTGTCTCTATTCTAATTAATGATTTGTAGTACTTAAGTATTTTATTTAGAGATTGTCACTTCTTTACTTAAATGAGTGTAAGTACAATAAATGCTTTGAGATCTTTATTTGTAACTAGTCATATCAAGATTTGCTTTATGATGTGCTTTTCAATGTGTACAGAGAGGATGAAGTCTTTAAGCAAGTCGACATTCTTGAGTGGGATTAAACTAGTTATTTCTAAAAAGATTTTTAGAGGAGGTATTTAATGTTTTACAAAGAGAATGATGACTTCAAGTAAGTCGACATTCTTGAGTTTGTAAAAAGGTAACTAAGGTCTTTTTAAAACATATTATATTTGTTTTTCTTTGTCTAGCCGATTTCTATGTTTTGTCTTTTTATTACTTATTTAAAATCATTACTTTTTCAAGTTGTCTTGTTTATGATGGAAGGTACAATTATTACTTTTTGAAATCATGAGCTAATCTATCATGTCAAAATACCTTTTTCATAAAGGGTTGTAAGAAGGTACAGTTATTAGTTTTCAAAAAGGTGTTTTTTGAAACTATCGTATACTTTTATGAAATATAGCTTTTGGGAATGAGTGACTTTTATATAATATGCAATATGCATGCTTCTGAAGGTTCTGTTACATATGACTCTAAAGAAGAAAAAAATCTTCATCTTGAGGAAGCCGATCTCTTTAGATGATCCTTAAGAACGCATGGCTCAACAAGCTTTTTCTTCAAGAAGTATGATTGCACTACGGTTGTACTTGAACAGGAGGTCTCCATCCCTTTATGATGAGATATCCTTGCATCAAATACTCGTTAGATACATGGCAAAGCATATTTAGTCATAATATAACATTTTTCAAGAAGACATATTATCATATCAAATATGACAGTGTATCATATTGTGTGTCATCAAAATATAGTTTCTCAACATTCTCCCCCTTTTTGATGATGACAAAATACGCTCCCTCTGTCAAAACAGATATTATGCATAGTAATAATAATATCATAAAAAATATTGAAAAATGTCAAAGAGTATTTTTCTCCATGTTGGAGACAGGGTTTTTCTCCCCCTTTGTCATAGACAAAAAGGAGGGGATCAGAGTAAGGTTTTTACAGACCGAAAAGAATAAATAGTTAAAGTTATTATAGACGACATAAATGAAGAGTTCATTTTGATCCGGAGGAGGGGTGAAACTTCCGAAGTAATGCATCTTGGCCGCTTTGTAGTGAAGCTTGATTCTTGAGAAGTAGATCCTGGGTGTTCTGAACATTGACAATAGCTGAGAAGATGTCAAGGTCAGAAGTGGTTGTTTGATCTGCTTCTTGAGGGCCTTCATCGTCGAAGTTTTGGTGAGAGGACTCGTCTTCATTGAGAGAGGAATCATCAAATATACGGTTCGAGTAATAGACTACATCGGTTGCAAGAGGAATCTGGAAGAATTCAAGAATGAGTGTAATGAAATATTCAAAGGGAAGAGACTTAAAGGAACGAAAGTTGATCATGTTATGGAATATGACACTGGACCAGTTGATGGGAAAGGCAGAGAAGATGGCATAAAGAAGAAGGGAGACTTCATTTGCAATAAACCCCCTAGAGGGTGACTTGGGGACTACGTTGGAGGAAAGAATTTTGGACAACAATAGAGCATGAGGTTTGAGATTGCTTTCATGCCATTGGAAGTGAGTGGAGCGAGTGGAGAGGAGGATTTTCTGAAACACTGAGTGGTCGAGAGGAACAATGTTGGGAAGCTCAATCCCGTAGGAAGAAATGTTCAGAATGTTGCCTAACTGAAACATGTCGAAGGAGAAAACTTTTCCATGCACCATGGAAGTGATAGAAGAGTGATCATGGTCGACAGAAAGGTTGGTGTAGAATATTTTGATGAGATGAGGATAGATGGGCATTAATTTT
Source organism: Nuphar pumila (assembly GCF_984573655.1). NCBI lineage: Eukaryota > Viridiplantae > Streptophyta > Magnoliopsida > Nymphaeales > Nymphaeaceae > Nuphar > Nuphar pumila. The sequence continues at coordinate 68,265,109 of NC_143261.1, read as the reverse complement.
GGAGAGGCTAGAACAAGAATAAGTTCGGAAAGAGAAGTTTGTAAATCAAAAGCTGGAAAGGCTTCAAGGTGAACCAACTTTCCTGGTTGGATGGTCATAGAGTTTATGGAGTGAAATGTGTGAATGAGATCCAGAAATCTCAACTCCGAAGCTTCAAGCATGTCAGATGTGGAAGAGGATGCCATTGTAGGTATTGAAAAGGAGAGGAGAGACTCAAACAAAAGAAGAACTTGGAAAGGATGACGGCTAGTATGAGGATAGAGAGGGGTGAGTGAGTGGTGAGGGATGAACCAATCTAATAAATAGAAGGAAGAAAATAATTGTGATATGAAATGAATGACATTTGAAGTGAATGATTTTTAGATTTTAGTTGAATGAAGAAATTCGTGAGTTGTGGATTGAGAAGCTTGTGAATGATAAATCAAATCAAATAGTGTATTATATTGGTGTAAATGACAAGAAGGACATAGTTTTGAATAACTTTTCTATAAAGAGAAAAACTTTTCTATGGGAGAGGTTATCGAATTGTGAGATGTGTCATGTATTAAGTATGGAGTGTCCTATTATACTTGATATGAGAGGAAAAAGTCAAGAGGGGGAATAATTTATGGATTTTAAAGATTTTCGTGAAGTGAAGAGATGTAAGAATAGTTATAGAGTGAAGGAAATAATGGCCTAATAAAACAAACAACTTTTTATACAAAATTTGTACTTTATGTGAAAGCATTCTAAATTCGTGAAGAATGAGATGTGAATAAAACAAACAAGGACATATGAGTGAGATGCAATAATTTCTTATTTAAGAAGTATTTTTATAGGTATGCGTGGAAGGAGTGTGAATAGTCATAAAGAAGGGTGATGCTATATACGAATTTGTAGAGAGATAATAGTGGTAAAAAAGGACAACAAACACTTGATGTATGACATAAAGTAAAGTTATGATTGATATGAATTGATGTTTTGCTTAAAAAAGATAAATTTTAAGAGGTCAAGGGTCACGGATGGAGTCTCACTTCGTATGAGAGAGAGAGAGAGAAAAAGAGAAGAGTGGAGGACAAGTTTGTCGAATGATTTTTTAAAAAAAATGTGAAGGATGAAAGGATGATAATAGATTTTACTTAGGATATGATATAAAAGATGATGTAGTAAAATTTTACGTGAAATATAACAGCTTGATTTTGAAAAAGGTGGTGAAAAAGATAAGAGGGATAAACACTCGATTTATTTAACATAAAGTTTAGTGAAGTGTCTTGATAGGAGGAAAGGAAGTCACGAAAAGGGATATATCATTTGAAAATAAAATAAATGAGGAACACAATATCATGTTGAAGCTCGGCTAGCTTATCGTAAGAGAGGTTTTCATAAGAAGACAAAGATGATAAAAGGTGTTATGAGATGAGTGATGTGAACAAAGTCATGATAGTTTTACTTAATATAAATTGTTCTTATGGATATGAGTGAAAAGGAAATAGGACAAGGAGTTATTATTGGTGTGTACTTAAAAGATGACAAGTTGAAAGACATAAAGAATGTGTCATGATGAATGTGTTTTTATGAGTGTTTAGAGTATACATGAATATAGTTCAACTTTGAATAGTGGAAAAAAGTACATATAAAAAAATCGATAATAAGAAAAATAAAATTTTAATAGAACTCATAAGATGTTTTAGTCTTAATAAGTGTGATTAATTATAAGTCACTTAGTTTGCATATTCCTAATTCTCTTTTAATTCGTGTAAAGTCTTCATGTTTCAAAGGTTTAGTGAAGATGTCTGCTAACTGTTGATTAGTGGGTATGAATTCGAGTTTAATTATGTTGTTTAAGACTTGTTCTCTTAAGAAGTGATGTCTTATTTGAATATGCTTAGTTTGTGAGTGTAAAATAGGATTTTTAGATAAGTTTATAGCACTAGTATTATCACAGAAAATAGTTGTATTTTCAAAATTTAAACCAAAGTCTTTTAAAGTTTGTTTCATCTAGATGACTTGAGTGCATGCTAGGCTAGCAACTATGTATTCAGCTTTAGTAGTAGATAAAGATACACAGTTTTGTTTCTTACTGAACCATGAAACTAGTGAGTGCCCTAGCATATGACATGTTCCACTTGTGCTTTTTCTGTCAGATTTACTTCCAGCAAAGTCAGCATCGCTGTATGAGATTAAATCAAATGTTGAAGATTTTGAATAAAATAATCCAAAATCAACTATGTCTTTTAAATATCTCATTATTCTTTTTACAGCTTTAAGATGTGATTCTTTTGGATTTGACTGAAATCTAGCACACAAGCAAACACTGAACATAATATCTGGACGGCTAGCAGTTAGATAGAGTAGTGATCCTATCATACCTCGGTATACCTTTATGTCTACAGACTTACCATCTTCATCTTTGTCCAAAACAGTAGTTGTGCTCATAGGAGTATTCTTTGAAGCAGTTGAGTTCATGTTGAACCTCTTTAGAAGTTCATGAGCATACTTGGATTGATTGATGAAAACTTCATCCTTGGTTTGCTTAATATGCAGTCCAAGAAAGTAGGTGAGTTCTCCCATCATACTCATTTCAAATTCTTTCTGCATGGACTTAGAAAAATCTTCACAGAGAGTGCTGTTAGTAGATCCAAAGATGATATTGTCCACATAAATTTGAACAATAAGGATATGATTATTCACTATTTTCACAAATAGAGTAGAGTCTGCTTTGCCTACAGAAAAACCAATTTTTAATAAAAAAGTTTTTAGTCTGTCATACCAAGCACGAGGTGCTTGTTTTAATCTGTATAAGGCATGTTTTAGTTTAAAAACATGATCTGGATATTGTTCATTTTCAAAACCTGGAGGTTGTTTTACATAAACTTCTTCATTTATAAAACCATTTAGAAATGCACTTTTAACATCCATTTGATATAGTTTGAAATCCATATAGCTTGCATATGCTAAAAACATTCTAATAGATTCAAGTCTAGCAACAGGAGCAAAAGTTTCATCAAAGTCAATACCTTCCTCCTGGTTGTATCCTTGAGCTACTAGTCTTGCCTTGTTTCTTATAATATTACTTGTTTCGTCTAGCTTGTTTTTGAAGATCCATCTTGTCCCAATGATCTGATGATCCTTTGGTCTTGGTACAAGATCCCAAACATTATTTCTTTGGAATTGATTCAGTTCTTCAGTCATGGCTAGCATCCAGAACTCATCAATGATGGCTTCATCAATCTTCTTAGGTTCAAGTTGAGAAATGAAAGTCATGTTTGCAATTCGTTTCAGTTGAGCTCTAGTTTGAACCCCCTTGGTCAGGTCTCCCAAAATCTGCTTTTGAGGATGATCTCTGATTTCAACAAATGTTCTTTGATGATCATCTTCATTTGATTTAGCTGCGTTATCTAGTAACAAATCTGTTCTCTCACCATCATCATCGTTAGTCTGCTTAAGAACAGATTCATCAATAGATTCACAAAAACTGACATGCATAGATTCTTCAATAGTTTATGAACTCTTATTGAAAACTCTGTATGCTTTACTATGACTTGAATATCCTAAGAATATGTCTTCAACAGATTTAGCATCAAATTTATCCAGGCTATCTTTTGTGTTAAGGATAAAGCATTTACATCCAAAGACTTTAAAATAGTCTATTCTTAGAGTTCTGTCATAGAATAATTCATAGAGAGTTTTATTTAATACGGGTCTGATAAGAACTCTATTTGTTATATAGCATGCAGTATTAACAACTTCTGCCCAAAAAGATTTAGCAAGATTATTATGTTGGAGCATAGTTCTAGCAGATTCCTGTAGGGTTCTATTCTTTCTTTCTACTACACCATTTTGAGGTACAGCTCTAGGAAAGGCAAAGTTATAAGAAATACCATGCAAGTTACAAAAATTTACAAAAAGTTCATTATCAAATTCTCCTCCATGGTCACTACGGATTTTTACAATAGAACAAGATTTCTCATTTTATAATTTTTTACATAAAATTTCAAATTGACAAAACGTATCACTTTTGTTTTTCAAAAATATTACCCAAGTAAATATTGAGTAGTCATCTACAATGACAAAAGCATATTTATTATGATTAAGACTAGCTACTCTAGAAGGACCAAAAAGATCCAGGTGGAGAAGCTCTAAAGGTCTTTTGCATGAAATAATATTTTTTGATTTGAAAGATGATTTTGACAGTTTTCCTAGTTGACATGCATCACAAAAATAATCCTTTTTAAAAGATATATTGGGTAACCCACGTATTAACTTATCTTTAGCTAATTTAGACATGTATTTGGAGTTGACATGACCCATTCTCATGTGCCATAAATGTTGAGAATCATTATTAGCTATAAGGCAATGTTCAGTAATGTTTTCTAGGTATAATTCATATATATTATTTCTTCTTATACCTTTTAAAATGATGTTTTCGTTGGTATCTGCTATAAGGCATGCATCATGTTTGAAGCTAACATTATAACCTGTATCACACATTTGACTAATACTTAGAAGGTTATGTTTTAAGCCTTTAACAAGGAGAACGTCTTTGATAAGAGGTTTATTAATATTACCAATATTACCAATACCAATTATCAAACCTTTGTTGTTATCTCCAAAGGTGACAGTTCCTCCTTCTTTATGATGAAGAACAACAAAAAGATCTGGATGTCCTGTCATGTGTTTTGAACATCTGCTGTCTAGTATCCATCTGTTCTTCTTCTTTGGAGCCTGCAAAACATTAAGTAAAACTTCTTTTTGGTACCCAGTCGGGTCCCTTTTTGTTAGACTTTGGAACCCATATCCATTTTGATTTGGGTTTGTCTATAACTTTAGAGAAGTTCAAGGAATTAAAAATATAATACTCTTTTTTAGGTTCAGAAGAACCCTTGACAAAAGTGGTCTTTTGATTCATACAAGAAGATTTGTTGAAATGAGAGTAGCCAATACCATTCTTGTAGAAAGAGACTTTTTGAGAGGATAAGAGTTTATCCAGGTTCTCTTTTCCTTTAGTAAACTTGAAAACCGTTTTCATAAGGTTCTCAGTTTTACTTTTTAATTCTGAAATTTCTACTTGCAGATTTTTAGTCTTGGAGCTAGTAGAAGAGATTTCAGAAGTAATCAAAAAAAATTTCTTTTGTAACTCAGAATTTTCAATACTGAGTTTTTTATTATTCAGCATAAGCTCTTGATTTTCAGATTTCAAATGTTTATTTTTGAAAATCGTTTTCCTTGATTCTTCAAAAAGTTCCTGAAAAGTATTTTGAAGCTCTTCAAAGGAGAAATCAAAGGATTCACTTACAGAGCTTTCTGTCATGAAGCACATGTTGGCGGTTTCTGCTTCATCATCACTTGACTCTTCACTTGTGGATGGTTCTGAATCATCCCATTGAGCATGCAGAGCCTTTTTCTTGAAGAACCTCTTCTTTGGTTCCTCAGTCTTGGATTTTCTTTTGAGAAGAGGACAGTCACGTCTCAAGTGACCTGGCTTATTACACTGATAGCACATGGAGTCTTCCTTAGGGTCTTTTCTTTCCTTGTGCTTATTTGGAAGCTGGTTTCTTCTCATAAAGCGCTGGAATTTTCTGATGAGTAGCGCAATTTCAGATTCTTTTTCTGAATCCTCATTCTCAGAAAGAGCTGGGAAGGATAGAGTTTTCTTTAAAGGTTGTTCCTCTTCCCTTCTTTCTTTCATATGGACTTCATAGGCCATAAGATTGCCTATTAAGTCGTCCAAGGTAAGTTTGGATAAATCTTGAGCTTCTTCAATAGCAGTAGTCTTTTTCTCCCAATCAGTTGTGAGAGATCTCAAGATTTTCTTCATCTTATCTGTCTGGGAATGGGTTACACCTAGAGATTTCAGATCGTTGGTGAATCTGGTGAACATCTCTGTGATGGGTTCATCTTTGTTCATTTTGAACAGCTCATATTTTCTGACAAGAGATGAGTTTTTTGCTTCTTTTACTTTGTTGGTTCCTTCATGAATAACCTCCAAAGAATGCCAAATATCATAAGCCGATTCACAAATAGATATTCTATTAAATTCATTCTGATCAATGGCATAATATAAGGCATTCATAGCCTTTGCATTTAAATTTGCCATTTTCTTTTCTTCATCAGACCATAAGCTATAGTCTGCGGATGAAGATGTGTATGAATGCTCAACAATTTTCCATAAAGCAAAATCTATGGACTTGAGAAATATAGTCATTCTGCATTTCCAGTATCCATAGTTGGAGTCGTTGAAGAAAGGAGGACGAGATGCATGTTGACCTTCAATATCACGAGCATAAGAGGTAGATGCCATATGTGCTGGAAGCCTTGTTATGTCGAAACCAGCAAACCTGCTCTGATACCAAATGAAATTTCACTAGAAGGGGAGTGAATAGTGAAATATAATAAAGATTGATAATATAAAAAAAAAACAGAATGCAATAAGGCACAACACAAGGCATAAAATTTATACTGGTTCGGTCAATTCCCAGACCTACATCCAGTCCCCAAGCAAACCACTTGAGCTTTCCACTATAACATCTGAGTCACCGAATAAATAGTACAACACCCTCTTCCTCAGAGGTCTTCTTCTCTCAACAGAGAAGGGGAACACCCTCTTTCACAGAGGTCTTCTTCTCTCAACAGAGAAGGGGCACACCCTCTTTCACAGAGGTCTTTTTCTCTCAACAGAGAAGGACAACACTCTCTTTCTCAGAGGTCTACTTCTTTCAACAAAGAAGGGATACAGTGAATAACAGAAAGTTACAATACTTCCTATAGAACCTTCAGAATGATATGAATGCACGAATGAAGGATTCTCAGAATGTTTTGTTCTTTTCACTCAGAAGATACTCTTTGTCAAAGAGTTATTCTTTTCTTTTTCTTTTTCAAGGCTCTCTTTCAAATATCGAATAAGAATTCTTCTCGTTGTAAGCTCACATGTCCATTTTTAAATAAGTAATTTGTTTGTGTTTATATAGCCTTTAAAAAACTAGTCATTGCCTTTTTGAAATGATAGTCTTTTTGGGATGTGAGATGTCAAGTCATTTCAAAAACCATCTTTATGGATGTTCGAAAAAGTCTTCTTTCCATAAAAGTAGTATATGAGGTACACTAGTCGTTGTAAAATTTTAGGTATTATATAGTTTATGTAAAAAGTCTTTTTCTTACAATAGTACATTGAACGTTGGATGTGTAAGCTATTATGTAGTTTTGTCTCTATTCTAATTAATGATTTGTAGTACTTACGTATTTTATTTAGAGATTGTCACTTTTTTACTTAAATGAGTGTAAGTACAATAAATGCTTTGAGATCTTTATTTGTAACTAGTCATATCAAGATTTGCTTTATGATGTGTTTTTCAATGTGTACAGAGAGGATGAAGTCTTTAAGCAAGTCGACATTCTTGAGTGGGATTAAACTAGTTATTTCTAAAAAGATGTTTAGAGGAGATATTTAATGTTTTACAAAGAGAATGATGACTTCAAGTAAGTCGACATTCTTGAGTTTGTAAAAAGGTAACTAAGGTCTTTTCAAAACATATTATATTTGTTTTTCTTTGTCTAGCCGATTTCTATGTTTTGTCTTTTTCTTACTTATTTAAAATCATTACTTTTTCAAGTTGTCTTGTTCATGATGGAAGGTACAATTATTACTTTTTGAAATCATGAGCTAATCTATCATGTCAAAATACCTTTTTCATTGTAAAAAGGTACAATTATTGGTTTTCAAAAAGGTGCTTTTTGAAACTATCGTATACTTTTATGAAATATAGCTTTTGGGAATAAGTGACTTTTATGTAATATGCAATATGCATGCTTCTGAAGGTTCTGTTACATAAGACTCTAAAGAAGAAGAAAATCTTCATCTTGAGGAAGCCGATCTCTTTAGATGATCCTTAAGAACGCATGGCTCAACAAGCTTTTTCTTCAAGAAGTATGATTGCACCACGGTTGTACTTGAACAGGAGGTCTCCATCCCTTTATGATGAGATATCCTTGCATCAAATACTCGTTAGATACATGGCAAAGCATATTTAGTCATAATATAACATTTTTCAAGAAGACATATTATCATATCAAATATGACAGTGTATCATATTGTGTGTCATCAAAATATAGTTTCTCAACAACTTTGCCCCACCCTCGATCTCTAAATTGCCATACTCTATGCAAAGGTGCTCCTGACCAGGAAAAGTCAATCGTTTAGAACCTGAAAAGACAAACAGACCTAGAGTCTGAAAAAGGTGATTTTACAGATCAATTTGATAGTTTGTTTTTTTGTTTTAGCTTTTTTCATGTTTCTTTTTATTGTTTATTATATAAATACTTATACACATGTCGTTTTATTGTATATCTCGCATTTTAGGGAGTCAAAACTCTGAATCTTGATCTTCTCATTGGAAAGTTTCAAGTTACAAAGGTCAAAACCTGCTTCTACTTTACCTTCTTATGGAGGGTGATTGAGGCTTAAAATGAGCATGTCATATCTTTTAAACAAATTTTTAGAAGGGTTTTGTGAAATCAAGGCGAGTCTATTTTGTTTTATTGCAAAAATTTTGTTAATAGTTTTTGTGATCATGGTGTGATGCCATATTTTTTTTATATATAGTTAAAAGTGCATTGCCTGGAGATTTTGGGTCCTAACGAGCTTAAACCCCGCAATATTCAGGTATTTTTAGTTCAGATGGAAACACCCCTTTGTCATTCATCCTTTGCCATTTGCAGACTGCCATTCATAGATTCTGTCATCTGGTAGGCTCGGTCGTTCGTACGGTTTTTTGTCTAGGAGGATTGTTTGTGATCTTTGTTGTATGTAGACCCTTGGTCTGCAAGGTTTGTCGTTCGCTTATCCAGCTGTGTGCAGGGTTTGTCATCTGATCTCTCTATCGTTTGCAGAGCCCTGATATGCAAGGGTTGCCATCCACAAAGTCTGCTATCTGTAGAGTCTATCGTTCACATGCTTTGTCAGTCATAGGATTTGCCATCTGCAGACAATGTCATCCATCTGTCTTTGCCATCCATTGGAAAACAGTGACAATATCGTTGTTGTTACCTTTATATGGCTGCCTTAGTTGCTTTCCCAGCAGATTTTGTTTTGTTTTTAAGGTTTTGGTTTTTTTTATTTTGAATATAGTTCTTTGTGCATTAGGTGTATGCATATATATTAGGTTTAGTTTTTATCAAATTCTTAGAAACACTTATTGGAGAAAATTTATGTCACTTACAAATTAGGAAAATATCACCTCTAGCAAGTTAGGTTTAGATTGAAACCTTGTTTGGTTTATTGTGTGTAGTTCATATTTTTATCCCCTCTTCTTTTAGATTTAGAGTCCCTCTTTTATTTGGGTTTAAAGAAAATCTCTTGTCCTATCATTTGGATCTTTGAATTCTTCTATCAGTACTTGGGTATATTGGTGGTACTGTGAAGCCAAACAATTCATACATTAGTACCTGTAAGTTGTTAACTTGAGTATATCGGTGGTGGGCACGAGAAGAACCCTAATCTATAAAACCCAAAGTGACCTCACAAATCCATATAATAAATTTTTTGGAGAACTAAGGTATCCATTATTTTTTAAAATTTCATGTTTCTTGTTTGGGCCTTTATTTGAACCATTGTTTGGGGCATCATGAATAACTGATACCAAACCCGGAAAGCCAAGTCCCAGTCCATTCTTGAAGAGCAACCTCTAAAAAATCTCACATATGGGATGCCACCTCACATAATACAAAGCATCATCTTTGATGAGGATCCTAAAGAAAGGACCCACACCAATGTCCCTGAAAAGCCTAAGGATCATTGGAGAAAAGAAAAAGCTCTGGTGATCACAAAATCTAGCTCACACTAGCATTGATGTAGTTTTTGCAAGGATCCTCCTAAAGAATATGCAACAGAAAAATCAAGCACAAGTGGGTCTACGAAGAGATGAGCCCCTAGGATCCCATATGTTAAAGCTCTGTATAAAGAGAGAGATGTATTGGTAGAAATGAGGCAATATGTAAAAAAGATAGATGATAAGATAAAGGAAATTCAAAGGAAATAAGAATGAGTGAGAAATAGCAACAACATAAAGAAAGGCCAAACAAGCTCGAGAATAAGACAATGAGAGAGGCTACAACCAGTGGGGTGAATCCCAGGTGTCAAGGTGTCAGATTGAGAAAAGAAAGTTCATAGACCTCTATTAACTCATCTACTCCAAAATGATCATCGAAATCAAATAGAAAAATAAAGTCCTTGGAAGACATGATCTGAAACCGCAATACCAGAATGAGATATTTGAATATGGATAAGAGGGAGTACTCCCTAGATGACTTTCTACCTGAGTGATGTAATAAAGATGAGGAAGATACTCCTCAAATTTTTGAAGTTCAATGGGAAAGGAGACCCAAGAACTAATATGACCTTATTCATGGAGAATGTGACCAAATATCGCAACAACGATATGTGGCTGATCAACTAGATTTCAAAAGTCTAGAAGAAGAGGCATTAGAATGGTTCACCACCCCAAACGTCCAACAGGTTAGGAAATTTAAACCGATCATCAACCTTTTCATGTATCGATTCTGCGTTAATCTTGAAGCCCTCCCCACTATATATCAGTTATATGACTTAAAGCAAAAGAAGATAAGAGTGCTCATGAGTTCATTAACAAATGACAATCTATGGTCAATAGAATAAAGGAGCCAATCTTTGACTTCAATGCCTTGATAATCATTATGAACAACTTCTCTCAAGCTTTGAGGAACTTAATCAACATGGCTCAGATTGAAACCTATGCCGAACTCATCAAGAATGTTGTTACCTTTGAGGTTGACATTAAAAGAAGATTGCATGATGAGTTTTTGAAGCCCAACAAGAACAACAATCTTTACAAGAAATCTGACTTGTCCAAAGGTCAAGTCAATGCAATTTGAACCTTGAGATATACCTCTCAGAAGAATATCAATCAAGGTTAGAAGGTGGGCAATTAGAGAGCCACTTTAAAAAAGTCAAACTCAAGTGAAAATGGGTATGGTGAAAATCCAAAATGGACCAAAGACTGAAGGTTTATAAAGTTCAAGGAAGCTCGATCACAGGTCCTAGATCTTCTGTTACAAAATGGCTTGGTAAAGGTTGAGATGCCAGGCCCACTATAGATGAAGGGTAAAGATGCGTCCAAATACTACTAATATCATAAAGTTGTTGGCCATGCCATAAAAAAATGTATTATTCTCAAACACAACATACAAGACAACATCAAAAGCAACAAGTTGCTTATTGATGAAGAACAACAAAATCAAGGCAATGATGATATGTACATCTTCAAAAAGCTATTCTCAGACTACGTCACGAAAGAAGCGGTCCAAGCTTGTGAACCAAAGGAGAATTGGCTTCCAAAAAAGGCCATTGAGCGAGTATCACCTACCAACACAATGATTTTTATTCCTCGAGCTTTCACATGCAATGTCAGTCTTTATCAATTGCCGGTGGCTCCTCAAGTGTATTACCAAGGAGTAAGGAGGATGAGAGGAAGGCATATTCCACAGGAGAGTGAAGAGATTTCACGGAAGGGCTCTTAGATAAGTGTGATTCGCCTGGACCCACCAAACAACAATTATTCCCCAGTGCCCTATGATAGAGACACAATTATAAAAAAAGGCAGTCACCCTGTACTCTCTTATAAAAAAAGACACAATTCATCGGGTCATACATTCAGTAAAGGTTTACCAACCAGAAGTCTTAAGAAAAAACTTACCCTTGATGCCTCACTAAATGACCTCTCAATCTAAGTCTAGTAAGAAAACCCAAAGAAATCTAAAGAGGTAGAGAAAAAAAAGTACAATATTGAGACTTAATTGGCCAAGACACTTGATAATATCTTGATATTGAAACTAATCATGGACTCTACTAAACACAGAGAGGCAGTAAAAAGGATTTTGAAAAATATCAAAGTTCTTCTTAGTAACCATCTTGAAGGATTGGCAACCTTAATCTCTCAAGTCAGATACCAGTTACCTTTTCAGATGATGATCTAAAACCCATGACACCCTACCCTAAGGTATTGCATTACTGTGAAAATCAAGGGCATGTTAGTCACCAATTATTTGGTAGATGATGTTGGAAGAATGAATATATTCTCAATCATTACTGTGAAAAGGTTGGATATCTCAAAATTAGAGTTAAGGAAGCATGTGATCCAGATTAGTGGATATGATAATGTTAACAATTTTTTTTGTAGGAGGAAGATTTAACTTACCCGAATTTTGTAAAATCATTTTCAAAAGCCTTTAAAAGATGTGGGGATGCTTGTTTCAAGCCTTGTTTGTTCTATTTTAAAGAAAGAGGTAAACTAAATGCAAGTTTTTGATCTTCACAATTCGAAGCTCACCATGATGGATTTAGATATGCAAAGAGATTAAACGTGTATGAGTATCAACAAACAAATTAAATAAAAATAAATAAGCAGAGGATCTAGACAATACTTTTTCCAAACTTGGGATTTTATTTTGCTTCTCTGAGGCATTCCTTCAATTAAGCAGTGTCTTCACATAAGTTAGATAGTTCTTGCAGTAGCTTCAACAACATCTCCACATAGGTATGACAGCTTAGGAGTTATGAGAGAAAGGGTATAAGCATAGACAAAGCTCAAGTAGGCTTCTTTTCTAGGGCCAACACTTAGGTATATGATTTCCTGATCTCCCTTGACTCTAAGGGTTATCTCCTATTTATAAGAATACTGGATAAGATATAGATTCAAATTTTTTTAAGTTTGAATACAACCCAAATGAATATGTTATTATCTCTAAGGGGGATAAGGCTCATCTAGGGAGAGTCCCAAATAAAACACACAGGAAGAGTTTGAGTCCAATTGGAATACGCCTCTTTAGAGGCTTGTCCATGCATTTGACGGGACCAAACTACACACTAGAGTGCCATTCTAGGTGGGACTACATATTGGAGTGTCGCTCCAAGGTAGGATGACACTATGGTGTATCATCACAGGGTAGGATGACACTCTAGTGTATCATCTCAAAAAAATTTGGGGTCTACAATTGCCCCTCTTTGTCATCAATTGAAGGTGATTCAATTTGTGACAAAGAAATAGACAATCTCATATGAGACCAACCAATTTTGGCACCACTAGGTTGTCAAGACCTTTTGGGGCCTCGCTGAATGAGGTCAGACCAGTGCTGAGACAACTGGGTTTTCGAGATCGTTTGAGTCTCAATGAACGAGGTTGGGCTAGTGTTAGGAGCAATTGTTTGTATGATAGGCTACTAGATATCTTCTCTTATTTAGGAGGAAAGGGTTTTCCTACTTTTTAAAGAGAGAAATGAACTCAAGTAACTCTATAATATCCTCTCCCTCAATTTTACACTTAGGTTCAGACTCCTTTGATTTGTCTTCACATGATTTTTATAAAAAAACATCATTGGATAGATTAGAAAAAACACAAAAAAAGCAGGAGATTTTGACAAAAGCTTCCTTAACCTTGTCAACCAGAATAATATGCTCTTATAATGAAGAGGATAACTTGGACCCCAGAGAAAGAAAAGTTTTTGGATTTTTTAGTTGTTTTTAATTTTTGGATTTTTGAAATTTTTTGATTTTTTGGATTTTCAACTTTTTATATTTTTTGAAGATTTTTATTTTTTTAAGATTTTTTACTTTATTTATTTATTTATTTAAAAAAACTATTTTATAGAATCTATGTCTTGAAGGCGTACCTAGGGTTGTAGGATGATGACCTAGGTAGGAGATCCCTTTTCCTCCATGCAGTTGTGGGTCTACCCTGGCTTATTGATGCCTTGTGTTGATTATCTTTAGGACTTGAGAGAGTCGAGTTCTGATGGTTGCCCAATTTCTGAGGCTGAAGGCTCAACTCCCGTCTCTGGCTGAGTCAATAAAATTTTTTAGATATTCATTTATACATCCACTGCTAAAATTATGCAAGTTATATGTGTGTGTGTGTATGCACGTCCTGGTGATTTGAGTATATTATTCACCAAAATGTTGTTGCAAGATGTGAACATATTTTCTTAAAAAATTGAGTGTATATAAATTTCTTGTGTTTGATCTGCTTAGTGATGCAAATGCTTCTATTTTAGCATGTTGCAAGGTACTTTGGTTAGAAGAAAATGATATATTTTTATGCTTAATTAAATAAAATATTATAGAGAATGATATACTAAAAATGTGTAGCAGAGAAAGGAAGCTTCATAAGTGTTGTGTTGAACATATATACTCTTTTTTTTTCTCCCTCTCTCTCCCCTTCCTCCTCTCCCATGTGATAGAAACCCGACCCCTAAGAAAAGACAATTTCTACAAATATGAACTCGTGAAGGCTATGGCGTAGGAAAACTAGGAATGAGAGAAATCCATTCTCAATCTGGTTAGGCTTTGCGTCAGATGGGGTCAGTAGCAAGGCAAAGGAAGAATATTGATCACTCTGGGTGGGCTGGATATAACCGACGAACAAATGACTGCAGTGGAAGGGATACGCCTAGTCTAGCTCACAACATAGACAGAGGCACGCTGGGTCTTATCGCACACTGCGACAAGGGAGGTCGGGGAAAGGGCAAGGGTAGCTGATCGAGGATTTTTGGCATCAAGATTCTAAGAGGGACAGTGGGCTACACAGCAGGTGATCGACATGCTCGAGATCTGCGACTGTTGTATATTAGAGGTGTGGTCGCCGACTCTATAGATGGGACAGATGAAACAGATTGAGCTTGTATGAGAGGTGCAATTAGGATGCCACAATTGGCAGCATGATCAATGCCAGGGCCAAAACCAACAATGATACCCTTGGCATGGGACTCCTTCGGTGGGGGCAACCCCTCGACGGTCATGGAGACGACCTCCTCACTACGGAGGAGGACGAGGCCGAGGGATGAGCACAAAGACAATTGGGATAGACAGTTGGGTAGGAGAAGATCTTCAGAGACCCTCTCTCCTGCCAGTTCCATTGCAACGCAGGTCATGCGGCAACAGAGAGGGGTCCCTTGTAGGGTCAGGCGATAGGGCAGAGAGGGAGAGGGGAAGAAGGGGGTTAGGTGTCAAAGGCAGCATGGGCTGAGAGGGGGAGAGAGGTGATGGCAAGCTGTCAAACATGGATGGTTTACCTCCTCCGACAGTGGTGGTAGTCAGTCAAAATGAACGAACAAATGACCTAAGGAGAGCAAGGGCCCCGTCAATGGTTGTTCACGGTTGACATTAAGGGTTTGGTTGACTTCCATGTTGCCAGCCATCTGTACAGGCAAAAGGCTGCCAAGTCCGGCCTACGAAAAAATGTGGGGTGGGTTCCCACTGGTGGCATCTCCCAATCCCATTGTCACAGAATGCAACATCCTCTATGATGTTCATTCTATTATATCAAACCCTTCATCTATCATACTCTCAAGATAATCCACACTTCTCTTAAGATTGTCGAAGGACTTGATAAGTTTTTCTGTTGTTCCAACAGATTTTAGACTCCCCAACGTTTCAATCAACATGATGATAGGAACCTGAACAGATTCAAGAAGGGTGTGGACCCTTGTTGCATTGACCAATGCAATTGACTGAATTGTGGGGTTCTCAAAAACTGTTCCCTAATACCACTAATAGAAACCTGACCACTAGGGAGGGTCAGTTTCTATAAATTTAGCCTTAGAAAGGCTCTGGCGTAGGGAAAAACCAAAGAGGAGAGAAATTTGTTCTCGATCTAGCTAGGATCTGCGTTCAGATAGAGTTAGCAGTAGGGCAGATGAAGAATATCAATCCTTCTAGGTGGGTTGTTGTTGAGGAAAACGTGGAAGAGGAGAGAGAAAAAATATGTTCCCTCTGGGGCTAGGGCTGAAGAACATGTAGAACAAAAAAAAAATCAATTTACTATTTTCATTCATACTTAATCAAGAATAATAACACCTATCTATAGAGTTTACAAAAGAGTCCTGAAAAAAGAAAAATATCAAAAATAAGAATTCAAATAGAAAGGAATATCCTCTAATACTTGTCAGATCGGGTCTCTTGAGCAGATATGGATCAAAAATGACTTCTCAAAGTCTGATATGAGACGGTTCATAACACTGTGCTTGCAAAATGCCTTTATTTATCAAGGCCTTGGTTGTCATCCATTCCTTGCAGTGAACGCCATCCAACACCTCACTATATCAAGGCCTTGTAGCCATCCTTCCACATTCATCAAAGCCATGTGGACTATGCAAGAGGCTTTCAAAGTATAAGTTTAAAGTTTCCTGAGGTCTACTTCTTGTGAGGGTGAAAAAAATCACTCGAAATTACCTGGCAATTTTTTTGGTAAACATCAGCGAAAATTAATTTTTCTGAATTTTAAATTTATTTTTATTTTTTCCCTTGTAAAAATTAATTAAAAATTAGTTTTTATTTCTTTATTCAATATTTTCCATTTTTTCTGAAAATAACGTTTGTCATTATATTGCTGACACACGAAGCTAAGCGATTTGCTTAGCTTTGTAACAAGAGAATGACATATATTGCCTTTGGAATAAGAGAATGTCAGTCTTTCTGCATTTTATGCTTCCATTACCGTTCACTATAAGAAATTTGTCGACTAGTGATGGTTGCAATCCATCGCCAATCCATTGCTGTAGAGCTTAGCGATGGATTAGCGATGGCTAACTTTCATCACAAATTTCTAGTCGCTAATTAACGATGGAACATATCTGTCGCTACTTTCATCACTAAATTGCGATGAATTAGCGAATGCTATGATTTGTCGCAAGGCCGTCGTTAATCTGCAGAGATTTGGGTTTGCGACAGATATGAATCCGTTGCTAATTTTATCGTTATTGTAGTTGCAAAATTACGATGGATTAAAATCCGTCATACATCAGTCGATTCAGTTTTGCGACGGTAAAATATCCGCCCCTGATCCATCACTAAATTGGAGGCTGATGCTAATTAGCGATGGATAAAATCCATCGCTAATCTGTCACAAAAAATAAAAAAAGTAAAAAATTAAAAGAATTTGTTTAAAATATAAATATTGAGAAAAAAATTCTCGTGATACAATTTATATATCCTGTGTATAAAAAACAAAGTACACATAAAAAATACATATATAAAGCAACTAAAACAATTTATCGATCCACTATAATCCTCGCCAAGTACTAATTATTTACAAGTGAACATTTATAAAGAGTTTCTTTTGAAACAACAAGAAGGTACAACAAATTCAATACATGAATCTAATCATCGTCAAGATTCTGTGCGTCATCTTCTTCATTGTCTTTATTTGCCCCTTCAGCTCCTCTACACTGATTATCTCCAGCATCCTACAAGAGAAAAAAAAGGTTAGTATTGATAAACAAAATATAATGAAATAAATGATATGCAATGCACCTAAGCTAAGGCAATCAAAGTAACATGAGTGAATTACACATAGTCTAGCTAGCAATGAAGTGAAGGATATTAACAGAATTCAGATATGTTCTAAGGCTGGCAGAAAAAAATTCATAATGATTCAATCATGCAAATATGTGTTCTAAGGTTGTCAAAAAACTCTAATAGTGATTCAATCATGCATATATGTGTTCTAAGGTAGTGAAAAAACTTTCATAGTGATGGAATCATGCTTATATGTGTTCTAATATAGTAAAAAAACTTTAATAGTGATGAAATCATGCGTATATGTGTTATAAGGCAGTAAAAAACTTTCATAGTGATGAAATCATGCTCATATGTGATGAAATCATGCATATACTAGCTTGAAATTTAACGACATGAAACAAATGACATGAAACTTTCATACCTGACAGGCACCTGCAGACGAAGTTTCCCTGTCCCGAAAAAATCTGCACAACTCATTACGGATAACGTCAGAAATTGCTTCATGTAAATAGTCACGCATTGTATCCTTAACAAGCTGGCGGACACCATCCCAAGAATTAGGCGGGTCTGTCGGATGCTTGGAACTGATGCTGGCGGGAGAACTCTGAGAGTCGTGACTGAAGGAGGCAACGATTGGTGAGGTGTTCATATTACTCCCAAACCCGAATACACAACCCTTTTTGGGTTCACCTGTTGCAATCACCCATGCTGCAGGATCAAAAGGCGGATGCTGAGTGGAGCCGTCGCCATATCACTCTACCATTTGTTGCTCCTATGACTCCTACAAAGTAATGATTATAGTATGGATTAATAATTAAGAATTACAATATTTATGATAACTTATATATTACAATATTTATTATTCAATAAATACATACCGTTGTCGTTCTCGCCTTCTCTGATACAAACTCTCTTGTAGTCTTACGTTTATGTGTTTTAACAAACACATCCTTGTATGGCACAATGCCTCCTTTTTCTACTTCCTGCGAAGTTAAATAATAATAAAATTATTTAACAGGTATGCAACAATACTTATAAATTTGACAATATATATATTGATGAGTTACCATTTTCTTTAGGTGGCTCCCAAAAGTCCTAGATCCATCTGTGTGTAGATGAGCATCAGACATCGTCGCTCAGTTTTGTGCAGCCTTCGCTGAGCGGTTTTAAAATTCATGCCCCACCCACTTGTCGCACATTGCATCCTAAAAATCTGACCTGATAGTAGGAGGGCCATGACCCTTCCACTACAGTGGATCATCTATCCCGCCAGATGTTTTTCTTGCTGCAGTCTTTATATTGTACAACATGTCTGCAAATCGACTGACAATCACCTTCTACTATACATTCCTCGCGTCCTGCTCTTTCATCGTAGTCGCGAAGCGATTCGAAGCCTACAAATAATTTCAAAAAGTTAGTAGACATGACTATAACAAAAAATTAAATATAAAACACATTAACTATAAAAAACGATTATATACCATGAATGAGGACTATAATCTGTCCAACACCACCTTCGGGTACTCTTTCTATTGAGCAACCGGTCCTGGTAGGTGTTGAACTAGTGACTGCCTAATCTCTCATATTATTTCTTGTGGCTCGAACCTCGCACTGCATATGAATCGGTATACATTAACTATCAATATACAATATTTATAAGATAAGTATAAGATAAGTGAAAATAAAATACTTACGGTCGATTATCAATATATACTATTTGAATGGGTCATCGTGTGTCAGACTGAGAAGACTCTGCATCTAGCATTGTCTCGTGACTTGTATGAACATCTAGTGTAGGTGGGTCATGTGCAGGCAAAACATCATCTATAGAAAATGAGTTAGAAATTCACATAATGCGTATTTAAACTAATCAAGTATACAATTAGTTAAATGATATACCTATCGAAGCAACCCGTGAAGATGAAGGCTGAGACTGGCTACCACTAGGTGCTTGACGACTGTGACCTCTACGAATCATATTCTAACAAATAAAAAATGTCATGCAATACATTTAAACATTGCAATACCTTTAAATCATTCAAATCATTGCAATACATTTCAATACATTCAAATCATTCACATCAAATATTGCAATATATTAAAACATAAGATATGGCATCACTTGCTAATGACATCACTTGCTAATCATGAATAACTTATCCTTAACTTGCAATACAATTGGATCAGTTACACAACTCTATATCTTCATGGATACATAATCAAATAAAAAATAACTTCATGCAAGACATTCAAATATTACAATACATTCAAATCATTCAAATCATTGCAAAACATTCAAATCATAACTCTATACCTATCAAAGATACATATTCAGATCGAAAATAATTTCATGCAATATATTCAAACATTGCAATACTTTCAAATCATTCGAGTTATTCCGCGTCAATAGGATACGTGATCTTGTCTTCGTCATGCGGAACTTTATTTGTATGTCATCTTATGTGTTTAGCTGTCCTCGAAGACATATACAATCGTTGCAATCTAGGGGTGAGAGGAAAGTAGCGGAGCGACTTGTATGACACTTCTTTTGACCTCGTGCTACCATTGCCTCTTATCTTTGGCTTAAATCGAGGATGCCCACATGACGGGTATGATCTGCTATTTTTTTGTTCTTTGAAATACAACATACAGTGATTTACACAATCATCTATCTTTTGATACCCCATACCTAGAGCGTTGACCATAACCTTCGCACGATAAAAATTTTGTGGCAATTTCTCGTCTTTGGGCAACATATTGTTCACAATAGAGCATAGATGGTCAAAACATGATTGACTCAAATTAAACTCGAACTTCAGATTTAGTAGTTGAAGAACTACAAACAAGATTGTGTGACTCTCGCAACCATTCCAAAGTAGCTCATCAGCATCTCTAAGTAAATCATAAAATCTACTAGTTGCATCATTTGCTGATTATTCTTCCACCTCAGTTGGTACATCAATAAGATCCATAGCAGAACTCAATTCTGGTCCTACGACATCAAATATCAAATCCACATATGGATTATCGTGCACCACATCCACCTGTGTATCAAAATTGTTCCAAAATTCTTCACCATAAAGCCTCCAATTCTGATAACCACTCATAAAACCCTTCTTGTACAGGTGATGTCTAACACCATGAGATTCTACAAATCAATTGTTCTTACACAATGTGCAGAGGCACCTGATCCGACCAGTGGGATCCACTGTACTGATACTTGTCGTTGCAAATTCAATAAAACTGTCAACACCATCCATATATTCAAACGATACCTCATTGTCAACTATTCTATGGTATATCCATTCATGATTTACAACCATTTTGTCCTATGATGTTATGGGTATTATCCTAACCAGTTAAAAGAGAATCATAAGAATGCTATGGTGAAGAAAATATCAAATTTATCATGCATTTGTGGCAGATGTAATGATTTGATATATATCACACACACACACATTATATATATATATATATATAATGCCATTTAATCACAAGAACTATGATACATGCATTGATAACATAATATTTTCATATGCAAAACCATTCATTTAAAGCATGTTTGAAGCATTGATAACTTATCATTCATTTTCATGTGCAAACTCATTCATAACACGATATATTCATTTGAAGCATGTTTTTATGATACAATTTCACATAGAAGGCATAATCAAATTAAAAGTAACTTCATGCAAGCATAAATACAATCACATCAAACATTGCAATACATTCAAATCATTCATATCAAAATAATGTCAAACATGTATCTGCAGCAAACACACTCAAATATCCTGCTAACTACTACCATGACTAGCATAAAATCTGAACTTCAAAACTAAGAACACTTCTATTTTCATACAT
Organism: Nuphar pumila; assembly: GCF_984573655.1. Taxonomy (NCBI): domain Eukaryota; kingdom Viridiplantae; phylum Streptophyta; class Magnoliopsida; order Nymphaeales; family Nymphaeaceae; genus Nuphar; species Nuphar pumila. Next base: position 68,243,946 of record NC_143261.1, on the reverse strand, counting down.
TAAAATCATGCTCAGCATGATCTTTGAACTCCATCAAAGCAGTCCTAGATATCCACAACTAAGTGAGTGTGTGAACAGAAAAGTGTTGCATCCAAGAAATTAAATAACCTGTGATGCACATGCATCACTTATTCACTACGGGTATTTACCCGATTTGCATTGCTTTTGTCACTTACTCACCACGGGTCGCGGGGTACAAGCAGAATCCGTTGCGGAATTTGTAGGAGACACTGTGTTAAAATAAAGTTTATTACCCGATGACAAGGGGGGTGATGGCCCCTGTCGAAAATGAGCCCGGATAGAGAGACGCAACCCTCTGCTGAAAGCGAGATAGGCAGAGACGCTGCCCTTGTCGGCAGTAAGGTCAAGGTAGGGAGCGAAACCACAGGAGGCAGGGGGTGGGACCCCCCGAAGGGAAGCATCGGGAGGCAGGGGCTGAGCCCCCTGCAGGAAATCAATCATGAGGCATGGAGGGTCTCGCCCCCTGTCGAGGCAAAATTTTCCGGCAGGGGGTTCCGCCCCCTGCTGGGAAAACAGACAAAGGGAAGGGAGCTTCGCCCCCTACCAAAATTATCGAAGACAGGGGGGCGAAGCCACCCCCTGCCAGAGAAAACAAAAGGGCAGGGGGCTTCTCCCCCTGTCGATCATAACGAGGACAGGGGGCAGAGCCTCACTGCTGGAGAATTCAAAAGGATAGGGGGCAAAGCCCCCTGTCGACATTCAAAAGGATAGGGCAAAACCCCCTATCCTGCTAGAGATCGAAGCAAGGGGAGGGCCTGTCAGAGGCGATCAGAGCCTCTGCCAGCCTCCACCGACTACAGAGGGGTGGAGAGGCCCGAGAGAGGCTGTCAGACCTCTGCTGGCCCTCCGGCAACCATAGGGGGAAGGGGGAGGCTCCAACAGAGGTTGGTGACCCTTCGTCGGACCGCCGATGACCCTTATTTCAAGGGGGAAAAGCAAGGGGGAAAAGGGGAGGGTTACCTGCGGGAGGCACCAATGAGAGGTCGCTGGCAGGGTTGTCGTGGGCTGGGGTTGTCAGCTCGTTAAAAAATGCAGAGGGGGAGCAACGAGAGAGAGAACAGAAGAGGGAACGAGAGGGGAACAAGAGAGGAGGTTGTCGGACGGGGCTCGTCGAAAAACACAGAGGGGGAGCAACGAGAGAGAGAACGAGAGAGGGAATGAGAGGAGAACGAGAGAGGAGGTCGTTGAGCGAGCGACGGGCGATGGTCGGGCGAGCGATGAGCGACGGAAGGTCGACGGGCGGCGAGCGAAGAAAGGTGGGCGGGCGACAGATGAAACAGAAAGGGAAAAGGGGTTCGCATTAGAGTTTTACGAGAGAAATTAGCAACAGAATAATTTTGTCTCTACTCCGTCGCTACTTGGCGACAAAATTTTTTTGTCGATGATTCGTCGCTAAAGTGCGAAGGAACTTGAGACAAAAATTTTCTGTCGCTAATCCATCGCCAAGTAGCGACATAAGTTTTTCGTCGCTAATTATGCAAATGTTAGCGACATATAGTTTTCTCTAGCTAATCCGTAACAAATTGGCGACGGATTATTTCAGTTGCGCTAATTAAAGTTTTTTTTGTAGTGGTTGGACCATAACAATATTCTTATAATAGAGGACTACATATGCATAACAATATAGTGGTTCCTCGTTTAATAGAAATAGTGTATTTACTTTTACTTTTTTTTTGTTTTGTGTTTTTTATTCTTTCATGGTCTTGCTTGTCATTCTTCTCTATGTTATTCATGTACCATTTCTGACTATGATGCAGGCTGAGATGGAAGGTTCATACAATGCAAAGGTTCAAATTTCTAAAAATGGCTTATGTTGGTGAGACCTGTATCAGACTTTTCGTACCATCTGCTTAAGCAAAAAATCGTTTCCATGTTGTGATATGGATGGTTTGCCTAATGTAATGCATCTTATCTCTTTATACTATAGTTCATATGGATGCTATCTTGTGTCATACATGAGTAGCAACATGATGATTGCTCATAGGTCCGAATAGTTAAAGGCAAGATTTTGCTAACACGTGCAATGCTAGGGGAAGATGTTCCTTCAGAAAGAATATGTTATTTCATATCTATGCCATAAAGACACACATAAAATAGTCATGAGACATAGGTACGTGATCAATATGAAAATTAGGATACATAAACATTTTATATTTAAATATTTAATTTATAAAAAATTGTTTCCTTTTTTTATATATAAAAACATGGTTAAAACTAGATAACTTACAAATTCATCAAACATTAAGGCATGTACTCGAAATGATTAAAAAACGTGATAAAAAAAAGCCATGAATCACATTAACAATGTCCAGCATGTCATGTTGTGTCAGCTGTCTTGTCACTGTAACATGTAACTGGATGCATAGCTCAAAACCATGTATCACTGCGACATAATTTCAGATGTGATGAGGACATTGTTTGATCTTTGAGACCTTTTTCTTCAATACAACTGTCCCTTGCAAATGTATTTTTCTATTTATTTCCCTTAGGACTCTGACAATAGCATCTTAAATAGGTCAGAGAATTCAATTGTCTATTACAGAATACCCTTAAATTCTTCATGATTATCTGTTTATGTGTTTGTAAAATTGACGAGGTATTTCAGCAAGTTTGCCTGTAGAAAAGAGGCTGTTGGTTTATGTGGTGTATGGTTGGTTTTTGTAATACTAATTAAGCTAGATTTTTGAAGTGCTTACCACTCATCAATGGGTAAATGGATGGCCAAATCAAGTAGAAATAGTTTATAAATTTTAATCTTTGCATTCAGCTGATTGAAAAATAGATCAGCTGGGCTTGGGCCTTTTGAAGTTAATTAACAATCAAAATATAAGGTGTGCTCTTTAACATCGATTCCAAGTCTAGGTTGAATTTGTTAAAACATAAAAGATTGTGGACATGCAATTCTGTTTCATCTCAGCTGATATGTCGTCAGCATGGGTTTGATGTTTATGCATGTGATCACCAAGATGATTTTACTGAGTAATGAGTAAACCCATGTTGTCTAGTTGATGGCATCTGAATGGGAGTAATGTAAGTACTAAGTCTGCCCACAAACTTTTTCTTAATTAGTTGAACAGGTAGGCCCACATTGCGCCTGAAATACTAGATATGAGTAAGAAAGTAAAAGGAGATTGAGGGAATCGGCATGTGTGAGTGTGCTCAGTGCTTGTGACAGGTTTATATATGGATCCCATTCCAAAGTCTGGTAATATAATTCCAGTTATTTACGTAGCAATGACATCAAGAAGGTCCACACGCTATGAAAGAGACTAAGACCAAAAATTAATGAGCCTCATGAGACGCAATTGGGACGAGGTTCATGAGGTACATGATTTTCTTAACATTGGCACGAGTTTCTAGAAGTTACACCTTATCATTTACCTTGTAAGAATAGTATTCTTATATATTAAGATAAAAGAAAAGTTTAAAACAAGAGGATCATATGCTACCTTTAGGTTATATTGGAACTGGTTGATAGTCATGTAGTTGGGAGGTGGTGGAGCAGATGCTGACAAAAACAAGGTAGAAGAAGGATAGGAAGAGTCAGATTGAGTCTCACCAAAGGGAGCTACCTGTGATCTGTACATGGTGAGTGCGGTGCAAAACCAGGTAACATGGATATTTGAACTATATACATACCATGCATGAAGAGCCAAAATGCAACTATGCGTACAAGGAACCAAGAGAGAGAAAGAGAGAGTTTTGTACCAGCACCAACAAACTGAACACAATGACCCCGAGCTCTCTTCTACTTCTTTCCATCAAGTGCAACTTTAAAGAACTCAGTGCCCTCAATCTCAAGTAGTCTAGGTCGTTCTTCTTCTTTCTCTTATGTTTATGAACTTAAAGATTAAAATTTAGATAGAATAGGAGGATTGTTTAGAGTGGAATAGTAATTCCCATGTAGAATTTCAGTGGGTTATTTAGTCTTTTTTTTATCCCATATTTTACCTGTCTAAAGAGGGGCAGTCTTATGTAGTTATTACCGTGACTACCACCAATACAAATGAACCCAGGTTTGGTATTGGTTTCAATATTCACATGGACCCGTTTCTTACAAACTTAGACACGACTTCTCATGTGTTTTAGAAATGAGATTCTGTTTTTTCTGGAGCGGGTTTCGTACCAGTATTAGGTACTGGTAAGCCCAAAGTGGGGCACGAAAGGCAAACTGGTGTTTCTATATATGCAACTATGATTCAGACAACCAGAAAGCAATCTCTGGGCGCGATTCGTCCTTCCTGGAGATAAACTCCTTTCTTTTTTAAAAATCATTCGATACATGAGGTAGTAATTTTGTTAAATCAGTTTTTGAGAGATTTTTCTTTTCACAAGCTTTAACCCGAATTAATAATTTGAAAGAAAGAAAATGAGTCCAAATTATTTTTATGGGGAATCAGCTTGTCCATAAGGATGCTCATGCAACTTAATAATGTATGCCCTCAAGTTGAAAAGAATAAAGATGTGAAGACGAAGAATTTAATGTGAAATAAACCATGTTGACAAATGTCAAAGGCAACCTTTGTAGCTTATGCTGATGAACACGACGAACTTAGCCCTTGAAAAGATTAATGGCCATGCAATTTACTTCCATATCATGGTGGTTCTGTAGGTAAGCATGAACTGTAAATGAAGCTGAATTCTTGCCAGCCTATAGTGAATGATGCACCATGGCAGACTTCTACTATGGAGGACATTAAAGTGATACTTTGGGTCTAACCAAGTTGGTGTATAAAGATTTGGTACAAAGAAAGGATTCTATAGAGATTTTCATTTATCACGTGAAGAAACTGCATCCGAGATTGAAGACCTGGTCTCTCGTCTTAGGCTGTTGTACCTACGGTAACTGTCCCGACAGTGTAATGTTGGATTAACCAGGATGATTTATGTGGTGGTTATCCACGATGTGGATTCATCCCACATCTGGAATGATTGCTTCCAATAAACCAGCATGGGATAAAGGGGGAACGGTTATGCAAACTGTTCTCATCCCGTGCCCTATAAAAGGGGGGTTTTATAAGCAACCCGATATAGAGTGAAATACAGTGAAAATTAGTTTTTCACATACAGGGAAATACGAGAGAGGGTTTAGAATCTTACCTCTCTATTCGGAGTATTTTCATCTGATTGCGGGAATCGGTCCTGCTCACCGACTGCATCCGGCAGCCTGCGCTTGTAGAGGGCCACAATCCGGCTAAGGAGAAACCACATCCTCTACTCCAGCCATCATCAGAATCGGTCTTCCTCTGCTCTAGTCGACCTCTACCTACAACAATTATACAATGGCGACATCAGGTACTCTAACCCCCTTGTTTTTCTGTTTTTACACAGATACAATTTCTGCTGTGTATTTTTTCTGTTTGTGTGCAGACTGCCCATAAGGAAGACCCAACAATGGGTTATGGGCCCACACCCCACATCCGCTGCGTGGGGTGTGTCCTGGTCGTCCGACTATGCAGGTCACCGTGGGGCGACGTTGTAGCTGGTCGCCGACACCAGCGACTGTCGCCGTAGGACGATAGAACAAAAAAAAAGAAAAAAGGGGTTTCGGGTTTTTACCTGTGGCCGTTGGGCTGCAGGAGTATCAGCCATCACCGGTGGAAGCTGCGGACCGTCGTCGATCTAATGGCCGACATCTGTCTGGCAACACACAAGGGTTTAAAAACTTTTTTTCCCCTATTTCCTCTACCGTCGGGCGAGGAGAGGTGCAACGCCGGTCTGGGCTCCGTGAAGGTTGTCGGCAGGTGTGGCAACATTGGTCGCCGACAGGCGACATGGGTTGCCGATGGTGATTTGGGTTAACCCTAACCCCCTTTTGCAGAAAACAAAAAACCCTCGGGTTTTATGTTTTACAGGTTTGGTTTTAATCGGATGGAACCGGGTCCGACCCAGATCAAGTTAAAATCGGATCAGACCTGGATCCAATTATATATCGGGTCTGACCCGGATCCGGTTATATACCGGGTCTGACCTGGATCAAGTTAAAACTGGGTCAGACCCGGATCCTGTTATATACCAGGTCAGACCCAGATCTGATTATATACCGGGTCTGACCCAGATCCGATTATAAACCGGGTCTGACCTGGATCAAGTTAAAACTAGGTCAGACTCAGATCCAGTTATATACCGGGTACAACCCAGCTCAAGTTAAAACTGGGTCAAACCCGAATCTAGTTCAAGCCGGGTCTGACTCGGATCCAGTTAAAGTCGGGTCTGACCTAGATCTAGTTAATGTCGGGTCTGACCCAGATCCAATTTGAACTGGTTCTGACCCGGATCCAATAGGGTTCATGCACTATTTGGCCTGAACCGGATTAGGGACTGATTCAGCCCCTTTCAGAACCGGTTCAGAGCCATTTTTGATCGGTTCCTTCCAGTTTTTCATCGGTTCCGAGATGCTAAAACCCTGTTTTCATAAATATAAGAAAATACAGGGATTTTGGCATACAGTTATAGGGTTTTTATGAACCTTTGTTCATACTTGACACTGGTTTATAAGGTTCAGAACCGGTTCGGATCCTTGGATAACCAGTTTGGGGCTATTTCAGACCGGTTTAAAGTGCTTTCAGACCGGTTCCTGCTTGAGGACCTAGAGTGTTACCCATTTAAGCATATTTTTGTTATTGTTCATGTATTCATTTAAAATTATGCATGCGTAAATGATTGTTTAATATTGGCATTAAGGATAGTTAGATGACTTAGTGTATTCACGTCACCAAAGTGACTAAATACACGTATGTCATTAAAGAATTTTAATACTATCATACAATTTAAGTCGATATTAACATTGTACTTAGATTCGTGAAACGCTAAATGACCCAAAGGTAGTTTTATCATGTTTGGAATTTAAGTAGGGTGAAATAAGGTAAATATGTCAAGATACATCATGCATGTGTATCCAAAGGTACCTTGTGTCAATGGTCTTACTTCACAAGAACCTTAGTTTTACCGAATATGGTCGGTAGGCCAAGTGGTTTCGCGTGTCAAAACTCTTACCAAAGTAGGACTCCGATGACCTCCTTTAGTCACCTGGAAATAAGCCTATTAAGGGCCTTTATTCTTTTGCTTTTTTCATTAAAGTTGTAGTCTCGTATAAATGCTTCTTGATACATATCTTTTGTCGTACAGTTTCTAATCCTGTGATTTTAGATGACTCTAGTTGTATACCTTGTCTAGATGAATCAAATTTTAGTGATTTGAAAGAGACTGTACTTTTTACATTAGGGTATATGGATCTGGATCTGGCCCTAAGGATAGAAGAACATGTTGCTCTAACTGATCAAATCATTATTGATCAAAAGACTACTTTTGAGAAGTGGGAGCGTTCGAATAGACTTAGCTTGTTGCTTTTGTAATCTAAAGTGGCTAAGAATATTCGTAGTGCCATACTACAATGCATGACAATTAAAGAGTTTTTAAATGCTATTGAAGCACAATTTGTGAGTTCAAACAAGGTCAGAGCCAGTACCCTGATGTCTAAACTCATATCTATAAAATATATTAGAGGAGAAAACATTCGTCAGATATTTTGAAAATGAGGAACATAGTGTCTCAGTTAAATGACATGAAGCTCACCATCTCTGATTCTTTCCCAGTGCATTTAGTTCCAGCGTCCTTACCCTTAGAGTACGGACCTTTCAAAATCTCTTACAACACACATAATGATGAATGAACATTCAATGAACTTATGTCTAAGTATGTTGAAGAAGAAAAGAGGTTGAAAGGAGAGAAGATGTAGAGTACACATATGACTTCTCATGCATTCAAGGTAGAACTAAGGAAGAATGCATTTAAGAGAAATGCTAGGAAGAAGCCAACAGGGGATAAGACATTTCAAGGCAAACAATTTGACTCTGATCCCATAAAGTGCTTCTTTTGCAAAAAGAAGGGACATAGGAAGATAGATTACATAAAGTACAAAATGTGGTTGGAAAAGAGAGATAATTTGTTATTTGTTTATCATAAATGTAATTTATTACAAATTCTTGAAAATAGTTGGTGGATTGATTCTAGTGCTACTGCTCATATTTTCAACTGTCTACACTTGTTCTTGAGAAGAAGGGAACCAACAATGCATGAGAAGAGCATCTATTCAGAAAACAAGATGCATTCACATGTAAAGGGTGTTGGAACCTGCAGGATTACTCTAGATACAAGCGTAGTTTTGGATCTTCATGATGTCTTTTATATTCCATCATATAGTAGAAACTTAATTTTAATTTCAAAATTGGATAAATTTGAATATTATTTTAAGTTTTAAGTTTGAAAATTCTAAATTGTTCATTTATAGAAATTTAATTAAAATTAGTTCTGCATCAGTTTATGATGATTTGTATAGATTGAACATGAAGATCCAAACTCAGGAGTCCCTGACTTCTGAATACGCATTGGTTAGAAATAAATGTAGCTTGATAAATGATAAATGTTACATGATTTGGCATCGAAGGTTGGGTTATATCTCTGAAAAGAGAATAAAGAGACTCATAAATGAAGAGATCTTGAAATCTTTAGATTTTACCGACAATGACCCATGTGTTGATTGCATAAAGGCTAAGCATACAAACACATATAAAGAGGGTGCCAAATGCAGTAGTGAGATATTAGAGATAGTTCACACAGATATATGTGGACCCTTTTCTCCCTGCTACACTGGCAAAAAATATTTTGTCACCTTTATTGATGACTATTCTAGATATATGTATCTCTACTTGATCTTTGAAAAAATCGATGTTTTTCATATGTTCAAAGAATTTAAGAAAGAAGTAGAGAAACAAATCGATAAAGTTATTAAAATAGTCAAGTCTGATAAAGGTGGCAAATATTATGGTAGGTTTACTGAGATGGGGCAAAGGAAATGACCATTAGCGCGATTTCTCAAAGCGAAAGACATTGCACCTCAATATATCATTCCTGATAGTGCCTATAAGAATGGTGTAGCTGAAAGGAAAAATCGAACGCTTAAGAAAATGGTCAGAGCTATGTTGAATTATTCAACACTTTCCATTAAGTTGTGGGGTGAAGCCTTGAGGACAACTGTGCATATTATAAGGTACCTACAAAATCTGTGCCTAAAACTCCTTACGAGTTGTGGACAAGTAGGAAACCATCTTTGTCTTATATGCACATATGGGGATGTCTTGCAGAGGCTAAGTTGTATAACCCCCACATTAAAGCCTTTGATCCAAAAACAACAAGTGGATATTTCATTGGTTATCCAAAAAGATAAAAAATTACAAGTTTTATTGCCCATCTCATTCACTACAGATCGTTGAAACGAATAAGGCAAAATTCCTAGAAGATGGTTCAGTAGGATTAAGTGCACTTCAAAACCTTTGTTTTGAAGAAGTACATGATCCAATTTCGTCACCTGTTAAGGAAAACACCGAAAGATACCACATTATTATTCCTAATGATGATATGCTTGATCATTCGGTTGTTGATGCACAAATTCAAAGTGAACCTATTGTGGACAATGCAAAAGAGCACAAACAGGATGATCAGGTTCAATCTGAACCTAAAGAATGACCTGTTTGGAGATCCACAAGAATTAGAAGATCTACCATACATCCTGATTATATAGTGTACCTTCAGGAGCTTGGTGATTTTATAGATATAGATGATGACCCATTGACTTTTATGAAAGTTGTGAAAAGCAAACAATCTACACACTGGATAAAAGCCATGAAACAAGAGTTAGACTTTATGGCTAAAAATCAAGTGTGAGATCTTGTCGAGTTACCTAAGGGAGTAAAGCCCGTAGGGTGTAAATAGGTCTTTAAGATCAAGAAGGACTCCAAAGGTAACATAGAGAGACATAGAGCAAGATTGGTTGCTAAAGGATTCACTCAGATGGAGGGCATTGACTACAATGAGATGTTTTCTCCTGTCTCAACTAAAGAGTCAATGAGGATAATTTTGGCCCTTGTAGCTCATTATGACTTGAAGCTACACCAGATGGATGTAAAAATAGCATTTCTCAACGGGGATCTAAATGAAGAGATATATATGGATCAACCTATTGGTTTCTCTGAAAATGATTGTCTGGTTTATAAGCTCAACAAATCAATATATGGACTTAAACAGGCCTCTCGACAGTGGTATATTAAATTTTCTCAAGTCATTATGACTTTTGGGTTTACATAAAATATTATTGATCAATGTATATACCTTAAGGAAAGTGGGAGTAAGTTCATTATATTGATATTGTATGTGGATGACATTTTACTTGCAACCAACGATATAAAGTTGCTTTCAGAGACAAAACAGTTTCTTGCATCACATTTTGATATGAAAGATATGAGTGAGGCTGCTTATGTTCTTGGCATTGAGATCCGTCGAGATAGAGCAAAAGGTTTTCTAGGCCTCTCCGAAAAATCCTATATAGATAAGGTGTTAAAGCGATATGGGATGGAGAATTATTCTCCTAATTCAACACCCATATCAAATGGTGACAAACTGAGCCTAAAGGATTGTCCACAAGATGATATTGACAAAGCACAGATGAGTGCTTATCCATATGCATCAGTTGTTGGCAGCTTGCAGTACGCGCATACATGTTCTCGACCAAATATTTCTTTTGCAGTAGGGGTGCTTGGCAGATTTCAGTCTAACCCAGGTTTACCCCATTGGAAGGCTGCCAAGAAAGTCTTGCGGTACTTGCAAGGGACAAAAGACTATATGTTGATGTATCATAAAGTTGATCACCTCGAGGTCATTGGCTACTCAGATGCAAACTTAGGAGGATTCCTTAATAGTAGAAAGTCTACTACTAGGTACGTCTTCTTACTTGCTGGGGGTGCGATCTCTTGGAGGAGTGGGAAGCAGACGACCACTGCTGCCTACACCATGAAAACAAAATTCATAGCATTATACGAGACTACCTCTCAGGCTATATGGTTAAAGAACTTCATATCACAGTTAAAGGTGGTTGATTCCATTGGGAAGTCACTGAAGGTCTACTGTGATAATGAAGCTGCAGTGTCCTTTTCAAACAACAACAAAAGTACTACGTCATGTAAGCATATGGAATTGAAGTATTTTGTTGTTAAAGAAAGGATGGAGAATCATTTAGTGCATATTGTTAATATTGGTACCAAAGAGATGATCGTTGATCCTCTTACTAAAGGGCTAGCACCGGGATTATATTTTGAACATGTAATGAGTATGAGTTTGTTAAACTCTTTTTGACATATGCATATAAATAAAGTGATCATTTTCAGTTCATGATTCTCATTATTTTTGTTGTTAATCTCATAAGAATTAGAGATTCAACTAAGGACCTATAGAATAGAATAAAAAGGTCATTCTATTCATCAAGTTATTCCCATAAGATTTTCTGGTTAAAGGGTTTATCGTCGAATTAAGAGGGAGAATGTTGGATTAACCACCATGATTTATGTGGTGGTTATCTACGATGTGGATTCATCCCCACATCTAGAATGACCGCTTCTGATAAACCAACATGGGATAATGGGGGAACGATTATGCTAACCGTTTTCATTACGTGCCCTATAAAAAAGGGGTTTCATAAGCAACCCAATATAGAGTGAAATACAGTGAAAATTAGTTTTTCACATACAGGGAAATACGAAAGAGGGTTTAGAATCTTACCTCTCCATTCAGAGTATTTCCATCCGGTTGCGGGAATCGGTCCTGCTCACCGACTGCATCTGGTAGCCTACGCTTGTGGAGGGCCGCAGTCCGGCTGAGGAGAAACCACATCCTCTGCTCTAGCCATCATCAAAATCAGTTTTCCCCTGCTCCAGTCGACCTCTACCTATAGCAGTTATACAATGACGACATCAGGTACTCCAGCCCCCTTGTTTTTCTGTTTTTACACAGATATAGTTTCTCCTGTGTATTTTTTCTATTTGTGCGCAGGCTGCCCATAAGGAAGACCCAACATGTAAAACTCTGTGGGTTGCCCCTCAATTCCCAGAGAACCTCCTGGTTCGTGTTGGTAAAGGGGCCCTCAAACTCTGGGTAGGGGAAGGCCTCCCTGTCCATGATATGAAGACTGGCCAACCCCTTGTGATCATGATGTGATAGAGTTAACTTAAAATAAGTAAGATGTTTTAAGAGCATATTTTGGTTCTTTGCTCCCTCGCATAGTCTTAGATCTGCCCTTTTGGATAAGCATTTTGGTATTTTTTTAATTGTTGCTATTATTATTATTTTTTGGAAAATGCTCATATTGTACGAATAATTTGACATGTTTTTTTAAAATTTTTATAATTTATGCTATTCTCTTTATGTCTAAAATCACAAATCTTGGGTGTTAAAATGATCATTTTAACCTTTGTATGTGAGGGCCTTCCGAGATATACTAATTTCCTCTGTGACAGACTTTATTACTGGTTTTTGACCCAAAAATTTAAAGATTTGCATGATTTTTTTGCCCACCTGCACTAAAAATTCAAAAAAATAATAAAAAAAGATAGAAAAATCGACATTTTAGCTTTCCAACGCCATCAAAATCACCTTGATCTGATGAGCAATTTGAGAGAAACATCCTCTAAAAGATAGACTTTTCAGATGTATCATACCCTATAACTAAAAGGTAGATTTACATAATTTTTTTTGCAGACATCGCGAAATTTGCATAAAATATATGCGAACCTCCTCATCCTCGTATAAAATATATGCAGACCTCCATATGCTCACATAAAAATATAAGTGAACATCCTCATTATCACATAAAATCTATGCGAACCTCCTCATCCTCTCATAAAATATATGCAAACCTTCTCATTCACGCATAAAATATATGTAAACCTTCTCATTCTCGCATAAAATATATGCGGACCTTCTCATCCACGTATAAATATATACGGACCTCATCATCCTCTCATAAAATATACCTTCTCATCCTCGCAAAAAAATTCTTGCGAATCTACTTTTTAGTTATATGGTGTGATACATTTAAAAAGTCTATCTTTCAAAAGTTTTTTTTTCCAACCGCTCATCAGATCAAGGTGATCTTGATGGCATTAGAAAGATAACGTCTCAATCTATCTCTATCCTTTTTACCATTTTATAAAATTTTGATGCAGTTAGTCAAAAAATAACATAAAACAGAAGAAAAAGGTGTAGCTGCACCTGTGCATTTCTTATTTTAGGAACTCATAAACAAGAACCCTAATGACTCTAAACACGCAAGTTTTCGATGTCGGATCAAAGAGATACATATATAAGAACATAGATTGTTCTGTAGAAAACAATCACATATTTGAGAGAACATTTGTATATATTTAAGAAGTATGCAAGTGAAAAGGGTAAAAAGGACTTTTGAACACCCAATAATTGTGATTTTGAACATTGAGAGAATAACAAAAATTATAGGGTGTTTAGAAAAATACATCATATTTATCGTCAATTACGATCATTTTTCGGTTATTTTTCTATGGTTCAAGGCAACTTCAACATGTTTTGAGTCGCTCTAACATATGATTTATGTATTAGTTTGATGAGGCCATGATTCTTTTTTTGAAAGAAAAATAAAATTATGAATTAACTCTCAAAATAAAAAGAATTACATCAGAGATTCTAAGTGATGTATCACTCAGGATGAGATGGAGATTACATTAGAGTTTTGGTAATAAGTGAGCTTCAACTCCATGAGGTTGAGTTTGTTAGCAAATCTTCAATGAAAATCTTATGAGAACCTTTTTTTTTAAGAAAAAATCAAAATAAAGTTTGGAGTAAAATGGATTTTTTTTTAAACATACAAAACAAAATTATGCTAAAGCAACAAAAAAATTGCAATAAACTAAAATTCTTACCGATATTTGTGACGATGGGTTGAACTTTGGAAAACATCTCCCTCTAAAGTATCCCATACCCATGCCTTGTAGTGGTATGCACGTCTAGACCCAAGCCAAATTCTGTCCACTAACACCTGAGGATTATCATTCTTGGCATCATGAGAAAAGTGTCAAGCATCTAATCGCGAGGCTCATGATGTAGAATGCTTAGTGAAATAATGAGTCTTCGTGTAATAATGGACAGGGAATCAACAATCTCACAATATTTTTAGCTTTCAAGGGTCGCGAGCCCCATGATTTTTCATCATCAAAAGAAAAAACAAAATCTCAATACATTTCCTATTGAGATTCACCTAAAACATGCATGATTTGTAAGCACAAAGACAAAAGCCACCATTTTTAGTGAAAAGGTTTCTTAATAAGGGTACCTTTGGTTGCATCTCATGTCATTCCATTGGATCAAATTTGGTTTGAACCTAGGTGGAATCAGACTTGGACCAGATTTTCGGGTATGGTATCAGATCTGGACCTGGGTCTAATCGAGTCTACAATAAGAGAAATTATACCCAAATTTGATAAAAACTACATGAACGAGACCCGAACTATACCCGATAAAATAATATTTTTTATCATTTTTACATTAAAAAATTATGGGTCTTAATCAAAACTCAGGTCGGGTTTGGGTCCAGTATAACATTTCATAAACTATACCCGAGTCCATGTATTAATTATACCTTTGGGTCTGGACCCAAATCTTAATCAGGTCTTCTTATTTGTCATTATACCCGGACCCTATAGGATTTAGTCCAGGTCATGTCGGGGTAGATCAGACATGTTGACATCTTTAGATTTCATATATTTAGAAAGTGAATCTCATTTGAAGAGTATCAAAAAATAATTAAACATAAAACTTTTTTGACTCAAAACTCAAAAGGTAAACCTCATAAAAAGTGAGTTGACACAAACTCCAAAAGTGAATTTTAAAAAGTGAATTTCATTTGTGTGAGATTCACTTTCTCATGAGGTGTTATGAGATTTTGAAAGTGAATCTCTTTTGTATAGTATTTTCACTCTTCAAAAAACACAACCAAATGTACTCTAAGGGCACGTTTGGAAGTGGGAAAATTGTAGAAAAAGTGAAACAAAATAAAAAAATCATACAATTTTTCTGACCCTTTCAAATGAGAGAGACTTTTTCGCTGAGAGAGTTTTTCTAAAAAATACACTTTTTGATAAGAAACATTTCTCCATTAGGAGGAGTGGAGGAATGCTCTAAGAAATTTTTGTAGCCCCTCTCACCACCACTACCACCATCACCCACTTCTCAAAAAACCACCCTCATGATTTTTTACCATGCATCACCACCATTCATCTCACCACTACCACTACCACCCGCCATCATCCACCTCTCGAAAAACTGTACCGGAAAAGCTCTACCACCACCCCCTTCTTCCTCTTTCTCATTTTTTAAGATTTTTCATTTTATTTTTTTCATACTACCCAAACAAGGGAAAATTTTAATTTTAAAAAATATATCATGTCAAAACTTCTTGTAAGCACAAGTTTCTTTCTTTTTAGAGTTTTTCTTGCTTCCAAACATGCCCTAAAGAAAGAAAGACAACTTTTTGTAATTGGGTTTTCTCTCTCAGAAGAGGATGATGCAAATAAATTGGAGAGCCAAAAAGATTAATTCTTTGATAATGTATTATGAGACTGGCTTTCATAAAAAGTATTTATATGTTGGGGCCTTGGGGGTTGAATGAGACATCTGAATAGTTTGGTCGCACTATCATAATCAGAGTCGTTTTGGGTTTAACTTGTAAAACTATGTTTGTCACGGCTTATTTCTGGCAAGCCTCTCTTCTCCTTCGCTCTCTTGCACTCTTTATACTCAAAGCTTCTGCAGCGGCAAGCGAATGACCGGGGAGGCTTACGGCGGTAATGAAGAACTGTGGTGCTCTGTTAAAGCAATAGGCCGTGTCAATGTTAGTGTCAGCTATAATACTTAAAGCAAAAACCTCATCAGAAACAAAATGTGGAGATGCAAGTTTGCTTCATAAGAAATCATGGTCTACTAGCAGTGGGGTGCTAACATGGAATTCAATCATATCTTTGGATTCAATTCAACCCGTTACTTTCTTATATCAACATCAATATATAATTTGAATACGTATTGGGGTCAGATTCAACACACGTTTGTTTCGTCCCCCATGAAAATGATTCCCTCTTAAATGTGAGAATGATTCACATTTTGAGAAGTCCAGATCATTCAGGTGGAGGAGCCAAGCAAACGTACCATCAGACCTAATTGATTCTAGGTCTTGAATTTGGAAAAATGACCATACTGTACGAAAATACATTACACTTAGGGGGTGTCAACAGGCCTGGTTTACCCGGACCCGACCCAAACCAAACCCTATAAGGTCCGGGTATGGTGATAAATAAGAAGACCAGAGTCCGAACCTGAAGGTCCGATTAATACATGAACCCCGATATAGTTTGTGAAATTTTATACCAGACCCGGACCCGACTCGAGTTTTGATTAAGACCCGCAAATTTTCAATGTAAAAATGATAAAAAATATGGTTTTACCAGGTATAGTCTTGGGTTTGGATCCAATTAGACCTAAGTCTGAACCCAATACCATACCCAAAAATTTGGTCCAAATCTAGTTCCACCTGGATCCAAACCAAACCCGACCCGTTGACACCCTTAATTGCACCTGATCATCCTTCGATGACCCCAAGGGTTTTAACTGCTTGGGGGTGAGCCATACGGCAGAGCGTCATCTGTCCTGGGCCCCACCACCTGAACCGTGGTTTTTCCTTGATATATATATATATATATATATATATATATATATATATATATATATATATATATATATATATATATATATATATAAAAAGTTGGCGTCCCCTTGTTTGTGAATGCTTGTAAATGGCCTTGAGGTTGGTGATGTTAATCATATTGAATTTTGGTAGAGTAACGCAGCGATGACTACGCATATTGATGATTAAATTAGCTTTAAGAAAGTGACTGGAAGTTTCTCAATTATAAGGTTTTAGATCCTTAAGTTATATTTATATGCATCACATTTCTTTCAAAAAAAAAAAAAAAGTGACCAGCATCACGCTGACTTTGAGCAGAACATGCTGACATAATAAATTTTTTTGGACAGGAGTAGTAGGTTTTTATTTGTTTAGCGATATATTTATGCGTTGTTGTGTTATCCATACTCATAATATATATTAGAATCCTTAATCTTGTAATATATTGAGGTAATGTAAAACTAAATATATGAAAGTAAAATAAAAAAAAATGATAGAGAAAAAAAAGTCAACAAAGAGTCAATACCTTGTTGGCTTGCTTTAAAATTGAGTAATGCATCTCTACTTATTGGGCTTGCAGAATAAATAGCGAACTAGTCAAAACATGTGGTAACTACCATAGTGACAAATATCGCAAAAAATTGATGAAAATCTTGCTATAATATCGCAAAAAAATGCATGAAAGTTTTAAAAGGTAATTTTTTTGCAAGATTTTCAAAATATCGCAAGATTTATGAGAAAACATAAATACCATGATTTAAACACGATATTTATGTTTTAAATGGCTATTCATCACAAAAAATCATGTATTTTTATTTTTAAATAATTTTTATTAATATTTTTTATAAAAAATAATTTATATATTTTTTAATTAAATTTTTTATTGCCGAGATTTTGCAAAAAAAATGTGAGATTTATGGAAATTTTTTAATTTCTCACAAGTTTTTGAAAAATGAAAAATTGCCAAAAACGTTTGTCACTATGCTAACTACTATTGTTTCCAACAGGTGTTGCACAAAGTGAATCATCCTGATCAATGTTGTCAGTATCAGCATCGACCCTGAATCGTTTGGCCAACGATTTAGGTGAATCAGCTGGAACCGATTCTCAAGTGAATCGTTTCTGAATCTGCTAAAAAAAACTAAAAAATTATTTCATGTCAATCAAAATGTGACACATTTTAAAATAATATTAAAAATTATTTTTAAGCATTTTTATATTTATTTAAAAAACAATAAATTCAGGTGTCTATTTTCTGCGGATACAATGCATATTGGCCATACACACCGATACTGACAACATTGATCCTGATTCCTACTTTACAATGAAATTGGATCAAGTCACTGGGAGTCCAACTTATGCCCGTGTCGTGTCTCCTTGTATGCTATAGTTAATGAGAAACTGCACAAAAATGGTGTGGCCAATGTCCTCCAATGTCATTCATCCATGACTAACAGAATCCAATCACTGTCTACATTTTAGATGAGTCTCACAATTTTTTTAAAGTCATTCATACTTTAGATCAATGTTGTCAGTATCGGAATCGGACCTGCATCTTTTGGGGGGCGATACCAATTCTCATGTGAATCTTTCTGAATCGGCCAAAAAATAATTAAAAAGATATTACATGTCAACCAGAACATTACACATGTTAAAGCCATTAAAATAATATTAAAAAATAATTTTAAGTTATTTTTTTACATTTATTAAAAAATAACCTATTCAGGTCAGTATCAATTTTTGGGCCACGCAAATTTAAAATCCAAGGATCTAAGAATTACCACTTAGATGCCTGATTTATGGCCCTATGTTAAAAGGGTGCGGTTGTATAATGGGACTGAACTAGGGATGGCAATGGACCAGGGCGGGGGACAGGGTCTCCACCCGCCCCGTCTCAAGATTAGAACCTCCATCCTCGCACGGGGATGGATTTTAACCTCCACCCCGCCTTCATCCCCGTTTCATGTCCTCCATCCCTGGTTCAAACAGGGATGAGGTGGGGCGGGCCCCCGTTTCCCCGTAGTCTATTGCCATCCTTTAGAAGGACTGGGGATGGGGCGGGGCTAGGCGGGGATCATGGCGGGGCGGGGAAAAGTGTAAGTCCATCCCCGAACGGGGATGGATTTTAACCTTCGTCCCTGCCTCCATCCCCGTTTCATACCCTTCATCCCCGGTCCAAACGGGGTGAGGCCGGGTCCCGCTTTCCCCTGGTCCACTGCCATCCCTAGATTGAACACATGTAACGGAGTGGGGCACCACATGGCACAACTAAAAAACCCTACCCTACAAAACAAACTAAAAAACCAAAAAAAAAAAAATCTGGCCAATAAGTGATGAATTTCATGGGCTTTTGTAATCTCAAACATAGTGACAAAAGTCAAAAACAACAAAATCTCTGGCAAGCAAAAAACTCCGGAGATTTTAAAATTTTTCATAAATCTTGCATTTTTGGCAAAATCTTGAGAATAAAAAATAATTTTAAAAATATAAAAAATTTAAATTTTATAAGAAAATATAAATAAAACATATTTAAAAATAAAAATCTCAGGGGTTTTCATGATAAATATCTTTTAAAAATATAAATATCACGATATTTGTCACGGTTTGAAATTCTCGCAAGAAATTTTTGTTTTAAACTTTCAAGCAATTTCTCCCAATATATCAGCAAGATTTTTATAAATCTTGCGATATTTGTCACAGAGATCTCAAACTGGGGTTTTGGGATCCCCATTTGGATGAAAGTCAGACCGGAGACCTAAAACCGTGTCTACACAGTATTCAACCATGGGGGTGTCAACGGGTTGGATTCAGGCCAGAGTTGGATGGGAAAAGATAAAACTGAATCCAGCTCCAACTAGTCTAAAACCTGATATTTACACTCAATCGGATTTGAATCTTAGTTAGATTTGAGTGTTAATTGAATTCAGATTTGGATTTTAATGAAAAATTAATACTGAATCCCAATCCAAATTTTTAATCAGATCTGAATTTAGCTACAGAATCTGACTGATCAGGTCAGATATCAGGTTACATTCGACTCGTAGACATCCCTAACCGTGGGCTAAGATGGAGCAACAACCATGGTGTCTAATGTTGTGCATCCCACTTCCTCTCTGTCTCTCATTCTTCAACAATATATTTTGAATAGAAACAGTAGAATTTCACTAAAATTTTCTATTTTTCCATGCATGCTCAACCATGCAGAGAAAAGTTTATGAAAAAAAAGTCCAGATAATTAAAGTTGTCTCGGAGAAGCAATCAAGTGGCCTATCAATGTTTGTTGCATAGTGAAATTAAAAATGGCAAAATCTTGTTTTTCAAAAACTCGTGAGAATTTGAATTTTTTTAATAAATCTTTCATTTTTTGGCAAAATCTCGGCAATAAAAAATTAAACTAAAAAATATAAAAATTAATGTTTATAAGAAAATATTAATAAAAATTATTTAAAAATAAAAATACACAATTTTTCATGATAAATAGCCGTTTAAAACGTAAATATCACATTTAAATCATAGTGTTTATTTTTTTCATAAATCTCGCACTATTTTGAGAATATTGCGAGAAATTGCCGTTTTAAACTTTCAGGCAATTTCTTGCGATATTATAGCAAGATTTTCATAAAGCTCACGATATTTGTCACTATGGGCTGTTGTAATGTGGCATTCTTTACAACCAAATTTTGCCTCGTCAATCCATAAGGATATGTTTGATTGCTTATCCAAGATTGGATAAAATGAATAAAAAAGATGGAACATCTGTTCCAAGTCGAACGTTTGTTTGAACTGTACTGAAATGCTATGTTCCAAATGTCCGACGATGTGAGGACAACTTGGACAGTCATGGATAATGGGTCAAATTACTTTGTTTTGTATTGTATGACCCAATCTGTCCACCATTTTACATGTTTTAACAAGTTTACTATAGTTTTTTTGCTCGGATATGAACCCAATTACGAAATTATGTCTAAAATCATGAATTTTTGCCCTGAAAATGGATTTGGAATTGGATTTTTGCCCAAAATATGAATTTTTGCCATGAATATAAATCTCAAATTGGATTTTTGCTCCGAATATAGATCTCAAAATGGATTTTTGCCTCGAATATGAATTTTCAGTAAAGATAACCGACCGGCCTGAGATAAGCTAAAAAAGAACTGCACCAAAGTTATAAGTAAGGATATGTATGAAGGAGTAGGGATGTTCTCTGGTGGACAATGATGAAGAAAAGTGTTTCTCTCAAGTACATTAGTATAATTAAGGATATGTATGAATGAGTAGTAACCAATGTCCGTACTTGTGGAGGGGTGACAACCAATTTTCCTATAACAGTTGGGTTACATCAAGGATCTGCTTTAAGCCCTTTCCTATTTGCTATAGTGATGGATGAGCTTACGAGATCAATTCAAGAAAATGTGTCGTGGTGTATGTTGTTTGCTGATGATATTGTTTTGATTGATGAGTCTAGAGCTGGAGTTAATGCTAAGTTAGAATTATGGAGACAGACATTGGAAGCAAGAGGTTTTAAGTTGAGTAAGAGTAAGACAAAATACATGGAATGCCGATTTAGTAAGCAACGAAGTAGTGATGGGAGTGTAGTGAAGCTTGGTGAGCAAGAAATACCAGTGGATGATTGTTTCAAATATTTGGGATCTATCATTTCAAAAGTATGGAGAAATTGATGGAGATGTAAATCATAGGATAAAGGTTGTGTGGATGAAATGGAAAAGTGTAACTGGAGTGTTGTGCGATCGTAGAATGCTATTGCGGTTGAAGGGAAAGTTTTATAGGACGACTATTAGGCCCGCTTAACTATATGGTACGGAATGTTGGGCTGCCAAGAGACATCATATTCAAAAAATGAGTGTAGCTGAGATGCGTATGCTGAGATGGATGTGTGGAAATACAATAAAAGATAAGATTCAGAACGAGGAGATACGTAAGAAGGTAGGCGTTGCACCCATTGAAAATAAGATGAGAGAGAATCGTTTACGGTGGTTTGGACATATTCGACGAAGGCCTAATGATGCTCCAGTTAGAAGGATGGAGAAATGGGAAAATATATTAGTTAAAAGAGGTCGGAGTAGGCCTAGGAAGACATGGATGGAGGTGATAGGAAAGGATATGAATGCTTTGAACCTCACCAAGGATATGGCATTGGATAGAAATGATTGGAGGAGAAGGATTCATGTGGAAGACCCAGAATGATTTTATTTTTTGGTTCATATCGCCGACCCCAATTGTTTTGGGATGAAGGCATAGTTGTTGTTGTTGTTGTTGGAATCTCCAAAAACCACACCAAATTTAAACAGTTGCTGTGGGAAGTATGGTTAGCTTGCCAGATTTGATGAAAGGTTGCGGGTTCGAAAGTAAAGGTATCTACAAACTGAAGATGAGCTAATAGATTCTCTAGAATCTACATTTCCTCCACAAAACAATAGCAAGACAACTCAGCCAGAAGTGAATCACAAAATTGAAGAGAACAACATGAGTTGTTTCCATGATGTGATGATGCTTATTTCTGCTTTATTATTTTGTTGAGTAGTTTAAGAATGGAATGCTCATAAGATGTTTGCTAGAATGGAGGACTGAAGATTACATGGTGTTTACTTTCTCCACATGTCAGATTTAATATATTAGCAACTGTGATTAGATGATGGAAATGTCATTAATATGCATGTAGAAAATAACTAAAAAATATTTCATTCTGTTGCTACTCTGAAGATATCCATGTAACACAAAAAAAATCAATAAATGGTCTGTGATGGAAGCCAACTTATTATTGCCAAGTCTTAGGAATAAGCCCCTGCACATCAATATGAGCAAAAGCAAAAGGAATAAGCCCTACACATGTTTATGTCAAGCAAAGTTCAGTACATACAAAATATAAAGCATGGGTATTATTTTTGGCTCACCATTGTTCTTCATACAATACAAGTGGAGGGTTCTGCTAAAATATAAAGATGGTAATGCAGAAAGTATTGAAAGATTCTTAAATAGTATCAGTATTTGGCAGCAACCAGATGCACCTACACTGACACCAGACAAGTACTAGCTTCAAACTGGGCATGCAGCAAAATTTGAAGCACCTATTATATTCATTTTAATTCATGAAGCATGGGTATTATTTTTGGCTCACCATTGTTCTTCATACAATACAAGTGGAGGGTTCTGCTAAAATATAAAGATGGTAATGCAGAAAGTATTGAAAGATTCTTAAATAGTATCAGTATTTGGCAGCAACCAGATGCACCTACACTGGCACCAGACAAGTACTAGCTTCAAACTGGGCATGCAACAAAATTTGAAGCACCTATGCTGAATAGCCATTTTGGGGGATCATTTTTCTGCATGCTATGTGCATCTGATGGGCCTTTGTTGATGATCTAGTATGCTGGTACACTCAAAACAAAAAATTACCAGTATCATGCTTAAGATTAGAAGGAATAGCTTTGCTGACCTGATCAGCGCAGTTGCTCTTGTGTTAACATGCATGACAGTTACAAGGGAAAGAGATTGGCTGACAAATGAAAATATGTTATCGTTAAGTTGTCGAAGCTCCAAACTTGAGATGAAGGGAATTCCATCTGTGTTTTTTACCAGGCATATGTACATGGAAGTTGATGTAGCTTTGGTGGTGATCTCAGTTGAACGAATGTGAGATGAGTTATCAAGCTTGACTGTATACCAAAGATCAACACCCATGTAGAGATCAAATGTCGGCAGTGTGTTCTTCCCATCATAATTTCCATACATGAAGGAAGCTCGAACCAAGTACCTTTTACCCCTGGTTACTGGTCAAATTGTGACAGTTTCTGTTGTAAACTGAAAAGCTTCTTAGTGTATTAGATCGTTGAGTTGCTGAGAAAAGCAGAACTGGCATGTTTATTGACACCAGTGTCGATGTACTCATCGTCTGGAACATATAATAAACCAATTTCATTGGTTGAGCTAGAATTTTTGGGCAGTCCACAGTCAGCATTGATGAATCCTGCAATAAGTTTGATCGATTTGTTAATAGTTCTATGTTTTGACAGATTTTTTGGGTTCTCATGCATATTATATACAGATTGTATTGTCAGACCTTTAAAAAAATCATGGTTTTCTTTGGTGTGTGCAGTAACTTTACATTAAAAGAAATCATCATTCAAATGGTTCTATGATAAAACCCTATTAATTTCAAGATAAAATTCATTTTCTGGAGGTACTCAGATACTTCTCGCATGCATTTCTCAGCATTCAAAGAATGCTAAAATTGCAAAACTCTTTGATTCTAAATTGATGAATCATTTTTTTCTTTCAAATTATGAATTTCCATTACAAATCATCATTGACTTCCTATTTACTTTTCATGCATCAAAATAACATTTTCTTTTCTTTCTTCCAGCCCAGGCTAAATTTTCTCCACATAACAAATATGTTGTTTGGGATTCTCTGGAGGAAACTAAACTAGCTGTAGGACGAACAGGAATAAATTAAAGATGAAAACAAAATATGATACCTAAATTTCAATAGAACAAAGTATCTTGAAAAAAAAAAGGTAATCATACAGAATCAGAGGATCTGGGCATGAGAGAAAG
The DNA here is from genome assembly GCF_984573655.1 of Nuphar pumila. Lineage (NCBI taxonomy): Eukaryota > Viridiplantae > Streptophyta > Magnoliopsida > Nymphaeales > Nymphaeaceae > Nuphar > Nuphar pumila. Next base: position 68,219,754 of record NC_143261.1, on the reverse strand, counting down.
AGATTACGATTTGTACCAGCCGGCCGTAGATGGCAATGGCGAAATCTAAGCGAACACAGAAATGGATGCGTTCACCGAGTTGCCGCCTGGACCTCCGTCCGTCAATCTTAATGAGGGCAGAGGCGAAGTGGTTGCCAAGGCTATTGGCCACCGGCAGATCGGCAACGACCAGGTGATCAAGGTAGGCCACCGTCACTCCACTCTCGGGAGGCGGTAGAAATGGCTTCCCTGTCTACCCACTCCCTCTCCAAAGGGGCCGAACCACCGGACGACCCTTTATTCAGCTGGATCTGAAGCATCGCTCTGGTTTCATCCAACCCTAAATAAAACCATTTCGAGGGAAGGCTATTACGAGGATAGCGTCCTGCAATCGCCAGACGACGGTGATGAACAGACTCTCCCGGCGCCGGTGATGAACAGCCACCACCATCATCGCCTCCGCTCGTCCGCTGGCTGCACAAGAGAGAGGAGGTCGGGTGCGCTCGTCGTGAAACAGTTAAATCTGTTCCTCCTGTACCTGTCATTTTCATAACAGGGGAGGAGGTAGAACAAAAATAACATGTTTTTATGAACACGGCAGACGACGTTCCACACGTCCGCCGCGTCCCACGTTTGTTAAAAAATCTTTTTGTATTTTTTGTCCCGCGCGACGCGCAGGACGTGCTATCAAAGTTGCTTCACCCACCACATGCAAGCTGCTTCACGCCCACCTATTAGCATAAACTAAGTCGTGTTTTTACAGCCATGTCATGGATAATTTCAAACATAACCAATAAAAAAGTCAGAAGTGTGATTGTGACCTTCATTAAACTGAAAATTTCCAATCTTAAGCATGATTAAAAGTAATAATAATTGTTATACTCCACTGTAAGCTAACGACAATAGACAATACTAATCTAGCTGTTATAGCTTTAACCACTGGACTAAAGGTTTCATAATAGTCCACACTTGATTATACCTTTTGGCCACCGGGAGAGCCTTGTACCAGGCAATAATTAAAGCCATCAGCATGCCTCTTTAATTATACGATATATCCATTTACAGCACATGGCAGTCTGACCTTACTAAGCAAGAACTATGTTTTAGGTACAATTTCTATGGGGTGCATCGATCTCTTCCTGTATAGCTTTGACCCACTTATCATCATCATCTCTTTTGGCTTGCTGAAATGAATTAATCCTTTATTGAAAAACTCACTAAGCTAAGAAAACAAGGATGTTTAACTACACTAAAAAGTCTTGGCTTAAGGTACCATCCTGTGACCTTGTCACCATACGATGGGGAAACTGATCAGACACATCTACAATCAAATCATTACTAGTTGAGGTTTCTTTCTTCAAACACCGGTTTTGAACATCATTAGGACTAAGAAATGTGTAAGTAGTCACCTCAGTTCGAGACTCTTGAGTTTCAACCATGACGGGTTTAATAATCTCATTACCCAAACCTAACGGATTAAGCAACTCAGCAAGATCATAAGCACTTTATCACATACTGATTTGGTTTAGAAGGAACATTGGACAATCTGGGCTGATTTGACACACTATGCTGCCTTAGCTAATTTGACACTTCAACATCGGTAATTGATTTCTTAGACCCTCTATATATATATATATATATATATATATATATATATATATATATATATATATATATATATATATATATATATATATGCATCTTCATCAAATAACATGTGAAACAAAATACTTGTCCCATAACCAATGAAAACACATGCCTTGTCTTTAGCATCAAATTTATACTTCTGATATGTTACCCAAAGAGGATAGCATACACATCCAAGAACTTTGAGATGAAAATATATAGACCAGCACTTTACCAAACAACAATTAGAAAAGAGTTTTATAATTTAATCAGACTATAGGCAACTGATTTATATGAACAACAATCTTGAAAGCATAAAACCAGAACTTAGTTTCTAAAGAAGCATAAAACAACAAGCTCAAGCAGAACTTACTCTCCACAACACCATTTTGTTGTGGTGGTGTGATGTTATTCATTAAGAAATGTAAAAAAAAATATTGCTTAGAAATTTTCCCCCATTATCACTAATAAAGATTTTTATGCTTCTTTAAGTTGTTTTTTCATAATATTTTTTGAAAGTCTTAAAGTATTGGAAAGTGCCTGATTTTTTAACTAAAGAAAAAGTCCAAGAAAATATGGAATAATCATCAACAAGAAGCAAATAATACTTATATCCTTCTTTAAAAATCATTGGGGCTGACCCCACAAATCTGCATGCACAATCTCAAGTGAAAAATTATTAACTGAATTTTAAGCATTAAAAGGTAATCAGTGCATCTTACTCGGCATCAGCAAAAATCACTTCTCTCCATTGATCTACTCCTGTTTGTATGCAAGATTCATCTCCATCAACTTCCTTCTTTAATTAAAGGGCCATAAATACAATATGTTTTTACTAGAACTTCTTTGTAGCACAGTTTTGGTCTGCATATCCTTAACTCAAAATATCAACGATTATCTCTTGTGAACTTTGCAACATATAACAATTTTTTCTTTATAGCTGGAACTTCTAAAACCACGTTCAAAGTAAAAACTGAGTAAGAGCATATTACCTGTATGGATGAAAGGGAGATGTGAACCATTAACAACCATGATATCTTTGGATCTGTGGTACTCATTTTTGTTGTTCATGCCTTGTCCTTCAGCTATCATATGGTGGGTTGCATCGGGGTACCAATTAGGATCTTGTTTGAAGTTCATGGCCATGGCAGCAAAAGTTTTAGTGACGTTATAACACTGCTTCATAGTGTGATTTTTTCTTTCGTGGTATTGACAAGTGACCTGATTATCAGACCCTTGAACTTGATCCTTCGGATTTGATCTAAAATTCCGATCACCACTATTCTAATTATTCCTGACCATGCACCTTATCTTGATATCCTCCAAGTCCCCTTCCTTTTTTAGTGAAGAAGGTGGTAGAGGAAGCTTTCGCTTGAGAAGCAATATTGAGGTTCAACATATGTAGTAGTTTCTCTTAGTTTAAGAGCATGTCATAAATCTCATCAAAGGCAAGAAGTTTCTTAAGAGTTATTATTCAACACATGCTTCACCAAATCAATGTCATCTATTGGTTCTCCCACGGTGGCAAGAGAATTAGTTAAAAATTTTGCATTATTTAAATATTCTGTCATAGATTTATCATTCTTCATGATCTCATGCAAATCTTTCTTTAATTGGAAGATTCTCAAGCTTGAATAAGAGATATGATTTCTTTGGAGAAATCCAATCATCACAAGCAGTAGGTGCTCATATTATCTGAATCAGAAAAACCTCTGTAATCGTGGTCTTAATCTAGCTTAATGGAAGTTGGTCAGACCTTTTTCAAATCATATAATCTGGATTCAGCTTAGATTGATCTCCATCTTTCATAAATTGAGCAGGAGCATAATGAGAACTGTCAACAAACTTCACTAAATCTTGACTAAACACTACTGATTCAATCTGCGAGTGCCAAAGTAAATAATTGTTCTGATCCAGCTTTATTAAAACAAGGTTGGAGAATACATTCAATTAGATATGGCTTATTGGTTACATGGCAGCACCAACAGTGTTATCTGAACCTGCCATCTTAACACAATGGTCGACCCTTATAGCTCACGATCAAGACTGCACTACGAACCAACTTTAATTTAGAAAAGAGTGGGTCGAGCCTATTGGCTCCAATACCATAATAAGATCAAAAACATAGATTGAGAGCATACACACAAAACAGAATTTTAGAGTGTTCTGTTCAAGATGAACCTACATCCATTATTCCTTTCTTTGACACTCACACGAGATAGGTTTCTATTATTTAAATAGATGTTATATGCCAAGGCTTTACAACTGCTTTCTTGATTAGGATTCTTACTAGTTGAATTCTTCTTTTCTTTAGATACAAGTTTCATAGTTTTAGAAGGAACCATCTTCTCAATTTTGGAAGGGCATTATTGCATGATAAGACATTTCCCATAAATTCCCAACTCATCATTTTGATTCCAAACCTTCCTCAATTATAGAAACGAAGCTTGGATCATACACGGAATTGGATATCTTAATATTTTTTAGGGTTAACAATATTTTTACTTTTCAATGTGATGTGACTCATGTTGAATGATGCATGTATGACAACAGAATGAACTTGATAAAATTTTAAGAACAGTTAACCCATTGAAAAACTATTTCATAGAGGATGTACATGTCCACGATCAGGTAATCTGACTAAGACAATAAATCTTTATGAGTACAAGCATGTCCAAGATCAGGTAACCCGACTAGGGCAATAAATCTCTATGAAGATGTACATGTCCAACACCAGGTAACCCGGCTAGGGCAATAAATGTCTATGAAGATGTACATGTCTAACACCAGGTAATCCAATAGGGAACTTTTTTTCAAGATGCAGTAAATCTATGTGAGGATGAACATGTTAAAGGTAATGATTATGGTTGATTATGAAGATCACATGATCTTGTTAGGATAAAAAGTTGGGAAACTATGTATTTGACTTTACTTCAATTATTATAGCATGATTACATGTTGAACTCATATGTGAGAATCATACTCTTATCGAATATAGATTATAATATGAGGTTATGATTGAAATGAATATGAATGTATTGGTGAATGACACACTACTTCTATTTGGTCACTTTGAAAATGAATGCATTATGATTATCTGATTGATTTATATCGTGGATATCTGATTAGATGTATTGTGTTATCATTAAAATGATATATGTACTAGCTCTGTACAATCTCTATGTGTTCTGGTGTAGACCTACCAGGCTTTCACGAGTCAAACTTTTTTAATATGATTTCAAGTGAAGTATGACGTATAGCTATGGAGCGGATGCATGATGCAACGGTAGGTCAATGAGCCAGTTATTTTTCTTTTTCAAAAACTAAATTTTTGGATAAATATTATACTTGTTTTGAAAAAAATATTATTACTCATTTTGGATATGTACCACTCTGTTTATTTGAATCTAAGTATTTTAAATTAGTAATGTTAACTGCCTTAAATTCAATATTCTCACATTGTATGATTTGTAATCTGCTTGAGGTTTTAAACCAAAGATAAAAAGGTTTTTATTGATGATTTAAGAATTTTTTTTTATTTTTTATGCAATTTTAGGTTAAAAATCTTTGGGCATTACATCTACTGAGTAACATGGATCCTCTGCCAAGTATACATAATAGTCATCTATATACAAAGGAGGAGCATGTGATTTCTTATGACCACTAATTGTTTGAATAAAAGGAACATTTATGGTTGGTTCATTACCTGACTGAACATCGATCGATTCATATAAATCATCATAAATGAGATAATATGGATCATGATCATCATCTTCAAGAGCATCAATGTTATGATTTTGACCTTCTAGAAATTCAACATCCCTGGTTTCAATCAAACCCTTATTGGGATCATCAAACATGTATCCCTTAGACCCTTTTGGATATCCAATAAAAGTGCATCTAATGGATCTACTATCCAATTTATCTCTTGATGGATCCATAATCTTTACATGGGATATAGATCTCCATCTCCAAAGATGACTCAAATTTAGTTTTGAACCAGTCCATAACTCATAAGGGATAGAAATGACTGCTTTGTAGGAAATTCAATTTAAGATATACATAGTTGTGTAAATAGTTTCTCCCCAAAACACCTTAGGTAAAGATGCATGTGTTAACATGAAGCAAACCATATTTAAGAGCGATCTATTATATCTCTCATATACACCATTTTGTTGTGGTGTTCTAGGCATTGCAGTTTGTCTATCAATTTCATGCTCTCGACAATACTCGTAGAATTTATTTGAAGTGTATTCACCACCTCGATCAGATCTTAATATTTTGATCTTGCATCCAAGTTGATTTTCAACTTCTCGATGATATTTCTTGATTTTTTCAAATGCCTCAAACTTATGTGATATTAGGTAGATATATCTATATCTAGAAAAATCATCAATAAGGGTGATGAAATAAAGCATGTCTCTGTGTGTTTGAACCCTGAAAGGTTCACATATGTTAGTGCGAATTATCTCCAATAATTCAGATGCTCTAATCACTTCTTTTGAAAATGGTTTTCTTGTCATTTTTCATAAATACAGGCTTCACATTTACTAATGGATTTTTTATCAAAATCTAACAATATTCCTAATTAGCCATCTTTTTTTTTTTTTTTTTTAAACTGACATGACCCAATCTTTCATGCCAAACATTCACATCTATGGACAATGCATTATCCATGTAAGCAAAAGAAACAAATTCTTTATTCATTTTAGAAGTACTCAACTTAAACAAACCATGATCTTTGTCGAATATGCCCTCAAACTTAATTCAATGATGCTTACCCACGGTGATCTTATCAAGAACAAACTCGATCTCAAAGCCCTTCTTAGCTAGGGTCGGAACAAACACAAGGTTTGTTCTCATGAATGGCACATACAATACATTGGTCAGAATGACATTAGTGCCTAACACATTCAACTCATATGACCCAATTCCCATAACATCGCAATAGATGTTGTTTCTCATGTATACACGTTGTTCTCCAGGTCAAAATTCCTTAAGGTCCACCACTCTCTCTTTGGTCCTTTTAATGCAACAAGTAGCTCTAGAGTCCACCCATTATCCACTACAAGAAAACAAGTCATTTCTAACAATATTTATCGTCCACAATATATGATTTTTGGTAGCCAATCACATAAACAACGATAAATATCATCGCCCTCATTGCCGGCTTTTTATGGTCATTTATATTACTATTTTCGATAATATTTATATATCGTTGTCGTGTATCTAAAAATAAATTCGATGATATGATATAGTTGGTATAAAACAGTCAGCTCTAGAATGTCGTTAGTAATAGTAATTAAAGGCGATGATATTTATCGTCGGCTATACTAATTAAAGTCAACGATAAATATCGTTGCCTATATATTAAAAGTCGACTATAATTATCATCATATATATATTGAAAATGCATATATCTTCAAATAGCCGATGATAAATATCGTCAGTTATATTAAGAAAACCAACGATAAATATCATCGCTATTAACTTTGATATAGCCAATGATAAATATCATCGACAAAAGTCAATTTATATTTTTACTAACGCAAGTTTTACATGTAATCATGCAAATTTACATAAAACATTCACATAGTTTGATCGAAATCCGCTCAATTATAAAGAAAATTGCATGGAATCATGTGAATTTGCATAGAACTTCTGTATAGTTTGATAGAAATTTGCTCAATTAGAAAAAAAATGCATGAAATCGTGTGAATTTGCATAAAACCTTTGTATAGTTTGATGAAAAATCACTCAATTAAAAGAAAAATCACATGTAATCATGTGAATTTGTATAGAACTTCTACATAGTTTGATGAAAATTCATATAATTAGAAGGAAAATTACATTGATTCCTACAAATTTGCATAGAACTTCTGCATAGTTTGATGAAAATTTGCTTAATTATAAGGAAATGTGTATGGAATCATGTGAATTTTCATAAAAAACTTACATAGTTGAAAAGTTGCACAATTCTTGAAAAATTTGCATGGAATCATGTGAATTCCCTTATTCTTACATAAACTGCTATTCGATTATTACATCAATTATTACAGAAAAATATAACACTTCAAACTTCCATTTAAATTTTAAATTTCTCTGTTATTATAGAAATTGATCTTTAATTCAAATAACCCGGCATATACAATTAAAAATGATCCATAACAACAATTATTACAATAATTTTAATAATACATAATAAGAAGTTTCCTCGATAACCAGTAAAATGTAAGAATGTGCATTATATCCTTATTCACAAATATCTCATGTTTGCATAACAAAACTTTTTATTTTTGCTCAACCTAAATAGTAGAAACAAAAAATAAACTTTAATTGCTATAAACCCCAAATCATCAATCAAATACTAAAATACATCATGAACCTCTTTTCATTCACTTTTTTTCATCAAAGAAAAAACAAGGACAAAGAAAATGCATGCAAATCTAGGTAGAGAGTCTCCATGCATGTGTCCACACCTACATAAAAAAAATTGAACATGAGGATCTCAATGCAAATGCTGCAGGTTGTCTCCATTTTTTTGTGGTATAATGATGTGCATTAAAATCCATGTTTCTTTGTTCAATCTACAAATATTCAAAGTAGAGATGACCTCAAAAGATTCAATGAACATAGAACAATGAAAGAAAAATATAGATATCATACATTCCTTGGCCACAATGAGGACAAAAAATCCAAAAATGGTAAAATAAGAAAATAGAACCATGAGAAATTGTATGAGGAGGGGGTGAAACCCTTACTATGATCGGTGGAGTTGATGGATTACTCAAACTCCAAAAGATGGATGTGGTGATTGAGGGTGGAAATGAGGTCCTCTAGAGGAACGGAGGGCTCGAGATAAGAGAGAGATTAGTGGTGGCTAGATAGAGGTCGTTGGCACCAGCGATGGTGGTGGACGAAGGGAAAGTAAAAGGGAGAGAGAGGGTGAAGAGAAGAGAGATGTGAGGTTTTCGGGCGGGAATGAAAATAAAAAGGGAGGGAGGCCTCCTGCGCATGAAAATCTAAAATTTTAACACCAACGATGATATTTATCATCAGTTGTTTATTAAGAGTGATGATAATTATAGTCGGTTTTAGACTTATATTAACAATGATACTTATCATCAGTTTTAGAATTATAAGTTTTTTATTTTATTTTTTCTAAAATTTTACCATACAGATGTGATCTAGATGCATGGTCTTATATAAACAGACTCTTGGATCATCTGATTATGATGTATAAGAATTATCTTTTAAGGCTTGAAAATCAATGGCTTAGAATTTTTGTAAATATACAAGCATAAAAAATCATATTTCTTGATCCAATTACAGTGATTTAATAGTCGATTCCAAGCAAGTGGACCATGCCGAATGCATCTGTAGGGTTAGATTTGCAAAAAAGATTATAAAAATCTTGGTTCATACCAGTTTACATATTTTGTTAGTTTACATATTCCAATTTTCTTGATCTAGGGTAACTAAAATATGTAAACTGACATGCATCAAGATTTTTATAGGCTTTTTTTATTCTTTTCTAAAATTTCACCATACGGATGCGATATAGATGCATGGTTTTATAGAAACAGACTCCTTGATCATCCGATTATGATATATAAGAAGGATTTTTTAAGGCATGAAAATCAATGGCTCAGAATTTTTGTAAATATGCAAGCATAAATAATCATATTTTTTATCCGATTATGATGATCCAATAGTCGATTCCAAGCAAGTGGACCATGCTGAATGCATTTGTAGGGTTAGATTTGCAACAAAACCTATGAAAATCTTAGTTCATACCAGTTTACATATTTCAGTTTCTCTTTATCCAGGGTAACTAAAATATGTAAACTGGCATGCATTGATATTTTTATAGTTTTTTGTTTTTTTTTCTAAAATTTCACTATATGGATGCAATCTAGATGCATGGTTTTATATAAACAAACTCTTGGATCATCTGATTATGTATAACAAGGATCTTTAAAGGCTTGAAAATCAATGACTCGTAATTCTTATAAATATGCAAGCATAAAAAAACATATTTTTTATCTGATTACGGTGATCCAATATTTGATTCCAAGCAAATTAACCATGCCAAATGCATCTGCAGGATTAAATTTACAAAAAAAACTATGAAAATATCGGTTCATACTATTTTACATATTCTAGTTTCCTTTGATCTAGGGTAACTAAAATATGTAAACTGTCATGCACCAAAATTTTTATAGTTTTTTATATTTTTTTTCTAAAATTTTACTATACGGATGTGATCTAGATGCATGGTTTTATAGAAACAAACTCTCTTATCATCCAATTATGATATAGAAGAAGGATCTTTTAAGGCTTGAAAATCAATGGCTTAGAAATAATTAGCATATTGATGACGATAATTATCATTGTTAATAGATTACATATAATCAATATATTGATGACGCTAATTATTGTCATCAATAGATTATAAATAATCAGCGAGCAATGAATGTTTGTGAAAATCATTAAATATCGCATGAGTTGATGTAAAATTCATTTTTTTGTGAGAATTCTGTTATAGCGTGCATAATTCCATTATGGCATGCACAATTTTGTTATACCGTGTGTAATTCTGTTATAGTGTGTGGAATTCTTAAAATATTTTTTGTAAAATTTATCAAGATTTTTGCATGTTGTCAACTTATAACGATGCACAATTACGTTATAGTGTGCAAAATTCTGTTTTAGTATATATATATATATATAAGTGTACTATCGTAAGGGATTTTGCAAGGATTGTTGCAATTTTAGTAGTATATGCGCGAAAATCATAAGGGAGTTTTACAAGGATTGTCGAGAGCTTCACATCGGATATTGTATAATATTAGTGATTTCTGCGGAAACATTGTGCACATTTCATTTATAGTGATATTTGTTGTACAATATGATTATTTTTTTATTTAAAATCACTCATAGTTACTCAATGAGATAAATTATCCTGGTTATTTGTATTTTATTAATGATGATAATTATCATCATCAATATGTTGATTATTTTGTAATCTATGAATGATTATGTTAGTTTAAAGCCGATGACAAATATTGTCGGCTATATTATTTTAAGTTGATGATAATTTATCGTCGGTATAAGCAATATAGTTGATGATTTTTATTGTTGGCTATATCCATTTTTTTTTAACTAACATAGTCGACGATAAAAATCGTCGGTGATTTTTCTTATACCAATGATAATTATGGTCAGCTATGTGAGTTTCAAAATAAAAAAAGGGATATAGATAGTGATAAAATTTTCCGACTCTGTTTCTTATAGTGACGATAATTTACCATTAGCTATGTTAGTTTCAAAATTCAAAAAAATGAACATAGCCAATGATGAAAATCATTAGCTATATTGCTAATACCGACGATCAAGTATCGTCGCCTATGTTAGTTTAAAATCGATGATAATTATCATTATCTTGTAATTAGCAATGATTAATTATCGCCATAATTATAAAAGATTTTTAGTGATGATTAATTATCATTATAATTTCAAAATTGTCGATAATATCATCAACAATATTTCTGACCATCTTCTGTGTCTTCCTATTCATATTACCAACAAGATAAGAGTGACGATAAAATATCATCGATAATAGATATTTTCACTACGACATTATATATCGTCATGATCAAATTATTAGTGATAATGATAATTTATCATTGCTATTTTTTTGGTCGATAATGACATGTTTTCTTGTGGTGATCCTGGGATATCTTGATTGCAAACAATGTCAAGCTCTTCAAACTATTGTCATCCCTATTATTGCTTCTATTTTCGTTGATGTAGTTGCAAGATCATAATTTTTTCTTAATATGCCCAGGTTTCTCTCATTTAAAGCACTTGATCTTAGAGGCTTTTTCCTGCTTGGGCTACCAATAGTTCACTCTTTTGATCCTTTTTTAAATGAGTTTGTTTAATTGCTAATTTTGGTTGAAGCTCAGTCAAATCCAAGTTTTTGGAGTTAATCCTAAGAGCAGTTGTGCCTATTTTTCAATATGGAGGCAAACTATTCAGGATTATAGATATTTGCATATGATCATGAATGACATTTTCGGCAATTGCCAAATCCTTGGCCAGCACCAACATCTTATTTATATGGTTAACAACAATGTCACTTTTTGTCATCTTACAAGAATTACATTGCTCTAGAAGGAACTGGATATGAGTTTCTGATGTCGTGTCATATTTTGCTGCAATAGTAGAAAGCATGCTTAATCCTCAAAAACCCTAATGAGGTCATCCTCCATGTAAGCTAGCATGATGGTCCTTACAAGTAAATTATCTTTTTAAAATTTTTGATAATTAGTTTTGTTTTGTTTTTGTTACCTTATCACCTAGTTCGACCATTTATTTGTCCAACACATATTATATGCCTTCTAGGGGCAGGGCCAACTAAATTCTTCTTTTCCATGCAGAAAAATGGACATCATTTAACTTATCAATCGTTGTTAGTTCAGAAGCACAAAATTTGCTTGTCATTTTTTTTTGAATTATAATAATTTTACAAAAATTTGGTTGTTCTTTTTGCAATGATATTTTTAAAATATATTTTCAATAAAAACTTTGAAAAATCATCAACCAAAAGTAAAAAAATCGACTTTCCACTTTCGTGGCGAGTATGGGTCGAATCCACAGATTAAATCCAAATATTTCAATTTATTAATATGGTAAAATGTCTACAATAAAATAAACAACTACAATTAAGTTACACACTAAAAAAAAATTAACTAAAGCAAATCCTAAATTAGGTTGCTCAAGCCTTCTCGAGATCGCATGGTATTTTCGTCTTTTCACCACATATGCATTCACACTCTCAGCATGAATACACCTTTTGATCTGTAGTGAGCTTATCAACCTAAACAAAATAAAATCAAAAGTCAGTAATAAAATAACTACAATTAATGCAGAATCACAACTAATTCTAATTTTAAAAATACTACTAAAAACTAAATTGTAATTAAAATAAAAATAAACAAAATTGGAGATTCTAATTAAACCAACTAATGTATGGTAGACTAACTAAACTAACTACTGTAATTACATTAACTATTCTGTAGAAAAATATGAAAAATTACAGAAAACTAACTAATGAGTAAAATATCTGTTTTGCCCTCACTATAATGCACAAATCACCTTCTGATAGGTTTTCAAAATCAGGCAGTTTAAAGGACTAAATAGAATCCAAAAATGATGAAAATTATTTTGTTGGATTTCTAACACGTGCAGAAATCTTCCAAATTTTACAAAACTCAAAAATTCATCCGGGAACTCAAGATATAAGTGTTTCAAAATCAGTAAAAATCCAAAAATAGGCCTGTCCCAAAATTCCAAATTCTAAAAAACTAGTTTTTGCAAAACGTTTTAAAATCTGACCAAATCAACTTCGATTGAGCTGATTTTTGGTATGCAGGCTTCCAATCAGATGAAGAGAATGGAAGTGATGTTTCTAAAAAATTCACATAAAATAATGAGTGCAATATGCTACAATTTCTGGTTTAAAAATTCAATTCATTGTTAAATGAAAGCAATGTGATTCATGCACCTTGGATGTAAAACTCATGCAAAACAGACTTTATCAGACCTAAGTGCTAAAGCCAGTAATTAAGATTTGAATTAAACTAACTAAGCAAACCTAACATTAAACCTAAGTACTTGAGGACGTTAATGATAAATTAATTCTAAATCAAAGCTAAAATACACACAATTAACTACACTATCTTAAACTAAAACACAACTATGAGTTAGAATATCTAAACTAATGAAATTAACTAACCAAATGTACTTACTTTAAAACAAACTTTCTAACTTAACTTGAATTTAAAACTTGAAATTAAAATCAAACTATCTTAGATAAATTAAATCTACTTAAAATTAACTACACCTAATTAGGGCATGAGGGGGCAGGTTTGAATTTGCTTTAGGCTTAGAGGCTCACGCCCCCTAGGTGGACCCCACTAGGACTAATTACACTTTACAAAAATAAATGTTAATTCAAGCTAATAATTAAGAAAGCAATTAAAAACTATTACTAAACTAAATCACTATCGAAAAGGCAAGAAATAACTGAACTAAATGCAAAATGTCTACTAAGGCTATCTCATACCTTGCTTACATAATTCACAAATATGGATAATTCACAAATATGGCAACTATCTAAGAATTCAAAACAAACATGCAATTAAAACTTAAAGAAATAAACTAACTTACCTAAATTGACACCCTACACGAATTTTTGAAAACCTAATAACTAACCTTAATTAGGCCCAATCAAATAAAATCTGGAAAAATCTATGCTCAATTCAATTTAAAAGTCTAACCTGTGGATTAAACATGGAAGTTACACTAAGATCTAAGAAAGCAATGTAACCTAGCTAAAGTACTACTAGCATACCACATGATTTTTTTTTTAAAAAGAAAAAACTAAACACTAACTCTAGTTGCTATCTTTAGCCTATCATGCATTAATACTTACCCAAATTAACAATGACTCAAAATTTGGTAATTAATCTAAATATTCAAAGCATACAATGAACCTAAGGCTTAAAGAAAGTAAATAATTGACTTACCTAAAACACCTACACGGTTTTGAACATCTAAGGCAAGGTCAACACACACTAAACAAATGAAATGCAAAAAATGCAATGCTAGCCTAATAAGTTAATTCTGCCATCATACGTTGGACTAAGTCTAAATTACTCTAATATATTCAAATTCAGAATCTACTTAAGGATAAAAATGGAAAGCTACACTAAGACTTGAAAAAAAAATCAACTACTTAACTAAATTAGAGCACTATACGATTTTGACTAACCTAACCCCTAGATTCTAATTACAACAAATCAATCATCTAAAAATCAGGAAACTAAATTATACTAAATGCAAAGACACTTCACTTGTTAAACTTACACTACACGATTTTGAAATTGTAACCAAAAGGTCAATTCTTGCTAAAGAATATAATACAACGAAAATGGAAATGCTAACCTACGAATTATACCTACTCTACTCATGTCAATCATATAACACCTAATTTCCTAACAGTAACCTATTGTTAACATACTGTTAAAAATCAGACTTAAAGTTAATATGATTAAAATTAAGACCTAGTGAATTAATACTAACCTAATCGACTATGTTTAGACTAACAAATATGCATTACTACACTAACTCATTGGTCACAATTAATTCAAGTAATCAAATAAAATAAAATTTGATTTCCTTACTATTATCCTACTGTTAAACCAGACTTAATCAAATTATAAGTCAATTTTATGCCTAACTATAGAATTCTACTAGCATAACCAAATTAATGACCCTAGCAAGTTAACCCTGAATTAGTCGGCTAATCACAAATTGGACAATCAACAGTCGGGTCAGGTGCAGCTAGATCATGACCAGACCTAAAAAAAGTTATTAAAAAACCATAATGTAATTAACTATAAGAAAGATAAAAATTAAAAGAAAAAATATTTACAAAATTCACACTATTCTGTCGGTTATGCCTCAACAATTGAATACACTAGAAATTGGTTTCAATAAGCTAAATAGAAAATTAAGATCGGTTCTTGCTCATGCAAGAACTCGATCAAAACAGAATTTTTGAACAAAAATAAATTAAAATCTGAACTGACACGACACCCTAAAAGGCTCACTACAAGAAAAATGTGTATTAGCGATGGACTCTATCCATTGCAAACTCCATCGTTAACGTGTTTAGTGATGGATTAGCGACAGATAGCGTCTGTCACATAACCCTAGTCATTAAACTGTGGCAGAATTTATTTGTTGCCAATTCATCGCTACTTAGCGACGGATTAGCGGCAGATCATGTTTATCGTGAATCCGTCGCTAAATAGAGACTGATTTGGTTATGCGACAAAATTTAATCCATCGCTAATCTGTGACGAGGGATACGTATCCGTCGCTAATATCTGTTGCCAATTTGGCACCGAACATTAGCGATGACTTAAATTCCATCGCAAACCATCGACTGATTTAAATTAGCAATGGAGTAGCGACGAATAATATCTGTTGCTAATTTAAAAAAATATATAATTTTTTTTTTAATATTCTGAAACTCGAGAAAATTTTTTTGTTATACAAATCATATAACTTGCTTATAACAAACAAAGTACATATAAAAAATGCATATACAAGTGAAACAAATTTAACACAAATTCTAAGTTAAACAACTTTAACAACCAAATAGAGTCCTTGCCAAGTTATAATTAGTTACAAGTATGTCAAACAAATTAAACACATGAATCTAATCTTCGCCAAGATTCTGGGCATTATCCTCTTTATTTTCTCGATCTGCCCCTCCCTCCATGCCTCCATCAGCTCCTCTACGCTGATCATCTCCAGCATCCTACAAGAGAACCAAAATGTTAGTATTTATAAATAAAATATAATGAAATAAATTATATGCAATGCACCTAATCTAATGCAACAAAGTAAATGGCTGAATGACACATAGACTAGCAATAAACTGAAGGACATTAACAGAATTCAGATATGTATTCTAAGACTGGAAAAAAAAATTATAGTGATTCAATCATGCTAATATGTGTTCTAAGGTTGTCAAAGAATGTCACAGTGATTCACGCATGCATATATGGTTTATAAGGCTGTCAAATAAATGTGTTATGTATCACAAACATGCATATATGTGTTACAAGGCAGTTACAAAAACTTTCATAGTGATGAAATCATGCTTATATGTGTTCTAATATTGTCAAAAAACTTTCATAGTGATTCAATCATGCTCATATGTGTTCTAAGGTAGTAAAAAAACTTTCATATTGATTCAATTATGCATATATGTGTTCTAAGAAAAATTTTATAGTAATTCAATCATGCATATGTGTGTTCTAAGGCAGTAAAATAATTTTATAGTGATGAAAGCATGCTTGTATGTGTTTTAAGGTTGTCAAAAAACTTTCATAGTGATTCAATCATGCATATATGTGTTTTAAGGTTGTCAAAAAACTTTCATATTGATTTAATCATGCATATATGTGTTATAAGGCAGTCAAAAAACTTTCATATATGTTAATATCATGCTCATATGTGTTATAAGGTAGTCAAAAAACTTTCATAGTGATTCAATCATACTCATATGTATTCTAAGGTAGTAAAAAAACTTTATATGTGATTCAAATATGCGTAGCATGTTCTAAGGCAGTCAATTTTTTTTATAGTGATTCAATCATGCATATATATGTTATAAGGGATTAAAAAACTTTCATATATGCTAATACTAGGCTCATATGTGTTCTAAGGTTGTCATAGTGATGAAAGCATGCTTGTATGTGTTCTAAGGTTGTCAAAAAACTTTCATAGTAATTTAATCATGCATATATGTGTTATAAGACACTAAGAAAATTTTATAGTGATGAAATCATGCATATATGTGTCGTAAGGTTGTAAAAAAACTTTCATAGTGATTCAATCATGCGTATATGTGTTATAAGGGTGTCATAAAAATTGTATAGTGAATCAATCATGTATATATGTGTTCTAAAGGTGTCAAAAAAATTTATAGTGAGACAATCATGCATATATGTATTCAATCATGCATATACTAGCTTGAAATCTAACGACATGAAACAAATGACATGAATCTTTATACCTGACGGGCACCAGAGCTCATGTTGAATGCATACGAAGTTTCACTGTCCTGAAAAAAGTTGCATAACTCATTATGGACAATGTTGAGAATGACTTCATTTAAAAAGTACTACATTTTGTCCTCAAGACATTGACATACACCATCCCAAGACATACCATGGTCAATCGAACGTTGGGAGTTGATGCTGGCAGAAGAACTCTGAGAGCCATGGCGGCAGGAGGCAACGATTGTTGTGGTGTTCATGTTACTCCCAAACTCGAACACACGACCCTTTTTGGGTTCGCCGGTTGCAGTCACCCATGTTGCACGATCAAAAGGCGGATGCTGAGTGGAGTCATCGCCATATCGCTCTACCATTTGCTGCATATGACTTATACAAAGTAATGATTAAAATATGAATTAATAATTAAGAATTGCAATATTTATGATAACGTAATTCATAGTAACTTGTATATTACAATGTTTATTAATACAATAAATACATACCGGTGTCGCTCTCACCTTCTCTGATACAAAATCTTCCGTGCTCTTACATTTATGTGTTTCAACAAATACAGCCTTATAAGGCACAATGTCTCTTTTTTCTTCTTCCTGCAATGTTAAATGATAAAAAAATCAATTAATAAGTATGCAGAAATACTTACAAATTTGACTATATATATATTGATGAATTACCATTTTCTTCTGGTGGCTCCCAAAAGTCCTAGATCTACCTGTGTGTAGATGAGCATTGGGCATCTTCGCTCAGTTTTGTGTAGCCTTTGCTGAGCAATTTCAAAATTTATTGCTCGCCCACTTGTCGCACATGCCCTCCCAATAATTTCTCCTGATAGTAGAAGGCTCATGGCCCTTCCACTGCAGTGAATCATCTATCCCAACAACTATTTTTTTTGTTGCAGTCTTCATATTGTGCAGTTTGTCAGCAAATAGATTGGCAGTCACCTTCTGCCACACTACCCTCGCGTCTTTCTTCTCATTCGCAGTTGCAAAGTGATGGAAAGACTATAAATACTTTTAGAAAGTTAGCACACATGAGTATAACAAAAAATTAAATATGAAACACATTAGTTATAATAAACGATTGCATACCATGAATAAGGACATTAATTTGTCCAACACCTCCGTCGAGTACTCTTTCCATTGCATGACCGATCCTGGAAGATGCTACAGTAGTGACTTCCTAATTTCTCATATTACTTCTTGTTGTTTGAACCTCGCACTGCACATGAATTGATACACATTAACAATGGACTGTCGATATACACTATTTATAAGATAAATATTAGACAAGTGACATTGAAATACTTATGATCGACTATCGATATACACTATTTGAATGAGTCATCGTATGTCACACTGAGAAGACCATGCATCTGGCATTGTCTCGTGATGTGTATGAGTAGCTGGTGTAGGTGGGTCATGTGTAGGCGAAACATCACCTACAGAACAATGAGTTAGAAATTCAGACAATGCACATTTAAACTAATTAAGTATACAATTATTTAAATGATATACCTATCGAAGCATTACGTGAAGACGAAGGCCGAGTCTGCCTATCACTGAGCTGAGATCCTATAAAGACAATTAACAAGTAACAATATTTATATCAACATATAAGCAAAAATATAATGAATGCCTATATTTAAATATAACATAAAGACATTTACCTAATGTTGTCCCACGATCTCCACTTGGTCCTCGACCACTGTGCCCTCCACAAACCATATTCTAACAAATAAAAATGTTATTTAGATCAGTTACTACAACTTCTGATACGCATAATGTTCTAAAAAATCTACTCAACTTGGACAATACCCCCCATATAGGTTTGTCTAACATATGATAGAATGCTAGAGGTATCAACCGTTTCATAATAACATGACAATCATGACTCTTTAACCCATATAACTGTCCATCGTCTATCTTCACAGCCCGAGCAATGTTAGCGACGTATCCATCTGAAAATCTCAAATGTCTCAACCATTGACATACCTGCTTTACTTGATCTGGTCCAAGCATATACCTTGCCTTTGGTTTCAGTACTTTGCCATTGTATTTATTGAGTTCCAATTCTAGTCTTTTACATATTACTTTTAAATCCATATGGGCCTTCAGATTACCCTTCAATTTTCCTTTCATATTCATTACCGTATTAAACACATTATCAAACACATTTTTCTCTACATGCATCACATCCAAATTATGTCGTATCAATAAGGTCAATCAATATCGTAGTTCTCAAAATATAGATTTATTTGTCCAATTGTGATCCTTCATAAATCCAAGGAAGGGCGTCGCGCTACGGGCATCTGTCAGTCCACATGAAAAGAATCATAATCTTCTTAAAATCTATATGCCGGACAACCTTGTGGGTGAACCTTCCATTTCAATTGTGCCTAGTCGAAACACATTCTTTTGTTGTCGAAACAGATGGTTGCTAGGTAAAAATAGATGATGACAATCAAACCAGCACGATTTCCTTCCATGCGTCAATCTAAAAGATTTTGTATCCTCCATGCAGTACGGACATGCCAACCTCCAATGTGTGCTCCAACCAGATAACATACCATATGCAGAGAAGTCACTGATTGTCCATAGAACAACAACCGTCATATTGAAGTTTTATTTTTTGTGGGCATCGTACGTGAGAACATCGTCATCCCGCAATATTTTCAGTTCATCAATCAATGACCTTAAATATACATTAAGATTTTGGCCTGAAAAAGTCGGACCAAGGATTAATAGAGACAAGAAAAGATTTTGATGCTTCATACACAAGCTTGGAGGAAAGTTGTATGGGGTGACAAATACCGGCCAACACGAGTATGAGGTTGATCTACCCCCAAATGGATTAAATCTATCTGTATATAAACCTAGCGTAACATTTCTCACTTTCATTATGAACTTCTGATGAGTACGATCAAAGTACCTCCAAGCTTTCACGTCAACAAGATGTGTGATCTTATCTTCATCATGTCCAACTTTATTTGCATGCCATATCATTTGTTTAGCTGTCCTTGAAGACATATACAATCGTTGCAATCTAGGGGTGAGAGGGAAGTAGCAGAGTGACTTGTATGACACTTCTTTTGACCTCGTGCAACCATTTCTCCTTATCTTTGGCTTGAACCAAGGATGCCCATATGACGGACATGATCTGCTATTTTCTTGATCTTTGAAATACAACATGCTGTGATTTGGACAAGCATCTATCTTTTGATACCCCATACCTAGAGCATTGACCATAACCTTTACACGGTTGAGATTTTCTGGCAATTTCTCATCTTTGAGCAACATACTCTTCACAATAGAAAAAAGACGGTCAAAACAAGATTGACTCAAATTATACTCTGACTTCAAATTCAGTAGTTGAAGAACTGCAGACAAGATAGTGTGACTCTTGCAACCATTTCACAGTGGCTCATCAATATCTCTAAGTAAGTCATAAAATCTACTAGCTGCATTGTTTGTTGCTTCTTCCTCTACCCCAGTTGGTGCATCACTATGTCCCATAGGAGAACCCATTTATGCTCCTGCGACATAAAATATCAAATCCACATATGGATTATTGTGTACCACATCCACCCGTGCATCAAAATTATTCCAAAATTCTTCACCATGAAGCGTTCAATTCTGATAACCACTAACAAAACCCTTCCTGTCTAGGTGATGTCTAACGCCATGAGGTTTTACAAATCGATTGTTCTTACACATCGTGCAGGGACATCTAATCCGACCGGTGGGATCCACTGTACTGACACTTACCATTGCGAATTTAATAAAATTGTCAATACCATTCATATATTCATGCAACACTTCATTATCAACTATCCTACGATACATCGATTCACGGTTTGCAGTCATTTTGTCCTATAATGTTACAAATATTATCATCATTATTTAAAAGAGAATCTTAATAATGCTATAATGAAAAAAATATCTAATTTATTTATTAATTCTTGTTTGGTGATTGTTTGTGAGTAATTTTTTGTTTCGATTATTGCGTAAATTTTCTTTTCCTCTATACCACAAACATGCTTAACATAAAATGCAATTCCATGAATTTTTATGCATGCAATGATAATTCAATATTTTTGTGTGTAACACCATCACATCATATTTATACACATCATGAGTATATTTAGAAATATGAAATCATATTTCATAAAATGATACATTCATTTGAAGCATATTTTCATGATACAATTTCACATGTAAGGCATAATCAAATGAAAAATAACTTCATACAAGCATGGATATAGATACATCAAACATTGCAATACATTCAAACCATTCATATCAAAACAATGTCAAACATGTACCTCCAACAAACACACTCTAATATCCCGCTATCTACTAACATGCCTAACATGAAATATGTACTATAAAAATAAGAACACTTCTATTTTCATACATTAAAATCATGCTCAGCATGATCTACAAACTCCATCAAAGCAGTCCTAGATATCCACAACTAAGTGAGTGTGTGAACAGAAAAGTGTTGCATCCAAAAAATTAAATAACATGTGATGTGCTTACATCACTTACTCACCATAGGTATTTACCTGATTTGAATTGTTTTTGCCTTTGCATTTTTTTCTTATTCCTTTTTACATTGCATTTTTAGCCGCATGCGATGCTTAGCACTACGCATCGCACAATTAGCTCAACAACGTACCCGCAAAGCACAAATATATAAAACAATATAAGGAGGAGGCTCCACCCTTCCCTGGCGAAAAAGGAAACAGGAAGGGGTTGGAGTCCCTCCCTCGCATCCCGTAAGACAGGGAGGGGGCTCGACCCCTCCCTGGCGAAAAAAAAGGGAGGGAACTTGGCTACTCCCTCTCATTCTGTAAGACAGGGAGACAGGGAGGGGGAACAACCCCTCCTTGGCAAAAAAATTAATAGGGAGGGGGCTCAGCCCCTCCCTGGCGAAAAAAACACAGGAGGGGGCTGAGCCACTCCCTCGCATCTCGTAAGACTGGGAGGGGGCTCGACCCCTCCCTGGCAAAAAAAAAAAAATAGGGAAGGGGCTCGGCCCCTCCCTGGCAAAAAAAAAATAAAAGAGGGGGTCGATCCTCTTCCACACATCCCGTAAGACAGAGGGATAAGGAGGGGGCTCGACCACTCCCTGACGAAGAAAATGGGAGGGGCCTAGCCCCTCCAGCGCAACCCGTAAGACAGGGAGACAGGGAGGGGGCTCAACCCCTCCTCGATGAAAAAAGCATAGGGAGGGGGCCGAGCCCCTCCCTCGCATCCCGTAAGACAGGGAGGCTTGGCCCCTCCCTGGCGAAAAATGAAACAACTAACGATGCAACAGAAAGAGAGCGGGGAGTTGGGGGTTACCTGAGCCGAAGGGGGAGGTGTCACTGGGGAAAAGAGGTCGTCGGTCGAGGGAGCCTCCTGGAGAGCGAGGTCAGAGAGGGACAACGATGGGAAGATCATCGACACAGTCGCCGGTGGCTCTAGTCGTCGGTGGCCGCCGAAGAAATGAGAGGAGACACAGAGAGGGGGGTTCTCAGGGTCGTCGGGGTATCTGCCGGACATAGGGAGGAGGAGGTGGCCTGGGCGGTCGCTGGAGGGCGAGAGGTGGGCGGGGTGGTCACCAGAGGGTGGTAGGTGGCCAAGGCGGTGCCCGGGGCAAGCAGAGAGAGAGAGAGAGAGAGAGAGAGAGAGAGAGAGAGAGAGAGAGAGTTAATTTTGTGCCCTAGATGAGCATTTTACATAAAAAATTAGTGACAGATTCACGACAGAACAATTCCATCACCAACACCGATGATACTTAGCGACAAATTCACGACAGAAACATTCCGTCGCAAACACCATCGCTAATCATGGATGAAGTAGCAACGGGAAAAAGTCGTCGCTAAGTTACGACATAGTTTGTGATGAATGTAATTTCGTCGCTACTTTGCGATGGATTTGACGACAAAATTTTTTCATCGCAAATCCCATAACTAAATCAAATTTTAGGGATGGCTCATTTTCTCATGCTAATCCATCACAAAATTACGATGGATTATTTCCGTCGCAAATTTTTGTCGCTAATTGATGTTTTTCTTGTAGTGGCTGACTCATGACTGGTTAAACGACTAGACCCGACTATGCATGACTTGATTTAATCTAGAAGAAAAGGGATGAGCGAACAAACCTCAAAAGGTTGTCTGACGATCGAAGGGGGAGTAAGAGTGGTTAATGGAGGTTGCAATCACGCCCAACACGTCCTTGAAGGTCTGCATGGTGTCCTTTAGCTACTGCACCCATCCAGAAGTCGACTTAAGAAAGAGAACGAGGAAAAGAGGAAGAAGACCGCTTGGGGAAAGGATCGGTCAATCCTCGTTGGTGTAGACGACACATCAATGAGGAAAACTTTCTTAGGTCTACAACACCTGCAAGAAAACAACATATACAATTAAGGAAAAACATAAACAAAAAGTGAGGAAAGGAAAAGAAATGAAAAGGAAGAAGACACGCAAAGGAGGGCGTGTGAGAGAAAAGAAGAGAGAGAGGAAGGGAGGAAAGGAGGAGAGAGAAAGGTTGGGCGTCAACTCCAAACACTCCAAAAAAATATCAACCCCCTCTTTTTTTTGAACTATTTATACTCCAAACTATTGATTAATTCTAAAAACTACCTAATAGCTAAGTTATTTCCAACTAAATGCTAACATTAGCTAAGATTTACAACTACATACTTACATGCTTGATAACAAGGGGGTTTTCAGTAAAAACTCATGAAAAGTACTTTGGATCATGTGGATTTATAGATATATACTGTTTAGGTTCAAAACCAAAATAGATAGACATAATTAGTTATAACCATCCATGAAACTGTATTTGTAATAAAACGATCAAATAGAAGTACTTTACGACGATATCAAGAGTCAATCTTAAAATTTCAGCATCAATTATTTATTTATTTATCTTATAAGATGTAAAAAATAAAAGTTTCACGCCAAATCAAAGTACAACTGTTTCTCTTTATGTATTTCATATTTGAAATTGACAAGAGTAAATAAGCCCTCAAATATTTAGTATATATAGTTTGAGAAGAAGTAATACATATATTCCACTTTTTAGAGGGGTGGCATCCCATGTGGTAACCAGGGTCCCGTGTCAAGCTGAAGCCCATTTTCGAATCCCTCTGCCACATGGAGCGGCTGTTGTTCTGATAGTTCAGCAATATTCAAGCGACATGAGGGCAGCATATGATAATAAAGAAAACTCTTATTCTCATTCTAAAACTAAGAATTCAAATCAGCAAGCATACACACGTGTAGGGGGGCAATGGGCCGAGCAGCCCGATGAGCCAAGATGACCTAAACCTTCATGAGTCGGGTTTGGGCCAAGGTTTTAGGCTCGGGCCCATTACGTACCAGGCCAAAACCCAGCCTGTTATATACATGACCCGGGCCTGGCTGGCCCAATGAACCTGAGTTTATTATTTTTTAATAATATAATTTTTTTAAAAATTAACTATTGCATAGTAACTTGATAACTATTTACATATTTAGTTATATTAATTTTATGAAAACTAAAAAAATTAATTAATTGAGTTCATGGAAAGTTGAGAACTTGTTAATTATTACTGCTGACAAATAAATTTGGGTCATGCTGGCCAGACCCCGACCCGCTTCACATTGACCAGTTGGCCCAATAGGCCTGACCAAGGGCTGCTCTTCAAACCCCAGCCTATTAAGAACAGGGCCAAAACCTGGCCAGCTAGTAAATGGGTCTCAAATTAGAACCAGTAACCCACTAATCTGTAAATATTGATTCTAATTATACATTAATTAAATAGAAAAATAATAGAACCTTTATGTATCAATAGAGCTAATAAAAATCTGCATAGTACATGTCATCAAACATTCAATATCCAGGGTTTTTAACTGAGATATGCACTAAACTAGAACAACTAGCATGCAAATACCAAATAACCATGTGGCCAAAATAGAAATTTTGACACCTTTAGGGTTTTCAAGAAAATTAGTTGTACAGAGTTTTTAAGCATAAAAACAATTTTAATACACTATCGAGAGGGGTTCTATCTCGACCCTTCTCCTCAAAACGTAAGGTGAAGGCAGAGTTCCAGATGAACCCTTCTCCCTTTCACGCATCAGGCCAGAAGAAGGATCGTCACCATCGACCCTAACAACGACCAACACACACTGGTACGAGGGTATGCAGGGTCTCTCAGACATCCACCTGAGAAGATGAAGGCTTAAACAGAGTTTATGCAGTCCAAACAACGCAAAAAAGATTGCAGAAAACAATAATCGAGGAAACAAAATTTTTCTGTAGCAGATCAGCCGAACAAATAACTCCGCCTGTGTATAACTGTTTAGTTATACACTGCCGGTCCCAAGCCCGGATAAAGGAGGAGGGTTGCGGTAGGCCTGTGACAGCCAGCATAAAAACTTAGTCATACTCTATGAAAATGAACCAATATGAGAATTTCGTTGGGGCGTTCCCTACTGAGCGACGCGCTGTACTCTCTAGGCCCGGAGGCAATGATAAATGGGCAAGGGTTGCTAAGTCGTCGCCCAAAAGCGACGCGTCACACCGGCGCCCGGGTGTGGTGTCAAATAGGCAAGGGTTCCCTCACTTTGTTGGATGGGTGGGGGTAAAGAAGTTAGTCCAAGACCATAAAATTAGGTTAGCCAATTGGAACATAGGGTCTTTAACTGGTAAGTTAGTTGGTAGAGTTAGTAGATGTTATGTGTAGGAGAAAGATTGATATTTTATGTCCACAAGAGACCAAATGGGTAGGTGAGAAAGCAAAAGTGATAGAACCTTGGGGATATAAGATTTGGTATACAGGAATAAATAGGAATAGGAATGGAGTAGGGATTGTTATGAGTCGTCAGTTTATAGATAATGTAGTTGAGGTCCGTAGGAAGGGTGATAGAATTTTACTTATTAAATTAGTATTAGGTACGGATATTATTAATATTATTAGTGTTTATGCACCTCAAGTAGGTTTAAATGATTCCATTAAGCATGAATTTTGGGAAGATTTAGATGAAGTAGTACAAGGGATATCTTATGGAGAAAAGCTTTTCATCGGCGGTGACCTTAATGGACATGTAGGCATTAGTAGGGATGGATTTGAGAGTATCCATGGAGGCTATGGTATAGGAGAAAGAAATGAAAGTGGAGAAAGGATTTTAGATTTTTGTTTGTCCTATGATATGATCTTAGCAAACACTTGGTTTAGGAAGATGGAGTCTCACCTAGTAACATTTAAAAGTGGAGTTAATACGAGTCAAATAGATTTTTTCCTACTTAGAAAGAGAGATAGGGGTTGTTGCATCGATTGTAAGGTTATACCGGGAGAAAGTGTAGCTACACAACATAGAGTCTTAATTTTAGATCTTAGAATTAGACAATGCCGCAAAAGGGATAGACATAGGATAAATCCTAGAATTAAGTGGTGGGCACTAAAAGGAGCTAAACAAGGAATGTTTGTAGAGCAGGTAGTTAAGGAAGTTGATTGGTGTCTCGAGGAGGATTCAGAATCAATGTGGAATAAGATAGCGGGTGGCATGAGAAAAGTGGCTAAGGAGGTATTGAGTGAGTCTAAAGGCGGTGCACCACTAGGTAAGGATACATCATGGTGGAACGAGGATGTCAAATTAGCTATTAAGGTTAAAAGAGAGTGTTATAAAAATCTAAGTAAGAGTCGTGATAATGAAAATTTGGAGAAGTATATGATAGCAAAGAAGAAGCTAAAAAAGTAGTTCGAAACGCGAGGGCTAAGGTATATAAGGAGGTTTATGACAAGTTGGATACCAAAGAAGGCGAGAAGGATATTTATAGGCTTGCAAAGATGAGAGATAGGAAATCGAGGGATTTGGGTATGGTTAGATGTATCAAAGATGAAACGCAAAGGGTTTTAGTCAAAGATGAGGAGATTAAGGAGAGATGGAAAGATTATTTTGATAAGCTATTTAATGATAGTCATGCTCAAGATCTTGGAGACTTCTCCATTCCTTTTCATGAGATAAATCGTGACTTCATGCGCAAGATTCAAAAGAAAGAAATTGCAGAGGCTTTGAAGAAAATGAAATCAAGAAGGGCAGTTGGCCCAGATGGTATACCTATCGAGGCTTGGAAATGCTTGGGAGAGAAAGGTTTAGAATGGTTGACAAATCTTTTTAACTTGATTTGGCGAACAAATAAGATGCCTAATGAGTAGAGGAAGAGTACTTTGGTGCCTTTATATAAGAATAAGGGTGATATATAAGATTGCACAAACTATCGTGGTATAAAACTCATGAGTCATACTATGAAACTTTGGGAGAGGGTGATTGAGTCTAGGTTGAGGAAGGTTGTCATGATATCGGAGAATCAATTTGGTTTTATGCCTAAAAGATCAACTATGGAAGCTATACATCTTCTTAGACAACTTATTGAGAGAAATAGAGAGAGGAACAAAGATTTGCATATGGTTTTTATTGATTTGGAGAAGGCTTACGATAGAGTACCTAGGGACGTTCTCTGGTGGACAATGATGAAGAAAGGTGTTTCTCTCAAGTACATTAGTATAATTAAAGATATGTATGAAGGAGTAGTAACCAATGTCCGCACTTGTGGAGGGGTGACAACCAATTTTCCTATAACGGTTGGGTTACATCAAGGATCTGCTTTAAGCCCTTTCCTATTTGCTATAGTGATGGATGAGCTTACGAGATCAATTCAAGAAAATGTGTCGTGGTGTATGTTGTTTGCTGATGATATTGTTTTGATTGATGAGTCTAGAGCTGGGGTTAATGCTAAGTTAGAATTATGGAGACAGACATTGGAAGCAAGAGGTTTTAAGTTGAGTAAGAGTAAGACAGAATACATGGAATGTCGATTTAGTAAGCAATGAAGTAGTGATGGGAGTGTAGTGAAGCTTGGTGAGCACGAAATACCGGTGGATGATTCTTTCAAATATTTGGGATCTATCATTCAAAAGTATGGAGAAATTGATGGAGATGTAAATCATAGGATAAAGGTTGGGTGGATAAAATGGAAGAGTGCAACTGGAGTGTTGAAGGAAAAGTTTTATAGGACGACTATTAGGCCCGCTTTACTATATAGTACGGAATGTTGGGCTGCCAAGAGACATCATATTCAAAAAATGAGTGTAGCTGAGATGCGGATGCTGAGATGGATGTGTGGAAATACAATAAAAGATAAGATTCGGAACGAGGAGATACGTAAGAAGGTAGGCGTTGCACCCATTGAAAATAAGATGAGAGAGAATCGTTTACGGTGGTTTGGACATATTCGACGAAGGCCTAATGATGCTCCAGTTAGAAGGTTGGAGAAATGGAAAAGACTTGAATAGAGATGATAGGAAAGGATATGAATGCTTTGAACCTCACCCAGGACATGGCATTGGATAGAAATGATTGGAGGAAAAGGATTCATGTGGAAGACCCAAAATGAATTTCTTTTTTTGGTTCATATCGCTGACCCCAATTGTTTTGGGATGAAAGCGTAGTTGTTGTTGTAGATCAGCCGAACAAATGATGAGAAGACTAAAAGCCCTCTAAAAAACGCAGGAAAAAGTTACTTGGTATTGTGTGCAAATCCTGATTGCACACCAAAGCCTCAATCTTCGGATTAAGGGAAGAGATAAATGAACACTGTGTGCAGGAACCCTGCGGATACAAAGTGTTCGAGGGTATGCCTAAGTGAAGCACAAATAGAGAACGAACAAACAACATTCTTGTATGACGCTTATTTTTAAAAACAAAGTAAAGAGGCTCCCAGATGAACGATGCCCTCTTGCAGCATTGATGAAGAACACAAGGAGCACCCACACGCAGAGATAGACGTGCGAGTCTCCAAGTTACAGAATCTGCTCTGATACCAATGAAAGGAAACCACGCAGAGAAAGAAGAAGAAGAAGATAGGTATGAAGATATGAATTTTGGATGTTTTTATGGCTTGCTTCAAGGGTTTTTTTTCTGTTGTGTACCCTTGTATTTTCATACAGAGTCTGGGCTATTTATAGCTTCCCTTGGGTTGCCGTTTCAACCCAGAGTTATTCCTCCATGCTCAACCGTCCTATGCAACCCACGCGAAGATAGTGGCCTCATCTTCCCTTAAATGCATGGACTCCAAGGGTTGAGGCGCCATAGCCACTGTGGCCGATACAGGCAAACAAGACAGCCAAACACGCTGCGAAAAATCAGAAATTATTACAGCTATACCGAAATGAAAATGACCAAAATATTAAGTTGATGGTGATGATGGAAGTGGACAGGAGGTGTTGGTGAACCCCAACCTGACAAACCAAGATGGTGAAGAAATAGGCGGCACCAAGGTCTTCACAAACTTGGTTTTGTGTTCAAAACCAGACCAGGCTCCTGAAACCTAGTTATTTGCCACAAAATGGTGCACAAAACCAGGTTATTAAGTTGGTTTTGCTTGTTATCCAAAACAGGCCCTTAGATTATTTGGGAGGGTCCCAAGCCACCCAACAAACCAAGTTGTTGATGAAAAGGTAGGGGTACTCAGGTTTTACAAACCTGGTTTTGGGTTCAAAAAACCAGATTCGTAAACCTGTTTTTCGAAAATGTTTTGAACTCGGGTGTCGAACTTGAATCGCACTGCCAGTAGTGGTGAAAACGGGTTAGATTTGGGCTGGATCCTGCCATATCCGAATCCAAAATACAAACAATAGATGTGAATCAGGATCCGGATCTGAATCAGATGTGAAGCTGTTAGATTTAATCCGAATCTGAAATACATGTGGTAATACTGGGTGAAAAAAAAAAAACCAATACAAGCTATTTACATTTAAGAAATGCATTCCGGTCAGATTTTTGTTCAGATTCAACTTAGAATGCTGATCCTAATCTGACACAAATTCGGAAATGATCTGATTGAACATATGTGAATTCGATCTGAACCAACATTAGGATTTTACTTGAAAGATTGGCATCCGAAAATACATGTAGGACTGGGATCAGATATCTGACCATATCCTATCTGTTTGCAGCCCTAACTGTCAGGTCATACCCACGACTTTTCATATTCGTAACACTGAAATACAACTTTTACAACAAATTGTATGCTGTTGAAAGTTACAAGAGTGATACCCACTTGGGTTTGATTTGATTGGTGTCCCTAAATGTGTAAGTGAGCGCCACACTTCCATCCATCCTCCTCAGTACATACCTTTCTTCCAAAATATAACAGCCAAACTTCATCCATCTATTGTTTTCACACTCAAACACTTTCTCCACCCTCACATCCAATTTCTCCTGTTTTCCACTCCCCTATTCATTCCTCATTTTCTCAAAGATCACTAGACTTAACCCTACACCAATCAGTCCTCCCACCTCATTCCTCCCTCTCAAAACCAGCATCCCATCCTCCACATTTGAATCCTCAACAGTGTATCTGTCACCACCAAGTAATGCATCTTCCCTTCTCACAATAGTCTTCACCACTGCACCCAATGTTCCATTGTTCTCAGCATAAAAAATCTCTACCCATTGTTGTTCAAGGCTCATCCTGTAAAACAAACTCTCCTTCACTTGATTCTCCACATTCTCCAAGCCACCAATCTCTCTAATGAATATGAAGGGGCATTTCCACTCTCCTGCTGTGACAATGCTTGAGCTCTTCTGCCACATTGGAAAATCGAAGTCTGGGGTTCTTGATCTTAGATGAACATTGAGACCCTCTGCCTTGGTTAGTTTCATGTTTCTTGACAACTCAGAGGTGAAAACATCCCACCCGTCTGCCCAGGAAATATGGAGGAAAGCCATCTGGAGCTGAGGATTCAGCTTTAAAACCCCAAATATGGTCTATTATCTTCATTTTCTGATAAATATTGCTGGGATTGAAAGGCATTGGCTTCACATCTTCGATACATCTACAAAAGCAACATGCGGTCATGTCTTCTTCTCTTGAACAAGTATGAACCACCCTGAAATTTTCAAAATGTCAAATACTAGATCAGCTAAGGTCTTAGATAGATATGTTTGAGAGAGTTAATACCATTTTAAGGAAAGTACATAAAAGAATTAGAGTACCAAGTGCCACCTTTCTCAATAGAAGAATTTTACAACTTTGTCTTTATTGTAAATTGGCACAACCTGCATAATGTTTGTAGCAAACCTTGGGTTGTAGTTTTTTTTTTTTTACACGGAGAAACTGCCTCAGGGATCAGAGGGTTAATCACGCTGGACTTAACCTGCCACACCTATGATTGACATCTCGGGAGCACAAAACTCTGTGGGTGCCTCCATCGACCCCAAGGGAAATCCTCCTTACTTTGCCTTGCGGAAGGGGTACCTACATGGGCTCGATCTTGAACTTGGGGTAGGGGGAAAGCTCCCCATCCACAAGCTTGTGGCCATGTGGGCAAACCCTCTATTTTTTTTTTAGAGAGAAACCCTAGTTCAGGAGGTCGAGTACAGGTGGGATTCTATGGTCCATTTAAAGTGGTAAAAACCCTCGCTGCCCCTCTCCCCCTTCCCTACCTACCTGCGAGCTTGTTGCTTTAACTTGAAGGCAAGGGACGTGCACCCTAGGTATCAAACTCTTGACATCCAACTCACCTAACCAGGTGTGCAGAGCCCTTGTGGGCAACCTTGGTTTGTAGTTAGGCCAATTTAAACCATGCTTAAAATTAAGAAAAGAATTATCAACTCTTTTGCCTCACCACTTCATACGTATTATTAAATGATTGGTTGTCATGCGAGTCAGATAGCCAACTTGTTTCTTTCAGGGTGCAAACAAATAAGAAAATTATCTTACTGTATGAGTAATTTGATGTCTTTTTTTAAAACCCTTATAATTTTTTATATTCTTCTCATATCCAAAATTATAAATATCTAAATTTAAAAAAACCTTTTTACCTTTAGCATATGCAAACTTCTCCAATATATGCAAACTTTCTCTCATATATGTGACTGGTTTTATAGTTGTTGAAAAGTTGAGACAGGCCTATAACTTTCATGTTTTGAGTAAGAACCAAAAACCTCTTTAGGCCTATACGCTTCATTTTAAGAGAGCGTATGCTGCACTCGAGAAGCAAAGCAATATATCCTGCAAACTTCATCAGTTCTATGTGTGCAAAAGGTAAACGGAACATTTCAAGGCAAACTATTTGCGATTTTGGACATGGAGAGAACACACCAAATTATGGGGTTTTTAAGAAAAGATGTCATTTTTACTATACAGTAACCATCATTTTTTGCAAACAAATTAAGTACAAACTTGATCATGGTTTACCTGAATCCAAATATAAATTTTAAGCCGGATGTATGAATCTAATTAGGAAACTGGTCCAACATAGTATACTTGAATCGAAACACAAATTTTATAAAACTTCTATTTTACATGAAAAATGTACAAACAAACAAGATTTGATTCAGATCATTATAGATCAACATGCTGAATATTGATCTGAAAGTAAAACACATTTAGATTCTATTTTAAGATCCATATCCAAAAATAATGTAATGGATTTGGATTAGAGGGTGGGTTTACTCTGCACAAAAATGATATATATATATATAAAATTTTACTTGGTCAAGTTCCATTTTGTCAAGCTGCGCCAACCCCGATCACCCTCTTTTTGTTTTTTTGTCAAGTTGGGGTTTCGCCCAAATCCAGTGACATTCAAACCAGAGGATCCAGTACCCGGTCCAACATCTGATAACTGAGTAGATGACACGTTGCCACCCCCATCCCTCCCCATTGATTAGATGCAAGGGAGGATCAGGTGCAATATGATTGCACACTTTTAACGTGCTGCTGCACCTAATTACTCATATTTGAGATACAACCTGTCAACTGTGGGTCCCAACATCTGATGACAGGTGATTAGGTGCAACAACAAACTTAAAGTGTGAAATCACATTGCACTTGATCTCAATTCTTAGATGCATGACCTATATTATATATAGTAATACATTGCACGATCAACGACGATGGCTCACCATTTTTGTTTTGCGTGCTTCAGAGCTTTAGTGGTGGTCTTGACCGCCGCTAAAGCTCTGGCTGAAAAAATGACATTAGCGGTGGCTCGCTAAGTGTTGTTTTTTTTCAAAAAAAAAATACAAGGCATTATGCCATGCGTTCAAAGGAAAACTTATATATATATATATATATATATATATATATATATATATATATATATATATATTAGTACTGATAGGATGCTCTCAGAGCACCTACACTATAAGAAATCTGTGGATTAGCGACAATCATAATTCGTCTATTTTCGTCGCTAATTTGTGATGAATTAGCGAATGCCATGATTCGTCGCAAGGCCATCGTTAATTTGTAAAGTTTTGGTTTTGCGACAAATACACATCCGTCTCTAATTCTCTCGCTATTATAGCGACAAAATTACGACATATACAATCTGTCGTAAAATATTGGCTGATTCAATTTTGTGATAGATAAATATCCGCCCCTAATCCATAGCTAAATTAGAGGTCGATACTAATTAGCGACGGATATTATCCATCGCTACATAGGAAAAATAAAAAAAATTTAAAAAAATGTTTGAAATATAAATACCGAGAAAAATTTTCTAGTTATACAATTTATATATCTTGTGTATAAAAAATAAAGTACACATAAAAAATACATATACAAAGCAGCTGAAACAAATTTAACACAAGATACAAGATGAAAAAATTTATCAATTCAGTATAATCCTCGCCAAGTTCTAATTATTTACAAGTGAACATTTACAAAGAGTTTCTTTTGAAACAACAAGAAGGTGCAACAAATTCAACACATGAATCTAATCATCGCCAAGATTCTGAGCATCATCTTCTTCATTGTCTCTATCTGCTCCTTCATCCATGCCTCCATCAGCTCCTCTACACTGATTATCTCCAACATCCTATAAGAGAAAAAAAATGTTAGTATTGATAAACAAAATATAATGAAATAAATTATATGTCATGCACCTAATCTAAGGCAATCAAAGTAACATGAATGAATTACACATATATTAGCTAGTAATAAAGTGAAGAACATTAACAAAATTCAGATATATATTCTAAGGCTGGCAGAAAAAAATTCATAGTGATTCAATCATACAGATATGTGTTCTAAGGTTGTCAAAAAAATATCATAGTGATTCAAGCATGCATATATGTATTATAAGGCTATCAAATAAATGTCTTCTGTATCATAATCATTCTTATATGTGTTCTAATGTTGTTAAAAAACTCTCATAGTGATTCAATTATGCATATATGTATTCTAAGGTTGTAAAAAACTTTCATAGTGATTCAAACATGCATATATGTGTTCTAAGACAGTCAAACAATTTCATAGTGATGAAATCATGCTTATATATGTGTTCTAAGGTTGTAAAAAAACTTTTATAGTGATTCAATCATGCATATATATAAATATATATAAATATATATATATATATATATATATATATGTGTGTGT
The DNA here is from genome assembly GCF_984573655.1 of Nuphar pumila. Classification (NCBI taxonomy): domain Eukaryota; kingdom Viridiplantae; phylum Streptophyta; class Magnoliopsida; order Nymphaeales; family Nymphaeaceae; genus Nuphar; species Nuphar pumila. The sequence continues at coordinate 68,185,058 of NC_143261.1, read as the reverse complement.
GTGTGTGTGTGTGTGTGTGTGTTCTAAGGTTGTCAAAAAACTTTCATAGTGATTCAATCATGCATATATGTGTTCTAATGTTGTCAAAAAACTTTTATAGTGATTCAATCATGCATATATGTGTTATAAGGCAGTCAAAAACTTTCATAGTGATGAAATCATGTTTATATGTGTTCTAATGTTATAAAAAACTCTCATAGTGCTTCAAGCATGCATATTTGTGTTCTAAGGTTGTCAAAAAGTTTCATAGTGATGAAATCATGCTTATATGTATTCTAATGTTGTAAAAAAACTCTCATAGTGATTCAATCATGCATATATGTGTTCAAAGGTTGTCAAAAAACTTTCATAGTGATTCAATCATGCATATATGTGTTATAAGGTAGTCAAAGAACTTTCATAGTGATGGAATCATACTTATATGTATTCTAATATTGTCAAAAAACTCTCATAGTGATTCAATCATGCATATATGTGTTATAAGGCAGTAAAAAACTTTTATAGTGATGAAATTATGCTTATATGTGTTATAATGTTGTAAAAAAACTCTCATAGTACTTCAAACATGCATATTTGTGTTCTAAGGTTGTCAAAAACTTTCATAGTGATGAAATTATGCTTTTATGTATTCTAATGTTGTCAAAAAACTCTCATAGTAATTCAATCATGCATATATGTGTTCAACGGTTGTCAAAAAACTTTCATAGTGATTCAATCATGCATATATGTGTTATAAGGCGGTCAAAAAACTTTCATAGTGATGTAATCATGCTTGTATATGTTCTAATGTTGTCAAAAAACTTTCATAGTGATTCAATCATGCATATATGTGTTATAAGGCAGTCAAAAACTTTCATATTGATGAAATTATGATTATATGTGCTCTAATGTTGTCAAAAAATTGTCATAGTGCTTCAAGCATGCATATTTGTGTTCTAAGGTTGTCAAAAACTTTCATAGTGATGAAATCATGCTTATATGTATTCTAATATTGTAAAAAAACTCTCATAGTAATTCAATCATGCATATATGTATTCGAAGGTTGTCAAAAAACTTTCATAGTGATTCAATCATGCATATATGTGTTATAAGGCAGTCAAAAAACTTTCATAGTGATGTAATCATGCTTATATGTGTTCTAATGTTGTCAAAAACTTTTATAGTGATTAATCATGCATATATGTGTTATAAGGCAGTCAAAAACTTTCATAGTGATGAAATCATATTTATATGTGTTCTATTATTGTCAAAAAACTCTCATAGTGCTTCAATCAAGCATATATGTGTTCTAAGGTTGTCAAAAAACTCTTATAGTGATTCAAGCATTCTTATATGTGTTCTAAGATTGTCAAAAACTTTCATAGTAATGAAATCATGCTTATATGTATTCTAATATTGTCAAAAAACTCTCATAGTGCTTCAATCATATATGTGTTCTAAGGTTGTTAAAAAACTTTCATAGTGATTCAAGCATGCATATATGTGTTCTATGGTTGTCAAAAACTTTCATAGTGATGGAATCATGCTTATATGTGTTCTAATGTTGTCAAAAAACTTTCATAGTGATTCAATCATGCATATATGTGTTATAAGGCAGTAAAAAACTTTCATAGTGATGAAATCATGCCGATATGTGATGAAATCATGCATATACTAGCTTGAAATCTAACGAACTGAAACAAATGACATGAAACTTTCATACTTGACAGGCACCTGCAAACGAAGTTTTCCTGTCTCGAAAAAAGTTGCACAACTCATTACAGACAACATCAGAAATTGCTTCATGTAAATAGTCACGCACTGTGTCCTTAACAAACTGGCGGACACCATCCCAAGAATTAGCCAGGTTAATCGGGCGCTTGAAGTTGATACTGGAGGAAGAACTCTGAGAGCCCTGGCTGGAGGAGGCAACGACTGGTGTGGTGTTCATTAGAGGTGGCAATTTCTGACACAATCTGCCAACCCGACACGCCAACCCGCTTCTTAGGCAGGTTCAGGTTTGGCTTAAACGGGTTCGTGTCGTAAATAGGTCAACCTGCCTAACCCGTTTATTAAAGGAGTCAGGTTCGTGTTAGGGATATGCCAACCCGCCAACCCATTTAATAAGCGTGTTAGGCAAGCGGGTCAACCCATTTACCCAAACCCGACCCGCCAACCCGCCTGCCAACCCGTAAACTTTTCAATATAAAACCCTAAACCCGACCCGCCAACCCGTCCGCTAACCCTCCAACCCGTTTACCTGACCCATCCCGTTTATTAAACGGGTTAACCGTGTCATATCGAGTTACCCGTTTAATAAATGGGTCAGGTTGATGTTTGCCACAACCGACCTGTTTAATAAACGGGTTGGGTTTGTGTTGAGGTATGCTGACCCACCGACCCGACCCGATCCGATTGCCACCCCTAGTGTTCATATTACTCCCAAACCTGAACACATAACCCTTTTTTGGTTCACCGATTGCAGTCACCCATGTTGCAGGATCAAAAGGTGGATGCTGAGTATAGTCATCGACATATCGCTCTACCATCTGCTGCTCGTATGACTCTTACAAAATAATGATTATAGTATAGATTAATAATTAAGAATTATAATGTTCATGGTAACTTGTATATTATAATGTTTATTAATACAATAAATACATACTGTTATCTCTCTCGCCTTCTCTGATACAAACTCTCTCGTGCTCTTACGTTTATGTGTTTCAACAAACACATCATTTTAAGGCACAATGCCTTCTTTTTTTGCTTCCTGCGAGGTTAAATGATAAAAAAAATATTTAAAAAGTATGCAACAATACTTATAAATTTGACAATATATATATATATATATTGATGAGTTACTATTTTCTTTAGGTGACTCCCAAAAGTCCTAGATCCACCTGTGTGTAGATGGGCATCAGGCATCTTTGCTCAGTTTTATGCAGTATTTGCTGAGCGGTTTCAAATTTCATGCCCCACTCACTTATCACACATTGCATTCCAAAAATCTAACCTGATAGTAGGAGGGTCATGACCCTTCCACTGCAGTGGATCATCTATCACACTAGATGCTTTTATTATTGCAGTCTTCATATTGTGCAGCATGTCTGCAAATCGACTGACAACCACCTTCTGCCACACCTGCCTCGCGTCCTGCTCCTCCATCGCAGTCGTAAATCGATTCAAAGACTATAAATAATTTCAGAAAGTTAGTAGACATGACTAATAAAAACTTAAATATAAAACACATTAGTTATGATAAACGATTGTATACCATGAATGAGGACCACAATTTGTCCAACACTTCCTTCGGGTACTCTTTACATTGAGCGACCAGTCCTGGAAGATGCTAAACTAGTGACTGCCTAATTTCTCGTATTACTTCTTGTGGCTCGAACCTCACTACATATGAATTGGTATACATTAACTATCGATATACACTATTTATAAGATAAGTATTGGATAAGTGAAAATGAAATACTGAGAAGACCCTATATCTGGAATTGTCTCATGACGTGTATGAATAGCTGTTGTAGGTGGGTCATGTGCAGGCGAAACATCATCTATAAAAAAATGAGTTAGAAATTCACACAATGGACATTTAAACTAATCAAGTATATAATTAGTTAAATGATATACCTATCGAAGCAGCCCGTGAAGATGAAGGTTGAGACTGGTTACCACTGGGTGCTCGACCACTGTGACCTCCATGAACCATATTCTAACAAATAAAAATTTTATTTGGATCAGTTACATATCTCTATATCTTTATGGATACATAATCAAATCGAAAATAACTTCATGCAATGCATTCAAACATTGTAATACATTCAAATCATTGCAATACATTCAAATCATTCACATCAAACATTGCAATACATTCAAACATAAGATATGTATTACAAGATGTATTTTACTAGCTCGAGTATGCTTCATCATCACTTGTTTGACTTTCATATTCTTTTTCTTCCTCCTCCTCTTTGTCCTCTTCTTCTTCTTCTTCATTGGGTGCCCATCCACTTGGTATATCATCTGGATCACATTCTTCCATACGTGTGCCATCGAATAATGGAGATATGACATGCATACCATGTGCGACATCGTGACCATAAGAGAAGTCATACATATCTTCTGATTGATAGTAATCACCCTCTTCAACAATCTTGTCTTCCTTTAACTGATCATACTCGGGGTATAGTTTAGACTTCACGTTGCAAACTACCGATCATTCATTTCTATCTGACTTCCTTGTATTCAGATATGAAGTATAGTAAACTTGTTGAGCTTGCGAGGCTAATATGAATGGTTCATATGTTCTAAACCTTGATTTATGATTCACCTCTATAATGCCTGAGGCATTATCGACTCTTGTTGTTGTGGGATCAAACCAATGACACTTGAATAAAGTTACCCTATTATTTATGCCTAAGTAAATCAACTTCATTATTTCTTCTATAACACCATAGTAGTCATGTTCATTTTCACCTTAGCTGCTACCCTTGACACACACACCACTATTCATCGTTGACTTGTTTATACCGTAGTCTTTTGTATGGAAATGATAACCATTTATGATGTACCCGTTGTAACATTGCACAACTTTGGTTGGACCATTTTCTAAATCACATATTCTTTTGTCATTAACATCACCATGGCGGACCTACAAGCATAAACAATGACTGTAATCACAACCAATTAAGTAACTTATTGTTATTTACACAGAAAGAATGTATGTCATCGTCCTTACCAACTCTTTCAACCATGCCATAAACTTATTTTCACATTCTTTTTGTACTTCTGAATCAGTGAGATGTGGAAGTTCTTTTTGCAACTCCAAATCAAATCGTCTGCACTTAACAAATATTTATATTACCAAACCATGTACGCACGTATAGAACTTAGTATTATATATTAAGTATACTTACTCGATGTAGGGGTCTATCGTTAAGCAATTAAAAATGATATAGATTTGTGTTGCGTCTTGCTCTCGATCTTTCAAGAGTCTTGATCGGCAACTACCAAAGGCATTGTTACGACAATAAAGCCATACACGATACTTTAAGTACAAGGTTTGGATGATGAACAAGTGAATCAACTGCATTTCAGCTAAGGCAATGAAAAAAGATGACAAGAATTAAAGAATTCAATGAAGAATCTATGAAACCTAGTGTGCAAATGCAAAATCCATTAAAAGTCTTAGATTCTTGTAAGAGCCTTACTTAGAGTGCATATTTTGATTGCATTTCACCTAAAAAGTCTTTAGAAAAACTTCTCTAAAAGAACCCTTCATGAAAATCATTTTAGAAAACTCTTCACTTAATTTTTCATGTTTATTAGTCGACCAATAGACTCACCGGTCGACCAATTTTCTTGTGCCAAATTTTCTAAGCAAAACATCATTTTTGTCAAATTAGTTGACTAAAGGTTTTATCAGTCGACCGGACAAAACATGTGTTTTCTAGAAAATTTAGCAGCAGTCGACTGAAGGTTTTATCAGTCGACCAGACAGAACATGTGTTTTCAGAAAAAATTAGCAGCAGTCGACTGAAAGAATTTTCAGTCTACTGATGATATTATCAGTCGACTAACTTTTTCGTTAGTCGACTAAGTTTCAAAAATTTAGATTTTCAAACGGCTATGTTAAACACATTAGTCGACCGACGATAACTGTCAGTCTGCTAATATTTGATTTCAGTCGACTAACTATTGTTCCAGTCGACTAATTTTGTCATTTTTCTGTAACTTTTAAAAGGCGCGTCTTTTCATTTTTCAAATGTTTTGATCATTCAAATTGGACTATTTTGACACCCTTTCATACCCTCAACGTATGAAATCTTTCAACTATAAATATGAGTGCATTCCACACTCAAAAACATCGAATTGAATCGAATCCAATCCAATCAAATTACAAGGATCAAATTCCTTGCTTTTCACTCCTATTCATTCAAGTATTTATTTTCTCACTCACTTGATATTTTCACTCCAGTTTTTCACTCAAATTCTTTTGAGAGACAGTGAATTCGTGAGTTGAGCATTTCAACAACCTCAAAAGCCAATTGCATTCTATTTGCATTCATAAGAAGGGCTCGTAGATTGATTGTAAGTTGATTATTTCATTTTTCTGTAAAAGGAAATGAATCTTTGGTTTAAAGGAGTTGTTTGCTTTCAGTAGGATTGTTACTGAAAGTGGGACCAGATTTAGTTTGTATGTTTTTGTGTTTACACAAGGTTGATAGTGGAAATCTCAAGTGGGTTTTGCTTGGGGACTGGACGTAGGTCTGAAAGACCGAACCAGGATAAATTCTTGTGTTCTTTGTGTGATTGCTTTGCGAATTTCAAAATCTGTCATAATTCCAAAGATGATATTTAAAAGCATTATTCACCCCCCTCTAGTACTCGTTGCCTCGATCCTATAACACTTTCATTTGATATCAGAGCAGGTTTGCTATATTTTGATTTGACCATCATCTAGCATGGCAACAACATCTTCTCAGCACAAAGAAGGATGCTCCTTTGTTCGTCCTTCTCTCTTCGACAGAATAAACTATGGTTATTGAAAAGTAAGAATGCTAATATTCCTACAATCCATAGATCTCAAAAATTGGAGAGTTGTTTCAGAAAAGTACCAAATGCCATCAATTGATTTCAGCCAATGGACCGATAAAGAAAAGAAGACTGCTTCACTCAATGCCAAAGCTATGAATGCATTGTATTGTGCCATTGACAAGGTAGAGTTCAATCACATCTCTCAATGCTCTACAACAAATGATATCTGACATACTCTTCTCGTAACTTATGAAGGTACATCAAAGGTAAAGAAATCTAAGATTTCCTCTTTGGTTCATAAATTTGAATTATTTAAAATGAAGCAAAATGAATCTATATCAGACATGGTAACAAGAATGACCGATATCACTAACACTCTAAAATCCCTTGGAAAAAATATTCACAAGTTGATTTAGTTAGAAAAGTCCTAAGGTGTTTAACTCCTGAATGAGAGAGAAAGACCACAGCTATAGAAGAAGCCAATGATTTAAATAACCTTTCTCTTGAAGACTTAGTTGGTAATTTGATGGCATATAAAGTTCAACTTCATGATAGACAAGAAGAAGAACCCAAGAAGAAATCTCTTGCTTTTAAGGTTACTTCTGACTCTGAAAATTCAGAAGAAGATGAAGATATTGCCCTCATCACATTCAAAAGATTCATCAAAAAAAAGAAGATTTCAAGGGAAGATAAAGAAAACAGATTCTTCTAATCCTAATGAAATCAAGTGCTTTAACTGCAAAAAGGCTGGACACATCAAGTAAGATTGTCTTCTTCTCAAAATCAAGCCCAAGGACCAATTCAAGAAGAAAAAGGCATTTCAAGCATGTTGAGATGATAATGACTCATCTTCTGATGAAGAATCTAATGAAGAAGTCATCAATATGTGCTTTGTAGCACAAGAAGACTTGGTAAGACAATTTGAGTATGATGATTTATTAGAAGCATTTAATGATTTATATGCTAAATTTAAGAGTCTAAGTTCTAAAAAAAAAGAGTTAAAAACTGAAAATTCAACTCTTGACTCTCAAAACAAAGTGTTACTTCAAGAGATAGAAGATCTCAAGAAGGAAAACTTTTGTCAAGCATTTGAGATAAAAGAAATTGGAATAAGAACCAATATCTTACAAGAAGAAATAACAAGTCTAAAAGAAAAATCAAATGATTTTTTTTCTATAGTGACCAAGTTCACTAGTGGACAAGAAAATCTAGAAAGACTTCTTGGTTTTCAAAGATGCTCGGTTTACAAAACCGGATTGGGATATAGTTTCTTTGATACTCAAAATAGACCAAACTATATGGTGAAGAATCAAAGACAAAATTCTCAACCATTTGTTCAAAGAACAAAATTCTCTAGTTATAATAGAAATGCATCTAATCATGGTACTTATAATGCTTATAAGCCTAGACATAATTACTCTAGAAATGCTAAATCTTTTTATAGAAAGAATATTTATTATCAAAGGAAACCAAAATCCAAATGGATATGGGTTCCTAAGACTAACTCTCATGGACCCAAAAATAGAAAGGGGTCAAATGCTTTGTCTTCTAATTTTGTTGTAGGTACACAAAATAAGGAGTAAATGGATATTGGACAACAGTTGTTTCAAACATATGACTGGAAGGCCGGAGTTATTTTTCACCCTCCAAAGTAAGGATGGAGGAACCGTCACCTTTGGTGACAATAACAAGGGAAAAATAATTGGTATTGGTAACATTGGTAATCCAAAAATTTCCTTGATAGAAAATGTTCTTTTAGTAGATGGTTTAATGCATAATTTGTTATCCATTAGTCAATTATGTGATAAAGGTTTTCATGTTTCTTTTGAACATGATTTATGCTTAATTTCTGATTTTCAATCTAAAAAATATCATTTTAAAGGTAAAAGAAGGAATAATGTGTATGAACTTTATCTAGATGAGTTACCCACTTTTAATGAAAAATGTTTTATTGTTTCAAATAAAATTCAATGGTTATGGCACAAGAGACTCAGACATGTTAACTTTAAAATAATTTCTAAGTTATCCAAGAATGATCTTGTTAGAGGCCTACCTAGAATACCATATAAGAAGGACCACTTATGTGATGCTTGTCAAATGGGTAAACAAATCAAGAGTTCTTTTAAAGCAAAAAATATAGTTTCAATAAAACGTCCTCTTAAACTTTTACATTTAGATCTATTTGGATCATCTAGAATTCAAAGTTTGAATGGTAGCAAGTATGCTTTTGTTATAGTAGATGATTATTCTCGATTTACATGGGTGATTTTTCTAAAAAGCAAAAATGATATTTTTTTTGAATTTTCTAAACTTTGTAGAAGAATTACAAATGAAAAATCTGCATCTATCATTAAAATTCGTAGTGATCATGGTGGTGAATTTGAAAAATGAATCTTTTCTAAAGTTTTGTGATTTACATGGTATATATTACAACTTTGCTTTTCCTAGAGCGGCTCTACAAAATGGCGTTGTTGAAAGAAATAATAGAACTTTACAAGAATGTGCTAGAACCATGCTTCAAGATAAAAATTTACCAAAATACTTTTGGGTTGAAGTAGTGAATACAACATGTTATGTTTTAAATCATGTTCTTATTTGACTAATCTTACATAAAACATGTTTCGAATTGTATTATGATCATATACCAAAGATCTCATATTTCAAAAAATTTGGTAGTAAATGCTTCTTGTTAAATACCAAAGATAATCTTGATAAGTTTGATTCAAAATCAGACGAAGCAATATTTCTTGGATATTCTTCTAGAAGTAAAGCTTATCATGTTTTTAATAAAAGAACATCTTGCATTGAAAAATCTTTAATGTTGCATTTGATGAGAATTGTGAGCAGGTTATACCTCTAAGCGAAGGAGAAAAAGTCATACTTCAAGAAGAACCTTTGATTGAGAGTACTTCTCAAGAAAATGTTCCTCTTCCACCAGTTTGGAAAGAAGTTCCCAATCATCCACATGAACAAATTATTGAAGAAATAAAAAGTGGTGTCCAAAGTAGAAGGCAATTGTAATATATTGCAAATATTGCTTTCATATCTAAAATAGAACCAAAGAATATCAATGAGGCTTGTGATGATGAATTTTGGCTTTTCGCCATGTCTGAAGAACTAGGCATTTGCTCATTATTAGACTTATATTTTTTTTTGAATTTTTTGTTTTACTTAAAAACTTTTAAGACTAACATTTCTCTTGAACTTTGTTTACTGTCATTACTGAACTTTGATAATTTTTGGATTGTAATATTTTGAACTTAAATTTGCATTTTGCTTATGCTATGATTGCACTTACTCTTTTTTATTATGACAAAGGGGGAGAAAAAGACAGAAATTGCATGAGAAAAAGATACATGGATGGAAATTACTGAAGAAAAAGAACAAGACACATGGAAATTGCATATTTCATCATGACATGAAAATTGCATCATGTGAAAGCATTGAAAATTGCATTCATGAAAAAGTTTTAGAAATGCATGAAGTAATGATGGAAATGCAAAATAATCAATATGTGATATATGTGCTTTGATTGTACTAACTTCTTAAGTTTTACAACATATTGATAGGGGGAGTAAAATCTCCATCTATGCATCTAAATGTTTCATCTTTGACTAGTTTGTCATCATAAAAAAGGGAGATATTGTTACGACAATAAAGTCGTACACGATACTTCAAGTACAAGGTTTTAATGATGAACAAGTGAATCAACTGCATTTCAGCTAAGGCAATGAAGAAAGATGACAAGAATTGAAGAATTCAATGAAGAATCTATGAAGACTAGTGTGCAAATGTAAAATCCATTAAAAGTCGTAGATTCTTGTAAGAGCCTTACTTATAGTGCATATTTTGATTGCATTTCACCTAAAAAGTCTTTAGAAAAACTTTTCTAAATGAACCCTTCATGAAAATCATTTTAGAAAATTCTTCACTTAATTTTTTATGTTTATTAGTCGACCAATAGACTCACCAGTCGACCAATTTTCTCGCGCCAAATTTTCTAAGCAAAACATCATTTTTGTCAAATTAGTTGACTGAAGGTTTTATCAGTCGACCAGACAGAACATGTATTTTCTAGAAAATTTAGCAACAGTCGACTGAAAGATTTTTCAGTCTATTGATGATATTATCAGTAGACTAACTTTTTCTTTAGTTGACTAAGTTTCAAAACTTCATATTTTCAAACGGCTATGTTAAACACATTAGTCGACCGACGATAACTGTCAGTCTGCTAATATTTGATTTCAGTCGACTAACTACTGTTCTAGTCGACTAATTTTGCTATTTTTCTGTAACTTTTAAAAGGCGTGTCTTTTCATTTTTTAAACGTTTTGATCGTTGAAAATGGACTGTTTTGACACCCTTTCATACCCTCAACATATGAAATCTTTCAACTATAAATATGAGTGAATTCCACACTTAAAAACATCGAATTGAATCGAATCCAATCCAATCAAATTACAAGGATCAAATGCTTTGCTTTTCACTCCTATTCATTAAAGTATTTATTTTCTCACTCACTTGATATTTTCACTCCAATTTTTTACTCAAATTCTCTTGAGAGACAATGAATTCGTGAGTTGAGCATTTCAACAACCTTAAAAGCCAATTGCATTCCATTTGCATTCATAAGAAGGGCTCGTAGGTTAATTGTAAGTTGATTATTTTATTTTTCTGTAAAAGGAAAGGACTCCTTGGTTTAAAGGAGTTGTTTGCTTTCAGTAGGATTGTTACTGAAAGTGGGACCATATTTGGTCTGTATGTTCTTGTGTTTACATAAAGTTGATAGTGGAAATCTCAAGCGGGTTTTGCTTGGGGACTGGACGTAGGTCTGGAAGACCGAACCAAGATAAATTCTTGTGTTATTTGTGTGATTGCTTTGTGAATTTCAAAATCCGTCATAATTCCAAAGACGATATTTAAAAGTACTATTCACCCCCCTCTAGTGCTCGTTGCCTCGATCCTATAGCACTTTCAAGCATGCCCAAGTGGTTCAAATATCGACAGTTTGTCAATTACAGTAAATTGTTCTCCATTATCATTACGAGATTGGCAAGTGTAATGTGTTGGAATGTGAGGTTCAAAGTACATAGATGAGAAATTTGAAATCTCTTCTAAAGTGTACGCCTCAAAAATAAAACCCTCCACTTTTGCTTTATTCTGAACCATTTTTTTAAAGTCAAACATGCATCTATCAACAATATACATTTCATAATACAATGAATTTTCAATAGCATTGAAGAGAAAAATATATAAAAAAAATATACCTTTCAAATGGGTACATCCATCGATATTGCACAGGACCACCAACCCTAACTTCATATCGCAAATGTATGATCACATGTTCCATAACATCAAAAAATACTGGTGAAAATATCTTCTCTACCTGACAAATAGTAGTGATGATAGAATCCTCAAGATTCTTTACCTCAGTTACTACAACTTCCGATACACAAATATTCTAAAAAATCTACTCAACTTGGATAATACCCCTCATAAAGGTTTGTCTAACATATCATGGAATGCTAGGAAAATCAACCATTGCATAATGACATGACAATCATGGCCCTTCAACCCATATAATTGTCCCTCGTCTATCTTCAACTAAGGATCAATAGAGACAATAAAAGATTTTGATGCTTCATACACAAGCTTGGAGTAAGGTTGTATGGGGTGACAAATACTGTTCAATATGAGTATGGAGTTGATCCACCCCCAAATGGATTAAATTCATCTATATATAAACCTAGCCTAACATTTCTCACTTCCATTGCAAAGGTCTGATGAGTACGATCAAAGTGCTTTCAAGCTTCTGCGTCAATAGGATATGTGATCTTGTCTTCATCATGTCGAACTTTATTTGCATGCCATCTCATATATTTAGCTGTCCTCGAAGACATATACAATCGTTGCAATTTAGGGGTGAGAGGGAAGTAGCAGAGCATGTTGTATGACAATTCTTTTGACCTCGTGCTATCATTGCCGATTGTCTTTGACTTGAACTAAGGATGCCCACATGACAAATATGATCTGCTATTTTCTTGATCTTTGAAATACAACATGCAGTGATTTGGACAAACATCTATCTTTTGATACCCCATACCTAAAGCGTTAACTATAACCTTCGCACAATAAAAATTTTGTGGCAATTTCTCATCTTTGGGCAATATACTCTTTACAATAAAGCACAGACGGTCAAAACATTATTAACTCAAATTATACTCAGACTTCAAATTCATTAGTTGAAGAATTGCAGACAAGATAGTGTGACTCTCGCAACCATTCCAAAGTGGCTCATCAGCATTTCTAAGTAAATCATAAAATCTACTAGATGCATCATTTGTTGCTTCTTCCTCTACCCTAGTTGGTACATCACTAGGACCCATAGAAGAACCTAGTTCTGGTCCTGCGACATCAAATATCAAATCCACATATGGATTATCGTGCACCACATCCACCCGTGCATCAAAATTATTCCGAAATTCTTCACTATGAAGCATCTAATTCTAATAATCACTCACAAAACCCTTCCTATATAGGTGATGTCTAACGCCATGAGGTTCAAAAAATCGATTGTTCTTACACATCGTGCAGGGGCACCTGATCTGACCTGTGGGATCCACTGTACTAACACTTGCCATTACAAATTCAATAAAACTGTCAACACCATCTATATATTCAAGCGATACCTCATTGTCAACTATCTTACGTTACATTCATTCATGGTTTGCAGCTATTTTGTCCTATAATGTTATTGATATTATCCTAATCAGTTAAAAGAGAATCATAAGAATGTTATGATGAAGAAAATATTTAATTTATCATGCATTTATGGTGGATGTAATGATTTGATATATATATCACACACACACACACACACACACACACACACACACACACACACACACACACACATATATATATATATATATATATATGATGTCATTCAATCACAAGAACTATGATTCATGCATTGATAACTTAATATTTTCATGTGCAAAACCATTCATTTTCAAGTACATTAGTATAATTAAAGATATGTATGAAGGAGTAGTAACCAATGTCCGCACTTGTGGAGGGGTGACAACCAATTTTCCGATAACGGTTGGGTTACATCAAGGATCTGCTTTAAGCCCTTTCCTATTTGCGATAGTGATGGATGAGCTTACGAGATCAATTCAAGAAAATGTATCGTGGTGTATGTTGTTTGCTGATGATATTGTTTTGATTGATGAGTCTAGAGCTGGGGTTAATGCTAAGTTAGAATTATGGAGACAGACATTGGAAGCTAGAGGTTTTAAGTTGAGTAAGAGTAAGACTGAATATATGGAATGTCGGTTTAGTAAGCAACGAAGTAGTGATGGGAGTGTAGTGAAGCTTGGTGAGCAAGATATACCGGTGAATGATTATTTCAAATATTTGGGATTCATCATTCAAAAGTATGGAGAAATTGATGGAGATGTAAATCATAGGATAAAGGTTGGGTGGATGAAATGGAAAAGTGCTACTGGAGTGCTGTGCGATCGTAGAATGCCATTGCGGTTGAAGAGAAAGTTTTATAGGACGACTATTAGACCCGCTTTACTATATGGTACGGAATGTTGGGCTGCCAAGAGACATCATATTCAAAAAATGAGTGTAGCTGAGATGCGGATGCTTAGATGGATGTGTGGAAATACAATAAAAGATAAGATTCAGAACGAAGAGATACGTAAGAAGGTAGGTGTTGCACCCATTGAAAATAAGATGCGAGAGAATCGTTTACGGTGGTTTGGACATATTCGGCGAAGGCCTAATGATGCTCCAGTTAGAAGGTTGGAGAAATGGGAAAATATATTAGTTAAAAGAGGTCGGGGTAGGCCTAGGAAGACTTGGATGGAGATGATAGGAAAGGATATGAATGCTTTGAACCTCACCGAGGACATGGCGTTGGATAGAAATGATTGGAGGAAAAGGATTCATGTGGAAGACCCAAAATGAATTTCTTTTTTGGTTCATATCGCTGACCCCAATTGTTTTAGGATAAAGGCGTAGTTGTTGTTGTTGTTGTTTGTTGTTGTTTGCAAAACCATTCATTTGAAGCATGTTTGAATCATTGATAACTTATCATTCATTTTCATGTGCAAACTCATTCATAACATAATACATTCATTTGAAGCATGTTTTCATGATACAATTTCACATGGAAGGCATAATCAAATTGAAAATAACTTCATGCAAGCATGGATACAGTCACATCAAACATTGAAATATATTCAAATCATTCATATTAAAACAATGTCAAACGTATATCTGCAGCAAACACACTCCAATATCCCGCTAACTACTACTATGACTAGCATAGAATTCGATCTCCAAAAATAAGAACACTTCTATTTTCATACATTAAAATTATGCTCAACATGATCTCTGAACTCCATCAAAGTAGTCCTAGATATCCACAACTAAGTGAGTGTGTGAATAAAAAATTGTTGCATTTAAGAAATTAAATAACTTGTGATGCGCTTGCATCACTTACTCACCACGGGTATTTACCCAATTTGCATGCTATTGCCTTTGCAATTTTTTTTTTAATTTCTTTTTACATTGCTTTTTTAGCCGCATACAATGCTTAGCACTAAGCATCGCGCAATTAGCTCAGCTACACACCTACAAAGCACATTTATATACGACAAGGGTAGCAACTCATCAAGAGACGGCAGGGGCTCCGCCACCGCCTGACAGAGAGAGATGGACGGTATACCTGCAGACTCACCGGTGAAGGGGATCCGGTCGCGGGTTGGCTGTGGAGCGAGGCAGAGGCTGGGGTTACATCGAGCGAGCAAGGTGAGAAAAGATAGGGACCAAAGGCCCCTGCGGCTCTTGAAAAAGAGGAGGCAGGGGCCGATGGCCCCTGCCGAACCAAAAAGAAAAAGGGGGGGGGTTCCCGACCCCTTCCGCTGAGAGAGAGAGAGAGAGAGAGAGAGAGAGAGAGAGAGAGAGAGAGAGAGAGAGAGATGAGGCGAATGAAGAAGGAAAGGGAGGAGATGTATTTGGGGGAGGAGGTCGTCGGCGTCGGCGTCGATAGATGAGCAAGTGGGAAGGAGAGAGGAGACGAGCAAGAGGTGGTGAGAGAAAGGTCAAATGACCAACGAGGTGGTGCCGATGAAGCTACCGAAGAGGAAGACGGTCGCTGGAAGGGGGAGAAGGGAGGTTGAGCAATGGAGAAAGAGAAAGGGCGGGGGTATGCGATGAATGAAACAAAAAGGAAAAGAAAGGGGGGCTCACATTAGGGTTTTACGAGAAATTTAGCGATGACAAAATTTTGTCGCAAGCACCATCGCTAATTTGTGACGGAATAGTGACGAAAAAATAGTGTCGCTCATCCATCATGAAGTTGCGATAGAGTGTGAGACAAAAATTTTTCGTCGCTAATCTGTCACAAATTTGTGACGGCGTTTGCGACAAAATTTTTTTGTCGCTAATTCTGTAACTAATTCTAATTTTAGAGACGGATAGTTTTCTCTCGCTAATCTGTCACAACTTTACAATGAATTATTTTCGTCACTAAATAACATTTTTTTGTAGTGCTACTCCCTAATTACAACTGTTAGATCTGTTAAGATCCAACGGTTATGATGCATAGTTAAATAGTGCATGTCTTTCAATTATTATTCAAAAACCGTCTTTAATTAAAGGAAGGCTGTCTATTTTTCAAAGTTATAAATAAATGCCTCTCCATTATTATCTCTCTCCGTCTCATTCATATAGGGATGAGTGATGCTTTGTCATGTATTCCTTTTTTTGTTTTTGCTGTGCATGCGTATATCAAGCGTGTATCATAGATAAACAGGATCAATTATGCTGTCATTCTAGCCTTTTTTTTTCTAAACCATCTTGTATGCCTATATCATGGATGAGCTGAATGGATGATGCTCTATCATGCATGTGTCTTTCTTTCTTCTTTTTTTGCATTGACCATCATACATACCAATATATCATGGATTAACTGAATGGATGATACTCTGTCAACTTGTTTTTTGCTGGACCATCATGCATGCTTATATCATGAACAATGGTCTATCTTGCATGCCATCATCCATTCAGTTAATCCATGATATTGGTATGTACATGTGCAAAAAAAGAAGAAAGAAAGACATAGGAACAGCATCCATTATATAGGCGTGCAAGATGGTTTAGCAAAAACAGAAAAAGAGGCTTGCATGACAGAGCATAATTGATCCAGTTCATCCATGATATAAGCATGCATGACGGTCCAGCAAAAAAAAAAAAAGATTGCATAATAATGGAGTGGCTTGCATGACAGGATATTTCTAGCTGTGGAAATGACCACCCTTCCCCTAATTAAACACTTGGTTTTTCAATAATTATTGAAAGACATGCACTATTTAACTATTCATCATAACCGTTGGATCTTAACAGATTTTACAGTTGTCGTTAGGGAGCATGAGCACCCACCTATATATATATATATATATATATATATATATATATATATATATATATATATATATGGGTAATTTGGAATTTAAAACCCTAGGTGTTGTAGATATTGGGAGAAAACATTTATTACTTTAGAAGTGGCGCAAAGCCTACAATAACTTGTTTTTTTATCTGATTGTGACATCATTTTCTTTCTGAATATGGCACAAGAAAACATTTTCATTCATCCACAAATTAAAAAAAGAAAAAGGAAAAAAAGTAAGATGGTAGTACCCTTTGTGCTTTCCCTCAGCCTTGACAACATAGTATAGATTTGATGATAAGGGCTCTCAACCACGACCGGGATGAAGAAGGCCTTGTATGTGTCATTGTAGGTGGTGGTTGTAGTGTTAGTCCCATCATGGGATGTGTTTCCAGTTGTATACACAACCTTCAGCACCTTGTCCTGAGGGAAGGGCAGAGTCCTACACTTTGTGTTGTTGCACAAGCCCCCAGCATGAGGTGGTTGTTTGTCTCTCCTCCTCTACTTCTTCATCTTGGATGAGGAGATACCCAGAGAGAGGGCCCTCTGGTGGGGGTACCCCCAAAGATGCAGAGTTTTTATAGAGAGAAAGAGGCCTGGTCACGTACATCTTTTTTTCATCTTTTTATTCTTTCTCCCATCAGAAGCAACCATAAAATGAAGCCAACTATGGTTTTCTTCAAAAAAAAATATGAAGCCAACTGTGGTGGGAATTTCATGTGCCCATGTGAAAAAATTTCAAGTATGAATGCAGAGGACTCATATGGGCAGGTTTCCATCAAACTGCGCTGTCAACTCATGGATGTTAATCATAGAATTGCCTTTTGTATCCATATTATCCCTCTCAAAATATTCTAATATTTCCAACCCTTTTTACCTGGTATAGGGTCTTAGGCCTGTGTTCTAAAGGGTGTTTGGATAGGCGTCAAAAGCGTGCCTTTATTGGCTCCACACCACTTATGCCCCACAGGTTTAGGAAACCGATCGGATCCGGATCAATTAAATACATAGGAAAGTTGGAATGGGTTTGGAACGGAATAGCTAAAAATTATAAGAGTGCCATACTGGATCTGGTCCGTTTGCATCCATAGAGATTCAGAGTTGGATGCAGAGGATCCTAATGTTATTAGCTAATTGGATAAATTTTTATATGTAATTAGGTCAATAATCTGTTGGATTTAGACTTGGATGCATGTTAAGATCTAAGCACATAAGGTGTAAAGAGTAAATCCTTACATGAGGAGGTGATGTAAAGTGTAAATCGTATAGGGAAAATGTGTAAATCGTTATATAAGGAGGTGGTGTAAAGAGTAAATCGTACAGGGTAAATGTGTACAGGGTAAATCGTTACATGAGAACAAATTGTGATCATCTCTCCTCCACTCACCATGTAAATCACTACCCATAAAATTTGGACGAATCACAACTATCATCGTGATTTCAGGATCGCAGTTATTTATGGAAGGCTCTATCATCCTCAACCAAATATCTTAGACGAATCTTTTTCAGTTGTATTTTCGGTCTCTATAACTTTCCTTTTCTGAGTTGCTTATCTTGTAATCTTCAGACTGTATATATTGAGTGTTGAGAATACAAAGGAAGAACTTTTTCATCGCAACTCTCTTGTCATCTTTGCATATGATAACCTAGTTGGTTATTTCACATGGTATCAAATCCTATTTTGATTGCTCATTGAGAAGACTTGGTTACATGTTTCTATCATGATCATTAATGGTGGAACACAATAAAACCAATAGTGCTACAAGTAGCACTTCTACAGGTAGCTCCACGTTGTCTTCCAACTCGGATTCAGTAAGCCCATACTATCTACATCATTCGGATAGTCCAGGTTCAATCCTGGTCACACAACTACTCGACAGAGATAATTACCCCACTTGGAGCAAGGCAATGACAATGGTGTTGAGTGTGAAGAACAAAATTGGCTTCATAGACGGTACAATACCTAAACCAGATTCTTCATCATCTGAGTCTCTGTTGTGGATACGATGCAATCATATGATTCTTTCCTGGATTTTAAATTCTATTTCAAGAGACCTTGCCAATAGCGTAATTTATTTTACCACTGCTAAAGAAGTTTGGAATGATCTTAGACAGAGACTTACTCAGAGTGTTGCTCCTAGAATATATCAAATCCAATCTGCCATTATGAATCATCAACAAGAATCTCTTTCAGTAGCATCATACTTTACTAAACTTAAAGGATACTGGGATGAACTATCCTCATATTTTCCCATGCCGACTTGCACATGTGGGGCTGCTAGAATCATGATTGATCAACTTCATAGAGAACATGTTATTCAATTCTCAACAGGTCTGAATGATTCGTTCAACACTGTAAGAGGTCAAATCTTATTAATGGAGCCATTACCTTCTATTGCAAAGGCCTATTCTTTAGTGCTTCAAGAAGAAAAACAAAGAGAAGCTAGACACAATCCCATTCAATCCATGGATAGGACTGCAAGTACTGTCAATTCAGGATATGCAAATAGGCAGGCTACAAATACCTTTCAAAAAACTGAAAATCAGAATTTGAAGGGAAACCAGAAAGGCAGACCCATGTGCTCTCATTGCAACAAAGTTGGACATGTGAAAGATAAGTGCTTTATTCTTCATGGGTTCCCGCCAGGTCATAAGCTTCATAATGCAAATCAAAGGATTATAGGAGCTGCAAATTCAATTTCATGCGACATAGTGGAATTGGTGCTGAAAGAAAGGCTCACGATGGTGATATAGTTGCTGGTTCAAGCTCAACGGGTCCTTCATTCACCTTAGAAGAATATCATCAGCTTATGTCTCTTCTTCGTCAGAATGTTCCATCAACAATCCTTACAGATCTATCAGACTTCAACTATACCTTGTCTACAGGTAACTGGGTTATAGATTCCAGAGCAAGTGATCACATCGTTGCTTCTCCAACATTCATGACACAATCATCCCAGAATTCCTCAATTCCTCCAGTAAAACTGCCAAATGGTAGTTTCACTCCAGTCTCTAATATTGGTTTTGTCATTCTAAATTCCAATTTAAATATTCATGATATATTGTGTATTCCCTCCTTTAGATTCAATTTACTCTCAGTTAGTAAACTGACTAAACAATTAAATTATTCAGTGACATTTTTTTTGAACTACTGTTTTATTCAGGACATACAATCGAGGATGACGACTGGAGCGGGTGAGAAAAATGATGCATTGTACTACTTCAATCACTTTCCACCTATTTCATCAGCTTTATCATCACAACAATCAATCATACATCTCTGGCATTGGCGTCTCAGACATCCATCTCCTTCTCGTAAGAAACTTTTTAATAATTATGATTCCAGTATTTAGATGAATAATTTATGTCATTGTGAAATTTGCCCTAGAGCAAAACAGTCAAGACTGACTTTCTCTCTGAGTGAAATTGCTAAAAAAAAACCTTTTGATTTAATTCATTGTGATATTTGGGGACCTTATTCCCAATCCTCTTTGAATGGTGCCCACTATTTTTTAAGTATTATTGATGATTTTACTAGATGCACCTGGATATATTTAATGAGACATAAATCTGAAACCTAGGGTTTATTAAAGTCTTCTCCTTGATTGACACTCTATATAAAGGCTCAATCAAAACCATCCAAACAGATAATGGGTCTGATTTTTTTTAAATGAAATGCAAGATTTTCTCTCATCGTGTGGAGTTGTTCATCAACATTCTTGTGTTGCAACTCCTCAACAGAACAACGTGGTTGAACGAAAGCATCATCACCTCCTTGAGGTAGCTCGGGCTCTGCGTTTTCAAGGTAATCTCCGTCTAAAATTTTGGGGTGAATGTATCTTAACGCCACTTATCTTATCAATTGCACCCCTACCTTAAAACTGGGAGGCAAAACTCCTTTTAAGAAACTTTTAAAAGAAAAAATTGAGTTATACGCACCTCAAGGTGTTTGGATGCTTGTGTTATGCCATTAACACTAGTGAATTCAAGACCAAATTTGATGCTTGAGCCTCAAAGTGTGTTTTCCTTGGTTATGCTCATGGTAAAAAAGTGTATAGAATTTTTTATCTAAAAAAAAATACATTTTTTTAGTCGAGATGTTTTTTTCAAGAATAAATTTTTCTTTTCCATATGAGTAAAGAGACATTGTCAGAACCAGTGCTGCCTGTGCCTCTTGGGGACCACCATGTTTCACCTCTTCATAATTCACCATCACATGAAACTTGTCGTCCTGATACTTCACATCTAGAAGAAACTTAGTTATCTGCAGGTCAATTGATGTCTATTTTTAAATCGTTGTAATTTTGAAAAGATTTTTATATGTAAAACATGTGAAAATCAGACATCAAATAATATAAACCGGTTCTCACTAGTGGATGAGACCGGGTCGAACTCAAGGAACAAGAATATTTCGTATTCAAGCACACAAATCTAAACTATTCTTTATTGTCGCATTATTAAATATAAAATGTACGAGAAAAGTAAAAACAACTAACTATTACAACAAATGAATACCCTTCGCAGAGGGCGTAAAAGGCGATATTTACAAACCCAGAATTAAATTCCTAATTCTAAAAATAAAGCAAAAAGAAGCTTCTACTCTTGCACCTCCGTGTCAATCAATCGCTTCCGCTCCACTTCTGTGCTATCCTGCATAATTCAAGCGAACACAAGCAATACGAGAGATAGAAATAAAAACTATACTAACTAGCTAAATGCTAAAAACACTGAAAGATATCATCAAAAGAATCTAATGACAATTAAAACTATATTAACTAATGTTAATTAACTAAGTAATTCTAAAACTAAGAGTAATATAAAAGACAACTAAGCGAATCTCACAAAATAGAAAATTCAATTAACTGACCTAATTAACAAAATAGAAAATGAGCTAGTGAAAACACACAAAATAAAAAAAACTGAATGTAAAAACTGGAAAATGAATGTATACAAAATAGGAATTGCCATGAATGCTTATACAGGAAATCATCAACTGAAAAAAAATATAGGAATGAACAAATAGGAAATCGAGACATTCATAGAATAAGGCAGCAAGACATTAAAAACAAGAAAGCCACTAAAATAATAGGAAATTGATTTTAAAACAATAAAAATGAAATAATAGAAAAACAGGAAATAAAAAAAAACAGGAAAAACTGGAAAAATTGAGATAAACAAACAATAATTTAAAAACTGCAATATGTAAAAGTAGGAAATTACAAGAAAAATATTACAGAAAATTCAGGAATTAATCAAACAGGAAATTCGGAAAAACAAGATATGAAACAAAATAAAAAATCAGAACAAGCAAAACAGGAAATTAGAGCATGAGAAAACAGAAAATTTAAAAACAAAGCAGCTACTAAATGAATGATGAAAACAGAAAAAAACAAAACAGGAAATTTAACACAGCAACTTAGCAGAACGAGAAACATGAAATCCGATGAATGCAAAACTAAAAAAGAAATACTGAAAACAATAAAAAACTATCAAGAAATTTCATGAACTATGCAACTAAACTAAAGAAAAACTGGAAATTAACAACATCACACGATACAGCTAAACAGAAAACAAGAATTAAATTGACAGGAATTTACTAAATGCAAAACATGAAATCAAGAATTCAGTAGATCAAGAGATGAATGAAGAATAAGGAATTTCTGAATGAAGAAAAACAGAGAATCAAGAATCAATATGCAGAAAATCAAAAGAATGTAAACACACAGGAAATTCATGTAAAAAAAAACAAACAGAAAAAAAAATATATGTAATAAAAAGAACAAATGCGATGAATGCATAAACAGTAATTCAACAAAATGAAAAACAAACTTAGCAAAATGAAACACAAGAATTCGAAGAATGAACAAACAGGAAATTACAAAGAAAAGAAAAATTTACAGGAATTAATTAGAATGAACAAAAATCAAAACAGGAAATTACAAAATATAGAGTTTGATCTTTTTATTTTCCTTTTCATTTTTCTGAAACAACAACAGAACGACAAAACTAGAAGAAGAATAAGATGAATCTGAAGAAGAAGAAGAAGAAGATAATGAATCTTACCATGAACTCAAAACGAAATTGCAGGAATAAAAAAAATGAAGAACAGGAAACCGAAGATACAAAAAATCGAGAATGAAGAAATGAAATCGGAACCTAATGCAAACATTTTTTTCGTTTTTCTTTTCAGAATCAACTAATCTAAGCTACGTACAAAGATGAGAAGAGAAAGAAGAAGATGAAGATGATGGAAAAAAATTACCGTAGCTTTCAGAGGGGTTAGAAAAGAAGGCGGTCATCAACCCGTACGTCGTCACCGACTGAAGAAACAGAGAAATAGGGAGAAGGGGAAGAAAGAGGTAAGGAATAACCGGTGGTGGAGAAGGGGAAGAAGAGAGAGAAGAAAGGGAAAAGAGGGGAAAAGAAATGGGTTAGGCGCACAGAGGAAGACGAAGGAAAAATTCCCCTTTCTTGAGTTTTTAAAGAAGGCAAACCGGTTTGAACGATTTGTTATTTTTTTTTCAAAAATTAAAAAAATTGTTTTAAAAAACTTTATTTGCTAAAAACTTCAAAACTAAACTAAACTACTCTAATCTAATTCTACTTATTATTATTATTATTATTTTTATTTTTATTAAAAACTAAAACTACTACGTAAATAACAAACATTAAAATATGTACTAAATTGTAAAATAAAGCTAATTTTTCAAGCATTTTCTATTTTGAAATCATTTTAGCACTTTTACTCGAAACTAACATAAAATTAGGTTTTTGAAACATTTTTTTATGAAATCATGCATATTTTAATGTTAATTAACCCTGAAATATATGCATGATCAAATACCCCCATGCTTATGTTTTGCTAGTCCTCGAGCAAACTAAAAAAATGCAAAAAATCAAACTATCACCTAACTCACTTTTGTAGGAATCACAGTTGCATTTAGCTCATGCAACAAGCCCTTTCAACCCCTGGGTTACCTCAGTGGACGAGTAAGGTCTCGTGAGGGTTTGCAGTGATGCTACCAACAAACATCTTTGTCATGTATGCAAAATATTACACATCTTCACAAGTAGTTGGTAATTAAAGACTTTGTTTTCACAAAATATTTCCTGTTATTTCAAAATCAAAACATAATTAGAGTCTTTTATATACCACCACAGAAAAAGAATTTCTTTCACTTTTCTAAATATCACAATTATTTATGTTTTATTCTTAGAAAATCCAATAAAAATAAGTTATTATTTACTTATCCTCACTCATATGTTTTCTGCACAGATTTTCTCAATCACACTTCTAAGCATTGAATTTTTTTCTTTTTAAGCTCTTTTCTTGATTTTTCATTTTTCACGCTTTTTCTTTTTCTTTTTTTTTTTGCATTCATTCTTCTCTTATAGCTTGTGTGTGGTCTGCTTTTATGCCTTGTGCAATGTCAATATCTTCTATACTTTTTCAATGCATACTAAAAGATATCAACTAAGACATAAAAGTGACTTCCTTCATTCACCTTTGCAACGCGAGAGTCAAACACTTCAACTTGTATATATTCTCAGCTCCTGAGGATCACGAAGTTTTCCACTCTCCTTTTCGAAATGGAATCCAAAAGTTTCAACTTACATCTAAGTCCCATCTACTAAGGATAGTGGAATTATCCAAACAACCTAACGCTTGCTCTTTTTGAGCTCATTTTTACGCTTTTGTTCATTTGCTTAGTTTTTCAAAAATACAACTGTGCATATTCATATTTGCGATTCAAAATAAATTCTAACATGTATCTATCATCATTTCTTCGAAATCCGCATAAACAACCATAATTTTTAGATCCATGTCAGAAAAAAATTTCATGGGGCTTAAAAATCCTCTAAACACATCAGATTTGAAATAACATTCATATAAGTTCAAACTTTCCCTTTAAAAACCTACTTTTCATGAGAGATGTGTAAACATGTGCAAGAACGTGAACAGAAATATCAAGGTGTGCAAACTACACCCTCCCCCATGCTTGAATGACACTGTCCCAGTGGCACTCCCCCATGCTTATATGAAACTAAGTGAATGCACATAAGAGGAAATAAATGAGGGAAAAGAGTAGAATAACCTGTCATGAATTAAAAATACACGTTCTATGAATGTAATGAATGCAATGTATACATGACACAACATAAAACTCATAGAAAGAGATAGAAAACGAAAAATAAAACCAAATAAAATCTACAAATCCTAAAAGCGAATGTAATACTGTACAAAATATGGGTTGCCTCCCATAAAGTGCTAAGTTTGACGTCCATAGCCAGATGGATCCCTGGAAAAACCTTCATTGTCCATAAGATCAATGGACATGAAGTTAGACTCAATCGGGCTCTCTATGAAAAATAGTGTCATCTGTGACACTGCGCACTGTGTTCCCATACCGTCTACCTCTAAATGGCTCGAAGTGCCCGATCCAACTCAAATCACATATCTGATTCTCAAGTAATCCTAGGTGATCCTCTTCAATTGATTCATTATCCTCCTCTTGAGGTGGATCACTCAACAACCAAGCATATTCTGCTTCTACAAAGTCTTGAATGACATCAACCTCGAAAGGAGCCTCCTCAACAGCAGACCCCATAGCAGCACAAAAAATGTTTAGTCTCATCTTCCTATTTCCGAATGACACATCCATCGCACCAGTGCGGCAATTAATGCACGCGTTGGCGGTAGCTAGGAAGGGGCGACCGAGAATAATAGGGGTCTGTTGTATGCTATCATCTCCCTCCATATCTAATATCATGAAGTCGACAGGGAAATAACAATCCTCCACCTTGACTAAAACATCTTCAAGTATCCCTCTTGGGACCTTGATCGATCTATCCGCAAGCTGAAGAGTCATAGGTGTAGGTTTCATCTCTTTCAATCCAAATTTTTCATAGAAGAAACCCGACAAGATGTTAACACCTGCCCCAAGGTCGAGCAATGCACGCCCAACAGTGATGTTTCCTACGACACATGAGATGATAGGAGTCTCTGGGTCCTTGAGCTTAGGTGGGGTTTGGTGTTGCAATACTGCGCTCACCTGCCCAGCTAACTAAATCTTTTTCTGCACATGGGACCTCGACTTCCTTTTCTGCGTACAAAGCTCTTTGAGGAACTTTGCATATGCAGGGACTTGTTGGATGACATCTAGTAAGGGGAGGTTTATCTGAACGTGCTTGAATATCTCAAGCATCTCTTGCATGTTCACTCCGGACTTACCTAGTGCTCTCGGTCTCTCTAACGCCTCAGGAAAGGGAGCTTTGAGAATGTAGGATGGTGAAGGCTCAGATGGAAGAACCTTCTCGCTTTCCTGAGGTAAAACATTAGGGACAGACTGCTTCTCACTTATCTTTTCTCTTTCTTCTACAGCCTCCCTCACTTGGTACTGCTTCCCACTCCTAAGGGTTACTACTTGGGCCTGCTCTTGATGTGTATCTGTCAGATGCAAGCTACGCATGGGTTCCTTTCTCCTAGGGTTGACAATAGGCTGGCTAGGCAGTGTCCCCTCACTTCGCCTGCTAAGCGCCTCAACGAGCTGCCCCATTTGGGTCTCTAATTTTGTAATAGACTGGGTATGCGAGCTCAAATTCGCCTTAATATCAGAAAATGCTTGTAGCATCTTGTCCTCGAAGGACTGACTATGCGAAGGCTCATGAGACTAGGGATGAGTATAAACAGGTTGGGCTAGGGGATAACTGGATCTCTGAAATCAGGCGCATAACCGCCTTGACTGGGTTGACTCTGGGAAGGGTTAGGGGGTTGGATCTGTGAGTTGCGCCATGAGAAATTGGGATGGTTTCGCCAGCCCGGGTTATAAGTGTTGGCAAATGGATTAGGTGCGGGCCTAGCGAAGTTTTGAACCATCTGAGCTTGCTCTTGGACAAACTTTGGGTACTGTGGCGCAACTGGGCACTCGAAGACATGGTGTGCAGGACTCGCACACAACGCGCACACCTGCGTGGCAGGAGAGAGACCCAACAAAAACTGATCTAATTTCTGGGACAGTTGGTCTACCTTGTTGCTCAACTCAAGGTTCATCCCTAACTCAAAAATGCCTGCCTTCTTACTGCTATCCTGTGCAGGTGCAGCCCTATCGAACCGTGAGGCTGTCGCATAGTGCATCGAATTCTCGCTCAATGTCTCAAAAAGCGACCATGCTTTATCCTCACTTTTGAGCATAAATGTGCCCCCACACGCGACATCTACCATTTGACGGTTCTTTCCAGTAAGACCGTCATAGAAATATTGCACCAGTTGCCAGCGAGGCACCTGGTGGTGGGGACACTTGCGGAGAAGATCTTTCAATCTCTCCCAAGACTCGTGAAACTATTCTCCCTCAATTTGAGAAAAATTGGTTATAGCTTTACGAAACTGATTCATTTTACCAATTGGGAAGAACTTCTTTAAAAATTCTCTTTGCATATGTTCCCAAGTGGTAATTCAAACTATATCTAATGCTTTCAACAAATTCTTCGCATTGTCCTTCAGAGAGAAGGGAAACAGGGTCAACCTCATCGCGTCGTCTCCAAAGTTGTTGATTCGCACTGTCGAGCAAATCTCTAGAAATTCGTCGAGATGACGATATGGGTCTTCATTGCTAAGGCCATAAAATGAAGGTAGCATCTGGATTACACTGGCCTTAATCTCAAAGTGATTTGCTCCTACATCCGGTCTTGTGATGCAGGAGGCGGGAGTATAAGTGTTGGGCATGAAATACTCCCTAAGAGGATGAGTAATCTGCTGATTCTCAGCCATGGTTGCAGATCTCTGGGCTCTCCTAATAAGGGACTCAGGGTCCTCAATTGGTTCTCCAAGATCAGGGTCAAGTGAGCGTCGCCCTTGCATACACCTCGTAGTAGACCAGTGTAGCACACATCCTAATTTTTGGGTTTTCTACTTAACTAACGCACTAAGCAGTCAAACCACGCAAACCACAAAACGAGTAAACTAAAAACAACAAAAACTAAACAAACACCATGCAATTTCACATAGCAGAGATTATGCAAAGAAAATATGAAATCTATGTGTACGGTACCAATTGTACATAGTCACCTCTAAGGGAATCCTAATAGGTGGGCTGTGCAGAAAAGTAAGCATGTCTCTACGATATGCACATACGTGGTTTTACTCCTAAATGCAAACAAACACTAGGCAATAAAGTGAATACTAGTATTTCACCGTTCCCCGGCAACGATGCCAAAAATTTGATGTCTATTTTTAAATCGTTGTAATTTTGAAAAGATTTTTATATGTAAAACATGTGAAAACCAGACATCAAATAATAAAAACCGGTTCTTACTAGTGGATGAGACCGAGTCGAACTCAGGGAACGGGAATATTTCGTATTCAAGCACACAAATCTAAACTATTCTTTATTGCCACATTATTAAATGTAAAATATACGAGAAAAGTAAAAATAACTAACTATTACAATAAATGAATACCCTTCGCAGATGGCGTAAAAGGCGATATTTATAAACCCAGAATTAAATTCCTAATTCTAAAAATAAAGCAAAAAGAAGCTTCTACTCTTGCACCTCCGTGTCAATCAATCGCTTCTGCTCCACTCCTGTGCTATACTGCACAATTCAAACGAACACAAGCAATACCAGAGATAGAAATAAAAACTATACTAACTAGCTAAATGCTAAAAACACTGAAAGATATCATCAAAAGAATCTAATGACAATTAAAACTATATTAACTAATGTTAATTAACTAAGTAATTCTAAAACTAAGAGTAATATAAAAGACAACTAAGCAAATCTCACAAAACAGAAAATTCAATTAACTGACCTAATTAACAAAACAGAAAATGAGCTAGTGAAAACACACGAAATAAAAAAAACTGAATGTAAAAACTGGAAAATGAATGTATACAAAATAGGAATTGCCATGAATGTTTATACAGGAAATCATCAACTGAAAAAAAAATAGGAATGAACAAATAGGAAATCGAGAAATTCATAGAATGAGGCAACAAGACATTAAAAACAAGAAAGCCACTAAAATAATAGGAAATTGATTTTAAAACGATAAAAATGAAATAATAGAAAAACAGGAAATAAAAAAAAAGCAGGAAAAACTGGAAAAATTGAGATAAACAAACAATAATTTAAAAACTGCAATATGTAAAAGTAGGAAATTACAAGAAAAATATTACAGAAAATTCAGGAATTAATCAAACAGGAAATTCGGAAAAACAAGATATGAAACAAAATTAAAAATCAGAACAAGCAAAACAGGAAATTAGAGCATGAGAAAACAGAAAATTTAAAAACAAAGCAACTACTAAATGAATGATGAAAACAGAAAAAAACAAAACAGGAAATTTAATACAGCAACTTAGCAGAACGAGAAAAATGAAATCCGATGAATGCAAAACTAAAACAAGAAATACTGAAAACAATAAAAAACTATCAAGAAATTTCAGGAACTATGCAACTAAACTAAAGAAAAACTAGAAATTAACAACATCACACGATACAGCTAAACAAAAAACAAGAATTAAATTGACAAGAATTTACTAAATGCAAAACATGAAATCGAGAATTCAGTAGATCAAGAGATGAACAAAACAAAATCGCCAACTGAAGAAGCACCACCGGCTGAAGAAACAGAGAAATAGGGAGAAGGGGAAGAAAGAGGTAAGGAATAACCGGTGGTGGAGAAGGGGAAGAAGAGAGGGAAGAAAGGGAAAAGAGGGGAAAAGAAATGAGTTAGGCGCACAGGGGAAGACGGGGAAAAATTCCCCTTTCTCGAGTTTTTAAAGAAGGCAAACCGGTTTGAACGATTTGTTATTTTTTTTTCAAAAATTAAAAAAATTGTTTTAAAAAACTTTATTTGCTAAAAACTTCAAAACTAAACTAAACTACTCTAATCTAATTCTACTTATTATTATTATTATTATTTTTATTTTTATTAAAAACTAAAACTACTACGTAAATAACAAACATTAAAATATGTACTAAATTGTAAAATAAAGCTAATTTTTCAAGCATTTTCTATTTTTA
The DNA here is from genome assembly GCF_984573655.1 of Nuphar pumila. Taxonomy (NCBI): domain Eukaryota; kingdom Viridiplantae; phylum Streptophyta; class Magnoliopsida; order Nymphaeales; family Nymphaeaceae; genus Nuphar; species Nuphar pumila. The sequence goes on along the minus strand of NC_143261.1, from coordinate 68,155,042 downwards.
AATCATTTTAGCACTTTTACTCGAAACTAACATAAAATTGGGTTTTTGAAACATTTTTTATGAAATCATGCATATTTTAATGTTAATTAACCCTGAAATATATGCATGATCATCAATCTTAAACCAGTGAATCTTCTCTAGATCCAGTTTCTACCTCCATACCCTCTTCTGAACCAGTTTTAACATCCCATTTACGACGATCTACTAGAGAACGCCAACCATCTACTTGATTGAAGGATTTTTATTGTGCATCAATTCATTCATCACCTCAACCATCATCAAAATCGATTAGAGGTATGCATTTTTCTTTGTCTAATTTTGTTTCCTTTAATTTTCTTCCTCTCATAAAGCTTTTCTTGCTAACATATCTAATGATGTTGAACCCACAACCTTCACCCAAGCTATGAAACATTCTTGTTGGAGAGAAGCAATGACTACTGAAATTTAGGCCCTTGAAGCAAACTGTACTTGGACTATCACCGAATTACCACCAGGAATCAAACACATTGGGAGCAAGTGGATTTATAAGATTAAATATAAATCCGATGGATCCATTGAACGCTATAAGGCTCGATTGGTCGCTAAAGGATATTCTCAACAAGAGGGTCTAGATTATCATGAAACATTTTCTCTTGTGGTGAAAATGACTACTGTTCGATGCCTTCTCACTGTGGCGTCCACACAAAATTGGATTTTACAACAAATGGATGTTCATAATGCCTTTTTTCATGGAGATTTGAAAGAAGATATTTATGTCTATACCTCTTGGATTTGCACGACAGGGGGAGCATCGAGTGTGCAAACTTCACAAGTCCTTGTATGGGCTTAAACAAGCACCCATAAATTGGTTTGCAAAATTCTCCTCTGCACTCCTCAACTTTGGTTTTCATCAATCTCCGACGAACTATTCTCTATTTACTTTTCAACAAGATGATGCCTTCGTTGTATTACTTGTATATGTAGATGATCTCATTCTTGTTGGAAATAAGGAGTTTGTCATTCAAACTATCAAGAAATAGCTACATAATCAATTTCATATAAAGAATTTGGGTAACTTAAAATATTTTTTGGGCATCGAGGTGGCTCATGCAAAAGATGGTATATTCCTCTCTCAAAGAAAATATGCTCTAGAATTTCTTGACGAAACAGGTTTATTGGGAGCTAAACCTGTTAATTTCCCTATAGAGCAACAACAGCATCTCACAATACCGAGGGAAAACTATAGCATGATCCAACCACCTATCGAGCATGATGCAACCATCTATCGATGTCTCGTTGGGCGTCTCATCTATTTGACTATAACTCGACCATATATTTTATTTTCAGTACATATCTTAAGTCGATTCATGCATGCTCCATGGCAATCTCACATGGATGCAACACTTTGTGTTGTCAGATACTTGAAGTGTCATCCCGGTGAAGGATTGTTTTTGTATTCTTCGTATCCTCTTCAAATTCATGCTTATTGTGACTCTGATTGGGTTGCTTGTCTGAAAACTAGACATTCGGTGACTGGCTATTGTATTTTGTTGGGTTCTACACCGGTGTCTTGGAAGACCAAGAAGCAACCTACTGTGTCCAGATCCTCAGTCGAGGCCGAATATAGAGCCATGGCTAATGCTGTGTGTGAAGTCACTTGGATTCGTCTTCTTCTCTTATCCTTAGGGGTATCTCATGTACTGCCAACAATGCTATACTGCGATAATCAAGCTGCGCTGCACATTGCTGCCAACCCCATTTTTCATGAACGCACAAAGCACATTGATATAGATTGTCATATCGTTCATGAAAAATTGTGTCAAGGGCTCATTCACACTACTTATGTACACACATCCAAACACTTTGCTGATTTATTTACTAAGCCTCTTGGACATGATCTCTTCACGAAGCTAGTTTCCAATATGAGCATTCGTGATCTCCATGCTCCAGATTGAGGGGGAGTGTTAAGATCTAAGCGCATAAGGTGTAAAGAGTAAATTGTTACATGAGGAGGTGATGTAAAGTGTAAATCGTATAGGGAAAATGTGTAAATCGTTATATAAGGAGGTGGTGTAAAGAGTAAATCGTACAGGGTAAATGTGTATAGGGTAAATCGTTACATGAGAACAAATCATGATCATCTTTCCTCCACTCACCGTGTACATCACTACCCATAAAATTCGGACGGATCACAATTGTCATCATGATTTCAGGATCACAGTTATTTCTGGAAGGCTCTATCATCCTCAACCGAATATCTTAGACGAATCTTTTTCAGTTGTTGTATTTTTGGTCTCTGTAACTTGTCCTTTTCGGAGTTGCTTGTCTTGTAATCTTCAGACTATATATATTGAGTGTTGAGAATACAAAGGAAGAACTTTTTCATCGCAACTCTCTTGTCATCTCTGCATATGATAACCTAGTTGGTTATTTCACAATGCAAACTACATGCTGAATCCAAATCGGATTGTTATTGGGATACTATTTCCTTTACCATATAGAATCCAAATCAGTTTGTGTGAGAGCTTGTTCAAACTCAGAAAATGGTTTGTGTGAGAGCTTGTTCAAACGGAAGCAGATCAGGTCATGCTGAACATGAGCTTTTTGCTCATGCCAACATCGTGGTCGTCTATTTGCATTTTGGATGAATGCCACGTAGCATATAATTGTTCCATTGACTTTTTAACTTTTCAAAATACAAAACGGACGGCCATGATGTTGGCATGAGCAAAAAAGCTCATGTTTAGCATGACCTGATCTGCTTTCATGAATTAATGGTATATGCAGTTACCTTTTAATAAAATGTTTGCTAGATGTATATAAAGGAATATAAATGTCGTTGGTAGTGATGTCCTTGAAAAGTACTATTTTGGAATTTCAATGTTCCTAAGGATATACAAGATAGGGTAAACTTGTTAACCCCTCCTATAAGGTGTATATGTTGAGGACACCTATCATTACCAATATATATATATTGGTAATGATAGGTGCTCTCGAAGTACCTACTCCCACCTAATAGAAGCTTTAGATTTTCAAATTTCTTAAACTTCTTTTGTTGATCAGACGCTATAGATACAATATATAAGCATTATTTAATAGAAAACAAGTTTTGGATCATGTGATTATATCTTACATGTATGTTTTTTAAGACTTTTAAAAATCAATGGCTTAAAATGTATCAAAATTTTATGACTTAAAAAATCCTATTTTATGTTCAAAAAACATGATTTCTATCAAATAAACTATGTTGAGTGATTCCATAAGGTAAAAATAGAGAATTTGCAACCTACAACCATGATTTCTAGTACGTGGGAATAGGTACTCCTAGAGCACAGTAGCATTACTCTCTCTCTCTCTCTCTCTCTCTCTCTCTCTCTCTCTCTCTCTCTCTCTATATATATATATATATATATATATATATATATATATATATATATATATAGGGTTAACATTTGCTCATGTTGACATTATCTATTAATGAGTTTTCTTTTTTTGTTGTTTTTCATGATACTGACCTTACAGATGTGATCTACATGTTTAAGTTAGTGGTGGTCGGCTCTTAGATCGTCCAATTACGACGTGTGGGCATGATTTTATGAGCTTTGAAAATATTCTTAAAATCGCTGGCTTCATTATATTTTGGTTTGACATTCGACAAGGCAATTCCACCAAAACATGTGATAGTTTTTCTGTTAATATAAATAAAGGCAAAAGATAAATATTTTCATGGCCATTAATCAACTAAAATTGCAAATATAACTTTACAGCATACTAATATTTTCATCAAGTTCCGGGTATCGGCTGCAGTGGCAAATGGGCCATACTTACATGAGCATCCATGATCCACCGGATGGACCTGCCTGATCTCTTCAGCCTTGGACACGAGTGTGTTTGTGAAATAGACTTGGGATTGTTTTAGATTCTCGATCCTTTTTCCAAAACTTCAAGCCCAATTTTGTTTGAGATACCAAGAAACATGTACTAATAGAGGACGTCTCAATGGCTGATCATGTAGGCTACATATCGTCCTTTAGTGAAAGATGATCTCCATGTGGCCTAGAAACTTGTCTATGATTAACCATCCTCGAGTGGAAAATAATGTCCCTGCAGCTCATAACATTTCTTGGAGGATAGAGTTTTAGGATATAGTTTAGAATCTAGATTCAAGACAAACCTGTATAAGATTTAATTAAATGCACACTTACATGTTCTAAAAGCACATCTAATAAATGTAACTTAAATTTGTAAAAGAACTTGTGCACTTAGGAACTTTTCGCTTAACTTTTTTTCCCTTTTGAGAGGAGCAGGGTCTCTTCTCTATTACTAATAAAATGCGTTCAACTATTCATGGAATCCAGTGTACTAAACCTCGCCAGATGAAATCTAAATAAGGGGGCCGAATGGCATGATCAGTAGGTTGGTGCAGCTTTACCAACCGGGGGCTCCGCGTAGTTGGTAGGAGCTGTCAGTGCACGTCTCCTTGTGGTGGGACGTTGCAGGTTCAAAACCCAATGGTACGTTGAATAGTAACTGGTGGGGTCTGCCTAACCCCAGCTTGCCTTTAAAAAACAAAAGAAAGTTGGTTATGCTTTAAAATCCAGCAATCACATTGACAGCTCACCATTTGAGCCTTCCATCATCTTGAAAGGCCGAGGTTATGACATCGAGCTGGTATTAATGGCTATGAAATAGGACACTTTAAAAAATCAACCAGCTTTATATTTTATCGTCTGCCATACAGTTTGGGAAAAATGATTAAGGTGGGCCATTGTGGCATCTTAAATGAACTATTCTTGTATGATCTTAGGCTAGCAGCTAGGGCATGGTCCGACAGGCTAGTGTTCTAGGCCTGTTCATTTAAGGGGACTTTTGCTAATTTTTTATTGGCATTCTCTAGCGCGTCGTTTTTATGGATATGAGTCTCAAGTCTTCCTGCTTCACCACTAAATTGAAATGAATCGAGATGCCATATTTTCTAAATGCAAATTGGTGATTACTGGCTACTTAATCAAATTAACTCATGGTTTGCTACTCTGTTAGACCAAGGAACCTATGAAACTGTCTGACATTTTCATGCAATGTTTTCCTTATATATACATGCTTGTCTGTAAAAAAAATCCAAAGCAAGGCCATTGAACAATTAGAAGATATACATATTTTGAAAGCAATCTAGGAGTTGCTTCTGCTTGGATTCTCACTGGATATCCAATGGCTAAGATTAGCTGATAGCCAGATTATCCTTTGCCACTTTCTCCCCCATTTCCCCCCTTAATATGTTAAATGGCATCTCTCTCTCTCTCTCTCTCTCTCTCTCTCTCTCTCTCTCACACACACACACACACACACACACAAAGATAAACACGCATAATGAACTTAAATCAAACTCTTTAGTAGCCAAAACAGATAGTTGTAGCAGGAAGTTTCCCAGTCCTTTCATAACCTTACAACAACATACATAACCAAAGCTTCATCTAGATCAATGTTTGGTTGAATGAGCACATAGAGCTGCTACTTCCTCCCCCAACATGAAACTCACTTGGTTGACCAAAGTCATCATCTTCTTCCATCTTTCCCTTCCCCACTGGTGAGGGTGACATACATTCTGGCAAGGACCCGTAGTGAGTTGTCATTCCTAATGAAGCAGGTTCAACTGATGGAAGCGTGGACAGTAGAGCTTCAAGACTGGTCATGGAAGGTGTTATCTTGAGTTGGTGGCCATGGAGGTGAGGACCAAGAGTGAGGTAGTCTGTGTATTCTGCATGGCTACTTGTTGCCGGCATGAGGGGGTTTGCTTGGATCGGCCAGTTGTTGTCCTGCGTGAAAGCGCAACCTTTATTCTTGATTGGTGAGGCTGCAGATGAAGGATGTGGTAGAAGGACTCCAGGGATGCTCCCAATGTAACTAAACTTCTTCCTTAGTCGCAAGATGTAGTTGATATCTTCCACAACCTACAATCCATAGTTTGCTTGATAAGCTGATGCATTATCTTTAGCTCACAAGTTTCCATGTTTTTCTCTCCCATTTATCCTCACCAGTTTAAGAAAATTGTACATACCAAATGTGTTTCCCTTGTGAGTGTGAAACCCCACACTCTTGAAAATGACACAGCTCCTCTCAAGTAACCAAGTCTTTAATCTTTATCATGAAAGAGAGAGAGAGAGAGAGAGAGAGAGAGAGAGAGAGAGAGAGAGAGAGAGAGAGTTTGGTTATAACCTTGTTAACCGCCCCCAGTTGAAGCACTCCTTCCCTAACTGCAATTAGTGCAATTGTCTGCAAAAGAAGATAAGAGTGAATCAAACTCACTATCATTTCCAAAGTTGGGGATTTTGAATGGTGTATCCTAACCTGTATACCGGACTGGAACTGAGCTTCCCATGTCCTTGGATGCTGAAACCAATAAAACACCAATACTTGTTAGGAAAGCCAGATGTGGGTGAAGATAAGGTGATCAATATATATGGCTGACACATGATCATCATATAACTTACTGCATCAACTGGATTATTCCATGCAGACATGAAATTGAGTTCATGTTCATTAGGATCGTTGAAAATCCATTTATGACCATGATCTGCAGCAACCTTCCCTATCAAACTGCTCATAAATTCATGAAAAAAGGAAACTTCAGCTGTATTTCTAAATACCCATTTTGCTAAGTAATTTCACAAACTACAAATTGTGCATACCCTTCCCCATAGTTGTATATTTCATGTGACATCTTGAAGAAGATCTCAGGTTGCAGACCCTTGGTATGCTGAGGTTCACCCTTGATGTAGAAAGTCGAGTCCATGAAACTTCCCAATCTAGCTGAAGTGTTTGCAGATGCAGCAAAATTGCAGAAGCCATCTTCCCAAACAAGTATCCTGAGATGAACATCAAACTAACAGTAATCAATACGTTATAAACAATAAAATCTCTATTTGATTCACACAATTGAAGCCATTAATACCAATTCCTTCTGTTTCCTCTAGACCTATCATAGAGTCCTCCTTGAACATCCCACCTGCAAGATGAACATAGATAAGAAAAAACTTATAGGACAGAAGATTATATGAGGAACTCTCTATATGGGGAAAGTGTTTCATATCCCATGTACAGTTATTTTACTCACTTGGGTGGTGGGTAATTCCTAGGTAGAATCCTCCAAAAGACAGCATAAACCCACTGTGAGTTTTCATGAACACAGAAACTTCTCAAAGTGTTTTGGAGCAGATGAGCAACAGCTAATGGCATCCCATTGATGAGGCTCTCCGCCATTGATTTGCCGACTCTCTATCCCTCTCCCTGCAGAAATCCCTCACCATCCTCTCTTGTTTAAGCTCACCCTTGTGAAAACCCCAATTTATACTTCATCTGCACTGCTACAGTATTTATCATGCTTTTAATTTGTTGTCAATGCCATACCCTTTCCTACTTTCGCCATCCCAGTTCCCAATGGACTCTTCTTGTGACCATTCAAACCTGTTCCTCAAAATCATAAAATGGTTACCGTAATTCTGTTTGGGGATATAATGTATTGCTAAGAAGCAACAAATACAGTGTGAGAACTCATGGAACTTTACACTGCCGACACCCAAATAGGACCATGGTCAACGTGCTTGTAGACCCATAAACGGGATGTTCAAACCATAATAGTGGTTTCTTCTTGATATATATATATATATGAGAACTGAACATATTAGACCCCACTTCTCGTTCTGCCTCATAGGTTTTAAGTGTTTTATGATAGATATGAACCGTTAGATTTGTTTAGCATGCACTATTTAGTGGAAATTGACTCTTGGATCATGTTTTTTCGACAAAAAAACATGTTTTCTGAGCTGGGAAAAACTGGTACCTTCATAGCCATTGATTTTGCATCACCGGAAAAAATTGTATACAGATCAGATTCTGGCAATACAAAAGCCGGCTCCCACTAAACAAAACCTATAGATCACATCTACGGTATTAGATGTGAGAAAAATACTTAAAATTACTATTTTTGAAGTGGCCTAATGAGACCTATAGAAAAAGGGGGCCTAAGGAACGCATTAACACACACACACACACACACACACACACACACACACACACACACATATATATATATATATATATATATATATATATATATATATATATATATATATATACTGGAAATCATACTTATAGGTTGTATATTTTCAATCAGACCTTATAGTTGTATTCAACATAGTTTATTTGATAGGAATCATGCTTTTTGACATAAAAATGGGATTTTTAAGTCATGAAATTTTGATACATTGTAAGCCATTGATTTTTAAGGGTCTCAAGAGACCTACATGTATGCTGTAATCACATGATCCAAAACTTATTTTCTACTAAATAATGCTTGTAGATCATATCTACAGGGTCTCATCAACAAAAAATGTTCAAGAATTTTGAAAATCTAAAGCTTCTGTTAGGTGGGAGTAGGTGCTCCGGGAGCACCCTATCATTACTATAATATCACACAGTGATGTTTTTCTACTTGTGCATAGTATGAACTTTCAGCTTCATTAGTTGAAAGATCAAACTGTAAGGATTCTATGTTATGGACAAAGTTGAATGTAAAGCTTGAAACCATTTCCTTCAGTAAACTGTTCATCAAAGTGATGAATACTCATGGAGGTTTTTATTTTACTTTATCCTTTTCCTTTGCCCTCTTGCTTGTCAGGATATCCGTATTGTAATTCTACAATAAATATTTCATTCAAAAAAATATTCTACAATAAATGTGTGCATGATACTAAAACGTAAAAAACTACTGATAAAGCGGTCTCATTTATTGTGTAAAAATACAACACTGGACTTCCAACTCCTAGCTTCATCGGAGAAAGTCTCTCTCTCTCTCTCTCTCTCTCTCTCTCTCTCTCTCTCTCTCTCTCTCTCTCTCTCTCTCTCTCTCTCTCAGGGGTGCAAGATTACATATATGCATTTAATGTATGGCAAATTTATGTTTTGCTGCCTTAGGTTTCTCTAGAAATTGCTTAGAATCATAGTGACAAATATCGTGAGATTTATGAAAATATTGCCTGAAAGTTTAAAATGGCAATTTCTTGCAAGAATTTCAAAATATCATGAGTTTTATGAAAAAAACATAAATACCATGATTTAAACACGATATTTATGTTTTAAACGGCTATTTATCATAAAAACCCATGTATTTTTATTTTTAAATAATTTTTATTGATATTTTTTATTAAAAATATTTTTTATATCTTTTAATTTAGTTTTTTATTGCCGAGATTTTGACCAAAAAAAAGCGAGATTTAAGAAAAAATTTCAATTTCTCGCAAAAACGTTTGTCACTATGCTTAGAATACCGCCTAAATTTTAATTTGCCTTATTTCTACTTAACTCTTTAAACGATACTTTAATCTTTTTCTTTCTTTAAATTATTGGATATCACTTTTCTAAGCCCTCATCTATGTTAGTCGCAGGCAAACAAGTAATTTTAGAGGATAAAAGTAGCATAGGTGTTCATTTAAGCAATTTCTTGAGAAGGTAGGCATTTATCCTAAGGGTGCGTTTGTATCACATATTTTTCTTTTGAAAGAAGCGTTTGTATCACGTAAAAGGAGGAGACTCGACTTACCACCCCCAGGGAATGCTTACGATGGAAAAGAGGGTGGATCATTAATTTTGGAGGGAGGATCATCGTACACTTTGAGTGTGCCGCTGCACCTGACTGCCCTCCATCTCTAGGGCAGAGTCTGTCAGATATGGGGCCCAACAGAAGATGGAAGGCGGCATGCTAAAGTGTTCAATGTATGATCTGCTGTCTTGATTTTGGGGGTTGTTTTTCTCATGAAAAACAGTCCTTACGTTTGCATCACTTTGATGGGGTCTACAGAGATTCTCGTTCTCCTTGTGTTTCTGTAGGAACAACCTTCTGTCCCATACAAACACACCCTAAAATATTTAGAAACTGCGGCTCGCTAGACGTAAATTCACTATACATTAGGCGCTTTTTATGTAAATTACTCTTAAAACTGTGAATCAAAAGGAAAGCCATGCAGTAAATTCTTCACTGGTTATGCTGTTGTACCCTAGCTATAAGAAGGAAGGGCATCATTGATGGCACCCTCCTCTATTTTTTGTACTTTTGCTGTTTGTGTAGAAACATGACCCTAGAGAAAATAGGGATGAACCACCTAGTCACTGCATTGTGAAAGGTAGTGTTTAGAAATTGATACCTCAGAGGTTCTGGAAAATCAGACAGAATACTGTATTCCTAAGTTTTCATGATGACCAAGGATTTCTTTTAACGTGTACCACACCCCCCTTGAAATTCTTGCCAATGCCCCTAACTCAACAGGTAAAGGTAATGCCCCATTTCCCAAACCCCCTGCCAAAGCACCCTTCATTTCTTTGACCGTCCGTTCTGCACCAAAGTCAGACCCACTTAGCCCACCACCTAACCTGGCATTTGTCTGCTTCCTCTTGTCAAGTACAGAGGTATCTTGGTAATATCCACTGATGATGATAACCATAATGATGTTGGAATGCTACTGTTGTTGATGACAATGATGATGTTGGTGGTGGAGTTGTTTCTGAATCAATAGTGGGGATGGATGTTTTCTTTCTTTCTTTTTTTCTCCTTTTCGAACTGCCGGTCTGCACATTTTATGAGTCCCACCATGCTTTGATTCCATCTAGGGCTGATAAACAAAACCGTGGCTTGCTCATGTTCGGCTTGAAAAGAGCTCATTCGAACTCCTAGAATAGGTTTGGCAAGCTAAATAAATATTAACAATAAGTATTCGGCTCGGCTGGACTCGATAGATAGTAAAAAATACATTTTAGATATATTTACATATATTTTGCATGTATTTTTTCTAAACCTATTTCTTTCAGCTCTAAAACAATGTATTTTTTTTTATTAACAAGCTAACTCGGGCTCATTACGATCCTGAACTCGGCTTGGCTCGCCATAAGAATTAGCCAAGCTTGAATACTTCAAGCACTGCAGCTCGTATACCTGACCTAGTTCCATCCCCACCATACATGTGATCATCAATACTAACAAGGAACAATGTCAATTTTCTCAAGTAGATTATAACTAAAATTAAAGAAAAGATTCTTCTTGTTCTCTGGTCGTCTTGTGGTATGGTCTGTTGTTGTTGCATAATTCGTTACGATGAAAAATAGTGCTTTGCTCCCCATATTCCACATACATTCCATCAATCCGCGGTGGTGATTGAGTCACAATCATGGTCACAAGTATCAACAATATATTGAAAATATCACCACAAAATGAGATATTTTTGGTTGCCGTCTTGAATGGCTCAAAATATCATCATATTTTCGAAATATGGTGATGCTATCATTTTAACAAAAGATATCGTTATATTTATGTTTATATCAGCTTTATCGTGGAAAATTGGGTTATTTTATTTTGCTACATATTTTATTGTTTTTTACGTATTTTTTCTTCTATTTTTTTAATTTAATCATTTTACCGATATTTTTCCGATAAAAATGCAAGAAAACTAGTAAAAAAACAACCTTTCACGAGAATTTGGCTGGTGTTATCAAACTTTTGGCACCATGATTGCATAATTTATGCGGCGGGCTGCTTCATATGATTAATGTACTACCCTTCAAGAAATTACAGCGCTTTACTCCCATGAATGCCTGATATTTGCAGAATAATACGGTGGAGATTCATGCATTTTTCTTAGGCACACTGCATGCCTTGCACAATTAGCACGTTTTGAGTTTGGTGGGCCCCACAAGGAAATGGACGATGGGGATTTAACAAAACTCTTTCGGGCACCATAAATCATGCGTTTATGATTGGACCAACAAGGAACTTTGTCCTCTGCATTAATTCAAAACTTTTTTATTAGGGCCTCAGGCACACTGCACGCCTCACAATTACCATCTTTTGAAATTGATGGGCCCTACAAGGAAATGGACGGTACGGATTCAATAAGACTCTGTTGGGCACGACAACTCTCGTGTTTATGATTGGACCAACAAAAAACTTTGTGCACTGCATTGATTCAGAATGGTTTTTGCTTAGGCACACTGAAACTCTGATGTCAATGACGTAATGCACTGCATTGATATTGGTTCGTTGGAGCGGTGATGGAGTTAGAAAATCATGTTGACTCTCTCTCTCTCTCTCTCTCTCTCTCTCTCTCTCTCTCTCTCTCTCTCTCTCTCTCTCTCTCCCCACACATCATACATATATATAAATAAACAAACAAACAATATATATATATATAATTGAGCATAAGTACGAAGAAAAAGATGAAAAAACAACTAAAAATGATCTTTAATGGCAAGTTGATTGATGCTAAAGTTAGGGCCTCTCTCTCACAACCTGGTTTATTTGCTCAGGATCAAACCTTATATTGTGTTTCTTTGACATAAGAAGAAAATTTTTGAGTGACAAAGTCATGAATATATTGTAGGTCTTTAACTTTTCAAGCCCTTACTCACATGCTATACAATCACATTTTTCAGAACCCATTCTCTACTAAAATAAACCATTTGGAACGTACTTTTGGCGTTCAATATGCATCCAAAGAAAAACAAAAATATGCTTGAAATAAATTTTTACTCAATTATTTTGTACCTTCATTTAGTACACACACATATATATATATACCGGATAAGTGTGCACTTATGTACACAGGTCAATAACTGTTTCTTCACTGAATCTTAACTTGAAGATGTGTTCAATATGGTTTGTTTGCTAAAAATCACATCCTGTATCGTATTTATTTTTGCAAAGCCACATTTTTGTAGGTGTAAAATTTTAGCACACTGTGGACCATTGATCTTCTCATATATATATATATATATATATATATATATATATATATATATATATATATATATATATATATATATATATATATATATATATATATATATATATATAGGGTAAATCTAATATTAAACTAGTTGTACTTAATATTAGATTAATTAAACCATATTAAAATAACTAAAATACCATTAAAAGAGTGACATGTTTCAAAATATATGGTTACTTTTTTAGGTGAAAAAGGTAAATTTAATGGATTCATGAAGTTATCTTTTTGAAAAAGGTTTTGACTTTTCAATTCCTTCCAAATTCAAAAGACCTATAATGCCAAAAAAGGTGGCTATGTATTTTCAAAAGTACCATTCTTTTAAGGGTATTTTAATGATTTTTTAAGATTGAATCCATCTAATGTTAAACACAACTAATTTAAAGTTAGAATAATCCAAATATATACACTACAAGAAATCTGTGGATTAGCGACGGTCGTAATCCATCGCTAAACAGTTTAGCGACAAATTAGCGATGGATAACTTTCATCGCAATTTCCTAGTCACTAATTAGCGATAGAACATATTCGTCGCTACTTCCGTCGCTAATTTATGATGAATTAGCAAATGCCATGATTCATCGTGAGACCGTCGTTAATCCGCAAAGATTTGGTTTTATGACAAATACACAGTCATCGCTAATTTTGTCACTATTGTAGCGACGAAATTGCGACAGATTTCAATATGTCGCAAAACATCGATCAATTCAGTTTTGCGATGGATAAATATCCATCTCTAATCCGTCGCTAAATTGGAGGCCGATACTAATTAGCGATGGATAATATCTATCGCTAATCCATCGCAAAAAATTTAAAAAATTGTTTGAAATATAAATATCGAGAAAAATTTTCTCGTTATACAATTTATATATCCTTTGTATAAAAAATAAAGTACACATACAAAATACATATACAAAGCAACTGAAATAAATTTAACACAAGATAAAAGGTGAAAAAATTTATCGATCCACTATAATCCTCGTCAAGTCCTAATTATTTACAAGTGAACATATACAAAGAGTTTCTTTTGAAACAACAAGAAGGTGCAACAAATTCAACACATGAATCTAATCATCGCCAAGATTCTGAGCATCATCATCTTCATTGTCTCGATCTGCCCCTTCATCCATGCCTCCATCAGCTCATTTACGTTGATTATCTCTATCATTCTATAAGAGAACCAAAAGGTTAGTATTGATAAACAAAATATAATGAAATAAATTATATGCAATGCAGGTAATCAAAGTAACATGAATGAATTACACATAGACTAGCTAGTAATAAAGTGAAGGACATTAACAGAATTCAGATATGTGTTCTAAGGCTGACAAAAAAAAAATTATAGTGATTCAATCATGCTGATATATGTTCTAAGGTTGTCAAAAAAATGTCATACACTAAAAAAAAATGTTAATTAGCGACGAAAGTTTGCGACAGAAATAATTCATCGCAAATTTGCGACGGATTAGCTAGAGAAAACTATCGGTCGCTAAAATTTAGATTATTTACAAAATTAGCGACCGAAATACTTTTGTCGCTAATTCCATCGCTAATTAGTGACGGAAAAATTTTGTCTTAAGATCCTTCGCAACTTATTGATGGATCAACGACATAAATTTTTTATCGCTAATTTCCCCTGTAAAACCCTAATGCGAGCCCCTTTCTTTCCCTTTCTGTTTCATTCCTCGTCAGTCGCCCGCCGCTCGTCGACCTCCCACTTCGACTTAGTCCCCCTCTCACATCCGCTCCCCTCTCTCTCGCTCTCATCATTTTTCTGGCTGGCGAGCCCCATCCGGCAACACCCTTTCGACCTCACCCCTTCAGGGTTTCCTGGAACAACTCCCCCCCTAGAGCTTTCAAGTGGTCGCGGGAGGGGACCCAGGTTGCGACCTCCTCTCTCATTCCCCTCTCATTCCCTCTCCCACTCGCTCTCTTGTTGCTCCCCCTCTACGATTTTCGACACATCGATGACCCTAGCCTGCTCTCCCCACGTCAACCCTGCCCACGACGATCGTTGATGCCTCCCGCAAGTAACCCTCCCCCTTTTCCCCTTGTTGTTTCCCCTTGAAATCAGTGTCGTCGGAGATCTGACATAGGACCGCTAACCTCTGTCGGAGCCTCTCCCTTCCCCCTATGGTTGCCGGAGGGCCAAAAGAGGCCCAACAGCCTCTGCCGAGCCCTCCCCACCCCTCTGTAGTCGGTGGGGATCGGGGCCTCTGTCAGGCTCTCCCCTTGCCCTTGATCTCTTTGACAAGATAGGGGGCTCCACCCATGTCCTCTTATTTTCTCTGACAGGACAGGTGGCTTCTGCCCTGTCCTTTCGAATGCCAACAGGGGGCTTCGCCCTCTGTCCTCTTGACTTCTCCAATAGTGGGGCTCTGCCCCTCTGTCCTTGTTATGATCGGCAGGAGGAGAAGCCCTCTGCCCTTTTGTTTTCCTTGGCAAGGGGTGGCTCTGCCCCCTGTCCTCGATAATTTTGATAGGGGGCGAAACCCCCTGCCCCTTGTCTGTTTTCCCGGCAGGAGGCGGAACCCCTTGCTCTACTATTTTGCCTCGGTAGGGGGCGAGACCCCCCTGCCTCGTGATTGATTCATGGCAGTGGGCTCGGCCTCTGCCTCCCAATGCTTCCCTTCGGGGGGTCCCACCCCCTGCCTCCTGTGAATGTTCCAACAAGGGGTTTCGCTCCTTGCCTTAACCTTACTGCCATCAAGGGCAACACCCCTGCCTGTCTCGCTTTCAGCAGAGGAATGCTCTCTCTGTCCGGGATCATTTCTGACAGACGGAGTCACCCTCCTTGTCATCGGGTAATAAACTTTATTTTAACATAGTGTCTCCTGCAGATTTCGCAATGGATCCCGCTTGTGCCCCATGACCCAAGCCCCGCATCGCCTACACACGTATGAAATTTATGGACTCAATTAGGCTTGATATCATGTACAAAGTATGAAATTTATTTGGATGTATTACTTACAACTAAATGTACCCAAATCTGTCACTCAGAAAAAAAATGCAAAGGCAAAAGCAATGCAAATCGAGAAAATACCCGTTGTGAGTAAGTGATGCAAACGCATCACAGGTTATTTAATTTTTTGGATATAACATTTTTATGTTCATACACTCACTTAGTTGTAGATATCTAGAACTGCTTTGATGGAGTTTGAAGATTACGCTGAGCATGATTTTAATATATGAAAATAGAAGTGTTCTTATTTTTTGAGTTCGAATTTCATGCTAGTCATGGTAGTAGTTAGCGGGATATTGGAGTGTGTTTGCTGCAGGTACATGTTTGACATTGTTTTTGATATGAATGATTTGAATGTATTGTCATGTTTGATGTAACTGTATCCATGCTTGCATGAAGTTCTTTTCAATTTGAATATGTCTTTCATATGCATTTGTATCATAAAAAATGCTTCAAATGAATGTATCGCGTTATGAGTGGGTTTGCACATGAAAATGAATGATAAGTTATCAATGCTTCAAACATGCTTCAAATAAATGGTTTTGCACATAAAAATATTAAGTTATCAATGCATGCATCATAGTTCTTGTGATTGAATGGCATTATATATATATATATATATATATATATATATATATATATATATATATATATATATTTGTGTGTGTGTGTGATATATATATCAAATCATTACATTCACCATGAATGTATGATAAATTAGATATTTTCTTCATCATAGCATTCTTATGATTATCTTTTAAATTACTAGGATAATATCTGTGTCATCATAGGACAAAGTGGTTGTAAACCATGAATAAATGTATTGTAGGATAGTTGACAATGAGGTATCGCTTGAATATATGGATGGTATTGACAGTTTTATTGAATTTGCAATGGCAAGTATCAGTATAGTGGATCCCATAGGTCAGATCAGGTACCCCTGCACGATGTGTAAGAATAATTGATTTGTGGAACCTCATGGCATTAGATATCACCTATACAAGAAGGGTTTTGTGAGTAATTAACAGAATTGGATGCTTTATGGTGAAACATTTTGGAACAATTTTGATGCACGGGTGGATGTGATGCACGATAATCCATATATAGATTTGATATTTGATGTCGCAGGACCAAAACTGGGTTCGGCTATGAGTCCTAGTGATGTACCAACTGGGGTAGAAGAAGAAGCAGCAAACGATACAACTAATAGATTTTATGATTTACTTAAAGATGCTAATGAGCCACTTTGGAATGGTTGCGAGAGTCACACTATCTTGTCTACAGTTCTTCAACTAATGAATTTGAAGTTCGAGTATAATTTGAGTCTATCATGTTTTGACCGTCTGTGCTCTATTGTGAAGAGTATGTTGCCCAACGATGAGAAATTGCGATAAAATTTTTATCGTGCGAAGGTTATAGTTAACGCTTTACGTATGGGGTATCAAAAGATAGATGCTTGTTCAAATCACTGCATGTTGTATTTCAAAGATCAAGAAAATAGCAGATCATGTCCGTCTTGTGGGCATTCTCGATTCAAGCCAAAGACAAGAGGCAATGGTAGTACGAAGTCAAAAGAAGTGTCATACAAGTCGCTCTGCTACTTTCCTCTCACCCCTAGATTGCAACAATTGTATATGTCTTCGAGGATTGAGGGACAATTATATGTGTTAAAGAGCCATGATTGTCATGTTATCATGCAACGATTGATTCTCCTAGCATTCTATGATATGTTAGACAAACTTATATGGGGGGTATTATCCGAGTTGAGTCAATTTTTTAGAATATTGTGTGCATCAAAAGTTGTAGTAAGTGAGGTAAAGAATCTAGAGGATTCTGTCGTCACTACTGTTTGTCAGCTAGAGAAGATATTTCCTCCATCATTTTTCAACATTATGAAACATGTATTCATACACTTGCCATATGAACTTAGGGTTGGTGGTCCTGTGCAATATCGATGGATGTACCCATTTGAAAGGTAATTTTTTTTTTATATATTTTCTCTCTAATGCTATTGGAAATTTATTGTATTACGAGATGTATATTATTGACAGATGCATGTTTGACCTAAAAAAAAGGTTTTAAATAAAGCAAGAGTGGAGGGTTCAATTTGTGAGGCGTACACTTTAGAAGAGATTTCAAATTTCTCATTTATTTACTTTGAGCCACACATTCTAGCACGTTACACTTGCCCACCTCGTAATGATGATGAAGAACAAGTTATTGTGGCTGACAAACTATCAATATTTAAACTACTTGAGAATGCCTTTAGCAGTTGCCGGTGAAGACTCTAGGAAGATTGAGAGCAAGATGCAACACAAATATATATCCTTTTTAATTTCTCAGAGATTGACCCCTACATCAAGTAAGTATACATAATATGTTACACTAAGTTCTCTACGTACATGGTTCGGTAAAATAATTATGTTAAGTACAAATGATTTGATTTGGAGTTGAGAAGATAACTTCCCCATCTCACTGATTCAGAATTATAAAAATAACATGAAAATAAGTTTGTGGCATGGTTGAAAGAGTTGGTAAGGACGATGACATGCATTCTTCCTGTGTAAACAACAATATGTTACTTAATTGGCTATGTTTACAATCATTGTTTATGCTTGTAGGTCCGTCATGGTGATGTTAAAGACCAAGGAATATGTGATTTACAAAATGGTCCAACCAAAGTTGTGCAATGTTACAACGGATACATCGTAAATGGTTATCGATTGCATATAGAAGACTACGGTATAAACAAGTCAACGATGAATAGTGGCGTGTGTGTCAAGGGTAGCAGTTACAGTGAAAATGAACTTGACTATTATGGTGTTATAGAAGAAATAATGGAGTTGACTTAGGCATAAATAACATGATAACTTTATTCAAGTGTCATTGGTTTGATCCCACAGCAACAAGAGTTGACAAAGTCTCAGGCATTGTGGACGTGAATCATAAATCAAGGTTTGAAACATATGAACCATTTATATTAGCATCGCAAACTCAACAAGTTTACTATACTTCATATCCGAATACAAGAAAGTAAGATATAAATGAATGGTGGGCGGTTTGCAAGGTGAAGTCTAAACTATACCCCGAGTATGATCAATTACAGGAAGACACGATTATTGAAGAGGGTGATTACTATCAATCAGATGATATGTATGACTTCTCTTATGATCACAATGTTACACATGGTTTGCATGTCACATCTCCATTATCCGATGACACACGTATGAAAGAATGTGATCTAAATGATATACTAAGTGGACGGGCGCCCAATGAAGAAGAAGAGGATGAGAAGGAAAAAGAAAAATATGAAAGTCAAACAAGTGATAAGAAAGCATACTTAAGCTAGTGAAATATATTTTGTAACACATACCTTATGTTTGATGTGAATGATTTAAATGATTTGAATATATTAAAATGTATTGCAATGATTTGAATGTATTACAATGTTTGATGTGAATGATTTGAATGTATTGCAATATTTGATGTAAATGATTTGAATGATTTGCAATGTATTGCAATGATTTGATGTGAATGATTTGAATGTATTGCAATGATTTGAATGTATTGCAATGTTTGAATGTATTGCATGAAGTTACTTTCGATTTGATTATGTATCCATGAAGATATAGAGTTGTGTAACTGATCCAAATAAAATTTTTATTTGTTAGAATATGGTTCGTGGAGGTCACAGTGGTCGAGCACTTAGTGATAGTCTGTCTCAACCTTCATCTTCATGGGTTGCTTCGATAGGTATATCATTTAACTAATTGTATACTTGATTAGTTTAAATGTGCATTGTGTGAATTTTTTACTCAATTTTCTATAGGTGATGTTTCGCCTGCACATGACTCACCTACACCATTTATTTATACATGTCACGAGACAACACCGAATGCAGGGTCTTCTCAGTCTGACACACGATAACTCATTCAAATAGTATATATTGATAGTCGACTGTAAGTATTTCATTGTCACTTATCCAATACTTATCTTATAAATAGTGTATATCGACAGTCAATTGTTAATGTGTATCAATTCATATACAGTGCGAGGTTCAAGCCACAAGAAGTAGTATGAGAAATTAAGAAGTCACCACTGCAGCATCTTCTAAGACCGGTCGCTCAGTGGAAAGAGTACTCGAAGGAGGTGTTTGATAGATTATTGTCCTCATTCATTGTATGTAATCATTTATGAAAACTAATGTGTTTCATATTTAATTTTTTGTTATAGTCATGTGTGTTAACTTTCTGAAAGTATTTGTAGGCTTCGCGACTACGAATGAGGAGAAGAACGCGAGGGTAGTGTGGCAGAAGATGACTGTCAATCAATTTGTCGACATGCTGCATAATATGAACACTGCAGCAATAAAAGCAGCTGCTGGGATAGATGATCCACTGTAGTGGAAGAGTCATGGCCCTTCTACTATCAGAAGAGATTATTGGGAGGGAATATGCGACAAGTAGGCGAGCAATGAATTTTGAAACCGCTCAACAAAGGCTGCACAAAACCGACCGAAGATGCTTGATGCCCATCTACACACAGGTGGATCTAGTACTTTTGGGAGACACCAGAAGAAAATGGTAACTCATCAATATATATATTGTCAAATTTATAAGTATTTCTGCATACTTTTTAATTGATTTTTTTATCATTTAACCTTGTAGAAAGCAGAAAAAGGCAGCATTGTGTCTTACAAGAATGTGTTTGTTAAAACACATAAACGTAAGAGCACCAAAGAGTTTATATCAGAGAAGGCGAGAGCGACATCAGTATGTATTTATTGTATTAATAAACATTATAATATACAAGTTACTATGAATTATATTATCATAAACATTATAATTCTTAATTATTAATTCATATTGTAATCATTACTTTGTAGGAGTCATATGAGCAAGAGATGGTAGAACGATATGACGATGACTCCACTCAACATCCTCATTTTGATCCTACAGCAAGGGTGACTACAACCGGTGAACCCAAAAAGGATCGTGTGTTCGGGTTTGGGAGTAACATGAACACTACACCAATTGTTGCCTCCTGCAGCCAGGGCTCTTAGAGTTCTCCCGTCAGCATCAACTCCCACCATCTGATTGACCCTGTTATGTCTTGGGATGGTGTCTGTTAGCGTCTTGAAGACAAAATGCGTAACTTTTTACATAAAGTCATTATCAACCTTATCTATAATGAGTTGTGCAACTTTTTTTGGCAAAGAAGAACTAAGTCTGAATTCAACATGAGCTCTAGTGCCCGTCAGGTATAAAGATTCATGTAATTTGTTTCATGTCGTTAGATTTCAAGCTAGTATATTGTTATCATCGCAAAATTTTACTTTTGCAAGTCAAACTGACCTTTGAAAAAGTTTTTTGAAAATAACTCGCCTCCGTTTTAAAATGCGGGATAATTCCGAGGAATGGGACTCGACTGGCGGTACGAGGTTCAACCGTTTTTGTCGCCTTTACCAAGGGTAATTGAACCAAGGATCAAAAGTGTGCTTAGCTTTGCTCAACTTGTCTAAATCATGTTTTATTTCCTAAATGCACAAAGAATCAGGCATGTGCTATGAATTTTCTGAAAATGCAGATTTGAAAACATGATGTTTGCTTCTGAGATTTGAAATACTTGGAAAATTCTTGGAAAATATGTCACTTAAAAAATTGTGAATCATGGTGAAAGAATATTTCGAAGGAAAATGAAAATCGATTTATGAAGAATACAAGTGTTTTGTGAAAATGGATTTCTGAGGAATTTCAAGTAACTTTGGAAAACTTTGATTTTTCTGAATTCAAACTTTGAAATAAAGAATATAACTTAGAAAATCGAATTTTAAACTTTGAAAAATACTTGAAATACCATTTAAAAGCTCAGAGTTTTGAGAAAATCAATTTCTGAATAAGACTTAGAAAATTTTGAGAAAATTGATTTCTTTGGATTGGAATTGAAATTTACAAATTGAATGAAATGAATGAATATAGATTTGAAAGACATGATTTTGAGAAATTGAGAAAATCATTTTATATTTTTGAGAAATGCAATGCATTTTGAAGTTAGCCTAAGAGTGTAGGCTGAATGTGACTAATACGAAGATTACAAATCTGGGTCTCATTCATATTCTGACTATAACCATAAATACAAATTCCACCGAGTTTGTCAACTCCCTAAGAGCTTGTGCATGTACCATTCGTGTAGACCATGGTGAATTTGTAAAAATATGCACATGAATGACAAGCATAACAATTATATATCAAAGTTCAAACTATATGCAATGCAAATCCTAATCTAAGCAGAAATTGAAATTCTTATTCCAAATTTAATTACAATTTACATCACTAATTGAATTTAAATAAAGGAAATTAAAGTCTTCAATATCCTTGCAAAAATAGAAAACTTGTTAGTGAAGAAATGTCGGCTTTTCTAGGTTTATCCAGTAATATCTAGAAATTACTGGATTTTGCTAGATATAAGCCTTTTTCCATGATTTCTTGAGATAAACATAATGAAATAGGAAATAAAATTGAATAAATATGAAATTGAGATTTGAAAATTCGAAATTGGGGTCAAAATGACCAAAATACCCCTGATAGCAAGATTATGGCCTTGAAATCAGGGTTTTCAGAAAGATATTTTATAAAATACAAATTTTGAAATTCAAATAAGGATAAATCAAATATAAGATGAAGTGGTATGATTTAAAATGAGAAAACCAAAGTTTGAAATTTCGAAATTGAGGTCAAATGACCAAAATGCCCCTGATAGCAAGACTATGGCCTTGAAATCAGGGTTTTCAAAAAATATTTTGGTAAGAACTTTGGGTTTATGATTTAAATAAAATCAAATAACAAGAAAATCGACCAAAAAGTGTCCTAACATGATTCTAAACATGAACTTATGCATAAAAAACTAAAAATATCACAAAAATCATGATTTTGGCAGTGTTTCGGGATCCTATGGGCACCTTGTTTTGCAATTTGGCTCATCTAAGCATTAAATGGGTTCTAAAATTGATAAAAATTGGCACATGCACTTGTTATCACCCTAAAATCAGATTGGAATCATAAAAATATATTTTGACATTATTCCAATTCGAAAATTGCATTAAAACCCTAAAATATGTTATTTTTACCCACGATCACGTACCAGTTTTAGTGCCAGACCCGAATCAGGGAACAATTCACCATGGAAATTCCTAAAATTATACAAAGCAATAGTAGACAAAAAAACAAAGAATATCTTATTTACAGATTGGAAAAATCATCTCCGGTTAGGGAGATATCGTTCTGACAATCTGGACTTAAATTTAACGAATATAAAATTGAT
The DNA here is from genome assembly GCF_984573655.1 of Nuphar pumila. Classification (NCBI taxonomy): domain Eukaryota; kingdom Viridiplantae; phylum Streptophyta; class Magnoliopsida; order Nymphaeales; family Nymphaeaceae; genus Nuphar; species Nuphar pumila. Next base: position 68,131,957 of record NC_143261.1, on the reverse strand, counting down.
TAAAACGGGCACTTCCAGTTGAAAATACAAGTAAAAATAACTGACTTCATCAAAAAAATTTGAAATTTTAGCAATGAATAACAAACAGCTTCTTTTTTTATAGATCATGAATCGGATCTATAGTTAAATATCTATGATCAATATAAGTTGGATTACGGTTTTAGTAAAGCATAACGAGTTTTAAAACATAGATCCAACTTTCTGACGAAGGAAAAATAGTAAACAGAGATATAAAAATACAGGAAAATTAAAGTAAATATTAGGTATTAACACAGAACTATTGCATATTACGGATCTTGAATCAGATATTGGATGAAAGAAATAACGCATCTACAAGTTATACTTAAATTTGAACAATGATTTTAATCAACAGAAATCCTGATTTGACTTTGTATTTTATTAACAAGGTTCCCGAACCCCAAAATGTCTGATTTTTTTACAAAAACTCAATAACATATTCGTGTATCACATATAAACAAATCAATAATTTCTAACAAAGATTTACATGCGAAATAACATGCTTTTCAAAGATCTAGAATCAAAACACATGAAAATCCAATAAAACATAAAAAAAACATGATTTAACAATGAAAAATAATAAAAAATACCTAAACAGTAAAAAAAAAGTAATTTTAATATTGAAACACATGAAATGAACATTAATATGCTAAAAAATAAAAAGAAAATAGGGAATCCATGTCTGAATTTGATTTTACCTTTGAAATCATGGATTTAACCCATTTAACGGGTAAATCTCATGTTTCGTCGGTTAAGAACATGAAAAACAACAAGGTAAACAATTCTAATGGATTAGAATCTCTAAAAAGAATACCAAATAAGAATAGATCATCTTCTTGGGTCGACCTTGGGGTTCTTGGATGAGAATCCATGGTTAAATCCATGAACACAAGGGTTTTCATGGTGAAATCTAATATAAAATCATAAAAAACCAATAAAAAATAATGAAATAATATTAAATAACTCACCTTGTGGCTGCAGCTGCAATGAAGGAAGGTAGAGGTGCTGGAGAGGAGAGAGAGGCCATGACATTGGAAGAGAAAAAAAACCTTCTTTAACCCCTCTAAAGACCCCTTTTTATATTTTTTCAAAACCCATGTAATTAGGACTAATTAATACCTAACTTTGACTTTTTCAAACTCTATCTAAAACCACCAAGGGAGGACAATTTTTTGTGGTTTCCTAACCCTAAAGAGACCCTAACTAACCCCAACTAAACTTCTAAATGTTTTAAGGAACTTCCCAAATGTAGCGCCACTTGGCGTTTTTTCAAAAACCCTAATTTAAAACTTTAAAATCAAGGTTAAAATCTAAAGTAAAAAAAAATATGATTTTAAAATCAAGTTTGGACTCTTATAGATTCATAACCTCTAAACTAACTAGAACTATGACTAACCCTAGTCTAACCCTAACTTTTGCAAATGTGGCGCCACCCAGAGTGGGCCCCATTTGAATTTTTAAAAAACGATTTTAAAACTTGAAAATGAGAGGTTTTTCAAAAAATATTCTAAAGTAGATTTTGATATTGAAAATTTTGAAATAGCATAGAGTTTTGACTGTGTTAGAACTCCCCCAGATATGGCGCCAACTGGGTGGGCCCAACATCGAAGTTTTGAAAAAATTGAAATAAAGACTGAAAATAGCTTTGAAAACGAGTTAAAATCAACATTTGAAATTCAAAGTTTTGAAAATAGAGTTCTAAGTGAACTGGAACTCTGAGCTAGAGTCCTGAAATTTTAGGACTCTGAGATTTTAGAATTTTAAAAGCCAAATGAAGAAGTTTTTGAAAGATTTTATCAAAAATGGTAAAATAAGTCAAAAAACGTAGTCAGGGTTAGAATCCTAACTCAATCAGAACTCTGAAATAGAGTTCTGAATCAACTGGGACTCTATAGAATGACCTAATTTTTGAAAAACAAATGAAAAGAAATGAAAATTGAAGTAAAAACAGACTTCAGAACAGACTCTTAACTGGATTAGGACTCTGGGATAGAGTCCTGATCGAACTGAAACTCTAGATTTTTTTAGTATTTTCTTAAAAACAAATGAAAGAACTTGTGAAAATAGTGAAAATGATGACAAGTATTGAAATCAGAACAGAGTTCTAATCCAACTAGGACTCTTGGAATAGAGTCCTAATTGAAGTAGGACTCTTAGAATCTTGGATTTTCTGAGAAAACGAATAAGAGGATTTTGAAAAACAAGTAAAAACAAGATAGAATTGAAGTTTGGTTCAGAGTCCTGATCTGATTAGGACTCTGAAGAAGAGTCCTAATTCGACTAGTACTCTGAAAATTTTTGGTTTTCTGAGAAACAAATGATGAGATTTAAACAAAATTTTTGAAAACCAGTGAAAATGAAGTGAGAAAACAAACTTTGGATAGAGTTCTGATTCGATCAGGACTCTGAGATAGAGTCCTAATTCAATCAGGACTCTGGGATAAAACCTCACAATTTTGAAATTTTGTGATAAAGGTATAACAATTTTGATTTCTGAAGAGATAAATAGAAGAATTTTTGAAAGATTCTCTCAAAATTGAAATCAGGGTCAGAGTCCTGATCCAACTGGGACTCTTTAAACAGAGTCTTGGGTCAACCAAAACTCTGAGTTTTTTACTTCTCTTTGAAAGATTTTGAAAGAATTGATTTAAAACAAGTAAGAATAATGATGAAAGATAGAGTCCTGATTCGATTAGGACTCTGAGAAAGAGTCCTACTTCAACTAGGACTCTAGAACTTTGGCCAAAAACAAAGGATTTTGATAGGTTTTCTCAAAAATAGGTGAAAAGGGTAGTAAAAAATAGAGTTTTGATCCAACTAGGACTCTAGAAAAAGAGTCCTGATCCAACTAGGATTCTGGAAAAAGAGTACTGATTGGAATAGGATTCTGAAATTTTGGCCAAGAATGGACACGGATATGACCACAGTTGGTTTAAAATCAGAATGGGGTTTTAAAAAGATTCAAAAGATGAAAATACAGAGTCCTGATCTGACTAGGACTCTAAAGTTTTTGAGATTTTTGATAAATAAAAGGGATCCAGAAGCGACACCACCTAAATGACTCTCATCTGAGAATTGAAATTAATTGAAATTGAGTTTAAAATGAATCCAGATTATTTTCTGAGAAAAACATTTCAAAATATAAGATCCTGAGGGTTCGCAAATGGCAAAAATAGTGATTTAAAACTCAGGTTTTGAAATTGATTTCAAAAGAAAAGTTTTAAAGACTCGAATCTAGATTAATATTTTGAAAATAGGAATTCTGGATCTCGATAATGAGATGCAATGGCATGCAATGCCATGAAATGACATGTCAAATGCATGCAATGATGTTGCATTGATATATGAAAGGTAAACACTGGATGAGGGTGAAAATTTGGGGTGTTTACATATATGCATGATTGAACACATATAAACATTATTTCATCACTATAAAATTTTTTGACTGCCTTATAACACATATATGCATGATTGAGTCACTATGAAAGTTTTTTGACAACCTTAGAACACATACAAGCATTCTTTCATCACTATGACAACTTTAGAACACATATAAGCATGATATTAGCATATATGAAAGTTTTTTGACTGCCTTATAACACATATATGCATGATTGAATCAATATAAAAGTTTTTTGACAACCTTAAAACACATATATGCATGATTAAATAACAATGAAAGTTTTTTGACTGCCTTAGAATACATATGAGCATGATTGAATCACTATGAAAGTTTTTTAACAACCTTAGAACACATATGAGCATGATATTAGCATATATGAAAGTTTTTTGTCTGCCTTATAACACATATATGCATGATTAAATCAATATAAAAGTTTTTTGACAACCTTAGAACACATATATGCATGATTGAATCACTATAAAAGTTTTTTGACAACCTTAGAACACATATAAGCATGATTTCATCACTATGAAATTGTTTTACTGCCTTAAAACACATATATGCATGATTAAATCACTATAAAAATTTTTTACTGCCCTAGAACACATATATGCATGATTAAATCACTATGAAAGTTTTTCGACAACCTTAGAACACATATAAGCATGATTTCTTCACTATGAAAGTTTTTTTACTGCCTTATAACACATATATGCATGATTGTGATACATAACACATTTATTTGACAGCCTTATAAACATTATATGCATGTGTGAATCACTGTGGCATTTTTTTGACAACCTTAGAATACATATCTGCATGATTGAATCACTATAATTTTTTTTATTAGTCTTAAAACACATATCTGAATTATGTTATTGTCCTTCACTTTATTGCTAGTCTATGTGTCATTCAACCATTTACTTTGATTGCATTAGACTAGGTGCATTGCATATAATTTATTTCATTATATTTTATTTATCAATACTAACATTTTGGTTCTCTTGTGGGATGCTGGAGATGATCTGCATAGAGGAGATGATGGAGGCATGAATGGAGGGGCAAATCGAGACAATGAAGAGGATGATGCCCCGAATCTTGGTGAGGATTAGATTCATCGGTTTAATTTATTTCACGTACTTATAACTAATTAGAACTTGGCAATGACAGTATTGTAACTTATAACTTGTGTTAAATTTGTTTCACCTGCTTTGCATATGTATTTTTTATGTGTACTTTGTTTTTTATACACAAGTTATATAAATTGTATAATAAGAAATTTTTATTGATACTCATTTTAAAAAAAATAATAAATTTTAAAAAAAAAATTGATGGATTAGCGACGGATATTATTTGTCGCTAATATCCGTCACCAATTTAAATCGATTGATGTTTTGTGATGGAATTTAAACTGTCACTAATCCCTCACTCAATTGGTGACACACATTAGCGACGAATACGTATTCATCATTGAATTTTAGCGACAGATTAGCGATTTTTTGCAAAACCAAATTAGTCTTTATTTAGCAATGGATTAGCGACAGACATTATTTATCGCTAATTAACGAAAGATTGGCGACAGATAAATTTTGTCGCATTTTAGCTACCAAGATTATGCGATGGTCGATTTCCATCGTCAATCCATCGCTAAACACGCTAGCAACATATTAGCGATGGATTAATGATGGATAGCATCTGTCGCTAATCTGTATTTTTCTTGTAGTGATAGTGATTCAAGCATGCATATATGTGTTATAAGACTGTCAAATAAATGTGTTCTGTATCACAATCATGCATATATGTGTTATAAGGCAGTAAAAAAAAATCATAGTGATTCAATCATGCATATATGAGTTGTAAGGTTGTCAAAAAACTTTCATAGGGGTTCAATAATGCATATATGTGTTATAAGGCAGTCAAACAATTTAATATTGATGAAATCATACTTATATATGTGTTCTAAGGTTGTCAAAAAGCTTTCATAGTGATAAAATCATGCTTATATATGTGTTCTAAGGTTGTCAAAAAACTTTCATAGTGATTCAATCATGCATGTATGTGTTATAAGGTAGTCAAAAACCTTTCATAGTGATGAAATCATGCATATATGTGTTTTAATATTGTTAAAAAACTTTCATAGTGATTCAATCATGCATATATGTGTTATAAGGCAGTCAAAAAACTTTCATAGTGATGAAATCATGCTAATATATGTTCTAATGTTGTCAAAAAACTCTCATAGTGATTCAATCATGCATATATGTGTTCTAAGGTTGTCAAAAAACTTTCATAGTGATTCAATCATGCATATATGTGTTATAAGGCAGTAAAAAAACTTTCATAATGATGTAATCATGTTCATATGTGATGAAATCATGCATATATGTGTTTTAATGTTGTCAAAAAACTTTTACAGTGATTCAATCATGCATATATGTGTTATAAGGCAGTACAAAACTTTCATAGTGATGAAATCATGCTTATATGTATTCTAATGTTGTCATAAAACTCTCATAGTGATTCAGTCATGCATATATGTGTTCTATGGTTGTTAAAAAACTTTCATAGTGATTCAAGCATGCATATATGTGTTATAAGACCATAAAAAAACTTTCATAATGATGAAATCATGCTAATATGTGTTCTAAGGTTGTCAAAAAACTTTAATAGTGATTAAATCATGCATATATGTGTTATAAGGCAGTCAAAAAACTTTTATAATGATGAAATCATGATCATATGTGATGAAATCATGCATATACTAGCTTAAAATCTAACGACATGAAACAAATGACAAAACTTTCATACCTGACAGGCACCTACAAACGAAGTTTCCCTCACCCAAAAACAGTTGCACAACTCATTACGAACAATGTCGAAAATGGCTTAATGTAAATAGTCACGCATTATGTCCTTAACAAGCTGGCATACACCATTCCAAGAATTAGTAGGGTCAATCGGATGCTGGGAGTTGATGCTGACGAGAGAACTCTGAGAGCTCTAGCTGGAGGAGGCAACGACTGGTGTGGTATTCATATTACTCTCAAACTCGAACACACGACCCTTTTTTGGTTCACCAATTGCAGTCACCCATACTGTAGGATCAAAAGGCGGATGCTGAGTGGAGTCATCACCATATCGCTCTATCATCTGTTGCTCGTATGACTCCTATAAATTAATGATTACAGTATGGATTAATAATTACAAATTATAATATTCATGGTAACTTGTTTATTACAATATTTATTAATACAATAAATACATATCATTGTCGTTCTTGCCTTCTCTGATACGAACTCTCCCGTGCTTTTACGTTTATGTGTTTCAACAAACACATTCTTGTAAGGCACAATGCCTCCTTTTTCTGTTTCCTGTGAGGTTAAATGATAAAAAATCATTTAAAAAGTATGCAACAATACTTATAAATTTGACTTTATATATTAATGAGTTACCATTTTCTTCAGGTGGCTCCCAAAAGTCCTACATCCACTTGTGTGTAGATGGGCATCGGGCATCTTCGCTCGGTTTTGTGTAGCCTTTGCTAAGCGGTTTCAAAATTCATGCCCCGCCTACTTATCGCACATTGCATCCCAAAAATCTGACCTGATAGTAGGAGGGTCATGACCCTTCTACTGCAGTGGACCATCTATCCCACCAGATGCTTTTATTGTTGCAGTCTTCATATTATGCAGTATGTCTGCAAATCGAATGGCAGGGCTACCTTCTGCCACACCCGCCTCGCGACCTGCTCCTCCATCGTAGTTGTGAAGTGATTCGAAGACTGTAAATAATTTTAGAAAGTTAGTAGACATGACTAACAACTCCGCCTGTGTAGTTATACACTGCCGATCCCAAGCCCGGATAAAGGAGGAGGGTTGCGGTAGGCCTGTGACAGCCAGCATAAAAACTTTGTCATATCCTATGAAAATGAACCAATATGAGAATTTCGTTGGGGCGTTCCCTACTGAGCGACGCGCTGTACTCTCTAGGCCCGGAGGCAGTGATAAATGTGCAAGGGTTGCTAGGTCGTCGCCCAGAAGTGACGCGTCACACCGGCGCCCGGGTGTGGTGTCAAATAGGCAAGGGTTCCCTCACTTTGTTGGACGGGTGGGGGTAAAGAAGTTAGTCCAAGACCATAAAATTAGGTTAGCCACTTGGAACATAGGGTCTTTAACTGGTAAGTTGGTAGAGTTAGTAGATGTTATGTGTAGGAGAAAGATTGATATTTTATGTCTTCAAGAGACCAAATGGGTAGGTGAGAAAGCTAAAGTGATAGAACCTTGGGGATATAAGATTTGGTATACAGGAATAAATAGGAATAGGAATGGAGTAGGGATTGTTATGAGTCGTCAGTTTATAGATAATGTAGTTGAGGTCCGTAGGAAGGGTGATAGAATTTTACTTATTAAATTAGTATTAGCTACGGATATTATTAATATTATTAGTGTTTATGCACCTCAAGTAGGCTTAGATGATTCCATTAAGCATCAATTTTGGGAAGATTTAGATGGAGTAGTACAAGAGACATCTTATGGAGAAAAGCTTTTCATCGGCGGTGACCTTAATGGACATGTAGGCATTAGTAGGGATGGATTTGAGAATATCCATGGAGGCTATGGTATAGGAGAAAGAAATGAAAGTGGAGAAAGGATTTTAGATTTTTGTTTGTCCTATGATATGATCTTAGCAAACACTTGGTTTAGGAAGAGGGAGTCTCACCTAGTAACTTTTAAAAGTGGGGTTAATACGAGTCAGATAGATTTTTTCCTACTTAGAAAGAGAGATAGGGGTTGTTGCATCGATTGTAAGGTTATACCAGGAGAAAGTGTAGCTACACAACATAGAGTCTTAATTTTAGATCTTAGAATTAGACAATGCCGCAAAAGGGATAGACATAGGATAGATCCTAGAATTAAGTGGTGGGCACTGAAAGGAGCTAAACAAAGAATGTTTGTAGAGCAGGTAGTTAAGGAAGTTGATTGGTGTCTCGAGGAGGATTCAGAATCAATGTGGAATAAGATAGCGGGTGGTATGAGAAAAGTAGCTAAGGAGGTATTGGGTGAGTCTAAAGGCGGTGCACCACTAGGTAAGGATACATCATGGTGGAACGAGGATGTCAAATTAGCTATTAAGGTTAAAAGAGAGTGTTATAGAAATCTAAGTAAGAGTCGTGATAATGAGAATTTGGAGAAGTATATGATAGCAAGGAAGGAAGCTAAAAAAGTTGTTCAAAACGCGAGGGCTAAGGTATATAAGGAGGTTTATGACAAGTTGGATACCAAAGAAGGCGAGAAGGATATTTATAGGCTTGCAAAGATGAGAGATAGGAAATCGAAGGATTTGGGTATGGTTAGATGTATCAAAGATGAAACACAAAGGGTTTTAGTCAAAGATGAGGAGATTAAGGAGAGATGGAAAGATTATTTTGATAAGCTATTTAATGATAGTCATGCTCAAGATCTTGGAGACTTCTCCATTCCTTTTCATGAGATAAATCGTGACTTCATGCGCAAGATTCAAAAGAAAAAAATTGCAGAGGCTTTGAAGAAAATGAAATCAAGAAGGGCAGTTGGCCCAGATGGTATACCTATCGAGGCTAGGAAATGCTTGGGAGAGAAAGGTTTAGAATGGTTGACAAATCTTTTTAACTTGATTTGGCGAACAAATAAGATGCCTAATGAGTGGAGGAAGAGTACTTTGGTGCCTTTATATAAGAATAAGGGTGATATACAAGATTGCACAAACTATCGTGGTATAAAACTCATGAGTCATACTATGAAACTTTGGGAGAGGGTGATTGAGTCTAGGTTGAGGAAGGTTGTCATGGTATCGGAGAATCAATTTGGTTTTATGCCTGGAAGATCAACTATGGAAGCTATACATCTTCTTAGACAACTTATTGAAAGATATAGAGAGAGGAACAAAGATTTGCATATGGTTTTTATTGATTTAGAGAAGGCATACGATAGAGTACCTAGGGACGTTCTCTGGTGGACAATGATGAAGAAAGGTGTTTCTCTCAAGTACATTAGTATAATTAAAGATATGTATGAAGGAGTAGTAACCAATGTCCGAACTTGTGGAGGGGTGACAACCAATTTTCCGATAACGGTTGGGTTACATCAAGGATCTGCTTTAAGCCCTTTCCTATTTGCGATAGTGATGGATGAGCTTACAAGATCAATTCAAGAAAATGTACCGTGGTGTATGTTGTTTGCTGATGATATTGTTTTGATTGATGAGTCTAGAGCTGTGGTTAATGCTAAGTTAGAATTATGGAGACAGACATTGGAAGCTAGAGGTTTTAAGTTGAGTAAGAGTAAGACTGAATATATGGAATGTCGGTTTAGTAAGCAACGAAGTAGTGATGGGAGTGTAGTGAAGCTTGGTGAGCAAGATATACCGGTGAATGATTATTTCAAATATTTGGGATCCATCATTCAAAAGTATGGAGAAATTGATGGATATGTAAATCATAGGATAAAGGTTGGGTGGATGAAATGGAAAAGTGCTACTGGAGTGCTGTGCGATCGTAGAATGCCATTGCGGTTGAAGGGAAAATTTTATAGGACGACTATTAGACCCGCTTTACTATATGATACGGAATGTTGGGCTGCCAAGAGACATCATATTCAAAAAATGAGTGTAGCTGAGATGCGGATGCTTAGATGGATGTGTGGAAATACAATAAAAGATAAGATTCGGAACGAAGAGATACGTAAGAAGGTAGGTGTTGCACCCATTGAAAATAAGATGCGAGAGAATCGTTTACGGTGGTTTAGACATATTCGGCGAAGGCCTAATGATGCTCCAGTTAGAAGGTTGGAGAAATGGGAAAATATATTAGTTAAAAGAGGTTGGGGTAGGCCTAGGAAGACTTGGATGGAGATGATAGGAAAGGATATGAATGCTTTGAACCTCACCGAGGACATGGCGTTGGATAGAAATGATTGGAGGAAAAGAATTCATGTGGAAGACCCAAAATGAATTTCTTTTTTGGTTCATATCGCTGACCCCAATTGTTTTGGGATGAAGGCGTAGTTGTTGTTGTTGTTGTTGTTGTTGTAGTAGACATGACTAACAACAAACTTAAATATGAAACACATTAGCTATGATAAACAATTTTATACCATGAATAAGGATCACAATTTGTTCAACACCTCCTTCGGGTACTCTTTCTACTGAGCAACTAGTCCTAGAAGATGCTGAACTAGTGACTGCCTAATTTCTCGTATTACTTCTTATTGCTCGAACTTCATGCTGCATATGAATTGGTACATATTAACTATCGATATATATTATTTATAAGATAAGTATTTGGATAAGTGAAAATGAAATACTTACGGTTGATTATCAATATACACTATTTGAATGAGTCGTTGCGTATCAGACTGAGAAGACTTTGCATCTAACGTTATCTCATGACATGTATAAATAGCTGGTGTAGGTGGGATATGTGCAGGCAAAACATCATCTATAGAAAAATGAGTTAAAAATTCACACAATGCATATTTAAACTAATCAAGTATATAATTAGTTAAATGATATACCTATCGAAGCAGCATATAAAGATGAAGGCTGAGACTGGCTACCACTGGGTGCTCGACCACTGTGACCTCCATGAACTATATTCTAACAAATAAAAATTTTATTTGGATCAGTTACACAACTCTATATCTTCATAGATACATAATCAAATAAAAAATAGCTTTATGCAATACATTCAAATCATTGCAATACATTGCAATATATTCAAATCATTATAATACATTGCAATACATTCAAATCATTCATATCAAACATTGCAATATATTCAAACATAAGATATGGTATCACGTGCTAATCATGGATAACTTATCCTTAACTTATAATACAATTGGATCAGTTACATAACTCTATATCTTCATGGATACATAATCAAATCGAAAATAATTTCATGTAATACATTCAAACATTGCAATACATTCAAATCATTCAAATAATTTACATCAAACATTGCAATACATTCAAACATAAGGTATGTATTACAAGATGTATTTCACTAGCACGAGTGTGCTTCCTCATCACTTGTTTGACTTTCATATTCTTCTTCTTCCTCCTCCTTCTCTTCGTCATCTTCTTCTTCTTCTTCATTGGGCGCCCATCCACTTGGTATATCATTTGGATCACATTCTTCCATACGTGTGCCATCAGACAATGGAGATATGACATACATACCATGTGCGACATCGTGACCATAAGAGATGTCATACATATCATCTGATTGATAGTAATCACCTTTTTCAGCAATCTTATCTTCCGGTAACTAATCATACTCGGGGTATAGTTTAGACTTTACCTTGCAAACCGCCCACCATTCATTTCTATTTGACTTCCTTGTATTTGGATATGAAGTATAGTAAACTTGTTGAGCTTGTGAGGCTAATATGAATGGTTCATATGTTTCAAACCTTGATTTATGATTCACCTCCACAATGCCTGAGGCTTTGTCGACTTTTGTTGATGTGGGATCAAACCAATGACACTTCAATAAAGTTACCCTATTATTTATGCCTAAGTAAGTCAACTCCATTATTTCTTCTATAACATTGTAGCAGTCATATTCATTTTCATCGTAGCTGCTACTCTTGACACACATGCCATTATTCATCATTGACTTGTTTACACCATAGTCTTTTGTATGAAATCGATAATCATTTACGATGTACCCATTGTACCATTACACAATTTTGGTCGGACCATTTTGTAAATCACATATTCCTTGGTCATTAACATTACCATGACGGACCTACAAGCATAAACAATGACTTTGATCACGATCAATTAAGTAACTTATTATTGTTTACACGGAAAGAATGTATGTCATCATTCTTACCAACTCTTTCAACCATGCCACAAACTTATTTTTATGTTCTTTCTGTACTTTTGAATCAGTGAGATGTGGAAGTTCTCTTCGTAACTTCAAATCAAATCATCTGCACTTAACAAATATTTATGTTACCGAACCATGTACGCACGTAAAGAACATAGTGTTACATATTAAGTATACTTACTCGATGTAGGGGTCGATCACTCAGCAATTAAAAATGATATTGATTTGTGTTGCGTCTTACTCTCGATCTTCCAAGAGTCTTGATCGGTAACTGCCAAAGGCATGCCCAAGTGGTTGAAATATCGACAGTTTGTCAGTTGCAGTAATTATTCTTTATCATCATTACGAGGTGGGCAAGTGTAACGTGTTGGAATGTGAGGTTCAAAGTACATAGATGAGAAATTTGAAATCTCTTCTAAAGTGCATGCCTCACAAATAGAACCCTCCACTCTTGCTTTATTTTGAACCTTTTTTTTGAAGTCAAACATGCATCTCTTAACAATATGCATCTCATAATACAATGATTTATCAATAGCATTGGAGAAAAAAATATAAAGAATATATATACCTTTCAAATGGGTACATCCACCGATATTGCACAAGACCGCGAATCCGAAGTTTATATGGAAAATGTATAATCACATGTTCCATATCATCAAAAAATGCTGGCAGAAATATCTTCTCTAGTTGACAAATAGTAGTGACGACAGAATCCTTGAGATTCTTTACCTCAGTTACTAAAACTTTTGATGCGCACAATGTTCTAAAAAATCTACTCAACTCGGATAATACCCCCCATATAGGTTTGTCTAACATATTATGAAATGCTAAGGGAATCAACCGTTGCATAATGACATAACAATCATGGTTCTTCAACCCATATAATTATCTCTCGTCTATCTTCACAATTCGAGCAATGTTAGAGACGTATCCATCTGGAAATCTCAACGGTCTCAACCATTGACATACCTACTTTACTTGATTTAGTCTAAGCACATACCTTGCCTTTGATTTCAGTACTTTATCATTGTACTCTTTGAGTTCCAATTCTAGTCTTTTACATATTACTTTTAAATTCAAACGGGCCTTCGGATTATCCTTCATTTTCTCTTTGATATTTATTACCGTATTGAACACATTATCAAACATATTTTTCTCTACATGCATCATATCCAAATTATGTCGTATCAATATGGTTGGCCAATATGGTAGTTCCCAAAATATAGATTTCTTTGTCTAATTATGATCCTTCCCAAATCCAAGGAAGAGCGTAAGACTACGAGCATCTGTCAATCCATATGAAAAGTATCGCAATCGTCTTAAAATCTCTATGCCAGACAACCATGTAGGTGGACCTTCCATTTCAGTTATGCCTGCTCAGAACACATTCCTTTGTCGTCAGAACGGATGGTCACTGGGTAAAAATCGACGGTAACAATCAAACCAGCATGGCTTTCTTTCATGCGTCAATCAAAAAGATTTTGTATCCTCCATGCAGTACGGACATGCCAACCTCCTATGTGTGCTCCAACCAGATAGCATACCATATGCAGGGAAGTCACTGATTGTCTATAGAATAGCAGCCTTCATATTGAAGTCTTATTTTTTGTGGGCATCGTACGTGAGAACACCGTCATCCCACAGCATTTTCAGTTCATTAATCAATGACCTTAAATATACATCAAGATTTTGTCTCGTAGAGGTTGGACCAGAGATCAATAGAGACAAGAAAAGATTTTGACGCTTCATACACAAGCTTGGATGAAGGTTGTATGGGGTGACAAATACTAGCCAACATGAGTATGGAGTTGATCTACCTCCAAATAGATTAAATTCATATGTACATAAATTGAGCCTAACATTTCTCACTTTCATTGCGAAGGTCTGATGAGTACGATCAAAGTGCTTTCAAGCTTCCTCGTCAACAGGATGCGTGATCTTGTCTTCATCATGTCAAACTTTATTTGCATGTCATCTCATGTATTTAGCTGTCCTCAAGGACATATATAATCGTTTCAATGTAGGAGTGAGAGAGAGGTAACAAAGCGACTTGTATGACACTTCTTTTGACCTCATGCTACCATTGCCTCTTGTCTTTGACTTGAACCGACGATGCCCACATGATGAACATGATCTACTGTTTTCTTGATCTTTGAAATACAACATGCAATGATTTGGACAAGCATTTATCTTTTGATACCTCATACCTAGAGCGTTGACTATAACTTTCGCACGATAGAAATTTTGTAGCAATTTCTCATCTTTGGGCAACATACTCTTCATAATAGAGCACAGATGGTCAAAACATGATTGACTCGAATTATACTCAGACATCAAATTTAATAGTTGAATAACTACAGACAAGATAGTGTGACTCTCATAACCATTCCAAAGTGGCTCATAAACATCTCTAAGTAAGTCATAAAATCTACTAGTTGTATCGTTTGTTGTTTCTTCTTCTACCCAAGTTGATACATCACTAGGACCCATAGCAGAACCCACTTATGGTCTTGTGGCATTACATATCAAATCTACATATAGATTATTGTGCACCAAATCCACCCGTGCATCAAAATTATTCCAAAATTCTTCACCATGAAGCGTCTAATTCTGATAATTACTCACAAAACCCTTTCTGTATAGGTGATGTCTAACGCCATGAGGTTCTACAAATCGATTATTCTTACACATCGTGTAGGGGAACCTGATCCGACCGATGAGATCCACTGTACTGACACTTGCCATTGTAAATTCAATAAAACTGTCAACACCATTCATATATTCAAGTGATACCTTATTGTCAATTATCCTACGGTACATCCATTCACGGTTTGCAGTCATTTTTTCGTATGATGTTACTGATATTATCCTAACCAGCTAAAAGAGAATCATAAGAATGTTATGATGAAGAAAATATTTAATTTATCATGCATTGTTGGATATATATATCATAAAGATATTTAGAAAGATGAAATCACATTCATAAACATGATATATTCAATTTAAGCTTATTTTTATAATACAATTTCACATGAAGAGCATAATTAATTCAAAAATAACTTCATGCAAGCATGAATACATGATACACGATACACACACACACACACACACACACATATATATATATATATATATATATATATATATATATATATATATATATATATATATCATAAAGATATTTAGAAATATGAAATCACATTCATAAGCACGATACATTTAATTTAAGCTTGTTTTCATAATGCAATTTTATATGGAGGGCATATTTAATTTGAAAATAACTTCTTGCAAGCATGGATACACTATACACGATACACACACACACACACACACATATATATATATCACAAAGATATTAAAAAAATAAAATCTCATTCATAAACACGATACAATCAATTTAAGCATGTTTTCATAATACGATTTCACATGAAGGGCATAATTAATTCGAAAATAACTTCATGCAAGCAAGGATACAGTCATGTCAAACATTGCAATATATTCAATCATTCAGATCACAATAATGTCAAACATGTACCTGCAGCAAACACACTTCAATATCCTGCTAACTACTACCGTGACTAACATGGACTTCAAACTACAAAAATAAGAGCACTTCTATTTTTATACATTCAAATCATGCTCAGCATGCTCTCCGAACTCCAGCAAAGCAGTCCTAGATATCCACAACTAAGTGAGTGTGTGAACAGAAAAGTGTTGCATCCATGAAAATAAATAACATGTAATGCACTTGCATCACTTACTCACCACGGGTATTTACCGGATTTGCATTGCTTTTGCCTTTGCATTTTTTTCTTATTTCTTTTTGTATTGTATTTTTAGCCGCATACAATGCTTAGCACTAAGCATCGCTCAATTTTCTCAGCTACGTACCTGCAATGCACATTTATATATTGAAATACACATTTATATATGATGAAGAGGGATGAGAGCGGCGGTGAGAGGGGAGGCGCAGTCGAGGCAAAACCCCTCTCTTGTAACCCAAGCAATAAGGAGGGGGTCTCGGCCCCTCTCTTACGAAGAAGGAGAAACGGGAGGGGGTTGAGCCCCTCCCTCAAAACCCAAGAAAAAGAAGACAGAGAAGGAAATCGACCCCTCTTTGGCAAAAAAGAAGGAATGGGTGGGGCAAGGGCCTTGCCCTCGCATGCCGGAAACACCCAGGCAGTAGGGGCAAAGCCCCTACCGATCGGAAGGAATGAGGGAGGTGACCAAAGCCCTTGCCTCATTCTTTGTCAAAGGCGGCAGGGGGTGTCTCCCTTGTTGATCTGAAAACTGGCAGGGGTGCCCCTGCTTGCCGGTCGAAAAAGGGAGACAAGTTGGGGCGCAACCCTTGCTTGTTAGCCAAAAAAAATATAGGGCAGGCAGTCTCTACCTGTCAGCCAAAAAATAGAAGGAGACAAAGAGGAAGGGGTTGTGCCTGTCAGCCGACGACAGCTAGCGGGATGCAGGGAGGGCCGACGGAGGCAAAGAGGCTGTTGTCTACTAAGGGGTCAGCTGACAGAGGTAAAGGCGACAGAGACGAAGAAGAAGATAGCAGGATACTAGGGGAGAGGAAGAGAGAGAGAGAGAGAGAGAGAGAGAGAGAGAGAGAGAGAGAGAGAGAGAGAGAGAGAGAGAAAGAGAGAGACTTGAGGGGGGTCGGAAGGCGAAGGGTGTCGCCAGCAGCATAATTAAGGGAGCAGTGGCGGGGCTCAGGGAAGGGAAGGTAGCAGTGATGTGGTGACCTCCGATGAGGCGAGGATCGGGGCTCAAGGAAGGGAGCAGCGGCGGGGTGGATTCTGTCCGGGCTGCCGACGGCAGATAGCCGGATGCAGGGAGGGCCGTCGGAGGCAAAAGGGTCGTCGTCTGCTAAGGGGCCGGCCGACGGAGGCAAAGGTGGAGGGTTAGGGTTCTCTGACTGAGAACCCAATTTGGGAGAAATCAGAGAGAGAGAGAAATTTGCGCCTTAGATGGGCTTATATCGAAAAATAGCAAATAATAAGCGATGAAAAAGTTTCATGTCAAAATCTGTCGCTAAGTAGCTACTTCCATAGCGACAGAAAAAATTTGTCGCTAATCCGTAGCTAAGTTGCGATAGAGTTTGACACGAAACTTTTCTGTCGCTAATTAGCGACGGAGTTTGAGACAGAATGTTTTCGTCGTTATTTACACAACAAATTTCAATTTTAGCGACGACTACTTTTCTCTAGCTAATCCATCTCAACTTTACTACAAAAATAATTTGTCGCCAATTTCTGTTACTAATTAACATTTTTCTTATAGTGATATAAGACTTTTGCTTGGATAAAGGAATGAGAGAGAAAGTTTTCTCAACAAATAGAAAGTGGAATCTTTATGATCCTTCCCAATGTCTCATAAATCATATAAAAAGGAAGTTTTATTTGCAAGGAAAAGACAAGTGATGAGCAGGGAAATCCTCTGACAGGGACATCCTACTCAATTATTCATACCTCATACTGGGCCAAAAAGCTCTCTCTCTCTCTCTCTCTCTCTCTCTCTCTCTCTCTCTCTCTCTCTCTTATTCCTACGTGTTTTGCATGAGGGCCACCCTTGTCTTTTATTTTCTCACTCTTTCAATTATTCTCTCGGATGGCCAACTGGCTCAAAAGATCAGATAAAACAATACCAAATTTAACTTTGCCTTGTCAATTCATTTCTTTCGTCTTTGAATTGTCTTCTTACATGTGAGAAAGCTCTAGTTTCACAAGGAACCAATTTTTTCTTGCCCGTATAGCTTTGGAAATTCGGTATTGGCATTGGATTTGTCTTATTATTGATACACAATAAGTGTAAACATCCAACACATCCAATTTACTTGACAAAGCATGCAACTCAATTAATGGATTGAGCCAAGTGGACCAAGTTGATGCCCTACCACTATTGAGTCGATTACATCAAACCAACTTGCTCTTTATTTTCATGCTTCTGTTATAAAACCATAAGCAAACTAAAATAATTGTTTTATGGTTTTGGAGAGGACATTGATATTTTTATTATTGATCATATGTACTATCGTTTACTGTGCCCTATTTCTGGTAACAATAGTGTGGAATTGTTATATGGTAGCAATTAAAGTGAAAAACAAAAAAGTTGGATTACATTTTGATAATTGCCTTCATCATCATGATCATCTTGGTGATTCCTTGACTGCCCTATCCTGCACTCAGACTCTTGGGGGACCCATGCAGTCCTTTTGGTAAGGGGTGTGGGGCCCAGTTGCCAAATAATAATTCAAAACTTGGGATGCTATAAATATATATCACACTTTTTGAGAGTTTGGCAGCAGCAAAGTTAGCAAAATGAACGGAGTGTTTCAAAGACCAAAAATGCTCAACAGCACACTTTGCACACGATTAGACGGATCTTGAGAAGATGCGGGTGTTTTAAATGCAGCTTTTGTTGTGTTTGGTCAAGGCCAATACTCCTGTCCTTCCAGCATACAGCAGGCTCACACTCTGCCACCTTTCCACTATAAAAAGCTCCAAATATTTCACGTGAAGGCTGATGGCCACAATCCTCTCAACTTGATAAACTTGTGAAACATGCAGCTAAGAAAGGCATGGTCACCCTTAGACTAGCTACTGTTTGATTAATAAGGCTTTCTTTGGAAAACACATGACATCATGCATTCTCCCTCATCGCTGGCTACAACTTTCGGGTTAATAGGATTCATTCAGATTCGTTTTTTTGTTTGATGTTTTTTGGAAGTTTATCTCACTACGGGAAAAACGGGTTTTACTGGCGCAAAAATGCCAGTGAAAGACTTTACTGGCGCAAAACATGCGCCAAAAAGCCACGCCGGTAAATGTCTGGCCAGTAATGCATTGAGAAGTTTAACATGGTTAGAAAGTTAATAAGAATAGGAAGTTTTATCAAAATAAGTGAGAAGGGAAAAAGAATACATAGAATTGGTTATGTGACGATTTCTTGTTTCAGTTATTATTATTATTTTCAGTATGCTTAGATAATTTTGTTTTTGGATGATGAGGAACCCTCACCGATAACCAGGTCACTTAATGGGCCACACCGATTATTCTTAGATAACTAATTTGCACGTTTCTAGTTTTTCCTAGATAGCCTAGGTTATATAAATTACCACCTAGGATTGCAGATAATGAGATGATAAGATGTAATCTTAAACCATTTCTCCTCATGACAATGATTTCACATCATGTTGATGGGGTGTACTAATACGGTAAGAATCAAGTGTCCAATATTCCACTTAGTATGAAGTGAAAAACATTGCATGACATTTTCATGTGAGTTGCAAAGTAAATGTAAACTGTGCAAGGGAAATCATCATATAAATTTTGCTGTTAGTACTCAATGAAACTGAATAGCACCCAAATATCCATTTCCTAGTCAGTAGGACAGATGATTATTCTTTTTCTTTTGATTTTTTAAATAAATTGGGGATATTATACCAGTTTGCCTTCCATCCATGATCATGCATGGTTTTTCTCATTGGAAATATCAAAATCCATACTTGCCATGCAAAAAATGTCTATGAGGATCTCGTCACAACTCATCAAAACTGCTTAAATTTTCTTGTTTTCGTTGGTTTTTTAAGGTTTTCTTGGGGTTTTTTTTATTCTGACAATACAAAAGTGATCTACGTGTTTGAATTTCATGGGAATCTGATCTTGAATAACCCAAATCTTACACGGGTAGGTTTTTATAGTGTTTGAAAAATCAACAGCTCAAAACCTTTATAAATTACATAGGCTACAAAATAATTTATTTCAACAAAAAAATATGATCCGAGTCACTTCCAAGCAAATCTACAGGGTCAAAATGGCAAACACTTGCTGAAAAATACATTTCAATCCATTTTGCATGTTCCCATCTCTCTCTCTCTCTCTCTCTCTCTCTCTCTCTCTATATATATATATATATATATATATATATATAGTGCACGGTAGCTGCACAATCATTAGGTGTGCAGCTACGTGCGCAACTCTGTGGCCCGTCCATCATGCCTGTGATGGACGGCCACAAAAAAAAAAGCTGACGCTTTTTTTTAGTGACGTGTTTTGACTGCAACTAAAGGTCTCAGGTGCGTTTTTGCGCATTTTTGCATGGGCCGTCCATCTGTTTGCGCTGGTAGCTGCGCACCTAAGGGTTGCACAGCTACCACTCTCTCTCTCTCTCTCTCTCTCTCTCTCTCTCTCTATATATATATATATATATATATATATATATATATATATATATATATATATATGGTCACTAGAATATGAGAACTAATGTGTGAACCACAATTTGTATGAATTTTGAATCTAACTGTACGGGTGTGATCTACATGCTTGGTTTCATAAGAACACGCTCGTGAATCATCCGATTTTGATGCATGAATAAGATTTTTTTATGCCTTTAAAATCAATGATGCATATTCTTCAAATATTCAAGCATTCAAAAATCATTTTTTTCATCAAAATTTCACGATTGGTAGCAAATTCATCAAGTCAAAGCACATCCACATGGTTGGATTTCCAAAAAAAGTGTTGGAAATGCACATATTTCCAGTTCCCATATTTTAGTTCTCATATTCTAGTGATTATATATATATATATATATATATATATATATATATATATATATATATATATTATAAAGTTCATGTACCTATGTTTGCTCTCTTTCCCTTCACTTTTTAGGGTGTCGTTTTCCTGCTGTTTGTGTTTTATTTTGATCCGTATTTCATACTCTTCTTTCTTTGTGTTAAAAGAATGTCAGATCTCCCTCGTCATCTGTTGCCATGGACTGCCTAGGGTTGTCTTTTTGTAGCTTTAGGATCTTAGTGGTTTAGGCATGTGTTAAAGTAAGGACAAGCCTAGGGTCATCTAGCATTTCAAATATAGTAATAGGGACTGGCTTGGAGGAGGACCACTCTCGATCCTAGGTTAACTTTTGGAAAACAAAGAGGGGCATGGTAATGGCTAACTAACAAAATTAAGATTAACCCTCAGTGCTTAGGTCCCTGCCAGAGCACAACTCCCGCGAGTTGATCACATGTGTTTAGGTTCTAGTGCACAGATGCAACTTACTGAGCATAATCACATGCACAGACATCTGCAATTGCATGGTCAGCTTCTAGCATGTTATGGCCATTATCTTTTCCACCCTTATGAGTGGATCATATGAGGCCAATGGCATCAAATAGTGAGCCTATGTTCACCTAGAAATTCAAGTGAGAATGTTGTTTCAATATAGCAGTGCTTTTTGAGGTAGAGGGACATACATATTCTTGACTAATCCATCATACATTCATCAGACTGACTACATATGTCCTATTCCTGAGTTAGGTTGAAGTGGAAAGAACAGTATCATAGTCTGCAGATAGCCAATCACAGGACCATCCCCTATAGAGATGGATGTATCAGTGAATTGGCTTTTTCTTTTTATCTTCTCCTACCCAATTTTCGATATGGAATTCTTAGTAGAAGAAAGTTGTGCCTTTGAATTTAAGCTATAATGTATGTAAACCAATTTTAGTGGCAATGATCTCGAATGTTTGATATGCACATTTTAAATGCACCATGCAAAAAAACTAAGTAGATAAAATCCCTGGCAAATCAGACCTAGGCCCGTCTTGGATGAGACACAAAACCAAAACTATACCGCCAATAACAAGTATAGAGTTCCAAGCATACTGTACTGAACTAAATGAATGTGATTAATCTTGAATTGAGCTGGTCAAAACTTATATAGACTGAACTGAGAGAGACAAGACAGAACCAAGTAAAACCTTGAATCTATTGAGCCCATACCAAGTTGTGTAGCTGTGGCCATGTGTAGAAGATAAATTTTGGTAAATTAAGATTCTAACTTTTTATTCACAAAATCTTGCCTTTGAGATTAAAAGAGAAAATGGGTTATTACAATTCGCGTCTGAGCCATCATCCTCCAATGAAGAAGTAAAGCACAGACAACTTTGGTCCTTTCCAATTTAAGGTTCACCAAGAGTGGGATCCAGATCCGCAAAGAAGAGGTTTATGTCAGCAACATAACAGACTTTAATCGTTTCACCATCTTGTGTAATTCACATGCAATAAGAATGCTCATAAATGGATAACCTCAAGTAATGCTCTCCACATCAATGGTCCTACATTCTTTCTTGCTTTTCTTTTTTTCACATTGTGGTGGTCAATCTGATGATTTGAAGTTGACTGGTGGGTACAGGTGGTTCATCTCCAAATAAGCTAAATTGCTTGCGAATTGGACTGAGCTGCAACTCTCAAGAGAAAACAAAGACCAAGACCAAATCAACTGCCAATTGACTAAGTTTCTAGCTGGTCAGAAAATCATAAATGGAAGCGAGGCTCAGGGATTTGGAAGGGATGGGGCTCAGTACTTGCCGATTTTTGCCGAGGGATTCATGTGGCCGTTGGGAATGGCCAAAGCACATTGTTTGGGAAGATGATTAGTGTGGGAATGGACATCTTCGGGACACCTTTCCGAATTTATATGAGGTCACAAGGAAGAAATTTTAAAAGGTAAGGTAGGTTTGGTCGCCAACGGAGGGTTTTTGGGGATATACGGACACGGCTTTTCAACAATGGACAGCTCTCACAAGCCTATTGTCCCGTTTCTCACTCTCACAATGTGAAGATCAACCAAGATGGAAGCTTACTAGTGGTGGCTCGTAATCTCTTTCTATAGGGGCCTTGGGCCCCCCCTAATGCGCAATGGCTTCCCAAAAAAGCATTATGGGGAGAGGTGTTCTCAGGATCTCTCATGGGGTGGCAAATTTTGCATGAGAAACTCAACACGAAAATAAGATTAAAGAGGCTCCCGTTCTCTTTAGCTAGCCGCTGCAGTTTATGTCAACACGAGGTGGAGACACTTTCTCACTTCTTTTGGAAATGTCACTTCATGAGACACTTGAAAGAGCATGGGGCGATTTCCGCCTTCAGTGGGAGAATATTTCCTTTCGTAGTGATATTCTTATTGCATCACATTTCAATGGGAAGGGGAAGCGCTGGAGATTTGTTTGGCGAACCTGGTTGTTAATGGCATGGAAACTAATCTGGGATGAACGTAACCAGCACATATTCAGAGGCATTAACAATGAGCCTACTGTTATTCTTGATCGGTTGAGGTGGGAAGTATCGGACAGAGTACGTTCTAAATGGCCTGGATGCCCGATCAATTGGATAGGGGGAACCGAGCAATTTTATAACATTGCGGTTCTCTATGGAATTCGTCAAATAGTTGCAGCATAGGACACTTAAAGAGGGGATTATGGTGGTCACGAAAATCAATTTGCAACTCCACCTACGACTGGACAGACCAAATTTGGTCTGATCAGAGATGCACTGCCCAGTTACGATTTGCAAGTGACACCATGTCACGATTTGCGACATGTTACCATTTGCAAGCCAGCTTTGCTACCTGTGATACAATTTACATGATGTGGCTACTAGGGTTGTAACGATTTGTAAACAGCGCCATATCAACACGGAATGTAACGTGGTTCGGTCAATATGACCTACATCCACGAAGGAAGCACCAGCGATGATTATTTCTTATTCTTCTCAAGGAAGAGAGCACCCATATAAATACACAATATCATAATCCTGATAAGGATCAAGAGGATAACTGAAAAAGGAAAGAAGCACACCCTGCCATACATATTGATATCCTTGAAGCTTGAATGGAGGAGAGAATCACGCTGGATAACCGTAACAATCTCCCCCTCAAGTTGGGGAGCAGATATCAATCTGTCCCAACTTGCGTGTGATTTCTTCATGTTTCTCTTTGCTAAGAGATTTTGTAAATATATCTGCCAATTGGTCGCTACTTGCCACATGGGAAGTTTTAATGGTATGATCTTGAATTTTTTCACAAACAAAGTGACAATCCATCTCAATGTGCTTAGTTCGCTCATGAAATACTGGATTTGCTCCAATGTGGGTAGCTGCCATATTGTTACACCTTAATTCCATTGGTTTCATAATGATGACGCCCATGTCTTTGGGAAGGGCTTTTATCCAAACAAGTTCACACATGCTTGTTGTCATAGCCCTGTATTCGGCTTTCGCACTGGATCTAGCAACAATTGTTTGCTTCTTGCTCCTCCAAGACACAATGTTTCCTCTAATGAGAGTACAATAACCTGTGGTTGACCTGATCATTTGGGTCTCCAGCCCAGTCGGCGTCAGTGTAGCCAACAACATTGAGAGTTGAGTTGAGTTTCGCTTCAGAAGAATACCTTTCCTAGGACTGTCTTTCAAATGTCTTAAAATTCTATGAATTGCTCCCAGATGGGTCACCCGAGGAGAGGGTATGAATTGGCTGACAAGGTTGACAACATATGTGATGTCTGGACAGGTTACAATGAGATATACAAGTTTTCCCAAAAGTCGTTGAAATTGTTCAATATTTTGAATGATATCACCCCCATTTTTTTGTAATTTACAATAGGGTTCTAAACGAGTATATGTGATCTTAGCTCCCAATATGTCGGTCCCTTTCAGCAAATCTAACATGTATTTTTGCTGACATAGAAACATTCCTTGCTCAGAATGTGCAACTTCAATTCTCAGGAAATATCTCAACTTTTTGAGATCTTTGATTTCAAATTGTTTGTGTAGATGAGACTTGATATTTTTCATAAAGCCTATATCATCTCCTGTCATGATGATATCATCTACGTAGACTAACAGAATCACGGTTCTTGTAGTTTTAATGAATGAGAACATAGTATAATCGGTTGTGCTTCTTTGGAAACCCAAATTGATGAGAGCTATACTTAACTTTGAAAACCAAGCTCTCGGCGATTGCTTTAAATCATAAAGAGATTTTTTTAATTTGCAAACCTGACTTTTCTTTTTAATACCGAGAGGAGGATCCATAAAAATTTCTTCTTCCAAGTCTTCATGTAAAAATGTGTTTTTTACGTCTAATTGAAAAGTTTTTCACCTTTTAATAGAGGCGACTGACAGTAAAGTATGAATTGAACTCATTTTTGCGACAGAAGCAAAGGTTTCATTATAGTCAATCCCTTCTTTTGGAGTGTACCCCTTAGCTACGAGTCTAGCCTTGTACCTTTCAACGTTGTCATCACTATTGAACTTGACTTTGTATATCCACTTGCACCCCACGGTTTGTTTCCTTTTGGGTAATGGGACCATCTCCCATGTCTGGGTTTGTTTCAGGGCATTTAGTTCATCTTCCATAGCTTTCTTCCACTTAGGGTCTTTTGAGGCCTCTTCAAAGGTAGAAGGTTCCTGAGACGAGTATGTGTGGAAGATATAGGACTGATAGGAGGGTTAAAGGTGGTCAAAGGATATATAGTTTTCTATGAGATGATTGGTGGATTGAGTTGATAGGTAGATGTAAAACTCTTTTAGTTTAGCGGGTTGACGAGTAGGCCTAGAGGATCTGCGGAGGATGGGAGGATTGATCACCAGGATATCCAGACTGAGTGAATCACTCGGGATGATCGCAGGGTCTTGGTTTTCAGGACTTGGGTCATGGTTGGTTGTCTCAGTTTGATCGAGATTTTGGTGAGATGGCAAATTGACTATATCATCCTACTGAAGCATGGGAAGAATAGGTTTGGGTTGTCTGACTATAATCTCCCCCTTATAATGTAGATCAGATGAAAAGTATGGTTCATCTTCAAAAAAAATCACATCCCTGGAGACAAACAATTTTTTTGAAAGAGGATCATAACACTTATATCCCCTCTTAGTGGTAGAGTACCCAAGAAAGATGCATTTTGCAGCTCTTTTTCCAAGTTTGTGCCAAAATTTATCTGGAATATTAACATACGCCTTGCAGCCAAAGACTCTCATATGTTTGATCAAAATTGGCTTCTGATATAGAATTTCGAGTAGAACTCTATTGTCAAGATTCACACTCGGGATTCTATTTATAATATAGCATGCCATGGATATGGCATCAGCCCAATAAATTTGAGGAACATTCATGTGAAACATAAGTGATATGGCTACATTTAGGAGGTGATAGTTTTTTTGCTTGACAACTCCATTTTGTTGTGGGGGACCAATACATGTATTTTGTGCTCGGATCCCTTTTTTAATCATGAAATCATGGAGGGTGGTATTGACATATTCACCCTCATTGTCAAACCAAAACTTTTTTATCTTAACTTCATACTGAGCAAGAACCATATTATAAAATTCTTCAAAAAGTTTTGGCACTTCGCTTTTATTTTTCAACAAGAAAATCCAAGTAGTTCGGGATTTATATTCTATGAAGGTAACATAATACCGATACCCATAGTTGGATTCAGTAGGAGCGGGTCCCCAAACATTAGAATGAACAAGGTCAAATAATACATTCGACTGTCTACTAGTTTCATGAAATGGTAGTCTTGTGGCTTTGGCAAATTCACAAGCATCACATGCTAACGAGGTAGGAATCAACTGAGGAAAAAAAGTTTTTCTGACACGGTTGGAAGCATGTCCTAGACGAGAGTGCCATCGAGAAAAAAATCATCATCATGAGTTATGAAGGTTATAGCATCGACTTGGTTGAGCATGTACAGGCCATTGCATTCTGATCCTCTAGCAATCTCCTTCCTTGTTTTCATGTCCTGAAATATCACGCTCTTGGGAGAAAAAATAGCCAAGCAGTTGTGAGTTTTAGTAAGCTTACTAACTAACAATAAACTTGACGTGATTTGAGGTAAATATAGAATATTTGATTTCACCTCCTGATTCAGTAACTTATACATGCCGGTTCCTCTAACTGAGATTGGTGAGTTATTTGCAGTAAAAACGGTTTTTTACTCACCAAGGTCAGCTCTTCCAGAAGATTAGATTGATTTGTCATATGGTCTGTAGCTCCAGAATCCACAACCCATTTAAAATTATTATCATAGAGTGTAAGGGCATGATTTATACCTTTATTGTGTGGATGAATAGGCTGATTAGCAACAATATTGGTCTTGGTAAACTGTTCAAAAAAAATTGCAAGATCATCCTCGGTGACGAAATTTACAACTTCTGGTTTTTGAACACTCATTTTTTCTTTAGGTGGTCTGCCGACTAGATCCCAGCAACGGTCACACGTGTGGCCAGTTTTTTTGCAGTATGAACATGTGAGCCAACTTCGGTTCTTGGATTTGCCTTGATCATCATAACCTTTACTGGTGGAAATTATGGCTGACGGTGGTGCGATGTGATCATTGCAAAATTTTCCTCTCTTGTGTTTTTTCTCTCTCTTCCTTCTCTTTTTCCTTTCCAGCCTCTATTTCCTCCTTTTTGAGGGAAAAAAAATAAAAAGATGGAAAAGAAGAGAGAGGAGAAAAGAAAAGAAAAGAGAAGAGGTAGAGAGGAACTCTTTTGCGGGGTCTCACTTGACCTTGATTTGAAAAATATTTAGAAAATTACTCGCCTTTATTTTGAAATATATTGCGGAAAAAGGGAGAGACGGGATTCGCTCTTCGGTACGAGGTTCGATCGTTCTTGGCGCTTTTACCAGAGGTAATTAAACCAAGGATCGAATATATGCCTTTTGCTTTGCCTAAATATTATCTAAGAATTTATCCTAAGTCTAAATGCACAAAGAATCATGCTTGTACAATGCAGGGATGTATGCTCTTTTGAAAATTTCCAAGTATTCCGAGATGAATTTGATAATGAAGTGAAGAAATGGTTTCTGAATGATAAAATCTAACTTAGAACTTGAGATAGATCAGAGAAGTTTTAAGTCTTTGAAGTAATCAGAGTTGGAAGAATAAATCTTTGAATTTGGAAAAAATGATTTCGAAGATGAGATAAAAGAAATTTCAAAGTCAGAAGATGGACTTTTGAACTTAGATTTAGGAGAAAAGATAAAATTTGAAATGGAATTGAATTTAAAAGTTGAAATTAGGGTGGAATTTGAATTCAAATGGTATTAAAAAATAGAAATGGATTTAAGAAGTGCATATGAGACCTAGAAAATGGAATTGAATTTGAAATCTAGAATTGGGAATGGAATTGGATTCTAGATCCTAAATAGAATTGGATCCAAGATCTGGAATCCAAGATGGAATTGGATTCTGAATCCTAAAATGGATTTTAGATCTTAAAATGGATTTAGGACCTGAAATCTGAGATCCAAGATAGAGTTGGACTCTGGATCCTAAGATGGATTTTGGATCTGAAGACTGAGATCCAAAGTGGAATTGGGTTCTAAATCTAGAATCCTAAATGGGAATTGGATCCGAAATCTGAAATCCAAGATGTAATTTGGATCTAACTTTGGATTTGGAATTTCAAAATTGATTTGAGAATAAATGGATTTCAAAGTCAAATTGGACTTGAATTTGGAGCTTGAATTTGGAATTTAGAAGATGAATCAAGAATCTCAAAGTTAAATTGAATTTTGAATTTTATTAGAGTTTTGAATATAAAATGAATTTGGAATTTCAAAGTCAAATTGAACTTTGAAATCTGATTTGAATTGAAATTTTTGAATATAAAATGAATTTGAAATCTCAAAGTTAAATTGAACTTTGAGATTGAAAATGAAATAGAATTGAAAATGAAAAGATGAATTGGATTTTACAAGAATTGAAGATTGATTGAAGAAGATATTTACATCACTTGGAGTTTTGAAAAAGGAATTTTGAAAATATGATGCAGTTCTATCCTAAGTGATGAATGAATTTAAAGAATTTTGAAATTGATTTTGAAAAGCATATCTCATTCTTTAAATGAATTAAAATAAGATTGAAAATATAATACATCCCTGACTATGGTCATTGAATGTATTATATAATAATCTATATCTAAATTCAAAAGAAGAATAAAACACATTTTGGTGCTTTTATAGAATGTAAAATGAAATTAACTCTCAATATACTCTGACTATGGCCATTGGTATATATATTGAGTAAATTTTAAATTAAACCCTGATAAAAGAGGAGAATATTTAAAGAAAACATGATGAATTTCGAAAAGGATCCAGTGTGGATCCAGTGTTTATTTTATAAAAGATAAAATCCTAAGTTTTGTTTACATCCTGACTATCACCATTGATGTAAATCATCAACTTAGGATTAATTACCTTTTACGAAATGGTGCATGTGTCATTCGTGTTTCGCCATTGTGAGATTTTGAAAGTAAAGGAGAAAAATATGAGAACAAGTAATTCATGATATTTATAATACTCATTCATTCTATCTAAAAGCTGAAAATGTAGATTTCTCATTCATACCTAATTTATTACAACTTTGAATTGCAAATATCAGAAATTTCTAGTCCAAGGGAGAAATTCAAACTTTTTATATCTTCCTGCAAAAGAGAGTTAGCACAAGATATTGAATATTTAATAGACAGATGTTGTATTAAGAATTGATATATATCTATGTAGGCAATGTACATATATGAAAAATATATATATACATACATATAGGTATATACATACATATATATATGTACACGTATATATATATACATATATATATAGAGAGAGAGAGAGGGAGAGATACACGTATATATATATATATATATATATATATATATATATATATATATATATATATATATATATATATATATATATATATATATATATATATATATATATATATATGCTCACATTCAATATGTGTGACATAAATGAATGACATTCGCTATGCTGAATGTGAAGGGACTGTGTAGGTGCAGTTTGCAGGTGGAAGATGACAGTGAGTGGGTGATGGTGTGGGATAGATGATTGCAGCAAGCATTGGGGTATGCAGCCAATATGCCAGTGAAAGCAGTGTCATATGTGACTGTGAGTGGAGGGCTGGTTGCAACTGGGGCTGGAGTCGAGATGGTTCTAGTGGACCTGCCACTGTGGGTTCTCTGGTTGATCAGGTTACTGATTCACTGTTTGATGGAAACAGTTCAGAGAAGTTGGGAAAGAGCAGAACAAGTCAATTTGAAGTAGTTGAATGTTCAAAAGGCACCATGAGAGTGGAAGAGGTATCCATTCATGCAGAATCTCATTCTTCTAATTTCTCTAATGAATCACTGCAGAATATGGGGTCATGTAGTGATGAAGTTGTGATGTCTCAACTGGGGGCGCTGGTGGCTAAAAAAATCTGTAATCGATAACAATGCTTTAGATGCAACACAGATGACCTGTGCAAATGGTGTTCCTCAATTCATTTCCTCAGGTGAGGCTGTTGAGATTCTCTCTTGTCCTTTGGCACAAGACTTGTCTATAGATAGTGCATCAGAGGCATATGAGGATGAAAGGATTGATATATCTGTTGATATTCTTGATGAAGATCTTTATGATAGCGATTATGAGTCAGATGCCTATCAAGCTACTACTAGTGGTACTCAAAATATGATTGATTAGCAAGATGATGAAGATAGCATCAGGTAGCAAGATATGCAGGAGACAAGTGCAGGTAAGTAACCACAGCAGGGTGCAAGTGCAGTGAGAAGTTTACAATGCTGTAAGAGTAGATATCAAAATGAAAGTGCTAAGCAAACATGGTTGCAGGAAAATGGGGTGATTATGAAGATGGAACAGGGAATGACTACTAACAATAGTTTTAGATATACAATTTCCTGTAACAGATTAGCTTCAGCAGGTGGGAATAGTGCTATGCAAATGCATAAGTTATAAAAAAAAATGCTTAGTAGATCTTCAGCAGTGTGACAGTGATCGTGAAGCCCATAATTTTTGAAGAATATTTATACAACGATATCCCACAGATTGCAGACATCAGAACTAATTGTTAATGAGTTAACGGTAAGGCCAATTGCGTCAACCAAGACATGGCCAACTAATGAGATGCTTCTGTAAATACCAGGATTATAACGGTGATATCAATTGGAGAACAATCTATCATCTGTCCTGAAAGAGCATCATCTCCTTTGGATACACCGGTAACTCACCTTTGATGTCTGCCCTCGAGGACAGCGGGAGGAGGTAACTAGTCTGCCATTTGTAATTCTCCAGCGTCAGTCTCAGATCTGCATGAAGGAGTTCAATTTAACACTGAGAGAAGTTTGTCTCCAACCATGGGATTGCAAATAGCTTGTGAATGTCAATGGCTGTCTACCCCCACAGGGAACAAAGTGATGGTTCAATTATCCTTTCATACTAAATCATTCCAATCTTCGGTACTCCTAGGACATTCCTAAAAATCTTGGCCCCAACTCTTACATAGGCCTTGACAACTTCCTGATCTATGCGGCAACAAAGAGGGAGGCGCTAATTCAGGATTAATGCCTCAACCATGGCCCTCAACGTACAAATTTCTTGGTCTGCTGGGCACATGAAACCCATCTTCTGGACCAACACAGCGAGTATTCCTTTCTAACGGGGGGAACAGGGCTTTCACGAGTGAAAATACTAAGAGCTTGATTCAGAGATATAGGATGTGATGCATCTTATTGCAATACACACAACACGGGAAATGGATGTTTAAGTAATATATGAAAAAAAAAGGAAAGAAAGAAAAGAAGACGATTAATACAATGATGAACAATTAGGATAAGGCACAATGGAATGAACATGCGATGCAAATCACAGAAATATCACTTCTGAGTCACAAATTGCAAAAATATAATCGCAAAAGACGAGATTGCCAAAATGAATGACATCTTTCCATCGTTCAATTGCAGGAACATGATCTCCAGGAAGACAAATCGCTAAAGCGAATCAACAACTCCAGATTGTCATTTACAGAAATGTGATCTCAGAGAGTGCATATCGCTAGAAGAAATTAGCCACTTCAAATTGCAAAATTATAGAGACAGAAGAAAGAAACAGGGAAAAGGAAAAAAAATGCATTAGATTTGAAAAATTTTATACTTATACGAGCTGAATAAATTCGGTGAGAAGAATCATAAGACCGAAAATAAGGTGTTGGAACGATCGGTTCCATTGATATTGCACAAAGGGAGGGATTGATGTTGTTATAGGCAACTCACCCCTCCATAGTGCGTTGATGGTAAAACAGAAAAAATTTGAGGAGGAAACAATAGAATGACAGAAAGGAGGAGGGACTTACTTGATTCTGAATGAAGGAGTCGAGCCTTTTCTCCTACCGTGGGGGCTTTCTGCTATCTAGAGGAGAGAATCAGAGGATTACTTGGAATCTTGGAGGAGGTAATGGATTAACCACATATTTGCAGAAAAGGAGAGGAAAAGGGGATCAGAGGAGAAGCGTGAAGAAAATAAAGAGATGAAGATGGATGAATGCCTAAGCCAGGAGAGGTAGGAGACGGATCCCTCTCCCTTCTGAGTGCTCCCCTTTTAAAGAGTAAAAGGAGGATTCTAGAGAGGGAGGTTGTTGGAGATGGATGGCCACTCAGCAGGGAAGAAAGCGATGGATGGTGCGAACGCGAGTGGCCGTTGCAAATTTTTTCAAATTCCCAATAGGGGATCCCTTTTCAGGATTTTTCTAAAAAATGACTTTTGGTTTTTAAAAAGGGGTTTTAAGAGAGGTTTTAACAAAAAACAATTTTCAAAAGGAGTTTTAATTGCATATTTTTCTAAATTTTTGGAATTTTTCTATTATTTTCTTTTTTGATTTTCTTATTTTTTTGTTCTTTTCTTGAATTTTCTATATTTTATATATTTTTTTTTAAAACAAAACTCTAAACTAAGGAATTTAAACTTATTTTTACAAAAATTTAAGATTTTTACAAAAGAAGGGTTTTTATGAAAAATCGGGGTTATTTTGGGGAAATTCTTTCAAAAAATGGGTTTGGATCCAGGTTTTGAGAAAATGTTCAAGTTTTGAAACTCGAATCGAGAAATACAACATGATGGATCCAAACGGATGTCAGAGGGACTGTCCTAGCTATTTAAAAACTATTTTTGATATTTTTTGTAA
Organism: Nuphar pumila; assembly: GCF_984573655.1. Taxonomy (NCBI): domain Eukaryota; kingdom Viridiplantae; phylum Streptophyta; class Magnoliopsida; order Nymphaeales; family Nymphaeaceae; genus Nuphar; species Nuphar pumila. The sequence goes on along the minus strand of NC_143261.1, from coordinate 68,098,840 downwards.
TTTTAATTTAAAAGTTGGACAACGAGACTCAGATTTGGATCTTGACAATGGATCTGGATCCAAAATCAAGTCAGATATATAAAATAAATTTAATTTCAGTAAAACTTGAGAAATGAACTGGAATTTAGATTTAAAAATGACTCATTTGCTCAAAAAATGAATTTAGGGGCAAGAAAGAAATATTTAAAAGATTTTAAAAATTTTGGGGTGTTCACATGCGACATGAGACTTGAACGCCATCTGGTCTCCTTTTTCCTCAATCGGTTTGAGATCTGGATTCATGACTTTTCTGCAGGCCGCTTCTCGTTGGATAGTTTGACACACCGTATTGAAGTTGGGCAGCGGAGTAGTCATAAGAATCTGGCTTTTAAGACCTTCGAAATAACTGCTAAGACCAGCCAAGGCTTTGAAGACTTTGTCTTCTTTTGTACGCTGGTTAATGACATCAAGATTGGAGGTGGACAGTCGGTATTGACCCAGTTCATCCCATATACCAGTCAACGTGCTAAGGTACAAATTGATGGGTTTATCTTCATACGTATATTTGGCTATGTCTTGCTGGAGTTGAAAAACTCTCGCCAAATTGTTGTATTCACCATATCGCTCTTTTAGGGTTTTCTAAAATTCTTCGGTTGTCTCTTTGTATAAAAGAGATTCAGTGATATGCGGTTCCATGGAATTGAGAAGCCATGACATCATTAAGTGATTCATGGACTCACATTCATCATATGCGGATCCACATGACGATTCAGGGGCTTTGTTCTTTACTGTGACGTATCCCAATTTTTTTTTCCACTTAAAAATAGACTGACAGTTTTAGACCAACTCATATAATTGTTGCTATTCAATGGTGTAGAGGTGATTTTCAAGATTGGGTTTTATTCTTGACTCACCATCTTGCTGGCGAGATCAGTCATCTAGACCTTAGACACAAGCAAAAGAACAAACAAATGAGAAAGGGTACCTTCAATGGAGAGGGACACGGTCACGCACAACAGTGAATGGTCACCAGATCTTTTCCACGAAGGTGTTGAACGTCAAATGCTCTAATACCGCATGTTACGATTTGCAAGTGACACCATGTCACGATTTGCAACATGTTACAATTTGCAAACGGCTTTGCTACTGTGTCACGATTTTCATATATTGTGTCATGATTTACATGATGCGGCTACTAGGGTTATAACGATTTGTAAACAGCGCCATATCAACATGAAATGTAACGTGGTTCGGTCAATATGACCTACATCCATGAAGGAAGCACGAGTGATGATTATTTCTTATTCTTCTCAAGAAAGAGAGCACCCATATAAATACACAATATCATAATCCTGATAAGGATCAAGAGGATAATTGAAAAAGGAAAGAGGCACACCCTGCCATACATATCGATATCCTTGAAGCTTGAATATAGGAGAGAATCACGCTGGATAATCGTAACAGCCCCAAGCCATTCACCTTTACTATATGCGTTTTCATATGGGTGTTTGTGTGTGTGCATGTGGCTGGGTGAAACCTATGTATGTGTCAATATGGTGGGGTTGTCAAGTAAATGTCAAGATGAGTGCATGCATGTGCTCGTCTATGGGTTTATCTCATCAGTTTTTAAACCTACTAGGAGGGCATGATGCAGCAAGCTATATATTCTTGGAACCACAATCAGATTTGATCACTCTATGGGATCAGTTGCACATTACTCAAGGAAAGATAACTTCTGCTTCAACTGGGAAATGGATGTCTTCTAAGGACTCCTATGGCTGGATCAGACGGTTGGTATACAGGCAAGGAGGACAAGGCTGAATCAGCAGGCTGCTCTATTTTTCTGTTTTGTTGTTCTTAATGCTGCGCATTGGTTGTGTTGGAAAGTTGCATAGAGCTAATATGCATGTGGCTTACCTACAGTCTGGTAGGCAGCGGAATTGAGGTTCAAAATTGCTCTGCAGCAGCGTTTGTTGTGGCTGCAACTTTGTTTTTTTGGTAGAAATTTTATTGGTTTCTGCAGTTGTTCACTGTCTTCTGCATTAGCGGACGGATGCTCACTATTTTTCTGTACCGGTTATTGTTCACTCTATTATCTTTCTGCAGATGCTCACTATTTTTTGCAGCAGCGGATTTGAATAGAATGGATATATTTATATTTAGCTTCCCATTTTCTGTAGCAGCAAGTGATACCTCATAGCCTGCTGCATATATATGTAATACTATTTTTCAGCTATGTTAATGATATGATCTTCTTTAAAAAAAAAAAGGACTAAGTTTCTAGCCTTTTTTTTGTTTTTGTGATCCTTATAGGTCATTCTGAGTTGGAATACTTCAAAGGAAAAATAACCTTAATGTACGGGTAATTTGACTTGTTTTTCTAAAAACCTTACACTTTTTCTTATTCTTCCTACATCCAAAATCGTAAATATCTGAATCTAAAAAAAACTTTTTACCTTTCATACATGCGAACTTCCTCCTATATATGTAAACTTCCTCCAAAATATGTTATTGTTTTTTGTAGAATAATCTTTGTTCTCATATCTATATCTCTCTAATCAAATGTCAAAAACTTGTATTTTTATAGTCATTGAAAAGTTGAGACACAAGCCTATAACTTTTATGTTTTGAGTTAGAACCAAAAGCTCTTCTAAGGTTTCCATTTATGACTTCTAAAATTAGAATGGAAATATGTTATACCCTTTAAGGTTGCGCATTTTTTGTCTATTTTATGTTATTTTCTGCCTATCTGCACCAGAAATAAAAAAAATAGAAAAAAAAAAGGCAAATCGAGTTGATCTGATGAATAGTTGAAGAGAAATATCATCTGAAAGATAAATTATTCCTCATAAATATGCAAACAACAAACATCGGCGAGGATGAGAAAGTCTACATATAGGCGAACTTGAGAAAGTTCGCATAAAATATATGCAGACTTCCTCAAGTCCTCATATATTTTATGTAAACTTGATGATGTCCGCATAAAATATATGTGGACTTGAGAAAGTCCACATAAAATATGTGCGGACTTCCTCAAGTCCGCATAAAATATATGCAAACTTGCGGAAGTCATAAAATATGTACAGACTTTGTCATGTCCGCATAAAATATATAAAGACTTGAGGAAGTCCACATTAAATATATGTGAACTTTCTCATTTTGTTCAACTTTAACAGGAAGTTCGCATATAATTTTATATGAACTTCGTGAAGTCCGCAAAAAAAATGTGCAGACTTCATTTTGAGAAATGACATATCGAACAAACTTCATCAGTTTCCTGCATGCGAAGGGTAAAAGGGATATTTCAACATTGGCTATTTATGATTTTGGACATGAGAGAATATCTAAAATTATAAGGTTTTTAGAAAAACGCATCTAATTACCCATAGTACGGACATTTTCTGTATTTCAAAACCACAAAATTTGGCAAGAATTTGATTTGCTTTTTGTTGTTGTTGATTAATATATCAATCTGTACATGGTGCATTCGCTTCCCATCGTTATATATTAGGTCTGGGAAAGGGATGAGCCACTCATGATTAGGCTCGTTCGAACTTCTAAAATGGGCTCAGCAAGCCCAACACAAACATGTATTCGGGTCAACTCAGCTCGTATAAACTCGTTAATTGATGATAAATTTAATTTAGACGTTTTATATCATATAAGGTAGCTATAAAATAAATAGTTGAAGTGTTTGCCTTGCCAGTAGGTTATTGCTTCCAGCTTTGAGACTGCACTTATTTTGTATACGAGCCAGGTCTAAAGTTCAAAATATTTTACTTCTAGCTTTGAAATATATTTTCTTAATTTGGAAACAAGCCAGCTGATGTTCAGCTTGTTTAGCTGGTGCTGGTCATGAGCTTCAGCTCAGCTCAACCTGCCACGATAGCAAGCCGAGCTTGAACACCTCATTCGGTTTGTTCGTTATTCAGTGAACTGGAGGATTGCTCCTGAACCCCACAGAAATCCGCACCCTAGTTCAACTAAGAAGCTAAATTATCTGTGATAATCTAAGAAATCAGGAAATAACAAGAAAAATAAGAAAAAACTAGAAATAAACTGAAATTAATCTCAAATCTGAACTGCCATGACTCCTACCCCTCTCAGTTTTGTATAGATGAGCAACTACAATGGTAACTTATAAAATCTAATTTGATAAATCATAATTATGATAAGTTTCGTATCTTGGTAAACATTCTAAATGGATATAGATCCAATATATATTTGATATCTACAAGCCATGACCCAAAACTAAAAAATATCCAAAGTGTAAGATTGGATCCAATTGGATCCTGCAGACCCTAGTCATGTCTCGTTGGCGCTCTGCAACAGTTCGGCTCATTTGCAAGCTTCATTCTGTATGTAAAGCTAGAACCAATAATAACTCCCATAGTTTTCACTTCACTCATAATTCATTAAATATGTGTGATTAATGTTGAGAGAGAGAGAGTGAGAGAGAGAGATTCTTGACTGTTGAGGGGCACATGCCATAATCATAGAATAATTGATCACGAAAATTACAACTTGTGGAAATTGAAATCACACTCTAGAGGTTTATCCCTACAGATTGGCTTGGAACATAATCTAAGTTCATCACAAGGATTCTTGGCAGATACTTCTGTCCCTTGAGGACAAAATAATAGGTGCCTACCTATCTCAAAAAAATAAAGAAAAAAAACAAAAGGAAAAAGGAGAAATGAATAAAGTTAATGGTAACATATCAAAGCGGAGAAGCCTAACAAGTGACCACAAATAACCTTCAAATTCAAACTGCACTAGTGTCGCAAAATCAAAAGGCAGCAAGTAGCTTTCATTGTGGGACAGAAAAGGAACCACAAAGACCCCCAACTTGTACTAGAAAACAAATGGTTGCCTGTCATTATTGATCTTTAAAGTGCCTATTAAACTCACCTAACCCTTTTGTTCATATGTAGACAGGCACCATCTTTCTTGATTGATTTCCACCTCTTCTGTCAACACCTGTTCTTCACTTCTTTACAGTGAAGATCGCACATGATAGCCTGGCATAGCATTAAAAAATCCTTGCTTTCTATGTGATACACCATTTTTGCAATGTCATATTGAGGATTAGATGTGCTTATTAAATTTTTCACAGTGTTGGATCTAGGTATTGGATCCAGATTTGGGTCTCACAAAAGATCCAATAACCACCTAAGTGACCCCTTAATGTCCAGTGATAATGGGGGCAGTTATTAGAGAGTGGGGTAAGTTATCCACAATTTGTGGTAAATCCCCTACATTTTCTGGCTGACCGCAACACCAAAAGGTGTAATCCATAAGGGCCCAAGGGTCTCTACCAGAAACAGTTGAAAAACAATAGAACTAGAAGACTTTCTTGAAGCAAGTCATCAACCCGATCAACTCTCTCTCTCTCTCTCTCTCTCTCTCTCTCTCTCTCTCTCTCTCTCTCTCTCTCTCTCTCTCTCACTCACTCTCTGGGTTTTTCAGTTTGTTCAATCTGACTTAGGATCATACAAACAAACAATTCAGCTACTCAAACACCCATCTTGGAGAGAGAGTGAGAAGCTTTAATGCTGTCCATATGGAATTTTGCATTTTTCATTATTTCTTTCTTCAAGTGTTTCCAAGTATGCATACATACATACATAAACTCTATATAAATATAGTTGCTTGAGCACTTACTTAATTGCACTGACCGTTCATCACGCACGTTGATGGACGGTCAATGCATGCAAAAAATGAAAACAAAACGCACTTTGGCACAAAAATGGGTAAAAATACACTTTAGCGATGCTTTAGAAGCGCCGCTAAAGGTCCCAGTTTCGCTGGGACCTTTAGTGGTGCTCAAAACGACCGCTAAAGGTAAAAGGACATGCACGACATTTAAAGAAATTGTTAAATATTTTTCACACATTATTTATGACGTTAATTATTCCTTTGGCTGAAATTGTTGAAGGATTCTATTTATTTTTGTATCTGCTATATTTGTGACACATAATAAGCTGAAAAAATACAGTTTCATTGGCGCAATTCTGCGTCAATAAAAACAGCCTCAATGGTGCAGATATGTGCCAGTAGAATATGCTTCACTGGCACAGAGATATGGGATAATAGAACCTATTTCATTGACGCAGATTAGTGCTAGTGAAAACTTTATCACTGGTGCATATCTATGCCAGTAGAACCTGGTTCACTAGTGCAGAATTGTGCCAGTGAAAAATGTTTCACTCGTGAAAGTAATTTTCGCTAGTAAAAGTTTTACTGATGAGACATTTGCTGGTGCAATTGCTGCACCAGTAAACCCCCTTTTTCTTGTAGTGTTTTGACCTAAAAGCATGATTTTATCACACAAAATTTTATACATTAGAGACCCTTGCATTTTGAAGCCTTTAAAAAATCTATTTGTACTATGTGATTGTACCATCTAAAGCATGTTTTTTGACCAAACAAACACCCATACATATCGTATTCATAGGGCTTGTGATGGAACAACCTATTTCTACTAAAGGGTACAATGCATCCAAGGGAAGCCTATATATAGGGTAATGTATTCATGCTAAATGGGTTTTTGGGGATTTTTTGTTTTATTTTTAAATGTTGATCATACAGATGTGATCTATGTACTTGATTTTATAGGGATCAACTCTTAAGTGTTCCATTCCGATACTTTGGTATGTTTTTATAAGGTTTAAAAAATCAGCGATCTAAAATCATTGTAAAATTTTTAGGGTCCAAATATCATTTTTTTCATCAAAAACACATGATCCAAGTGTATATTCCTAGTAGATCGACCATGCCTAACACATTTATGGGAATCGAAAATGCGGAAAAGAAACGGACAACAGAAAAGCCGAAAAAACTATTTTATCATATTTTATTTAGTACAAATGTATTACCCTATATATATATATATATATATATATATATATATATATATATATATATATATATATATATATATATATATATATATATTAGTAATGATAGGGTGCTCCTGAAACACCTACTCTCACCTAATAGAAGCTTCAAATTTTCAAATTTTGAGTATTTTTTTTCGTGAATCAGACACTATAGATATGATCTAGGATCATTATTTAGTAGAAACAATTTTTTGATCATATGATTATGGCATACATGTATGGTTTTTAAAATCTTCAAAAATCGACCATGCACATTGTACCAAAATTTCATGTCTTAAAAATACCTATTTTGATGTCCAAAAAACATCATCCAAAACATGATTTCTATCAAATAAGTTAGGTACTCCTGCACCCATGTAGCATATATATATATATATATATATATATATATATATATATATATATATATAACATTAAATTAGTCGTGTTTAACATTAAATAGATTTAACTATACTAAAATAATTAAAATACCCTTGAAAGAATAATATTTTTTAAAATAAAGTTACTTTTTTGGGCCTTATAAGTCCTTTGAGCTTTAAAAAAAAAAAGTCAAACACCTATCCCAAAAAAATAACTTTAAGAACTTATCAAAGTTATTATTTTTACCTCAAAAGTACCATTATTCTAAGAGTATTTTAGTCATGAAATAATGTTCAATCTATCTAAAGTTAAATAGAACTAGTGTAATGTTAGATTAACCCATATATATATATATATATATATATATATATATATATATATATATAGAGAGAGAGAGAGAGAGAGATTAAAATCATTCTTTTAATAAATGTTCATTTTTTGTTTTATAGATTTGGACCTTCCATATAAATGTAATGTACATGAATAGTTTGACAGAGAATGAATTTTGACCACATAAATGCATTCAACATGGTTTATTTTCTAATAGTCGGACCTTCAATCGCTTTTTTCTGAACAGTTTTTCTTACATCTTACATTTGTCAAGCAGCCTATTCTCCTACCTGTGATATCAATGATGTGTGTCCTATGTAATAAATAACGTTGCTTAAATGCAAGGATATAGCCCATCCCAATAATTTACCACTCATGAGAAACCCCCCACTGAATAACTCACATGCCAGCCAAACCATATATATGTATCCCTGCCTGAAAACTGTAGCCATGAAATTGTCATGGTAGAGACCATGTAAGAAAATCATCACCCCACACTTTGGGTTCCCTCCTCTATTAAAAAAATCATACCTACAATGTCAGTCACCACCACCATTATCATCAATTTATTGTAAGAAGTAGGGGAGCAAGAAAGCCTATACCTCTCCAACTAATCATATTGAATAGCACATGGGCTTTGTGCTCTGGAGACCTTTAATAAGGTGGGAAGATAGGACCAAACGTTAGTTTCTTTCTTCATCCTTCATGCTACCCTGAAAGGAACATAACACTTTCCAACGCCAATCAATATGAAAATAACACATTGAACACATTGAAGGGTGTTGCAAATTAAAAATGGTTTTCTCAATCCCAATATGATGACAAGGGAAAGTCTTTTGTGCACACGGTATTAATGAGTTGAAATTCACAAATACAAGTTTTAACTCAATCTTACACCATAACACATAAATGTGTTCAACATAGTTGATTTGTTAGAGATCAACTTTTGAATCATGTTTCTTCAATAAAAAAACAACTTTTTGCATGAAAATTTAATTTATTTACAATTGTTGAATTTTGAATTGCCCAACAAAACTTGCACAAAAAACAATATTTGATGATGAGGAACCCTCTCCCAAACGCAAAAAAACCTATGTGACACATCTAAATGGATCATGTAGATCACATTCGTAAGAGTCGATCCACCTAAAAATGCATGGGCAACCAGATAATACTTATTTCAACTCATTGACTGCATATGCACATTCACACCTAAAACTTTCTCCGACAATAACTTCGCAAATATTCAATGTATGCCAAATAAAATATCTCATCATTTGTTTTTTTGTTTTTTTTTTGGAATTCAGTCATAACCAATCATCAAATAGTCCAGACAACAGTGATTGCCTTTTTTGCAGGCAATAAATGCTCAACAGTGCTTGTATGGTACGCAAACTATAGAGTTGGTGAGAAGAACATGCATGATTAGAGCGTGAAGTGGATGGATGAGGACCTTATCACCAAAGGTTGGAATCTACAAGGACATATCTTCACTATCACCATCTTCATGACTATTCTCATCATTAAGCAATTCCTATTCATATATCAACATCAAGGATCCATGAAGTGTGAAAGAGGACAGCCACCATGCTTTGAAGAGCACCATTATCTCAACTTTTTTTTTAATGCACTCGAGATGTCTAACTCATTCAATCACGTAGTAAGCACAGCATGTGATATGTGGTTGGTCACCTATGGACTGCAAAAGTATTTTGGAATTGCGTCCTATACTTGCAGCTTCCAAAGGCGTAGCTAGGGGGGGGCAGGACTGGGCTGTAGCCCAGTCCTGCCTCCCGAAACAGTTAAATTTTTTTTTTTTTAAGCCCAGTCCTAGCCCATCCCTGATTCCATATGAAATAGATTTTTATCCATTTTTGTAGCCCAGGCCAGTCCTAGCCCAGCCCTGACTGCAGCAAATAGTTTGATTTGTCCATATCAAATAGATTTTTATTAATAATTGTAGCCATTTTTTATTTTATCTCAAAAAAAAATTGGGGGGCGCTGCCCCCGACTATCACACATTTTTTTTTTTGCTACACTCCTGTTTGCCCCCCCCCCACCACCACCCCCACCCACCCACACACATGAATCCTAGCTACGCCACTGGCAGCTTCTATTTGTCGCTTTAGGTCTTCTAGGATCTTATTAATAGTTTCAATAGGTGGAAACACTTTAGGTCTCTCAGGGCACGTTTGTTTCAATATGTGGAAAGGGAAGTGTTTTTCGTATGAAAGGTACTTAAAACACAGTCGCCTTGTGACAAACTGTTTTCCAAGGTGGGCCCTGTGGACATCGTGACAAAAGTTTAAAAGTGTAAAAAGACAGTAGAGGAAATCTCGTGAGAATTTGATTTTCTTTTTTCTTTTTCTTTTTTTTCATGTTTTAGTCATTAAAATATCAGCTAATGTAGATAAATTCAGTAAATTAGAAACAAAATTGTGAAAAAGGACAACCACAGCGGTTACCCATGTAGTCAGCGGGGTCCTGTGACAAGCTGAAAGGCCAAAGATCGAATCCCGCTGGCACATGGTTGTTGGGCTGCCGTTGCTTTATCATGTGTTGAGATGTGCCTTGAATTCCATGTTACAAGCTCTACACATGTCACTTGAAGAAAACCATATTAAGAGAATTTTTGGAAGTTTATGGTGATAGAGGAGGGACCTCGAACCGAATTTGATCCGTTTGTAAAAAAGTCCTATAAATACTCTTTTAGGGTTTTCTTGTTGATGAAACCCTTTTTGCGAGTTTGGGTGTTCTACGCGGTTTATTTTTTTTTTTGAGAAGAGAGCCGTCATTTACCTTTGTAATCTTTTTTTTTTTTGACATAGTGAAAATCTCTGCTCCTCCGTCGCCTGTGGACATAGGCCTTTGACCGAACCACGTAAATCATGTGTATCTGTGTGTGCTTGTTTTTTTCTGAAAACTCTCTCTTTCTCTCTCTTTATTCCGTTGTGCAACTTTCTAACATCAAGAATGGGGAACGGAAGAGCGGATGGTCATATCCTCAACTTGGAGTTTTACAGCGAGGCAGACCCATTAAATGACCTTGTTCTCGGTGAGGGTTTTCATCGTAAAAGAAATTTACGTAAAAAAGTAATAGAGAATAAAAAGTACGTAAAGAATGGCAAATGTGATTATCAATTTGCATTAAAATGTCATTATCGTAATCACTATGCCTATAGAAGGCTTTTCATATGAAAATGTAGACCACATGTAAGCCCCCCTCCCGTATTGAAGATGGAAAGGTCATGTATGCAACGCCCTGTAATTATTTGAATTTCTCAGTTTCTCGTGATTGCAAATTGCACACAGCCTTTTCTTAAGTTCAATGAAACATGAGAGTGCAACTTGTGATTGTTCTTTTCGCTTGAGAATGCTTCTCTTTTGAATACTGTGGAAGTTGATCACAAGGCTCACATTGTGACCAACAGTCATAGCTTTTGTGCCAATCTACTAGATTGCCCATTTAACCTATGACCACAACAACCATTTTCCCACATGATTGAGTAAAACAAAGGGTTCTTGAAAATTAATTTCATGCCAAGATCGATTGTGCCAATCTACTAAAGCATGACAGGTAAGAGATCAAATTGAGAGAAAGAGAGATTTGGTGAAAGTTCCCCTTTATGTCAATCAAACGATGAATCATATTTGCTGTTCCTCGTGAACACCAAATATCCTTCATGTAGGCCTACAATTCTTTGGCCTACGTCATGAATCATAATTTGTTGGCTTCTATAGACATACATTTTTGTCGTTCATCTAGAGTTTATGCTATCTAAGGAGATGCTCGGAAATGTTCTGACCTTTTCCCTATCTATATTTTCTACGGTTCAAGCTTGTTCTCTGTCAATTATTTGCCTTGGTATTCTCAAAAGTTCTTATCCTATGCTATGCTGCTGCATTGTGGAAACAAAGTTTCACCCTTATGCCTTCTTTTCACTCTGTCTCTGTCCATGTGGAATCTTTAGGTTGGCTATGTGGACTCTTTTTATATCAATGGGAAAATACTATTGGTGTCAGTTATTGGGCCTTGGAGAAGAGTAATTGGTAGCAATGCATGCAAGGGCCACAAGGTAGGGCATGGGGAATATGATAGACTGAGGTTCAAAATCGTTGGTTTCATGCATTAAATGCAGCAAAAATAGTGAAAACAATTATTCTTATCTGTGTGTACGTTTTTTTTTCAAAAAATAATTTATTCTTTTGAGGGCAAATCAATAACTTTGTCTTATTAACTCAACTTGGATCAATGGTAACCCAATTAAATTGATGGAAATGTGTTTTTTAACTAACAGAACATCAATTTAGATGAGTTTATAACCATATCTAAATTTTAAGTGCGTTTTTGAAATTTTTTCTTAATTAACAAATTAAGATAGGGAAAAAAAGGGAAAGCAAGCAAAAATAACTAACATTTGTAACAACTCATCTTTATTTGATTAGTGTTGAGATGAGCCTTTAATTCCAAGTGACAATATTGAGGAAAATTTTGGAAGTCTGTGGTGGTAATGGAGGCGAAGCCCCCACGGTATGGACTCGATCCATTTGTAACAAGGTCTTATAAATATTCTTTTAGGGTTTTCTTGCTAACTTAACTTATTTTTGTGAACTTGGACGTTCTGTGTGGCTTTAGGGTTTTATGTGATAGATAATTGTCATCTACCTTTGTAATCCATTTTTTGACATAGTGAAAATCTCTATACTCCTCCACCACCCGTGGACTACGCCTTTGGCCGAACCACGTAAATCGTGTGTCATTGTATGTGCTTGTTTTCTTCTTGAATCTCTCTTTCTGTCATGTTTATTTTATTGTGTAACTTTCTAACAAAATGGTATTAGAGCACTGTTTTTTTCTAAGAAGCACGATGACAGCTAAGTTCGAGATTCAAAAGTTTGATCACACCAACAATTTCAGTTTATGGTAAGTGAAGACGTGAGTCATCCTTACTCAACAAGGGTTAAAGAAGGTGGTGTTGGGTCGCAAAAAGATGCTGACTACATTGACCGGTGATTTAAAGATGGAGATGGATGACAAGACCTTGATGGAGATACAGCTCTTCTTGTCTGATGAAGTTTTGTGAGAAGTAACAAATGAGAAGACTGTTGCTTCATTATAGCTTAGACTGGAGTCACTTTACATGATGAAGTCCCTCACAAGAAAGTTGTAGTCTAGTTCCACCTGAATTCGAACGAAACCCAACCCGTTGACACCCCTATTTGAGAGCCTTTTTCGATAGAGCCCCTACCAGTTATACAAACATACTATTTGGGGTTCGAACTTGCAAATCCCCAACACAAGGTGACATGAACAAACTGCTTCTGCCAGACAAGCGGATCCCCCATTGGTAGCTTGGTTTGGGAGCCTTGCATTAGGATGGAAACACCACTTTCATGTGTTGCCAAAATATGGTTTCGCCAAAATATAGGATTGCCAATATATGGTATTGACCATGGAATTGCCAAAAACATCGTTAAAATGTGGTATTGGGGTTGCCAACTATATTTCGAACTAAGTTTTTAGGCAACACCAATGCCCCCAAACAACAAAGGGTGGGGAAACCGCGACACACTGCTCCTAATTAAACAGCAGATAAAGAGATAGGGAAACCATAATGCACCTCTGATTCAAGGCCCTAAGGTGCTTTTTTATTTTATTGTAGGTGTTGCGCTTGTGCATCGTAATTATAACTAATTTAACACTAGAATGACTATCTTTTTTTTAGAGAATAGCACTTTTGGAAAGAACTAGAATAACCAGCGATTTTATTAGTATTGTGAATTTTTAGAAAAAAAATATCATGCCTATAAAAAAAGGTATCAAAAAGAAGAAGATCATGAAGATTGTGATGGTCCCATGTATTTGGATAAGTCTTGACGATTATGATGGTACTCTCACCCACATTAAGTATCAAAAGTCCCAGTAGCTGTTTGCTATGAAGTTCCCAAGTCTTCTTCACTTCTCTCTTGAAATTCATAAACAGTTGAATACTTCTTGAAATTCATAAATACAACACCCTGAGTTTGTGCAATTGGCATCACCGCAGAGAAGGACTTGGCTTTTGGTTTCTTTGCTCCCTTAAACATCACTAAAATTTAGATTTCAAATGGTCATTGGATGCCCCAAAGGGGTTTGGCGCAGTGGGATGGGGCCTAGGCCGCTAGGCAGGCGGTCTAGGTTCAAATCCTATGGGTGTCACCCCTTGTGCAAGCCGAAGCATGGGGACTCCCTGGAGGCAAGGGGTAAGCCCATAGAGTTTTACGTTAGTTAAATTTCAGTTTAAATCTTTGGCATAATTTTCTCACGAAAATGTTTGCAACACAGTGTGATTCTTGGATTTTCTAAAGATCATGTGATTGCAAATCACAAACACACCATTTTCTCAAGTCTACTGACATAAAAAAGTGCAAGCTGTAATTGTGATTCTTACTTGAGAATGCTCATCCCTTAAAACTAGGGGTGTCAACGGGTCAGGTTTGGTTCGTACCCATGTGAAACCAGACCCAAACCTAATTTGAGATGACAATACCAGGTCTGGATTTGTGTCTAATCGAATCCACCATAAGAGAAACCATACTTACATGAACCGGACCTAGACCATGCCCACTAAAATAATATTTTTTATTATTTTTATATTGAAAATTTTTGGATCTTAATTGGAACTCAGGTTGGTCACAGGTCTGGTATGAAATTTCACAAACCATACCTGAACACATATTAATTGGACCCTTCAGATCCGACCCGGATTCTAATCAGGCCTTCTTATTTATCACCAAACCCTGACCCTATAGGGTTTGGTACGGGTCGGATCTGGGTCAAACCCAACCCATTGACACCCACCTACTTAAAACGTGTGGTTCTTGATTACAAGATTGACTTTGTGACCAACAATCACTGCTTTCACTCTCTCAGCTATGATTGTTCAATGTCACCTGTGACCAAAGCAAACTTTTACATTTGGAACCATGTCATTGGTCACCTAAAGTTCAGCGACTTGTAAAATTTCAGTTTGAGAAATTTTGATAATTCTAGTTATAATGTGCTGAGAGGAGATCGTAGATAGCAACAGGAAACAAATATTCTGGATGGTTGGAAACATGATCTTGCTAGCAAAGACAGTCATCATTAAGGTGGCAAAATCTTATTTACAAATAATCAAGGTATTTTGGAACTCTAGAAAAGGTGGTCATGGAATCAATCACGGGCACCACGCCCACCAGGTTGAACAGTGCACAGCAGTAACATCACACAAGAAACAAGCATAAAAAAAGAGAACATGGCAATCTGGATGTTGAGGCTACTGACTGAAGTTTATCTTTGTGCTAGTTGTAACATCTTTGTTAGATTGAATACCCTTATCTGATAAGATATACTAAACACCACCATGTCATATGAAAAATAGAATTATCAAAATTTCTCAAACAGAAAACATTATCTGTTGTACACTTTGGAAGCTGTAATGTTGCCTGACAGTCAACATTTTAAATAGTATTTTAGGGTTTTAACAAACTTTTAGAAAACATGTTCTTTACTTATTACCAAAATAAAGCCAATAGTATAACTTTTATCTACAAGGCCTTAAAAATACAATAATTAAGGCAAGTCAGTAGTAGTAGTTTGAGGTGAGGCATATGCCTTTAAATGAAGCAAGTTGAAGTATAAGACAAACATAATGGTCAATATAAAAAATTGAAAAGAATAGCCTACCAGATTATTGAAATTAACAATAAATAAAAACAAAATCAAAATAGACAGCATAATTTCATAAAAAAGGTGAAGTTGGAGTCAGAATATTTAAAAGCAGTCCAAACAATCAATAAAAGCCTTAACAACCAATGAAGATGAGAAGTAAAAACTGAAAGCATATACCTCGAGGTATAGAGATGCATACATCTAAAAATTTACACAGATTATTCAATTGCCCGTAAAGGTGAAAATTGGTACGAAACTACTATGGTATTTCAAATTTTGTTACGCAAGAAAACATGATCAACGCATGAACTCCATTAAAGGCTGGGTAAGTTTGAAAAATAGCCTTTTATCTAATATATATCATTCTCTTTCTTAAGGGCCTGATAGTATGCCAAAACCAACCAACGTAGAATGATAAATGCTAACAAATAACGTGAATGGGTAGCAAACTAGTTGAATCATTAGAATGGATCCTTGATTTGACTAGATAACACTATCCAATATCCTTCACTGTTTCTTGTGTGTAGTCAAAATCAAAACTTTGCCAAATGTGCAACAGAATGATTGGGTATCAATAATTCAACAGCAAGTTTCATTGGATGCATGTGATGGACTCTGTCCATTACATCACACACAGTGGTACCATTATCACTAATATTAAGTAGGCCACCAATGAAAATGACCACTCAGAAAATAAATCACATGCATAAGATAAAACGTGTATAATGCATTTGTAGATCAAGTGCCAATGACAAGAAGTATTCAAGAGCATTCTGCTGACAGAGTAATAGCTACAGCACTTAACGTTAGCAAAAGCATGAACCATACATACATTCTTTTGGTATATGTTTGGGTGACATGCAATGTAAGAAAATAAAAACTATGTTCCTTTTCTGGATTATTACCCAAATACATTTATGTGAACCCTATTGAAAAGAAATTGCAACCATGGGATCCACCCATTCTAGTGTCAGACCATTTGTTACAGATGTTGATGATTTGCTTCCGTTTTCTAAGATTTCAGTAAGAGAATGAATGACGATGTGGTACAGGCATCTTAAAAATCAGTTAACCCAATGTCAAATTGATTAAAATTTGCCACCGTAGTAGTATGCAGTACCAAGCATTAGTGCGACAGTAGCACCCTGGGCGACCACACGGGCTTGCATCAGTTTCTGACCAAGCTTAGAGTTTCCTTGTCGGAAACTAATCAAGCCTGCTGTTAGAACTCCAGCAGTTAAAAGCGCACCTGCAAAACTAAAATCATTAATAACAAAGCCAAAGTTCTTTACATTATTACCTTTAATGCTTTAGAAAAAATACCACCTCCTACATTATCACTTCTTGAACTACCAATGAAGCCAAATTGCCTTAATAACTTTGTTCATGTGGTGAAAACACAAAGAATAAATAGACCTTAGTTGTCATAGGTGCTAGGTGAAGCTTACGGAGTAAGCCCCTAAAATGGCCTAGGTGGGGCCTAGGTGGTACCCCAAATAAAAAAAATTAAAAAAGCCATAATAAAATACATGTATACAACATAAAATCAATCAACAATAAGCAATAGACAATAATGTAGTTTAACACTGTAAAGCAATTATATTACATAACCTTAACCTGCTCAAAAAAATTAAGAATAAATTAACAATTTGAATAAAAAAAGCATACAACTAACAATGTAAATGAACAATACACAAAAAATAAAATTATGTATACAAACAAATTAACAACAACAATAGATATAATACAAGCAATAGACAAATAATGTTTTCTCTTCTTCTTCTTCTTCTCAATAATAAACATAATACAAGCAATAGATAAATAACGCCTTCTCCTTCTCCTTCTCCTTCTCCTTCTCCTTCTCCTCCTCCTCCTCCTCCTCCTCCTCCTCCTCCTTCTTCTTCTTCTTCTTTTTCTTCTTCTTCTTCTTCTTCTTCTTCTTCTTCTTCTTCTTCTTCTTCTTATGCTCCTTCTTCTCCTTCTTCTTCTTCTTCTTCTTCTTCTTCTCCTCCTCCTCCTCCTCCTCCTACTTCTTCTCCTCCTTCTCCTTCTTTTCCTTGTCCTCCTCCTCCTTCTCCTTCTGCTCCTTCTTCTTCTCCTCCTCCTTCTTTCGCCTTCTTCTTCTTCTTCTTCTTCTTCTTCTTCTTCTTCTCCTCCTCCCCCTTCTCCTTCTCCTTCTCCTTCTTCTCCTTCTCCTTCTCCTTCTCCTTCTCCTTCTTCTCCTTCTCCTTCTCCTTCTTCTTCTTCTTCTTCTTCTTCTTCTTCTCGACAAAACAACAACAACAACAACTACGCCTTCATCCCAAAACAATTGGGGTCAGCGATATGAACCAAAAAGAAATTCATTTTGGGTCTTCCACATGAATCCTTTTCCTCCAATCATTTCTATCCAACGCCATGTCCTCGGTGAGGTTCAAAGCATTCATATCCTTTCCTATCATCTCCATCCAAGTCTTCCTAGGCCTACCCCGACCTCTTTTAACTAATATATTTTCCCATTTCTCCAACCTTCTAACTGGAGCATCATTAGGCCTTCGCCGAATATGTCCAAACCACCGTAAACGATTCTCTCGCATCTTATTTTCAATGGGTGCAACACCTACCTTCTTACGTATCTCTTCATTCCGAATCTTATCTTTTATTGTATTTCCACACATCCATCTAAGCATCCGCATCTCAGCTACACTCATTTTTTGAATATGATGTCTCTTGGCAGCCCAACATTCCGTACCATATAGTAAAGCGGGTCTAATAGTCGTCCTATAAAACTTTCCCTTCAACCGCAATGGCATTCTACGATCGCACAGCACTCCAGTAGCACTTTTCCATTTCATTCACCCAACCTTTATCCTATGATTTACATCTCCATCAATTTCTCCATACTTTTGAATGATGGATCCCAAATATTTGAAATAATCATTCACCGGTATATCTTGCTCACCAAGCTTCACTACACTCCCATCACTACTTCGTTGCTTACTAAACCGACATTCCATATATTCAGTCTTACTCTTACTCAACTTAAAACCTCTAGCTTCCAATGTCTGTCTCCATAATTCTAACTTAGCATTAACCCCAGCTCTAGACTCATCAATCAAAACAATATCATCAGCAAACAACATACACCACGGTACATTTTCTTGAATTGATCTCGTAAGTTCATCCATCACTATCGCAAATAGGAAAGGGCTTAAAGCAGATCCTTGATGTAACCCAACCGTTATCGGAAAATTGGTTGTCACCCCGCCACAAGTGCGGACATTGGTTACTACTCCTTCATACATATCTTTAATTATACTAATGTACTTGAGAGAAACACCTTTTTTCATCATTGTCCACCAGAGAACGTCCCTAGGTACTCTATCGTATGCCTTCTCTAAATCAATAAAAACCATATGCAAATCTTTGTTCATCTCTCTATATCTTTCAATAAGTTGTCTAAGAAGATGTATAGCTTCCATAGTTGATCTTCCAGGCATAAAACCAAATTGATTCTCCGATATCATGACAACCTTCCTCAACCTAGACTCAATCACCCTCTCCCAAAGTTTCATAGTATGACTCATGAGTTTTATACCACGATAGTTTGTGCAATCTTGTATATCACCCTTATTCTTATATAAAGGCACCAAAGTACTCTTCCTCCACTCATTAGGCATCTTAATTGTTCGCCAAATCAAGTTAAAAAGATTTGTCAACCATTCTTCTTCTTCTCGACAATAGACATAATACATGCAATAGACAAATAACAAGTCTTCTTCTTCTGGAAGAAGAAAACAAATGATGTCTTCAAAAAATAAAAAGCCTAAGCGATTTCAGTTTAGGCGATGCCTAGGCAGCAATATAGGGCCCCACTGCCCAAACCTGGTCGGCCAGGCGGTGGGAAGAGAGCACATATAAAAAATAATATATATTTGATGGAGGAATGCACAAAACATGCATTAGAAAAATGCATAACATCTAATGGAACAAGAGGTCCCTATTTATATTCAAACAAGAGGGCCAAGAGGACACATTTAGTTGTTGAGAAAGGCCCCAACAGCTAGAAATATAGTCGTTGGAGATTCTCTGCAGCTATATTGACTAAAACACAAAACTGAATATAGTTGTTGGAGATTCCCAACAGCTATATTAACTAAAAGATAAAACAAAATATGGTTATTGGAGATTCTCAATAGCTATATTGACTAAAAGACAAAAAAAATGTTAGTTCTGCCTCTAAAGGGTAGAGCCTATTACATGTACATAGTGTAAAAAGATTGTTTTGTCCCTAAAGGATAGGACTATTACATAATAAAATTACCAAAATACACATAAAGGGTATTTCGTATTACAAGTAAAAATTAATATATACATGTAATATGAACACATAAATATGTCTCTCTCTCTCTCTCTCTCTCTCTCTCTCTCTCTCTCTCTATATATATATATATATATATATATATATATATATATAATATATATATGTGTGTGTGTGTGTTACATAGAAACATGAACATTTCTAACAAACCCCCTTCAAACTCACGGTGTGACAACCAAGAGTTTGCCAAGGAGAAATTGAAATCTTAGAGACGAAAGCGCTTTGGTGAAGTGTAATGGTCTTCTTCAAGAATTCTTCTCTAATATAATGGCAATCCATTTCGATGTGTTTGGTTCGCTCATGAAATGTATGATTGCCTACAATATAGACTGTTATTTGATATTGTGTTCTTGTAAGCCCATAAGAGGCATTCTCTTGCACCCTATTTCTCATTTCATTACACAAAGTACCTTGAGAAAATCTGACAGGATTTCTAGACCTCTTGACAAATTTGTATCATATGAATCATTTTCTCCCCAATATAGGTCTAGCTAAGATTTTGTCCTATTTTAAGCCAACCACATATAATCAAGCCAAAAATTAACATGAATGGATAGGAGCTATTAATAATGAATTAGAGGCACTTGAGAAATCTAAAACTTGTGAAATAAAAGTTTTACCAAAAGAAAAAAAACATAGGTTGTAGATGAGTTTACAAAGTTAAGACTAAAAATAATGAGTCTTTAGAAAGATACAAGGCGAAATTAGTGGTTAAAGGTTACTCTCAAGAATATGGTATAAATTATGATGAAACTTTTACACTCGTTGCTAAGATGACTTCTATTAGAACTCTTATAGTTGTAGATGTTGTCAAGGGATGGGCCATTTATCAAAAGAACATAAAAAATGTCTTTAAATGAAGAATTTAAAGAGAAAGTTTATATGGATTCACCTCCTGAATATGAGTTTTCATCCAAAAAAGTCCTTTATTTAAGAAAAGTTTTATATGGGTTGAAACAGACTCTTAAAACCTAGTATGATAGGTTCAGTTCTGTAATGATTAAACTTGGGTTTAAATCTTGTCATACTGACACTGATATGTTTGTTAAGAAATCTAATGCATGTATCAATGTATTGCTTCTTTATGTTGATGACACGATCATTATGTTAAAATATGTTATACATATATATCTATATATATATATAGATTATGACACATACACATATATATTACATATATATATGTCTATGTGTCTATCTACATATATAAATATATACTTCTTTTATAAATACTCACTAGGGGTAAAATAGTTTTTTTACATTTTTCATGCATATTGTGATTTTCCTTTTTTTCCTTTTCCTCCTTTTTTCTTTTTCTTTTTTTTCTTTTTTTTTTCTTATTCTTTTTCTTTTTCACCTTGGAAAGGCCCTCCTAGAAGGACGTTGGAGCATCCAAAACGATCATATTTATCACCG
Source organism: Nuphar pumila (assembly GCF_984573655.1). Lineage (NCBI taxonomy): Eukaryota > Viridiplantae > Streptophyta > Magnoliopsida > Nymphaeales > Nymphaeaceae > Nuphar > Nuphar pumila. The sequence continues at coordinate 68,077,800 of NC_143261.1, read as the reverse complement.
TTGGAAGGGCTCCAACGTCCCTCTAGGAGCCCTTCCAAGGCCTCCACTTTTGTCTATAAATAAAGGGGTTTTCCCCCATTGTATTGTATGCTTCTTTGAAGCCTTCTTGAGTGGAATATATTTTTCCTCTTCTTTTGGGTGTTTTGCCACTTTTGTGGTTTTGTTGTACTTTTGCTCATTAGTAGCTATTTGTGTATGTGCATGCTCTCTTGTTTGCTCTTGGAGACATCGCTCCTCTTATTCGGCACTTCATTACATGGTATCAAAGCCTTGGTTGTGAAAGCTTCATCAGATCCTCTTTTGTTAAGTAATATCTCTCCTCTCTTTTGCTTTCAAACTCTTTTTCTCTAAATGGCTAACAAAGACGCCAAAATCGACCTCTCATTTAAGTTAGATAGGACCAATTATCGTATGTGGGCAGTCGTTATGGAAAATATTGTAAGAATGGCCCACTTGAATCTATGTAGAACGTGAGGATGAGGCGTGAGAGAGAGAGAGAGTTGCGGCAGCAAAGGGGGACTCCTCAATAAAAGTCGTGCCCTACTTCATGTACATATATATATATATATATATATATATATATATATATATATATATATATATATATATATATATATATACAAAATAATAATTGGGTTGGACCAAATATTTGGATCCATACCCAGACATAAAGTTACATGTTACATTAGAGAACCCAGCCCACACTGGAAAACCCGATCCAGTTTATGATACAGTCTTAATACCCTCCCTCAAGTTGTGCATGGTCCTGTACCATGGACAACTTGCCTATGGACAACTTGCCTTTGAGATACCAAAACCGCGCACTCGTAAGTCCTTTGGTAAGTAGATCAGCAACTTGATCTTTTGTTGGTAAATAGACTGGAATAACTTCTTTGTCCTCTACCATCTGTCGGACAAAATGTTGATCGATCTCTATGTGTTTCGTTCGACTATGGTGGATAGGATTGAAAGCAATTTGAATGGCACTTTGATTATCGCAAAACAGATTCGCAACCTTCACGTTTTCTCTTATCTCTGTTAATAAATGTGTTAACCATGTAACTTCGGCAGTGGCAAAGGCCATGGATCGGTACTCAGCTTCTGTACTTGAACGCGCAACAACACGTTGCTTCCGGCTACTCCATGCTATTAAGTTTTCATCAACATACGCACAATACCCAGAGACTGACTTTCTATCGTCTGGATCTCCTGCCCAATCTGCATCTGCATACACTTCTAGTTGTCTATGTTCTCCTTTTGCCTTTGATTGACGATAAACAAGCTCATTTCCAAGAGTACCCTTCAAGTACCGAAGAATTCTTTTAATTGCATTCATGTGTTTTGTACGTGGATCGTGCATGAACTGAGAGACTTGATTCATTGCATATACAATATCCGGCCTCGTAAAAGTAAGATATTGAAGCATCCCAACTAAGTGACGATAATATTTCGGGTCCTCATAGATCTCCCCATCTTGAGCACTGAGTTTATGGTTTAGCATGCTAGGAGTATTCAATGGTTTGCAGTTCTTCATTCCTGACTTCTCCAAAAGATCTAGAGTGTACTTGTGTTGGGTCAACAAGAGGCTAGTATTTTGTCGATCCACTTCAACCCCAAAAAAATATCGTAGGACACCCAGGTCCTTCATCTTGAACTTTTGGCTTAATAGGATCTTTGTAGCCTCTATATGCTTACAAGAACTTACTGTAATAATAATGTCATCTACATATATGAGAAGTAAGGTGCTGACCTGGTGTTCTCGAAAAATGAACAATGAATGATCAAGTTGAGATCGGACGAATCCATATCATTGTACTTCAATGGAGAAACTGTCAAACCATGACCGAGATGCTTGTTTTAGTCCATAAATAGCTCGTCGCAACCTGCAAACATGTGTCTCAGGATTGTTTTCTACATAACCAAGAGGTTGCTCCATGTAAACTTCCTCCTTTAGATCACCATTTAAGAATGCATTTTTAACTTCAAGTTGACTTAGAGACCATCCATGCTGAACCGCCAAGGATAACACAAGTCGAATGGTTCCCATTTTTAGAACTGGACTAAAGGTCTCGTCATAGTCTTCTCCATATGCTTGTGTGAAGCCTTCAGCAACTAGTCTTGCCTTATATCTTTCAATAGATCCGTCAGGTTTGTACTTGATTTTATATACCCACTTAGACCCTACAACATTCTTATCCAGAGGTCTAGGAACTATTTCCCAGGTCCTACATTCATGCAAGGCTCCCATTTCTTCATTCATAGCATCTGCCCATTTTGATGACAAGGAGGCTGAGAAATCGATGGGTTCTCCTTGTTTTTCAACCTGTGCAACAAATAACTGCATTTTTGTGGAAAAATTCTCATAGCTTACCCATCTTTCAATAGGGTGTCTGATCCTTTCCGAACGTTTGACCTGCTCAGTTATGTAGGGTGTATCCCTTCTCCTGGCATATACTGCCCCTTTGAATCTTCTATCACCTGGACAAGCAGTACCAGGTGTCAGGGTTTCTTCTGCGATGGGAGGCACAGTAGATCCCTAAGCAACTGTCAACACGTTCCCACTAGGTTCTGCATTGGTTTCCATCGGCTCAGACTCATCTATCACTGTGTGACATGGAGCATAGTTATCCATCTCTAGCTGATCAAATAATTCATTCGCTAATGGTTGATAGCTTTCTTCCTCCTTAGTAACCCTCGCTTCTTTGTTCAAGATCTGAACATTGCTCTCATCAAAGACAACGTTTCGTGAGATTTTAATGTGTCGAGTGTCTGGATCATAGTATCAATATCCTTTATACTCTTCAGCATACCCAACAAAGCTGCATCTACAAGCTTTATCCTGAAATTTGTTACGTTGGAAACTGTCAATGTGAACATAGCATCCACATCCAAACACTCGTAGTTGACTATATTGAGGTTGGGTACCAAACAACACGAAATAAGGAGTCAAATTATTCAACATTCTCATCGGTAAACGATTTATTACATAAACCGTAGAGTGGAAAGCTTTTGTCCAAAAACTTAAAGGAATATGGGTGTCATGCAGCATACTTAGGGCACTTTCAACAATATGACGATATTTTTTTTCCGTAACCCCATTTTGTTGTGGTGTGTGTGGGCAAGATATTCTACGCCTTATCCCGTTGTTTTAAAGAAATTCAATAAATTCCTTTGATAGATACTCTCCCCCTCTGTCACACTGAAATTGTTGAATACTTGTTGGGAATTGATTGACAACAAGAGCATGAAATAAACGAAAGAATTTGAATACCTCAGATTTGTATTTCATAAAATAAATCCAAGTATATCTGGAATAATTATCAATGAATGTGACATAGTAGCGACTGTCAGACAAAGAGGGTTGTGGAGCAGGTCCCCAAACATCAGAATGAATAAGTTCAAAAGGAAAAGAAGTTCTTTCATTTATTGAATTGAAGGGAAGTACATGACTCTTACACAACTGACAACTAGAACAAAGGAAACCATCAACCTTATTATACGGACTTGACCTTGAAATAAGACCGCTCGACACCAGTTTCTCAATAGAAGAATTATTACAATGACCCAAACGACAATGCCGAATATTTGGCTTATTATACGAAGACAAACTCAAACAGTTCTTAGATGAATCCAATTTGAATGGTTGACCAATGGACGATTTTGATCCAGCTCTACGAACAGGTGAAGAAGCCTCTTTGAGGATATACATATTTCCCTTTCGCTCTCCCTCAATGAGCATCTTCTTCGTGAGTGGATCCTTGACACAGACAGGAGTAAATTCGATGCAAGAATGAATGTCATCAACCAATTTAGAAACAGAAATGATATTTTGACAATATTAGGAGAATGAAAAACATTGGACAATTTTAGGGAACCATCGGAAAGAGGAATATTCACGTTTCCAGTGTAAGTTATTAGATGGAGAGCTTCATCTCCAGTTTTAATACTTGTATTTCCATGATAAGGGATAGGTTTCGAAATCTTACCAATATCACCTGTCACGTGGGTTGCAGCTCCAGAATCAATATACCAAGTTCCCTGATCACCCTGTTTGAAATTCAATCCTGATAAAGCTGATATTAGAAGGCTCTTGATATTGTCTTCATCCCATTGATTTCCTCCAGCTTTTCCCTTGATCGATGACCCTGTGACATTCATTTTCCCTTTGTTTTGCGAGTTGTGCCAACAATTTGCCTTGATATGTCCATTTTTGTTGCACAAATAGCATGTTGGAACATTTTTGAAATTGTGATTTCCCGAAAAACTACCTAACGGCATGCTAGGCGTGGGCAACAATCCACGCCCTCCTTGATTATTTCTTATCTGTCCATGTCCTCCTCGAAAGTGGCCATGTCCTCTCCCTGAATTTGTCCCTGTAAACAATACTTCTTGGCTTCCTAAATTGTTGCCTACATCTTCTCCTTTAATGGAAATTTCATATTGTAGTAATTTTGACTGAAGATCCTCAAAGTTAGGAAGTGAAGGAAGACACAAGAGAGATGTTATTAGCATATGATAATCTGATCCAAGCCCGTTTAGCGCTTGTTGAACTTTATCCTTATCAGAAATCACATAGCCCACCATAGCCAATTGATCTGTGATGATCTTCACCTTGTTCATATACTCTGTAACAGTCATGCTTTCTTTCTTTAGGAGTTGAAACTCCCTCTTCAAATGCATAATTCTTGCCTCTGAGATTTGAGAATAGGTCTTCGCAAGTTGTTCCCACAACTCCATTGCTGATCACTCATCTGGAATACCTACAAGAACCTCTTGCGAAAGAGTAGAGGTAATGTAGGCTACAACAGCTTGATCTCGTTTTCTTCAAGTGGTGAATTCAAGATTTCGAATCAACCTGTTAGAAGCCTCTCCCTTATCGTCCACAATTTCCTGCACAATAAATTCCGGTGGTGCAGAGATCGTTCCATCTAGGTGTCCATAGAGGTCGAGACTCTTAATGAAAGGCAGTATCTGCCTTTTCCAGGTCAAATAGTTGTTGTTGCTTAGTTTGTCTGAGATAAGTTGACCTAGAAAACTAGATGGCAGGATAGGAGAATCCATGAAAACTAAACTGTAAACTGAATGTATCTGACTGTTGCCAAACACTTAAGGAATGACTTTAGATCTGAAATAAATTCAGACCAGATTAAATCAAGAATAAAGAATAAAGGAATTGATATTTTAGATCTGGAAGGAATGACCAGAAATCAAGAATAAAGGAGTGAATTTGGATCGAGAAGAAATTAAAACTGATTCGCTTCATATCTGAAGTGAACTCAGATCAAACCGTGATAGGCTGATTAACGTCAGATCTGAAGTGAACTTAGATTAGACAGTGCCAGACGAAGAATAAGCAGCAACTAATAAAATAGATTTGATCTTTGGATTAGATATGATCTTGATTTCAGACTTGAATGAAACATATGCAACAACCAAAGCACAATATATGAATCCAAAACAGTCGATATGACTGTTTTCAGCTTAATACCAAATCTGATATCAGAACACACGTCTGGGCAGATTCGGACTTCAGATAGCCTTTGGGTCCGACAGTCTGATCCAAATCAGACGTGATAAACAAAAGGAAGAAAAGGTAGGTAAAGAGGGCAGCAGTCACGCAGGGTCTAATCTAGCGATCAGATCGAACAGATCTATGATCAGATCTGAACCGATAGTTTGGAAGAAAACAAAAGGTCGATGACTAGACAGAGAGGAGAAAAGAGGATGCAGGCAGAAATGGAAGAGGATGCAGACAGAAATGGGGCACGGTAATAGAAAAGAAGGCAGATAGAGAAACCTGGAAGAAGCAGCACTTGGGACGTTGATCTCGCTGGATAATCCTGGATGAAACAACACCTGCAGTGTCGACCTCGCTGGACACGCCCTTCGGAGTCGATTCACCGTGCAGAAACCTGGCTCTGATACCATGTAAGAATGGCCCACTTGAATCTATGTAGAACGTGAGGATGAGGCGTGAGAGAGAGAAAGTTGCGGCAGCAAAGGGGGACTCCTCAATAGAAGTCGTGCCCTACTTCATGTATATATATATACAAAATAATAATTGGGTTGGACCAAATATTTGAATCGATACCCAGACATAAAGTTATATGTTACATTAGAGAACCCAACCCATACTGGAAAACCCGATCCAGTTTATGATACAGTCTTAATAAATATTTCTCAAAGGTAAAAAACTTTGGGGTTATGTGCAGAACCATTCCAGAACCACAATTAAAGTTAACCAAGTTTGAAGGGGATGAGGAAAAAACATTGAATGAAGAAGAAAAAAAGAAAGTTATTCTCGACTTCTCGAAAATGAAAGATTGGGAAAGTGAGCATGCTAAATTTTTAGCATGGTTCATGAATAATGTTGAGTTAAAAATTTGTGCAAATCTTGCAAAGTTTAAGAGAGTCAATGAAGCTTGGTTCTTTATGAAAGGCATGTACACTCAAAAAGATCTTGCTAGACATTTCTTCCTACAAGAAAAAGTAGGAGAAACCAAGCAAGGTGATATGAGTATTAGGGACTATTATAGTACCCTATCTTCTTTATGGGATGAACTTGTTCTTCTCGAACCACAATGGGAAGGTAGTGTTATTGCCATGAGGCAAGATCAAATGGAGAAAGAAAGATTTTTCCAATTTATTCATGGGCTTCGTCCCGAGTTTGAGCAATTAAGAGGATCCCTCCTTCATAGGGCTTTTATTCCTCTAAGTGACATTTTGGCCGACTTGTGTCAAGAAGAGACTCGTTTGGCCTTAAAAAATAATGTTGATGAAGTTCATACCGTGTCTAAACCCGGCAACAATGTAAGGCCATACAAACCACCCCATTTTTTAAAAAATAATGGTGGTGGAGGAAGAAAAATTATTTGCCATAATTGTAATAAACCAGGCCATATTCGTCCGGATTGTCCAAGGTTTAAAAAGGTGGCTTCTGTTGGGGAAATTCCTTTGAATGAAGATTCAAAGAAAGATGGAGACATAAAGGAGTCCATTGCTCATCTTACCGAAATTCTTCAACAATTCATAAAGATAATTTTCACTCCATCATCCTCTACACCATCCACTTCCGGTGCCGCCATCTCATCCTTCCCATGTATGACCTCTTGGATTCTTGACTCGGGTGCCTCCTTTCATATGACTCTGAATGCATCACTTTTGTCAAAACCAAGTCTCAACAAATTCAAATCTTATGTTTTCACTGCCGATGGAACATCCTTGAACGTTGAAGCCATTGGGAATCTTGAGAAAACTTATGACCAAAACAAAGATTTTTTTGTTCCCAAAATCCGAATTATTCCAAAACTTAATTTAAATCTTTTTTCCGTTTCTCAAATTACCGATTTTGAATGCGATGTCACTTTTCACCTACCAATTGCTATGTGCAGGATCTTCGGTCCGGGAAGCAAATTGGACAAGGCCATAGAAGAGGGGATCTTTATTATATGGAATTTTTGTTGTTGCCATCCAAATCATTTTATAATCATGTTCAATCCAAAGATATTGAGACTTGACATAAGAGGCTTGGACATCCTAGTATTTCCAAGTTCTATCTCTTTCCTTTTTTGGAAAAATTTTGTAATACAAATACATTTACATGCAATGATTGTATTCTTGGAAAGATCCATTCGCTTCCGTATTTGCACAGTAACTTTGTGTCAAAAAGACCTTTTGAACTTGTGCATTCCGATGTATGGGGGCCGGCACCCGTTATGTCCAAAGGGGGTTACTCCTACTATGTTACTTTTATTGATGACTTTACTAGATATACATGGGTATACATTATTAAAAACAAATCCGATGTCTTCACTAATTTTAAAAAATTTCATGTTCTTATTCAAAATCAATTTCAAAACAATATAGTTATATTTAGATCTGATTCTAGAGATGAATACATGCCTAAAGATTTTCAAAATTATTTCAAAACAAATGGAATTTTACACCAACGATCTTGTCCTAAAACTCTACAACAAAATGGTCTTGAGGAAAGGAAACATAGGCATTTAATTGAAACTACAAGAACACTTCTTGTCTCTAAAAATGTTCCTAAAAATTTTTTGGCCGAAACTCTTCTTACCGCAACATATCTTATCAATCGTATGCCCTCTTCTTCTTTAAAAAATGTATCACCTTTTGAAAAATTATTTAAAATTACTCTAGATTTTAATAGACTAAGGATATTTGGATGTAAATGCTTTGTGCTTGTTCAAGGACAAGATAAATTATCACCCAAAGCTCTTGAATGTGTATTCATTGACTAGGGTGAAAATCAAAAAGGCTATAGATGCTATGATATTCGAAATAATAAACTCTATGTATCAAGAAATGTAAACTTTCTTGAAAAACAAAATGGATTTGATTTTCATACATCTAGAGAAGACATTGACTATTCCTTCCTATTTGATCTAGCTCCTAGAATTGAGTCTCTTGATGCAATTATTTGCGATAATACTTGTGATGGCATTTCACATCATAATGATATGCCACAACATGGTAATGTTTCTCAAAATGAGAACCTTAATGATATAAATGTATATACCCGACGGTTGAGAAATGAACATCAACCTGCTCTTGAGAGATATTCCCAAGGCTTCTCCTTAGAAGAACCTATTGATCCACCTAGGAGATCTTCTCATAATAGTAGGCCACCACAAAAATTGTATCTTATGAATCTTTCTCACCTAATTATAAGGCTTCTCATGTTAATACATTTGTATCATGAGCCTACTTCATTTAAAGAAGCTAAAAATCATCCATATTGGATTGAAGCTATGAAAGTTGAATTAGAAGCTCTTAACAAAGCTCAAACTTGAGCATTATTCATCAACCATTAGAAAAAAAGGCAATTGGGTGTAGATGGATATATAAAGTCAAAACCAAATGTGATGGATCTCTAGAGAGATACAAAGCTCGTTTGGTTGCAAAAGGCTACGCCCAAGAATATGGGATTGATTATGAAGAAACGTTTGCTCCTGTAGCTAGAATGACTAGTGTGCGAACATTAATTGCCTTAACCTCCATTAAGCAATGGCCGATATATCAACTTGATGTTAAAAATGCATTTTTAAATGGAACTCTATGTGAAGTTCTTATGGATCCTCCGTCAGGTCTTGAAATTGGTAAAGAAAATATTCTAAAGTTAAATAAACCTCTCTATAGTCTTAAACAAGCACCAAAAGCTTGGTATGATCTTTTTAGCAAAATAGTTCTCGATAATAGTTTTTCTTCATGTTATACTGATACTGCTTTGTTCGTTAAAAATTCTAATGAGCACATTACAATTTTGTTATTATATGTTGATGACATGATTATCACAGGTAATGATAAGAAGGGTATTGACCTTATTAAAAATATTCTTAAAGAAAATTTTGATGTCTTGAAGTTGCATATGTAAGAAAGTATGCGGAAAGGTAAAACAAGAATGCTTAATACATTCACACGGTCCAATAAATGGACAAACCCAAACCCACAATGGGGAATATAGAAATAGTCCACTAAGGGACAATACAAGAAGCCTTCAAAGAGGCAACACATAAAAAATATATGAACTTTATTGAATGAGGGCTTGAAAAGCCACACATTACATAGGGGGAATGCCCCCTATATTTATACACAAAGGAGAGAGGGAGAAAAAGTGAGAGAGAGAGAAGACCTTGGGAGGCCCAAAGGGGGCTCGTTGGGGGTCCAACGACTCCTTTGGTTGGGACCCCAATGCAATGCATTAATTGCATTTTACAATAAATGAAAAATAAAAAAGGAAAATGAAAAAGGAAAATAAAATACATGTAAAAAGACTAAAATGCCCCTAATGGGTAGAATTACAAAAATACCCTTTATCGGGTATGATATATATATATATATATATATATATATATACATATATATATATATATATACATATATATATATATATATACATATATTTTAACATCCCCCCTCAAACTTTGCGTGGAGATAACGAAAAGTTTGAAGATACAAAAGGAGGGTTCCAAGTCTTAAAAAAATCTTCAATGGAAGTCATCAACTTTATAGCACATAAAAGAACTTTGCAAATGTAAGCCTTTAACTGTCTTTAATGATCAGCCCCAAGCTCCTTTCACGATGTGTTATAGATGTTTCATTCATCCCATCTTGAAGATCTTGTGGAACAAGCCAAAAGAACTCCAAGTAAAAAGTATCTTTGTATCTTAATCAAATAAGAGATATCAAAAATAGATAATAGACCATAACATTGATTAAGAAGGACAATGATTCAAACGATATTTTATGCATTTCGATTGAGTATTATGCAAAACACGAATTAAACTTAAACATTGATAAAACACACTAAGTTCTTGAAGAAAGATAAGTGCACAAAGGCCACACTAAGAACATTTGAACAAAAATATCTCCAAGAACCATGTAAAAATACCTTCAAAGATGTGCACTTCAAGCACCAACATCACAAAGGAATACGTGTGCAAAGACACACCAAGAACACTTGAATAAAAGTACCCAAAGGTACAAAGGAGACACCTACAAATGCAAAAGATTGAATCTCTTAGAATAGGTGAGCACTAAGGCCTCCAAAAGCATTCTTACAAAAGGTTTTATCAATATTTGGAAGTAAGAAGTGTGTGCACGGAGAACACTCACAAGTGCACAAAGACACAAAATATGAGATTTGTATTAAGATTAAGTAAAAAATTTCATGTATTAAAAATATATCTAAGAAGACAATGTTCACACAAGAAAAAATTGCTCTCAAGGGAATGTGTATAAGAGCATACGAAAGAAAGCATGTTTAACACACATAAATCAACAATATGGGGACATTTTATCAACAAAAGATGAATTAATGATTTCTCTCACATCTTAGAGAGAAGAAATTCTATGTCAAACAAATGCCATATATGAACTTGCAAGGACATGATCTAATTAAAAAACATTCACCCAAGAGTCAAGAATGAATATTATTTGAGTAGAGAACCTTATACATTGAGGAATTTCTCACTCAAATATTTACAAATGCATAAACTCACTAGGTGGCCGAAAATCATAAGCACTTAATATGCAAAATATTTGAATTCCCTTATAGGTTAAATGCCAAGATATAAAATTGATTTTCAAATATGCATATCAATGATATGATCCTTTTATCCATAAATATTTTTCTTTGCAAGTAATAAGGATTAAGAAAAAGTCATTTAGAAGGAAATCCCATATGATATATGGGGATCAAAAACAAATTAATAATGAAATTTTGCAAATTTCAACAATCGTTCATCCACTACAAGCAACCACCTCATTAGTCCTCTAAAACCCATAAATCAAGTGTATAAGCTACTAGAACAAGAACATAAACATAATGTCATTAAAGGCCAAAGACACACACAAAGGTGTGTATAAAACACCTCTTGTCTATATATAATAATACTTGAAATGAGTGTATCAACGACTAGAACAAGAGAATAAACGCCAACATGGACTAAAAACATCTCTTGTCTACATAAAATGACACTCAAAATCAAGCATGTTTAGCTACTAGAACAAGAGTATCAAGCCATCCATGGGCTAAAATACACACGAAGGTGTGACAATACATCTTTTGTCTACATAAAATGACACTTGAAATGAGTGAAAGAAGCCAACCATGGGCATACATCTCAGCGACTAGGACAAGGACACAAATGCCATGGACTAAAATCACACACAATGGTGTAAATCAACGTGTCTTGTCTACATATAATGACACTCAAGACAAGTGTGTTCAGCTACTAGACCAAGAGAACAAAGCCAACAAAGGGATACCAACACACACAAAGGTGTGAACAATATATCTTGTCTACATATGATGACACTTAGATAAGAGGCATAAAAGGAGAAGACACTTGAGACAATAAGACTTGTAATGACAAACATTTAACAGATTATCAATTTCAATATATCTTAAAACACTTATGGTTTCAAACTTTAGACATCCATCATATGTATACATAATTAAGAGCATCCATAATAAAATCAATGGCCAAAATAAACGAGTGACACACTCATAATTAGAGATCACATAAGTCATTTTAGAGTCAAACTACAAGTCGACAATCTAAAATGACATAACACGAGGTGCACATAACTCACCTCAACAAACATCTCTAATATAACAATAATAAGGCCAAACAAATGATGCATTAAATAACATGTGATGGACAAATATAAATGACATAAAAAGGCAATAAACACTTAAAGGAATCATTTTCCAAATAGAAGATTTTACAAAGAGGACCGATTTGAAAAATCAAATCAAAGGTCCAATATAATCAATCACAACAATATGCCTCATAACAACAATTTTGCATAAACACGAATTATGCTTAATCATGATCAATTCTTCAATTTATACCAAAAAAGACTTATCACGAAACATTAAGCAAATAATGCATATGGAATTTCTATATCATGTAAGAAGAGGAAGCTCACGAAAGCTCTCTTTTAATGAACACAATACAACATGCTCAAAAAGGCACACATAAAATAGAGAAAATATCTCATTAAAGTGGGATGGAGCCCACACAAAAAGATGATTTTGAATGCAATAGGTTCAAGAATGAACCAATAAACATACACATAAAGTGCGAGTACACACCCACTAAGGGGTGAAGCCAAAAGAAGGTTATGAAATCATTAATCATAATGCAATCACATTTTAGAGAACATTGAGTTATCATGTAATGAAGCAAAAGGTGGTCTTCCACAAATGCTCTTCGCAAAAGGAGGTGTCTAAAAGACATTTTAAGCAAAACCCATAAAAAGGGTAAAAGAGAAACAACACACATAAATAAACAATTTTATTTATGTAAAAGAATGCTTAAAAAGCATTACAAAACGGTTATCAAAATGTATTCAAGACAATCTAGAGATGAAAAATCTAGAACCATTCTCAAACATTGAGAACATCTTAATGCTATCAATTGTAATACAAAAATACATATTTTCAAAAGATGACACAAGAGAGTTTTAACAAGGAACCAAAGCATATGTATCGCAAAAGAAACAATATAAGAGACTAAGTGCATACATTCTCATAGAAAAAGCACTCATGCAATAATTAAAGCCACAAGTCTCATAAAATAAACATGCTTTCAATCAAGTTTAAGCATATATGCAAGTGATTATATAAAATTTTACATTTTTAAGCATGTAATGAATCGAGAATTTCAAATATGAACATGCATGTCTATCAAGGATGAAATACAAATTGTATTTGACGACTATATATATATATATATGTGTGTGTGTGTGTGAAAAACAAGTTTATATTTTATAAAATAAGACATCATTATCAAATCATTAAGATAAGACAATGATTGACGAAACATCTAGAATTAATAATTCATGGTTATAATATATACATATATATACATATGTATATATATATATATTAGAGTTATTTTCAAAAAGGCTTCAAGATTCAAAACATACTACATATATCTAGTTTCCTTAAACAAGTTCAATGATGGTTAAAATACTATTTTAGAAAAAATCATACATTTCCTTTTTTTTTATCATGCAAAATATATGTATATATGTGTATATATGTATATATATATATTTACATATATATATGTATATATATTCAATGGTAGAGAAAAAACAAGTGTTTTCTAATGCGTAATGCATGGGCTAAATACTTGAAAAGTGTAGGAATACATACCAAGTAATTCCAAGTAGAAGGAAGAGAGATAAGAGATAACAAACGCTTCATCAAAACTTAGAGAAAGAAAAGAGGTAACAAAAACTTCACCGCTTTTTCAATTTTTTTTTTAATATCACGTTTCTCGATGCACCGAAGGACTAGCTTGATTATAACCTTGCTTTGATACCATGTAAGAAAGTATGCGGAAAGGTAAAACAAGAATGCTTAATGCATTCACACGGTCCAATGAATAGACAAACTCAAACCTAAACCCACAATAGGGAATATAGAAATAGTCCACTAAGGGACAACACAAGAAGCCTTCAAAGAGGCAACACAAAAAATATATGAACTTTATTGAATGAGGGCTTGAAAAGCCACACATTACATGGAGGGAATGCCCCTGTATTTATACACAAAGGAGAGAGGGAGAGAGTGAGAAAAAGTGAGAGAGAGAGAAGACCTTGGGAGGCCCAAAGGGGACTCGTTGGGCCCCCAATGATCACATTTGTGACCGTTGGGGGTCCAACGACTCCTTTGGTTGGGACCCCCAATGCAATGCATTAATTGCATTTTACAATAAATGAAAAAGAAAAAAGAAAAAAGAAAATGGAAAATAAAATACATGTAAAAAGACTAAAATGCCCCTAATGGGCAGAATTACAAAAATACCCTTTATCGGGTATATATATATATATATATATATATATATATATATATATATATATATATATATATATATATATTTTTTTTTTTTTTTAACAGCATACTCCCCCAAGAGGTATGTTCTCTCTCAGATGAAGCTTGCCTCCGACATTATTGATCGGTCTAGGCTGACAGATGACAAGAAGGTGGAGACTCTATAAGTGATCAACGCCAAGATGAGAGTCAGTGATGGCACTCCTTTAGCAGATCCCACACCTTATCGTCAAATGATTGGGTCACTAACATTTTTATCTATCACCAGGCCCGATATTTCTCATGTGGTTCATAGTGCAAGCCAATTTTCAGACGACTCCCTCCACCATTCACATGGCCGCAGTCATGAGAATTATCAGATATTTGAAAAGCACCATAACAAAAAGATTATTCTTACCCTCTTCTTCACCTCTTACTTTACTTGCTTATACTGACTCTGATTGGGGAGGTAACCCCAATGATGGCACTTCTTTAGCAGATCCTGAAAGTTTTGAGATCTGGCTGGTATAGCATCTACAGGACACACACACACACACACACACAGAGAGAGAGAGAGAGCACAATGGTTGGGGCAGCAATGAGATGCACGACCTCCAAGCCCTAATCAATATATAAATAAATCAACAGTTATACAACTATCCTTGTAATATCAGTGATATTACAAGGATGCCATTAATGAGAAATATACAGCATGTGTTATATTAACATACCATGCGTATGGATCTGGATCCAGATCCATACGCAAGCTATATATTTTAACACCCTCCCTCAAGTTGTACGTGATTTTGGATCATGTACAACTTGCTCTTCAATAGCCAAAATTGGCGTCCTGTTAACCCCTTGGTAAACAAGTCTGCCACTTGATCTTCTGTTCGAACATGATGTAGTTCTATCTCCTTCATCTCGACTTTCTGCCTTATGAAATGTTGATCAATCTCAATGTGCTTCGTTCTGCTATGCTGGATAGGATTACATGCAATGTTTATTGCGCTTTGATTGTCACACAGAAGAAAAGATTGAATAATTGTCTCCCCAAGATCACTCAATAAGTGTCTAATCCATGTGGCTTCTGCCGTGCCTGCAGCCATCGATCTGTATTCAGTCTCTGTACTCGATCGTGCCACTGCCTTTTGTTTTCTGCTGCTCCAGGATACTAAATTGTGTCCAATATAAACACAATATCCAGAGACAGATCGTCTCTCATCTGGATCCCCTGCCCAATCTGCGTCTGTATAAGTGATGAGTTCATGTCCTCTATGCAGATTATCGTTCTTGCGATAAACAAGTTCGTCTCCTATAGTTCCTTTTAAATAGCGTAGAATGCGCTTCACAGCTTCCATATGACCCTCCGTTGGAGCATGCATAAACTGGGATACCTGATTGACAACATAAACTATATCAGGTCTGGTAAAGGTCAAGTACTGTAACATCCCCACGAGACTTCTATACGTTGTAGGGTTGACACAAGGATGACCATCTTCAGAGCTCAGCCTTTGATGTAATACACTAGGAGTACTGATTGGTTTACAATTCGTCATCCCGGCTCTTTCCAGAAGGTCAAGAGTGTATTTTTGTTGCATGAGTGTCAATGTGTCTTGTTGTCTGTCAACTTCCACACCAAGAAAGTACCTCAACTCCCCTAAATCTTTCATCTTGAAAGTTTTCATTAAAAACTGTTTCACATCTTGCACATGATTATCTGAACTCCCAGTGATCACAATGTCATCAACATATATAAGAAGAAGTATAACAATGTCTGCCTTTTGGTAAATAAAAAGTGAGTGATCCAGAGAGCATCTTCTAAAACCATAACTCTGAATTTGCATAGAGAAACTTTCAAACCAGGAACGAGACGCTTGTTTCAACCCATACAGAGATTTCCTTAGTTTGCACACCCAGGCAGTAGGATCCTTCTCGGCATAACCAGTAGGTTGCTCCATATACACTTCTTCCTTTAAAATTCCATGCAAAAATGCATTTTTAACATCCATCTGGCTAAGGCTCCAACCTCGATCGACTGCTAGGGATATGATGACACAAATAGTACCCATTTTGACTACCGAACTAAAAGTTTCATCGTAGTCTTCACCATATTGTTGTGTGAATCCTCGAGCAACAAGTCGCGTCTTATATCTGTCAATACTTCCTTCAGGCTTATACTTTGTTTTATAAACCCATTTGGAGCCAACTACATTCTTTCCTTCTGGCCGAGGGACTATTTCCCAAGTCTGGCATTCATGAAGAGCTTTCATTTCTTCATTCATAGCTTCAGTCCAATGACAGGATTGAAGAGCTTGATTAAAACAAATGGGTTCATCCTGTTTTGTGAGCTGAGACATAAACAACTGGAAATCAAGGGAGAAGGTCTCATAACTCACCCATCGTTGAATAGGATGCTTAATGCGTGACGGCCTTTGAGCCGAATCATTGGCGATGCTTTCCACATTCCTCGGCTCTGTATTTTTGTCCCGTCTAGTATATATCTGTCCAGAGAAGCGTTCTACTGGGGGTGGCTGAGCTGGAGACTCAATTGGAGATAATTCAACATGCATCTGTGAGTCATTCAATTCCCTACTCAAGCTGAAGGGAGGACAATTTGTCTGACATGTTTCTCCAGTATTAGCAAAAAGATCTGCGCTCATCCATGGATCATATACTTCTAATTCTCGAGATGGCAACGTTGCAGAGTCATTAACCTGAAAATTTCGTTCGTCAAAAACAACATTTCTGGAGGTCCTAATACGTTTTGTAGTAGGGTCATAGCATCGATAACCTTTGTATTCATCTGCATACCCAACAAATCTGCACTTGACAACCTTGTCCTGAAACTTATTCCGCAGAGATGAATCAACATGTACATAACATACACAACCAAAAACACGCAGCTCATCATAAGAGGGATGTTGCCCGAATAAAGTATAATAGGGAGATTTCCGATCCAAAAGTGCCATAAGAAGACGATTTATGATATGAACAGATGTGTGAAAAACTTCTGTCCAGAGACTAACGGGCACATTGCTATCATGTAGCATGCTCATCGCGCTCTCGACAATATGCCTATGTTTCCTCTCTGCAACCCCATTTTGTTGAGGAGTATGAGGGCAAGAAACCAGTCGACTTATTCTTTTATCCCGAAGAAAGGCAATAAACTCGTTCGATGAATACTCTCCTCCACCATCACATTGTAAATGCACAATATCACAAGCAAACTTTGTTTTGACCATCGAATGGAATTCCCGAAATATTTGAAAAACTTCATGCTTGTGTTTTAAGAAATATATCCAAGTATAACGGGAATAGGAATCAATAAAGATAACATAGTAACGACTGCCAGAAAGAGAGGGAATAGGTGCGGGTCCCCAAACATCAGAACAAATAATCTCAAATGGCTTTGTAGCTCTTTTATTTATAATATGAAAAGGAAGAACATGACTTTTGCATAGTTCGCATGAAGAACATTTATTATTATCATCAGAAAATGAACATAAACTAGACTCTGGAAGGAGATCATCAGATACAAGATTTTCAACGAAACCTCGACTACAATGTCCCAAACGACTATGCCAAATATCTGGCTTATTACAATGAGATGAATTAAAAACTTTCAATGAAGGAAAAAACAAAGACTCTGAAGGCGAAGACACTGAAGAATGCTTGGACGAGTGCAACTGGAGGACTGGGACTGAAAACGAAGACACTGAAGGAATCTCCTTGAAGACGTACATGTTTCCTTGTCGCTCCCCCTTAGCGAATGTCTCCTTCGTTCGTAGATCCTTAACATAAACAGAAGAGGGAGTAAATTCGACGGAAGAATTCATATCGTCAACAAGTTTAGCTACAGAAACAATGTTCTTTTTAATATTAGGAGCAAGAAGGACATTGGACAAGTGAAGTGAGGACTTTGACATAGGGATATGTGCATTGCCAGTATGACTAATGGAGTGATAAGTTCCATCTCCCGTAACTATACTACCTTTTTCAAAGTAAGGCAATAAGTGAGATAACTTACCCGCATTACCCGTAACATGCATGGCGGCACCTGAATCAACATACCATTCGCCTTGTTCATTTTGCTTGATCGACATCTGTGACAATGCTGATAACAAAAGTTGTTGCACATCTGTGGATGGCACTTTTGTGTCCAGAGCAGTAGCTGATTTATTCTCAATTTTGTTTATTTTTCCTCTATTCTGTGGATTGAACCAACAATCAACTTTCACATGTCCTCTTTTGTTACATAAGAAACAAGTGGGCACTCTCCTCTGATTCCCTGTATTAAAAACCCCTGAAATATTAGGTGTAGGCAAGATACCACGTCCTCCCTGCCCGAAACGTCCGCGGCCTCTGCCTCCTTGATGACCTCCATTCCCTCGTCCAAAACCTACAGAAGTGTCCATGGCCAAAACTGAATGAGGACGAGCTGATTCATTTCCTTCTGCCCTTTGCTTCATAATCATCTCATGCTGAAGAAGTTTCGCTTGGAGGCCGTCAAAAGTAGGCAAGTGAGGGAGGCATGATAAAGCTGTGGTAAACATGTCAAAATCAGGACCCAATCCATTGAGAAGTTGTTGAACTTTATCTTTATCTGCAATAGCACTTCCAACAACAGCCAATTGATCAGTGATACTCTTCAAGCGGCCTATGTATTCCATGACTGTCATGGAGCCTTTCTTCAAACTTTGAAATTCATGTTTTAAGTACATAACTCGGGCTTCTGATATCTGAGAGTATGTCTGAGACAGCTTACTCCACAGATATGCCGCAGTGAATCATCTGAAAGAGTAACCAACACTTCTTGAGAGAGTGTTGACGTAATATAAGCAACCAAAGACTGATCCCGCTTCCTCCAAGCTGTATACTCTGGATTCTTAATGGAAATGGTAATTGTGTCACCCTTCTTATCCTTGGTTTCCTGCAAAATAAGCCGTGGTGGTATAGGAACTAAACCATCTAAATGTTCATTGAGATCCTGACTCCGTATAAAAGGAAGGATTTGCCTTTTCCAGGTCAAAAAATTAGAATGAGTAAGTTTTTCTGTAACGAGCTGACTCAAGAAATTGGCAGAGGGACCGGATGACGAAGATGAAGAATAATCCATATCAGTGGAATAATGAATAAGCAAAACACGATGAATGAAAAGAAATAAACAGATTTGAGATCACTTAATCAATCAGTAAAAACTGTAATAGAGCATATACCTGTACGACCAAAAGTGTTGCACAAAGAACACTAAAACAGCAAAGAGGAAAGGAAACAGCAGTTGGTGATGTTTAGGCAAGAGAAAAAAAAAATTGGAACCAGCATAGACGATAGAGTAACAGAAAGGAAGGAACTTGGGATGAACACAGTCGATGAACCATGCTGAAAGGAAAATAAAGGTACCAACTTTCAGAAGGGGAGATTTGGGATGAACACGTTGTTCACGCTGAACACGCTGTTCTCGATCTGCTAATTGCTGCTGTTCACGATCGAGAGATGAGTGTTGTTCACGATCTGCTATTTCAGAATTTCTTCACCCACGCTGTTCACGATCTGCTATTCCAGATCTTCTTCACGCACGTTGTTCACGATCTGCTATTCCAGATCTTCTTCACCCATGTTGTTCACGATCTGCTATTCCAGATCTTCTTCACGTTGTGCTCTGATACCATGAAAGTTTTGAGATCTGGCTGGTATAGCATCTACAGGACACACACACACAGAGAGAGAGAGCACAATGGCTGGGGCGGCAATGAGATGCACGACCTCCAAGCCCTAATCAATATATAAATAAATCAACAGTTATACAACTATCCTTGTAATATCAGTGATATTACAAGGATGCCATTAATGAGAAATATACAGCATGTGTTATATTAACATACCATGCGTATGGATCTGGATCCAGATCCATACGCAAGCTATATATTTTAACATCCCACACCTTATCGTCAATTGATTGGGTCACTAACATTTTTATCTATCACTAGGCCCGATATTTCTCATGTGGTTCATAGTGCAAGCCAATTTTCAGACTGCTCCCTCCACCATTCACATGGCCGCAGTCATGAGAATTATCAGATATTTGAAAAGCACCATAACAAAAAGATTATTCTTACCCTCTTCTTCACCTCTTACTTTACTTGCTTATAGTGACTCTGATTGGGGAGGTAACCCCAATGATGGTATTTCTACCACAGGTTATTGTGTGTTTCTTGGAGAGTCACTTATTTCATGGAGGTGTAAGAAGCAACAAAAAGTTTCTCTCTCTTCTACCGAAGCAGAGTATCGTGCGATGGCCACTACCACTACTGAGATTGTATGGTTAAGAAGTTTGCTTAAAGATATGGGAGTCTCATTCTCAACTCCTTCGAAGCTGTGCTGCGACAACAAGAGTTCTATCTACATTGTCAGCAATCACACCTTTCATAAAAGAACAAAGCACATTGAGATGGATTGTCATTATGTTCGTGATGAGTTTTTATGGGGGCACCATTCAATTGCCATATGTTCCTACCGAGTACCAGTTTGTGGACTTCTTCACCAAAGCTTTGTCATCGCCTCATTTCTACTTTCTCCTTAGCAAACTCTCGGTGATCTCACTGTGTGTTTAAGGGGGGTGTTAAAATATGTTATACATATATATCTATATATATATAGATTATGACACATACACATATATATTACATATATATATCTATGTGTCTATCTACATATATAAATATATACTTCTTTTGTAAATACTCACTAGGGGTAAAATAGTCTTTTTATATTTTCACGCATATTGTAACTTTCCTTTTTTTTCCTCCTTTTTCCTTTTCTTTTTTTTCTTATTCTTTTTCACCTTGGAAAGGCCCCCTTAGAAGGACGTTGGAAGGGCTCCAACGTCCCTCTAGGAGCCCTTCCAAGGCCTCCTCTTTTGTCCATAAATAAAGGGGTTTTCCCCCATTGTATTGTATGCTTCTTTGAAGCAAGGTTGTAAAACTCGCTGAGTCAACTCGGTGACTCGGCTCGGCTCGGCCCTCCAGCGAGTCAACCCGGCAAGGCAAACTCGGTTTGCGAAGACTCAACTGCTGACTCGGCCTGACTCGGGCGAGTTCTGGGATGTTTGAAATTTGATTTTTTATTTGAGTTGAAACAAACATGGGACGAAGTACAGTTGTTACAGACAGAACATATGTTTTGTTTGTTATGTTCTAAGGGTATGTCCAATCTTAGACAAGCAATCAGACAGACCCTTAGGGTCTCTTGTGAGTGTGTCCTTAGTATTAGAATGTGGAATATGGATTGGATATGGATCCGATATTGGATCCATATCCATCCACGAGTTTTGCTTTAAGTTGTATTATAATGTAACATGTGTTACTTATAAGGGGCAATTTTGTCCCTGTAAAAGATAATTGTAACCCTATACTAATGAAGCATTAGTGCAGCAACCAACACACTTTTGGGCTGCCGATTTCTCAACAAGGGTTTTCTCTCTCTCTTTCCCTCTCTCTCTCTCACGTGTTTTCACATGGTATCAGAGCACGCTGCATTCCTGGGTGAAAAGGGATCTTCCTCAAGGACGTGAACAGCCAAGCAAAAGTCGAGTTCCTCATTTCTTTCAGAACTCGTGAATCAAGGACGTGAACAGCCAAGCAACGTGAATTTGTTCACGTGAATCAGGTCCTACTCGTGAATCTGGTACTCCTCAGCAACTCCTCAGGGACGTGAACAGCCAAGCAAAAGTCGGTTCCTCTTTTCTTTCAAAGCCACATTTCTGTCATAAGCCTACAAATGAATTCTTCAAGCAATTCTAGTCTTTCCTCCAACTTCCTGGGGCAGCTGGTTTCGGAAAAACTGAATACAAATAACTATTTGACTTGGAAAAGGCAGATTACCCCTTTTATTCGCAGTCAAGATCTTTCAGGTCACTTGGATGGCTCCACTCAAATACCTCCGGAATTTGTCACCACCGAAGAAAAAGGGGATGGAGCAATGTCAAGCACCATTCGCAATCCTGTATTTACTGCTTGGATGAAACGTGATCAGGCTCTCGTCGCATATATCACTTCCACACTGTCGCAAGAAGTTTTGATTTCTATCCCTGATGATTGCACATCTAAAGTATTGTGGGAAACTTTAGCTCAAACCTACTCTCAGATATCAGAGGCTAAGGTGTTGTTTCTCAAGCGTGAATTTCAGCTTTTAAAGAAGGGAGCAATGACCATTATTGAATTTTTAAATCAAGTCAAAAGCATCACAGATCAATTAGCCCTTGTTGGATATCCAGTGTCCGACAAAGAAAAGGTGCAACAAACACTGAATGCCCTGGGATCAGAGTATCATGTACTGGTCACTTCTTTATTATGCTTACCTTCGTTGCCCAGTTTTGAGGAATTACGTGCTAAACTCTTCCAATACAAGATGTCTTTGAAAAACATATCTGATGCTTCAGCAGGGCAATCATCTACGCATGAGATTCTTGTCACAGGGACGTTTGTTGATCGTACACGGGGAGGGCATGGCAGAGGCAAGGGAAATCCAATCCAGGGTGGACGTGGGATACTACCTACACCAAATTCTAATACCAATTTTTCAAAGAATGTTCCCACATGCTATCAGTACAACAAGCGAGGTCATATCAAGGCTAACTGCTGGTTCAACCCACAAAATCGGAATAGAATGCAAAACACCAGAAATGTTGGTACATCAGGAACTGCAGGTACGTTCCGAGTCAGTGAAGATGCTAAGGATCTGCTTCTATCTGCTATGGCCAACTTGAATCTGAAGCAAAATGATGATGGAATATGGTATGTTGACTCTGGGGCAGCAACCCATGTCACTGGTAATGCGGGTAAGTTCTCTACTCTGACTCCCTATTTTGGAAAATCTAATATTGTAACCGGAGACGGGACTCACCACCCTATTTCGAACATAGGCAATGTCGTCATTCCTTTGTCTGAGTCATCTATTCCTTTATCTGATGTTGTTCATGCACCAAATATAAAGAAAAATATTGTATTTGTTTCCAAGCTTGTTGATTCTACCAATTCTTCTGTGGAATTTACTCCTACTTCTGACTTTGTCAAGGATCTTCAAACGAAAGAGATGTTCGCTAAAGGAGAGCGACGTGGAGACATGTATGTCTTTAATGAAGATCCAGCCTCCAGTGTCCTGAAGCCCCAATCTGATCTCGTCTCCAAAAGTGTCCTAAGTACATCCAAATGTAATAAGTCAGATCTCTGGCATTCTCGTCTTGGTCATTGTAGTCAAGTCTTTATTGAAAAGTTAGTGTCCAATGGTCTTCTTTCGGAGTTTGTTTCACCTTTATTGAGGAATAAAATATGTCCCAGTTGTCAGGTCTGCAAAAGTCATGTACTTCCATTTCATCAAATAAATAAAAGAGCTTCTATACCTTTTGAGATAATATGTTCAGATGTTTGGGGCCCAGCTCCTAATCCTTCCTCTTCTGGAAGTAAATATTATGTATCCTTTATTGACAGTTTCTCTCGTTTTACCTGAATATTCTTTATGAAACATAAATCAGAGGTCTTTTCCATTTTCCGGCACTTTCATGCCTATGTTAAAAATCAATTCTCTCAAAATATCCAAATTCTCCAATGTGATGGAGGTGGTGAGTATTCCTCTAAAGAATTTTTAGATTTTCTCCAAGATAATGGGATGCATCGTAGAGTTTCTTGCCCGTACACTCCACAACAAAATGGGATTGTTGAACGTAAACACAGGCATATTGTAGAAAGTGCAATGAGTATGATGCATGGGAGTAACTTACCCATTAGTCTTTGGTCTGAAGCCTTTCACACTGCCACTCATGTGATAAACCGCCTTCCTATGCCTATTCTTGAAAATCAATCTCTCTACTATGTTCTCTTTGGTGCACATCCCGATTATAATGAGTTACGAGTTTTTGGATGCACATGTTATGTTCATATTGACAAATCCATGAGGACTAAATTCCAAGACAAAGCCTCTATATGCCAATTTGTAGGTTATGCAAATGAACACAAGGGTTACAGATGCTATGATCCTGCCAATAAGAAGATTAGAATTTCCAGAAATGTTTTTGATGAAAATAATTTTCTGGGAAAAGAAACAGATGTCAATCGTGAACCTACTGATTCAGTTGCTAATTGGTATGACCCATGGCTTAGCGCTGAACTTATTTCACATGCTGCCGAGC
The DNA here is from genome assembly GCF_984573655.1 of Nuphar pumila. NCBI lineage: Eukaryota > Viridiplantae > Streptophyta > Magnoliopsida > Nymphaeales > Nymphaeaceae > Nuphar > Nuphar pumila. Next base: position 68,053,261 of record NC_143261.1, on the reverse strand, counting down.
ATACTATTCTGTCTCCTGAAAGCATACATGGTGAGACAGTTTTAGATGATGCATCACAAGCAGAGTGTCTAAGATACAAAGGAAATGTGTATACCAGGAGATCTAGAGAGCAAACAAATGTACCTGCTGAAGAACACATTGCATTGTCTAATGACAGAGAAGCACCAAGAAGATCAGGCAGGATAAGGCATCCTATTGAAAAGTGGGTTAGTTATGACAACTTTTCTATGGACTTTCAGATCTTTTTATCCCAGATTAAAAAACACGATGAACCACTTGGTTTTCATCAAGCTATCCAATCCAACAAATGGATTGAAGCGATGAATGAGGAGATCGAGGCACTGCATGAATGTCGAACATGGGAGATAGTTGGCCGTCCTCCAGACAAAAATGTTGTTGGTTCCAAATGGGTTTATAAAATTAAATATAAACCGGATGGTAGCATTGAACGGTACAAGGCGCGTCTTGTGGCCAAGGGTTTCACTCAAGAATATGGTCAGGATTATGATGAGACATTCAGCCCAGTGGTGAGAATGAGAACTATTCGCATTATACTTGGCCTGGCAATTGAACATGGGTGGATCCTCAGTCAGCTTGATGTTAAGAATGCATTCCTTCATGGGGACTTAAAGGAAGAGGTCTATATGGAGCAGCCTCAAGGTTATACAGAGGGAAGCCCAAAAGAATATGTATGCAAGTTAACCAGAGCTTTGTATGGATTGAAGCAAGCTTCTAGGTCATGGTTTGAAAGTTTTTCCTTAGAAATCCATAAACATGGTTTCTTTCGTTCTCAACTTGACCATTCTCTGTTCATATATAGGAACGGTAGCACTGTGGTTTTCCTACTCATATATGTTGATGATATTGTTATCACTGGTAATGCTCCAGACCACATTCAGCGAATTAAAGTTCTATTGAGTATGCGGTTAAAAATGAAAGACCTTGGGGAGCTGAGATATTTTCTTGGAGTAGAGGTAGATAGACAAGGTGATAAAATGTCATTAACTCAACATAAATACACTCTTGATCTTCTAGATAAAGCAGGAATGACAGATTGTAAACCTCTACCCACACCCAGTGTTGTTAATCAAAGGCTCAGTATTTGTGATGGTGAGTTATATCCTGATGCAGTCACGTATCGGAGTTTAGTAGGCATGTTACAATACCTTACCTTCACTAGACCAGACATTGTCTATTCTGTCAATCAAGTATCTCAATTCATGCATGAACCAAAGACCGGTCACATGGATGCTGTCAAACGCATCCTTCGCTATCTAAAAGGAACGGTGGGTGATGGACTCACATATACTCAATCTTCATGGAAATCACCAAAACATGACATACTTGCCTATATAGATGCAGACTGGGCAGGGGATCCAGATGAGAGAAGGTCTGTTTCAGGATACTGTGTTTTCATTGGGAGAAATCTTGTCTCATGGAGTAGCAGAAAACAGAAGGCTGTGGCAAGATCTAGCACAGAGGCAGAGTACAGATCTATGGCAGCTACCACAGCAGAAGTGACCTGGATTAGGCATCTTCTTACAGAGATGGGAGAGGATATCTCAAATTCGACACTTATGTGTGATAATAGAAGTGCTATACAAATTGCATTCAATCATGTCCATCACAGTCGGACTAAACATATTGAAATCGATCAACATTTCATCAGACAATAGATAGCCGACAAAGAGATTGAACCAGTTTATGTGCCTTCAGAAGACCAAGCTGCCGATATGTTTACAAAAGGTCTTACAAGTCATCGTTTCTGGTATCTGAAGAACAAGTTGCACATGGTTCAATCCCATGCACAACTTGAGGGAGGGTATTAGAATGTGGAATGTGGATTGGATATGGATCCGATATCGGATCCATATCCATCCACGAGTTTTGCTTTAAGTTGTATTATAATGTAACATGTGTTACTTATAAGGGGCAATTTTGTCCCTGTAAAAGATAATTGTAACCCTATACTAATGAAGCATTAGTGCAGCAACCAACACACTTTTGGGTTGCCGATTTCTCAACAAGGGTTTTCTCTCTCTCTTTCCCTCTCTCTCTCTCCCTCTCACGTGTTTTCACACTTAGTGGTCCTTGTGTTTGTGCCCGTAGTGCCTGATTTGGTGGACTGATGTGCTCATTGGATTTGAGGTATGTGTGCTCTTGGATCTTCCCTGTGTGTGTGTGTTAACTTCATAACAGGTACTAGGTATCACTATCATAGCATAATCAACTATAATATTCATCATGTATTATCAGAAGCATAAAATTAAGGAACTAAGTATATGTTGGAAACTGGTAATTGCCCTTGTGGTAGCCAGTAGCTAGAAGTCACTCAAGAGAGGATTCGTAATGTTTCCATAAATTTCTACCAATAAGACAAATGTCAACAGAGCTTCACATAAGTTCTTGATTGCTTGACAATGTACAGAACCATCAAAATACAAAAATCCCGCTAATTCATAAGAAACAACACTAGGAGCCAGTGTTCATAGGGAAAAGGGTTTTAGCTCTGTTTGGGAGTGAACAACCCGGATTTTATATGTTGCATCTCTTTCGAGAATTTTTGTTATTCCACTTTACTTCATATTTTTCAACTTACACCATAGTTATTCTTCAACTTACTCCATAGTCCTTTGTCTAAAAAAGAAATTTGAAGGCTATTTAGCAGGCTATCCTAGAGTTTTTTGCTACAGCATTAGTTGCTTTTAATGACCTTTGTTCATTTGTCAAGGATGTACATTTATATATGATCACATGGACAACAAAAAGTACACATGGCATGCCATCGTTGTTCAATTTTTCATTAAGAATACTGTATAAGGGGGCATGACACAAGGGTAACTGGTAAGTTGGGAATATGCCTGTGAGATAGTCTGGCAGAGATCAGCCTATGCATTTTTCAATGCTACTGCTCTCTATGAACCTCGGCAAACCTGTTAATGAAAGCTTTAGCTATAAAACCATTGTTAAAAGCTCAAGATATTGCAAGTAGATGACTTATCTCCCTTGTCAAACAATTGTAGTTAAAGGATTCTATCATTTTTTAATTGGATGGTTTAACTAGAAAACGACAAACCCAAGAAGTAATACAAGCAAAAACCAAGCTAATTTAGTTGATGCCAATTGTTATCAGTTCAAAAGCAACCTAAGAAAGAGTCACATCTCTCTCCCAGTTTCAGTGATTACATGCCTTAACACAACCCAATGATCTCTTGTTTACTGAAAAACATGGTTTGAGACAAATTATAAATTGCTTTTCTTTTAAAATCAAAAGTTAACAAAACCCGGTCCGAGTCACCGAGTTGACCCGCCGAGTCACGAGTCAATAAAGAACAAGTCGAGTCCCGAGTCACTGGGTTTTAAAACCTTGCTTTGAAGCCTCCTTGAGTGGAATATATTTTTTCCTCTTCTTTTGGGTGTTTTGCCACTTTTGTGATTTTGTTGTACTATTGCCCATTAGTGGCTATTTGTGTATGTGTGTGCTCCCTTGTTTGATCTTGGAGACATCGCTCCTCTTATTCAGCACTTCATTACACATTACTGGTAGAGACATTAGTTATACCAAAAGTGTTCTTAAAGAAAACTTTGAAATGACTGACCTAGGATTTCTTAGATTTCTTCTAAGAATTAAAGTAGCTTATTCTTCTCGTGGATACTTGCTAACCCAAACCAAGTTTGCTATTGAAATTATTGACAGGTTAGGGATTACTAATGAGAAGAAGGTGGACACTCTAGAAATTACCAACACCAAAATGAAATTGGATGATGGATCACCTCTGGAGGATCCTATTAAGTGTCGTGAATTCAGTCTGGGTTCGGTTTGGGTCTGATCCAGACCTGAACTAAGATTTGCGTGTTTGACGTGTTTACTGAGACACGCGTGTAATTCTATGTTTTGTTGTAGGACAGATATATCCATGATAAAATTACTTGTAACCTAATAGTTAAATATGATGTATCATCAGGTCACGCACGATTGATGAAAGCGTGAACCTTTGCAGCCCAAAACCTCTCTATGTCTCCTTCCTCTACTTCAGCATTTTCTTCTTATTTTCTCCTCATTGCAGATCAGCACAGATCAGAACTCAAGTTCTAACATGGTATCAGAGCTGGGTTGGGTCTAGAGCTCGGTATTGCTTCCAAAAAGGTATGAACAAAAAGATCTTTTGATTTCAGTCAGGAAAACATCCGTCCCTCACTATTTCTTATATGTTATCGTATTCTCTCAAAATACGATCTCTTCTCCTTGCCGCCATCTCTTCTTGAAAAAGTTTTTGCATTTCCATCTGAAAGACTGAAACACGTCTTTTTCTTAAAAGTTTGTTCACAAGTTTCTAAAATCTATCATATTTCCATCTTGAGTCATTTTCTTAAATCGTCTTGAATCGTGACCCATCTTCTCTCATCTTGATTTCTTGAATCGTGACCCATCTTCTGAAATTGTTATCATATTCCAAGAAAAACTCTGATTTTTCATTCTAGATTTTGTTTTCTTGTTCTCTCATCTCAAAACTTATTCTTAATCAGTCTGAAAACACCTTTTATCGTGATTTTGGTATAACATTTTTTCTTTTGCCGATTAACACTAATCGAACACGGCATGTTCAGGTGACTTGATTCATGAATATTGAATTGATTATTTGAATTTTCACATGATCTGACATCTGTTCAAAAAAAAAGGACAGCAGATCCGAAATCTGTTACAACTAGTTCACTTTTGGACTATTTTTAAAGAGTCGTACTATTTCCAAGTTTGATTAGCTACTCAATTGCTCCTTTCTTAGAGTATTTTCCACCTTATATTCAAGTATCTCATAACCATGGATCCTTCTTTAACCCAGTTTGTCATCAAACTTCCTTAATCAATTTGTCTTTGAGAAATTAAATAATTCCAATTTCCTGACCTGGAAGAGACAGATAGTTCCTTTTATCAGGAGCCAAAATCTCTTTGGTCATCTGGATGGGATCAATTCCAGCCCCACCAGAGTTCATCACAAAGGAGGAAACAGACGTGCTAGGTGTTGCATCTACTAAGTTTGTTTGAAGCTTGGATTATGTCTCTTGGATGAGAAAAGACCAGGCATTAATTGCCTATATTACATCTACCTTGTCTAAGGAAGTACTAGTTGCTATTCCCGACGACTATACAACGATGGAATTGTGGAACTAGTTGACACGGACATATTCTCAGATATCTAAAGCCAGAGTTTTGCTTCTCAAGTGTGAATTTCAGCTTCTCAAGAAAGGCAGTCTATCTATTATGGACTATTTGAATAAGGTGAAGACCATTACATATCAACTTGCCATTATTGGATGTCAAGTGCCGGACAAGGATAAAGTACAATAGACATTGAATGGTTTGGGCCCAAATTTTCATGTATTGGTGACATCATTGCTATGCTTGCCCATGCTTCCCACGTTTGAGGACCTTCGGGCAAAACTCCTTCAATACGAAATGTCGTTGAAAGGCATTGCTGAAGATTCTGGTGCTCAATCTGATTCCCAAGATGTTTTAGCTATTGTGTTCTCCTTCGGTCGTGATCGTGGAGGAAATAGCTTCAGAGGAGGAAGAGGTTGTGGTAGATTTGCAGGTTCAGGTTTGCTTCCCACACTCAATATGCCGTTCAACTCCAATGCGAAAAACCTGTTGAGAATAGGTGGTTTTTAGGTTAAGTTCTCTTATATTAGAGGTTTTCTGAAATTTTATTTTCATAAGGACTTAGATGTAATTTTCCTTTTGCCTCTCTCTATTTAATATAGAGAGAAGCCCTAATGAGCATATCGAGTTCTCTGTTTCTTGTCCAGTCATCTCTCTCTCTCTCTCTCTCTCTCTCTCTCTCTCTCTCTCTCTAGGGTTCGGTACATCTTCTACATGGTATCAAAGCCTAGCCGATCGTGGGAGCGTGATCGACTGTGACGTGGGAGCGTGATCGAGTGTGATCAAAACACAGTCGATCGTGGAGGCTTTCATGATCGTGATCAAACTTCGATCAAATGAGTAATGTTTCTAATCAGATCAGCGATTTAAAATTTTTTTAAGATCTGATGATAGATCTGGGCATGCTGCTGGTCGTGGATGCTTGCTGTGGGTTTCGTAGCTCCTCGTTTTTTTTTCTCTTGACTACCTACTGCCTCGTTGGTAGTTCCTACCGTGATTCTCGTGACTACCTATGCTGGGAGTTTGATTGTTGTTGTGTAACGACCCCAACTCCTACCTTTGAAAAATGCGGAATATTTTTTTTTCTAAGAGTCGCGGAAAACTTCCCAGAGACCTGGAGTCCCTACAGTTCCAATTTCAGTTGGATAACCACACACCACAAAGCAACTTACATTTATCAATCATAACCAATCCACTGAACTCTTTTATTAATGAATCAATAAGAGTAATATGTTCAATGTCAAAAGTGAAATATCAAATTGCAGGAAATCAGAAGAACTAAAAGAAAACACAAGTAAAGCCACTCTGTCCGTAAGTGAAGCCGTCTAAAACAAATGTGACCCTCGTATCCCTCAGAAGCGAGTCGACTTCACTGATCACCTGTGTCTGGGAAAAACCAATAAATAAGAGGGTCAGAAATCCGAAAAATTCTGCGTACAGGTTTCCCTAATGAATCAAATAAGAAAAAAAAGAATATAAATAAGATCCATGGAATATTTTGAAGATACGATTATAATCAATTCCTAAGTCAATTAACCATTCATGCATAATTAAATATTTAACAAGAGGGAACACGTAATATGTAACATTGATCACAACTTAATCAATAAGGCAATTAAATGCAAAAGAGCTCAACATCATACAATGATCAACATAAACAACCAAGTGAACAGGTAAACATGCATGAACTAATGCATAGCAAGAATATGCATGATTTATATGCAATGCATGAACCATTTATTATCTTCCATTTAAGTTTTCCTCTTTCCATATGCATGTCCTATTAAATGCACACAATCCTTACGTTCCTCTTTTTAATTTATCATTGCCCGCGGATACACCAAACGGGTACAATCCCCGAGGTCAAGTAGGGTTCCCGGGGTAGCTTCACACACAATTTGTATTTTATTACCGGGTTTCAAACTCAGCCCTCGACCGATATCAGGAAACAGCACCATCCATCGGAACCTTGGAAAACAGCATCCAAAGTCGGGGACACCATGGAAAACAGCATCCACTGGCGTCACTTTCTTGGTAAAACAAACTCACAGTTGTGACTAACACACCACTCCTGGGTAAAGTGGCGGATTCTCCCTAAAACCGTGGCCATGAGAAGAACCTCAATATCGGGTTCAGGGGCAACGAAACGCACACGAAGTTTTTGTATCCTCACGGTTTCCCCTAAACCGCAATAGCCAAGATTCCCACGCTAAAGCAGGGACATTAAGGAGAAAGTGAATTACACTGTTCTTTACTTTCTTTTATCTGGTTATCAATTCATTTTCTTTTACATTTGCCAATTTACATGCAGAATTAATAACATAAGCTTGCACATCAGCATGCTAAGTTTTTCACGGGACCACAGCCCGTGACAACATTGAACAATGCGGTAAAACAACAAATTTCACATTTGATTTGTTGCAATGCATCAAAATAATTAAAACGGAGAACTAGTTCTCGAGGCTCACCCAGCCTCCTGATGATCATTTGATTATCAATGCATTGACATGCAAAAATCATGAATAACAGTTCATTATGAATTTTTTTCTATGCTTTCATTCCATACACATGCTCATATCCCATGTATGATTTTATTTAGCCTATGCATTCATGTCAATGCATGCTTTAACATACTTGTTTTTGTCACATACATACTTTGATGAAATTACACATCTTAATCAGCATGTGAACCTTTAAGTGGTGGTGCACGTGTCAATACATCAAGTTAGTGTACAATATGCATAAGATGTAGCTTTGCAGCAAATACTTTGATTTTTGGCTTAATGTGTGAAATGCAGAAAACAAAACATACCATGCTCTTACATACATAGGTCTGAATATCAAGTAAGCATAAATATGAAAATTTCAAGAAGAACTGAACCTTACACAAGCTAATTTAACTCAGCCTATAATATTTAGTTTAAGGCGTGGAAAACAGCATGTACGATTACATGTTTAGCTAAATTATGAGAACACCCATAATGTTTGTGTCATACAGATTACATGGGTGTATGCCTAACAATCTTTACACGTCCATATGCCGCTTAATCACCTTATAAATAGGTATGACAGAATGCATGACATAGATCAATCATACTACTAAGCAATTTAACAATTATGAAGCAATTGACCACTTACACATGAGTATATACAAATTTTATAACCATGCAAAGCTGGACTAACACAGGTATAATATAGTCTTATTTGAGAAGCAATGACCCAGCCAATATATTGAAACCAAATTAACAACATAATCAACACGTAACTAAATTTGTATATTAAACATAAACTAAATCATTGCATGTATAGAAACATAGGCAACTTATGAATAATCAGATCACTAGAGAAATCAGATAACCAAAATCTTCATAAGACATTAATTGAAATCTTAAATATATATATATATATATATATATATATATATATATATATATCCTGTTTGTGATCTACCCATCCTAATGTAGAACAGGATTGAGGACAGGGCAGTCGACTCATTCAGGAGCCCCCTCCACAGACCAACCCGAAATCCAAACCCATTTTTCCTTTGAATTTCAGTTGTACCCTTGGTTCCGACATACCCAGCAAGAGCTCGGTTCAAACCGACTCTTGTGCTCAGCTGGACATGTACCATAAACAGATGTAGTATAAGAGAACTTTAAATTTTGCACAGATACCGAAACTACATAAGTGGTCAATTTAAATCCATGTCCAACATGCTAACCCAAAGAAGTCAAGATATTTTATAATCAAATATACTAAAAAAGAAATCTGCGCATGTAAATAGGTCTGAGTTTGTTCGCAAATTTAACCACGTAAATCTTTTAACATGCTGTCCACCAATTCAGCAATAAGTCATGGAATCAACACATCAAAAACTTCAGGAAACCTTAACTGCAACCCTGAATACATATACATATACATGCTGTCCCGCGTGTGCGTATATATATAAATATATATATATATATATATATATACATATATATATATATACCAAAATTAGTATGTTGGCAGACCTATTTCAATAAACACACAAGAGTTCTATATACCGGGAGTTATTACTACTGGTCACTGAGAGCAGCCCAAAAAGAGTGGCATTTAACAGACTTTCTCTATGTGTTTTTCAACAAATATGTATATATATATATATACTAGTGCAAATTGAAAAGGGCCAATCTAAGATTTCATTATATTTCTCAGCCTCAAAAAGTATATCAGATCACAAGAGTGTACCATTCAGCATGTCTGCAATTTATCTTAGTTGTTTTCCACAGATAACACCATGAACGAATATGTACTTTCAGAAATTTGTCCATAAAATTTCCAGACTTCGGAATATAGCAAGCGTTAAGCCTATTCCAATACTTATTAAGACTACATAGATTTTAAAGCAACATCAAATGGCTATTAAACAGACAGAGATTTACCTAGATGAAAATTTACCAGAAAACATAATGCATACGCCAGTTAATAAACAGAGGCTCATTCAGTTGGACATCAGAACCCGGAAACATAGGTCGTGCAAAAGTTCCCTCAGATAGGTATCGATGAAAAACAAACCAACACACTAAGGCATCCCTTTTACATGCAAGAGGAAAAACAACCAAACGCATGAATGACTATGATTCCTTCACCTCGTCCAGAATATATTGGCAACACAACTCATATTCCCAACATTAATCCCTACCAAACTATCGCATGGGATACAGACCTATGCTCCCATTCTTGATTGAAGCAAAAGAGAACCCGTACCTTTTAAAATCCAACGTTTGGGGTTGCTGTCGTGCGAGGAAGAGCTATTCCACCGGCCTCGACTGCTCCGGTGTCGTGGTGGTTGCACGCAAGGGGAAAGACAACAAAAGGGGGTGCCGTGGCCTGCAGTGGCTGCAACCTTCCGGCGATCTTCCACCCTCTGGCGCACGCACCCAGACCGAAAGAGAGAGGGACGAGGGAAGAGAGAAAGAGAGAGACGCGGGAAGAGGGGGAGACCACCCTCTTCCACTACCCTTTTATCGCCGAACCCCCCCCCCCCCCATCCTCCATGCCGAGATGGGTGGGGATCGGTTACGCCAGCCGACCCCCCCCCCCCTTCCTGATTTGCTAGGGTTTTATCGGGCAACCCTTATCGGGTTGCCCCTTGCCTTTTTAAAAAAACTTACAGGGGCGCGGCTCGGGTCCGGACCCGAGGCCCGTAACCCGACCCCCAACTATATGGATCCATCAGTTGGATCCGAATGGATCCAACTGTGGATCCTCGGATAATTAAATAAATAAAAATTTAAATTTTATTTATATATTCTTCTTATTATTATATTATTAGTTTTATGATGGATATGGATATAAAGACCATTTTATGGATCTTAGATCCATATGTTGGACCCATTTGGATCCAAACACGGATCCAACCTTAAATACTTGGTTTTTTCTTTTTTTTTCCTTTTTTTTTATACTATTAATTATTTATTTAACTATTATAAGTATAGTTTTAATACCCCATGGTGGGTTATTTATGCATTCATTTCTGGATCCGGTAACGGATCCGAGGCCCAAATTTAGAAAAGTACTCGTTATTTTCAAATAAATTTAAATAAATAAATTACAAAAATTGAGGTTATTACATGTTGGGAGTTTGATTGTTGTTCAGATCTTAGGAGAAGATCTAAATTTGTTCTCCTCATCTGGATTTCCTGCTGCGACCTAGTGTTGCCGAGTCTTGTTTCTGCTATGACGTGTTTTTTTTTTGGTTCGTGAGTTGTCGAGGGGTATTCCTGATGGTTGGAAGTAACAGAAATTTTTTTTTGTGTTGCCGTGAGTGTTGAGTTCTTGTCGAGGTGTGTTCCTGTTGTTTGGGAGCAGCAGAAAAAAAAAATTTGTGTTGCCGTGAATGTTGAGTTCTCGCATGTGCTGATTGTGTGTGATACTTACTGGATGTCGTGCCTTATATGTTGGAGAACAGCAGGTGTAGTGAATATTTTGTTTTGCGACTGCATTCTATCATTTGTCGTGATGTGTTTGGGTGCAGCAATGTTCGTGATTTCTGTGGTATCGACAGCAACTGAACTTTAGTTGTTTTTAGTGGGTTGGTTTATTTCAGAATGTGGTTTTCAGTGACTCCCTACTGTGTCGAGTTTTGTTTAAGGAAGCACGGTAGCTTAAGTTACGCTTCTGTCGTGGAAAATAGCAGGTGTGATTTCCTACTGGGTTGAATTTTATTTTGTGTGTGGGCTGCTGCTTGTTGTGGAAACAGCAGGTGTGGTTTTCTGCTGAGTTGAAAATTCTTCTTGAACACTTGTTGTTCAAGTGAGGTATTTTTTTTTATCTTCAGTATGGCGGAAACTTCGAAATGTGATTCCAAAATGGAACATATTGGGGAGTATAAGGCTTTTGCCAACCCCTTCTCGTATGGCTCTTCCGTAAGGTTGAATGAAACCAACTATGCCAGGTGATCCAGAACTTTTATGATGTCGGTATCTGGACATCGTCGAAAACATATTTTGTTGGAAGGCGAACCCATTGAGAAATTGAGAAAATATTGTTAAAATGTATCTCTCTTTATGTAAATATTTACATATATATATATATAAAGAGAAATACATATACATATATATATCATGTATATATGTATATGTATCTATCTTTATATATATATATATATATATATATATATGTAAATATGTATGTTTCTTTTTGTTTCTTTCTTTTCTTGTAAAACCCGCAAGGGTATTTTAGTCATTCTTCTTTTGCGCATATTCATAATTATGAATATGCTGTAATTCTTTTTACTTTTTCACTTTTCTTCTTTGTCTTTTTTCTTTTTCGTTTTTTTGTCCTTATTTTTCGTTGACTCAAAGTCAACTTGGAGGGCTCAACACTAGCTGTTGAGCCTCTCCAACGGTTAGAATTCTAACCGTTGGAGGGGCTCCAACAGCTAGTGGAGCCCCTCCAAGGCTCCTTCTCTTATTATAAATAGGGGAGTTCCCCCTTTGTATTCTTCACTTCTTAGAGCTTTTGTTCTCCAATCTTCTCAATAAAATTCTTTATATTTTGTATGCCTTTGTGCATTTGAGTTTCTTTATTGTACCTTTGTGTACATTTGTTCTAAGTGTTCTTGTGCATTTGTGCACATTGGTGGTGTTGTGCTCATCGCACACTTTATCTCATTTTTGAGATATTTTCACAAATATGTTACTTGGGATGAAGATAATGACATAGTTATGTCATGGATCATGAATAGTGTCGAACCCCATATTGCAGATGGATTGATCTACTATAATACAGTCAAACTAATGTGGGACAATATTCGTGATACATACTCACAAGAAACGAATGTGAGTCGTATACTGCAAGTCGAACAAGAAATATATAACTTGCAACAGGGAGATCAGACCTTGGCCCAGTACTATGCCTTTGTCAAAGCTGCATTTGAAAGACTTAATGCTCACAGGCCTCTTTGTTGCTCGAAGCAAAAGGATCATCAAGAACAAACCATGGTTGCTTGTTTGCTTACAGGTCTTTCTTCAGATTTTTCTGTTGCAAAAGTTCAAATGTTGACTGGTTCAGATGTTCCCACTCTTGCTGATGCTTACAATCGTCTGAGTAGACTTGCGATCTCTCTGCCACAATCTCAGCCTGTGACTCAGTCATCTGCTCTTGTTGTCCCATCTAGTTATGGGCGTGGAAATATTCAGAATATCAGTTGACGAGGACGTGGACGTGGTATGGGAGGCAAAGGAAAGCTTCAATGTACATTCTGTGGAAAATCTGGACATTTAGAAGATCGTTGCTGGGATAAGCATGGTCGGCCAATCTCTTCTGCATCAAAGTCATATACCTCTAAAGCAAATGTTACTACTATTGAGGCAACAAATGCACAAGAGAATATCACTGCAAATGAAAGTAGTATCACCCTTAGTCGTGCGGAATATGATGAGTTGATTGCTCTTCGACCTTTGAGTTCCACAACTCCTGTAGCTGGTGTTGCCTATTCAACCGGAAATCATCTCCATCTGAATGATAGTAAGTGGGTTATTGACTTTGGTGCATCCAGACATTTGTGTGGAAATTCACGTGTTTTTTCAGATCTAAAGGTCATTAAGGCTCAACTTGGAGTCTCATTAGCCGATGGGAGCTCCTCCCCGGTTGTTGGTCAGGGAAATATTTCTATATCCTCCTCATTACAGTTGAAAAATGCTCTTTATGCTCCAAACTTTCCTCAAAGTTTACTTTTTGTTAGTTGCCTTATAAAAGAACAAAACTGTAGAGTAATATTTGATCCAATGGGTTGTCATTTTCAGGATTTGCTGACGGGGAAGAAGATTGGTGGAGGCTATGAAGAAAATGGAATTTACTACCTACATCATCCAATGGGTTTTGTTCATGCTGCAGTGGAACATTCATTCAGTCCTGTTCAGTGGCATCGTCGTCTTGGTCATCCTTCATTGTCAAAGCTTCGGTCGGTCTTTCCCCAGATTCCTTCCACCACATCATTTCAGTGTGAAGCATGTCAATTGAGCAAGCATCATCGAAGTTCGTTCCCTTCGAGTCAGAGTCAGTCTAATAATAAAGTTTTTGAACTTCTTCATGCAGATGTATGGGGTCCTAGTAAGATTCCTACTAGGACTCAGTGTCGTTATTATCTTGTTATTGTTGATGATTTCTCTAAGTTATCATGGGTATTTTTAATGAAAGAACGATCTGAAGTTCCAAGTCTTATCAAATCCCTAATTCTTGAAATAAAGACTCAGTTTGAATCTATTGTCAAGATTGTTCGCACTGATAATGCTCTCGAGTTTAAATCAAAAGGTCTGTTACAATTTTACCAAGATCATGGCATCCAACCCCAAACTTCCTGTGCCTATTCATCTCAACAAAATGGGGTGGCTGAGCGAAAACATCGGCACCTCCTTGATGTTGCCAGGACCATTATGATTCAATCCAATGTTCCTGCGTTATACTGGGGTGATGCGATTACCACTGCTTGCTATCTGATCAACCGCATGCCTTCGTCTTCTGTGGGTGATCAAATTCCATTACATATCCTAAAACCTAATGCCCCACTTTTTTCTTTCTCACCAAAAATATTTGAATGTGTTTGTTTTGTACACAAACTTGGCCGTGACCGTGATAAATTAGCCGCTCAAGCTACAAAATGCATATTTATCGGTTATCCAAAAAATCAAAAGGGCTATCGATGTTATGATCCTATTTCTCGCCGAGAGTATGTCAGTGCGGATGTATCTTTCCTGAAATCCTCTTCATATTACTCTAGTTCTGGTTCCTTGTTGCAGGTTGATCCAGTTGAGTCTTTTCCATTACCTATACCTCCTTTTCCTTTGGAATTTGTGCCCTCCTTACCGAACCAAACTTCATCCTCTTCCAGATTTAATAATCCTCTATTGGTATATGTGCGTAGAGCTCCACTTCCGCAAGAGCCTTCATCTTCTTCTTCTCCTGAGGTAAGTTCTACTGACAATAGTGATCTTCAGGATGATGATAGCAGGCCTATTGCTCTACGAAAATGGACAATACAATGCACCTTATATCCCATATCTTATTTTGTCTCCCATGCCAGAATTGGACATCAGATGAAGTCTTTTATTTCAGCCTTGTCTGCTGAAACCATTGCTCTGAACTATCAGCAGGCAGCACTTGATAATCGCTGGAAGCTGGCTATGCAAGAAGAAATGACAGCTTTGGTATCTCAGCATAGCTGGGATCTAGTTGATTCCCCAACAGATGCTGACATTGTTGGATGTAAATGGGTATATACAATAAAGTACAAATCTGATGGTTCTATTGAAAGGTACAAGGCCAGATTAGTCGCGAAAGGGTATACTCAGACATATGGAATTGACTTCTTTGAAACTTTTTCTCCTGTTGCACGGATGGGTACCATCCGTCTTGTTCTCTCAGTAGTTGTTCAGCATGGTTGGAGCTTGTGTCAATTAGATGTGAAAAATGCATTTCTTTATGGGGATCTCTCTGAGACCGTTTACATACAACAACCTCCAGGATTCGAGGTTGAGGGGGAGTGTCAGAAGGTGTCCAGATTGAGAAAGGCGATTTATGGCTTGAAACAAAGTCCTCGTGCATGGTTTCAAAAGTTGTTTGAAGTGATGTCAAGCTTTGGCTTTAATAGATCAGCAGCAGATCATACACTTTTTATAAAGAAAACTAGCTCTGGCATAGTTGTTATGGTAGTATATGTGGATGACATCATTCTTACAGGAGATGATGTGAAAGCTATTGAAGCCACAAAGGCTCATCTTCAAAAACACTTTGTTACAAAAGACCTTGGTTCACTCAGGTATTTTCTGGGTATAGAAGTTGCTAGAGGCTGTGAAGGGATGGTTTTGTCTCAACGGAAGTATGTTCTTGACTTATTAAAGGAAACGGGCATGTTGGGAGTTAAACCAGCAAATATTCCCATGGACCATAAAGTTCAGTTGTTTGAAGAAGGGTCAAAACCAGTTGATAGCAAAAGCTATCGCTCCCTAGTAGGGAAGTTATTATATGTAACTGTGACCAGACCGGATATTGCTTTAGCAGTAAGCAAAGTTAGCCAGTTTATGGACAAACCAACTGAGGTACACTGGAATGCAGCCATAATGATTCTCAGATATCTAAAATCCTCTCCTGGAAAGGGGTTATTGTTTAGGAAAGGTGGAACTCTGGAGATAGTAGCCTATTCTGATGCTGACTATGCTGGATCTGTAGTAGATAGAAAGTATACCACAGGATTCTGTGTGTTTTTCGGAGACAACTTGATTTCATGGAGAAGTAAGAAACAAAATGTGGTTTCCAGGTCAAGTGCAGAATCAGAATATCGGGCTATGGCCCAAACAGCTGATGAATTGATATGGGTTAGCACTGTTCTTCATGATCTCCAGGTGAAGGTTTCCTCTCCAATGACCATGATGTGCGATAACAAAGCGGCAACATATATAGCAAACAATCCTGTCTTTCATGAGAGAACAAAGCACATTGAGGTTGATTGCCACTATGTAAGAGATATGATTCAAGCTGGTCATATCACTACAAAATACCTAAAGTCGGAAGACCAAGTTGCAGATATGTTTATAAAGCCTCTTGCTAAGCCAAATTTCTCCAAATGTTGTGACAAGCTGAGCATGATTGATATCTATGCTCCAGCTTGAGGGGGGGTGTTGAGAATAGGTGGTTTTTAGGTTAAGTTCTCTTATATTAGAGGTTTTCTGAAATTTTATTTTCATAAGGACTTAGATGTAATTTTCCTTTTGCCTCTCTCTATTTAATATAGAGAGAAGCCCTAATGAGCATATCGAGTTCTCTCTCTCTCTCTCTCTCTCTCTCTCTCTCTCTCTCTCTCTCTCTCTCTCTCTCTCTAGGGTTCGGTACATCTACAAAACCAAAATCAAAGAGTTGTCCCGACATGTTACCTGTGCAATAAAAAGAGACATACTAAAGCAAATTGCTGGTTTATTCCTCAAAATAAAGAAAAGTTGCAAAACAATGAAAGCAAGGAAGATAATGTTACCAAAAATGATGGGGAGGTAAAACAACTTTTGTTGGTAGCATTGTCTAGGTTGCATTTAAAGCAGAATGATAAAGGATTATAGCATTTTGATTCATGAGCAGCAACCCATGTTATGGGGGATGTTGGTAAGCTCTCGAGCTCTATTCCTTACTTTGGTAAAAATAGTATTGTTACTGGAGATGGATCTCACCATCATATTTCTCACATTGGTGATGCAATCATTCTTTTGTCCACATCATCTCTCAATTTGTCAAATGTCATTCATGCTCCTAACATAAAAAAAAACATTATTTTTGTGTCTAAACTTGTTGATGATACGCATTCTTATGTTGAATTCACTCCCTTTTTTGTGTATGTCAAGGATCTTCAAACGAGGGAGACATTCGCTGAAGGAGAGCGAAAAGAAAATATGTACATCTTCAAGGAAGATCCATTTGCACATACAAGTTCCATCTTGAAGCCCTTATTGAAGTCTAAGTCTTTTCAGTCTGAATTATCTGTGTCAGGTCCTGAGTCTGTTTTTAGCCTTTCTAAATGTAATAAGCCAAGTCTTTGGCATGATCGTCTTGGTCACTGCAATTATTCTTTTATTGAGAAACTTGTATCAAGTAAATTAATTCCCAAATCAAGTTTAACTCCTGAGGAAAACAATAAAAAGTGCTCCAATTGTCAAATGCGTAAGAGTCATGTTCTTCCTTTTGATTCTATAAATAAAAGAGCTTCAAGACCTTTTGAAATTGTTTATTCTGATGTTTGGGGTCTTGCACCCGTGTGTTCTTCTTCTGGTAGCAGATATCAACTCATCTTTATTGACAGTTATTCTCATTATACTTGGATATTCTTTATGAAGCACAAGTCTGAAACTTTTCACATATTTCGTAACTTTCATGCCTTTGTTCAAAACCATTTCTTTACCAATATTATGCATTTTCACTGTGATGGAGGTGGTGAGTATACATCGAAGGATTTTATTGATTTTCTCCAAAGTAATGGAATAAAGCGTAGAGTGTCTTGTCCACGTACGCCACAACAAAATGGGATTGCTAAGAGAAAGCATAGGCATATTGTTGAGACGGCCATGAGCATGATGCATGATAGCAATCTTCTCATTGGTTTGTGGATAGAGGCATTCCATTCTGCAGTCTATATTATAAATCGTTTGCCCATGACAGTTTTACAAAATAGTACACAATATTTTTCTCTTTTCGGCATTTAGCCCAATTATGATGCTCTGCATGTATTTGGATGCACTTGCTATGTTCATATTGATGATTCTCTCAGAAATAAATTTCAACCAAAGGCTTTCAAGTGTAGATTCGTGGGATATGCCAATGATTACAAAGGGTATCGGTGTTATGATCCTATGACTAAACGTGTTAAAATCTCCAGGAATGTTGTGTTTGATGAAAATAATTTTGGAAATGCATCTTTTGATACCTGTCAAAGAATTCCCAGAAAAGAAGTTTATCACCCATGGATGAATGCAGAATCATTTGCAAGTGTTTATGGTGATTGTTCATCTCAGTGCACTGAGGAGACACATTCGGCTGACTGAAATGACATTGACTCAGGTCAAGCATGCTTACCTCAATCTGGTGGTCAGGTCGGTGGAGCTTCATATGATGAAGGAGGGACAGACCCACAATCTCACCAAATTGATAAATTCAAAGGGTATGTGTATGTGCAAAGAGAAAAAGGCGCTCCTCCTGTTTCTCACCTTGAACCAGACACTTATGTGTCTGCTAGAAACTTGAGGAGTTCAAATAGAATTAGACATCCTATTGAGAGGTGGGTCAGTTACAATAATTTTTCTATAGATCTTCAACTCTTTTTATCTCAGATTGATAAGCATGATGAACCCGTGGGGTTTCATCAAGCCATGAAATCAAACAACCGGATTGAAGCCATGAATGAAGAATTGGAAGCTCTTCATGACTGTCAGACGTGGGAAATTGTTTCCAGACCTTTTAACAAAAATGTTGTTGATTCCAAGTGGGTTCATAAAATTAAATACAAACCTGATGGCACCATATAACGATACAAAGCAAGACTTGTTGCAAAGGGGTTTACATAAGAATATGGCCAGGATTATGATGAAACCTTTAGTCCCGTGGTTGAAATGGGGACAATAAGAATTATATTGTCTTTAGCTGTCAAACATGAATGGACATTGAGTCAGTTAGATGTCAAAAATGCATTCCTTCATGGAGACTTGAAGGAAAAAGTTTACATGGAACAGCCTCCAGGATATGCTGAGGGAGACCCAAGCACACTGTTAAAATACATGTAATTCATATATATATATATATATATATATATATATATATATATATTTATATATATATATGTAATTGTCTAAAATACCCGATAGGGGTATTTTAGTCATTTCACAAGTACCCAATAGGGGTACTTGTTTTTCTTCTTTTATTTTCCTGTTTATTTTTTGTAAATTATATTTTAATTTTTATGTTTTTTTCCCACACAAAAGGGGCCCCACCATGTAGTCGATGGGGCCCCCAACGGTCACATTTGTGACCGTTGGGGGCTCCCAAGGACTACATGGGGAGCCCCTAGGTGGCTCTCCTTTTAAGGCCTCTTGGCCATCCCCCCTCTCCTTCTCTTGTGTATAAATAGGGGTGAACCCCTCTTGTATTTTTCACTTAAGAGAGCTCTCTCTCTTTTCAATAAGAGACTTTTATATTTTTATGTTGTGTTGTCTCTTGTGGGTTTGGGTGTTAGCCCTTTTGTTTGTTCCTTAGTGGATGTTGTAAGTGCTTAATGCACTCTTTGCTTTTCCGTATATTTCATTACATGGTATCAGAGCCTTGTTTATGCTCTTCTTCTTAATATAGCTAGTCGTATAGCTATATTTTTTTCTTGTTGTTTCTCTCTCCATTTACCCTCTTGTGAGTGTTTGAAATGGAAGGAGAACAAAAGATTGATCTCTCCTTCAAGCTCAATGGCTCCAACTACATGATGTGGGCCGCCGCTATGGAGAACAACCTCAAAGGTAAGAAACTTTGGGGATACGTTATGGGCACCATTCCGGAACCACAACTCCAACTAACTAAGATGGATGGTGATCAAGAAAAAACTCTTGAAGGCATTGCCCGCACGAATGCCATTGAAGATCACCAATCTAAAGTGAAAGATTGGGAAAGCAAGCATGCCAAGATTCTTGCTTAGTTCATGAACAATGTGGAGCTCAAAATTTGCGCCAACATTGCCAAGTTTCGGATGGCGAATGAAGCATGGTTCTTTATGAAAGGTTTTACTCAAAAAGACCTTTCTCGTCAATTCTTTCTTCAAGAAAAAATCAGGACTATCAAGAAAGGAGAAATGAGTGTAAGGGATTACTTTAGCACTCTTGGTCCCCTATGGGATGAACTATCTTTACTAGAACCAAAATGGGTTTCTAGTGTGGATGTGGAATTAAGGAGAGAACAAATGGAAAAAAAGCACTTTTTCCAATTTTTACATGGGCTTAGGCCCGAATATGAACAAGTTAGATCTTCCCTCCTACATAGATCTAAGCCTCTTCCCTTGGAAGATGCCATTGCCGAAATATGCCAAGAAGAAACTCGTCTTGGCATGATTAAAGAAGGAGATGATGTCTTGGCCGTATCAAAACCCGGCAACCATATGAAAGCTTACAAACCTCCACATTTTGGAAAGCAAAATAATTATAATGGCAACTATAGAAAAGCCATTTGCCATCATTGTCAAGAGTCGGGTCATATAAGACCTAATTGCCCTAAGTTGAATGAAGCACCTAAAAATAAGGTTGCTTCCGTTGAAGAAGCTACTCAAAAGAAAGAGGAAGCCATCAAAGGAAAGGAATCTTTTTCTCTTGCTCAACTATCGGAAGCACTACAAACTCTACTCAAGATACCATCAACCTCGGGTGCCGCCATAGCTTCTTCATCTCCTCTAGGTATGTCGTCTTGGATCCTTGACTCTGGAGCTTCCTTTCATATGACCCCACTTGAAAATGACCTTTCCGATTTATGTAATAATTATAAAAACTCTTATGTTTCAACTGCCGATGGTACATCCTTATAAGTAAAAAGTTTTGGAACTTAAAGATTTCTTTGTGCCAAACGTGAGAGTTGTACCTCAACTTAATTTAAATCTCCTCTCTGTTGCTCAAATATGTGATCATGGATGTGAAATCTCCTTCTCAACTAAGGATTGCTCTATACAGGATCTCTGGTCCGGGAAGCAGATTGGGCAAGGCCATAGGAGGGGAGATCTCTATTACATGAGCAACTTGAAACTCCCCACTAACTCTTTTTGTAACCATGTCCAAGATAAAAATATTGATATTTGGCATTAAAGACTTGGACATCCTAGTTTCTCAAAAATGTACTCCTTTCCATTTGAAAAGAAATTTTGTAATGAGAAACATTTTGTTTGCAAGAATTGTATTTTTGGCAAAATGAAATCTACTCCTTTTCCAAACCGAACTTTTGTGTCCAAAAGACCTTTTGAGTTAGTCCATTCAGACGTTTGGGGTCCTTCCCCCGTCATGTCTAAAGGAGGGTACTCCTATTACGTCACTTTCATCGATAACTACACTAGGTATGTATGGATCTACTTTCTCAATTTAAAATCCGAAGTCTTTGACTTCTTCAAAAAGTTTCATATGATAGTTAAAAATCAATTTTCAAGTAATATCTCTACTCTTAGATCCGATTCGGGTGGAGAATATTTATCAAATGAATTTCAAAACTATTTGGAAGTACATGGAATTTGTCACCAAAGATCATGTCCTAGGACTCCCCAACAAAATGGCTTGGCCGAAAGAAAGCATAGACACATCATGGAAACCACTAGGACACTCCTTATTTCCAAAGAAATTCGAAAGAGTTTTTGGGCCGAAGCGGCCTTAACCTCAACTTACTTAATAAATAAAATGATATCTTCATCCTTACAAAATACATCTCCATATGAAAAACTATTTGAAAGAACACCCGATTTCAATAGATTAAGAATTTTTGGATGTAAATGTTTTGTCCTTACTCATAAACGGGACAAATTATCTCCTAAAGCTATTGAATGTGTTTTCTTGGGATATGGAGAAAATCAAAAGGGTTTTAGATGTTTTGACTTGAAAAATAACAAACTCTATGTATCCAAAGATGTAACATTTTTGGAAAATGAAAATGGTTTTGTGAAAACTAAAGATATTGACGAAAGTGAATATGCTTTTTTATTTGATCTTCTATCTCAAGAAGATGAGACTCCTCAAGAAGAGGAAATCTCTAATGAGTCTTTGAATGACCTAGAGGAAATTCCTCTTGATAATGTTATAGATGAAAATAATAGACCAATCCAAACCTATGTTAGGCATGGTCAACAAACTCAGATGAGCGCCTTAGAAAAATACTCTCAAGGATCCAACATAGAAGAAACCTCTTTAAGGAGATCCGGTCGGATCTCCAATCCTCCTAATAGGTTTGTTTCCTATGAGTCCCTAACTCCAAGATATAGAGCGTGTCTAATTGCGTTGCATTCATTTCATGAACCCTCACACTATAATGAGGCCAAAGATATTCCCCAATGGGTTGAAGCCATGAGCTTAGAGCTTAGTGCCCTTGAAAAGGCAAAAACTTGGGAAATAACTTCGTTACCCTCTGGAAAGAAATCAATTGGATGTAGATGGGTCTTCAAAATTAAAACTAAGAGTGATGGTTCATTAGAACGTTATAAAGCACGGTTAGTAGCTAAAGGATATGCTCAGGAATATGATATAGATTATGAAGAAACCTTCGCACCTGTTGCTAGAATGACTAGTGTTAGGACTCTTATTGCTATTGCGTCAGTGAAAAAATGGCCTATCTATCAACTCGATGTTAAGAATGCATTTCTAAATGGTGAATTAAATGAAGAAGTTTACATGGATCCCCCACCAGGGGTATGTATTGGTAAAAATAAAATTCTCAAACTTAAAAAGGCATTATATGGTTTAAAACAAGCCCCAAAGGCTTGGCATGATAGATTTAGTAATGTAATGACAAGTTTGAATTTTCGTTCATGTTATACTGACACTGCGTTGTTTGTGAAAAGTGCAGGGTCTTCAGTAGTTATTTTACTACTTTATGTTGATGATATGATCATCACAGGAAGTGATGAGCAAGGCATTAATGATATTAAGAAGGTTTTGAAAGAAAATTTTGATATGTCTGACCTTGGTTTCTTAGGATATTTTTTAGGAATTGAAGTGGCGTACTCTCCTCGAGGGTACATTCTCTCTCAGATGAAACTTGCT
This sequence comes from Nuphar pumila, assembly GCF_984573655.1. Taxonomy (NCBI): domain Eukaryota; kingdom Viridiplantae; phylum Streptophyta; class Magnoliopsida; order Nymphaeales; family Nymphaeaceae; genus Nuphar; species Nuphar pumila. The sequence continues at coordinate 68,030,320 of NC_143261.1, read as the reverse complement.
GCTGACATCTGTTCCAAATCTGGTATCTCCGATGATAAGAAGACAGAAACCCCAGAAGTCATCAATGCAAAATTAAGGTTGGAAGATGGAACACCTCTCGAGGATCCTACTCCCTACCGGCAACTTGTTGGGTCTCTAACCTACTTATCCATCACTCGGCCAGACATTGCTCATGCCGTCCACTCTGTCAGTTAATTTCAACATGCACCTACAACCGTGCACATGAGTCAGTCTTAAGAATTGTCAGATATATCAAAAATACCATAACTAAGGGAGTTTTTCTTTCCTCTGCCTCGTCACTTGATTTAATTGCTTATACTAATGCAGATTGGGGAGGAAATCCCAATGACCGAGTCTCAACTACCGGATTTTGTGTTTTCTTAGGTGACTATGATTTCTTGGAGATGCAAGAAGCAACACAAAGTATCATTGTCCTCGACGGAAGCGGAATATCGTGCTATGGCCACTACAACCATGGAACTTGTGTGGCTAAGAAGCCTCCTCAGTGATATGGGCATTGTCATCTATACTCCTTCGAATATGTGTTGCGACAACAAAAGCGCAATCTATATTGCAAGCAATCACACCTTCCATGAGCGCACTAAGCATATTGAGATGGACTGTCATTATGTACGTGATGAATACCTAAGATGAACCATAGCACTACCTTACGTCACATCAGAGTACCAGTTGGCGGACTTCTGCACTAAGGCTCTTGCTGCTCCTCGCTTTTTGTTTCTCCTTAACAAGCTTTCGGTTATATCCCTGTAAAGCTTGAGGGAGGGTGTTAAAATACATGTAATTCATATATATATATATATATATATATATATATATATATATATATATATATATATATATATATATATATATATATATATAATTGTCTAAAATACCCGATAGGGGTATTTTAGTCATTTCACAAGTACCCAATAGGGGTACTTGTTTTTCTTCTTTTATTTTCCTGTTTATTTTTTGTAAATTATATTTTAATTTTTATGTTTTTTTCCCACACAAAAGGGGCCCCACCATGTAGTCGATGGGGCCCCCAACGGTCACATTTGTGACCGTTGGGGGCTCCCAAGGACTACATGGGGAGCCCCTAGGTGGCTCTCCTTTTAAGGCCTCTTGGCCATCCCCCCTCTCCTTCTCTTGTGTATAAATAGGGGTGAACCCCTCTTGTATTTTTCACTTAAGAGAGCTCTCTCTCTTTTCAATAAGAGACTTTTATATTTTTATGTTGTGTTGTCTCTTGTGGGTTTGGGTGTTAGCCCTTTTGTTTGTTCCTTAGTGGATGTTGTAAGTGCTTAATGCACTCTTTGCTTTTCCGCATATTTCATTACACACACATGTATGCAGACTAAAAAGAGCCATATATGGTTTAAAGTAGGCCTCACGCTCGTGGTTTGAAAATTTCTCCTTAGAAATACAAAAACATGGGTTCTGCCGATCTCTCTTGGATCACTCATTGTTTATATTCAAGGGTAAAGGCATCACCACCTTGTTGTTGATATACGTTGATGACATTATTGTCACAGAGAACTCGATGAACCACATTGAAGAAATAAAAAGACTCTTAAGTCAAAGGTTTAAGATGAAAGACTTGGGAGATTTGTGTTATTTCCTTGGAGTCAAGGTAGACAGAGAGGAGGGTTGCCTAACACTGACACAACATAAATACACACTAGATTTATTGAAGAAATTCGGTATGCAAGATTGTAAACCTTTGTCTACACCGAGTGTCTTACATTAAAAGCTTAGTTCACAGGATAGAGATTTGTACCGAGATCCTACAAGATATCGAAGTGTAGCTAGTATGCTTCAATATCTTACTTTTACTCATCCTGACATTGCTTATTCTGTCAATCAAGTATCACAGTTCATGCATGATCCGCGAACAAGACACATGGATGTCGTCAAACGTGTGTTGAGGTATTTAAAAGGTACCATTGGAGATGGGTTGGTATATAAGAAAAGTTGGAAAGGAGGAGGCATGTATGATGCAATGATCTACAATGATGCGGATTGGGCAGGAGATCCTGATGAAAAGAGGTCGGTTTTCGGGTATTGCATCCGTCTTGGGGAAAACTTAGTGTCCTGGAGCAGTAGAAAACAAAAGGCAATAGCTAGATCAAGTATTGAAGTTAAATATCGATCAATGGCTGTTGCAACTGCTGAAGCTACCTGGACAAGGCATTTGTTGATTGAATTGGAGGAACGGATCTCAAAATCTATCTTATTGTGTGATAACCAAAGTGCCATCAAAATATCTTTTAATCTTATTTTCCACAGTAAGACAAAACATATTGAGATAGATCAGCACTTCATTCGACAAAAGGTTGAAGACAAAGAGATTGAGCCTCATTTCATCCCTACGGAAGACCAGGTGGTAGATTTATTTACGAAGGGTTGGACGAAAAGCAGATTTTGGTTCTTGAAGAACAAGTTGTCCATGGTACAAGACCATGCACAACTTAAGGGAGGCTATTAAGTGTCGTGAATTCAGTCTGGGTTCGGTTTGGGTCTGATCCAGACCAGAACTAAGATTTGTGTGTTTGACGTGTTACTGAGACACGTGTGTAATTCTATGTTTTGTTGTAGGACAGATATGTCCATGATAAAAGTACTTGTAACCTAATAGTTAAATATGATGTATCATCAGGTCACGCACGATTGATGAAAGCATGAACCTTTGCAACCCAAAACCTCTCTGCGTCTCCTTCCTCTACTTCAGCGTTTTCTTCTTTTGTTACCTTTTCTTCTTATTTTCTGCTCATTGCAGAACAACATAGGTCAGAATTCAAGTTCTAACAGATCCCACATCGTATCATCAGATGATTGGAGCGTTCACATATTTGACTATCACTCGACCTAATATTACTCATGTAGTTGTAAGCAGTTTCAGCACTCACCTACTGCACTACATATAAGTGTTGTGATGAGAATTATTAGATATTTACAAATTTCTGCTTTTAAAGGTCTTATGTTATTTTTCTCCTCTCCACTGAAGCTTATTGCTTATTCAGCTTCAGACTGGGAGGAGATCATAATGATAGACGCTAAACTACTAGTTTTTGTGTCTTTTTAGGTGATTTTCTAGTGTCTTGAAAGTGCAAAAAAACAACAAAAAGTGTCATTATTGTCAACTGAAGCTGAATATTGTGTTATACCTACTAAAACATCAAAGATTGTGTGGTTGAGAAGATTACTTGAAGATGTGGGGGTTCAGCTACAGAGACGCAAAATTATGTTCTAGCAACAAGAACGCAATCTATATAGCTGGCAACTATACATTTCACGAGGACTAAACATATCAAGATGGAGTGTCACTATGTGCGAGAAGAATTCTTGAAGAAGGCTATCACTTTGCCTTACGTTACCTCAAAATATCAGTTGGTCGATTTCTTCACCAAGGCGCTTCTGTTACCCAAATTTCACTTCCTACTTGACAAACTTTTTGGTGATATCACCGTAAGTTTAAGGAAGAGTGTTAAAGTGTATACGAATATATATGTTGTTATATGTATATTAGCTTCTATGTAATATCTTTTATCGCTTTTTGTGTTTTTTTGTTTATATTAATTTTTAATAGGTAGTGCCCATTAGAGGCACTTTAGTCTTTCTTTTTGTAGCCATTAGCACTAGCCCATCCAACGGCTAGCTCAATTAGCCGTTGGACTAGCCCAATAGCTAGTTGAGCTCCCTCTCTCCCTCTCTTTATAGTATATATATGTGGGATCTAACCCACATATTTGAAAAAGGTGAATAGTGTTTCGGGTCTGGATCCTGTACCAGAGCCGAATTCACTCATGCATTAGCCCAGACCCGAGTTCATTCCTGTATAAGTGTATAAGCATGTTTTTTATTTGTATCCGGGTTCGGATATTACACCAGACCCGACCTGACCCACTGTGTACATTTAAGTGTATTAATACAGGCATTAGGTCACGATTTCTAGAATAAAGAAATCGTGACAGCTGTAATCGACTTTTGGATTCCTCTTCTCGTCTCTCTCTCCCTCTTTTTCTCTGTTTTCTCTCTCTCAATGCAGGTACAGATGAAAATCTAACATGGTATCAGAGCATAGATCCATCTAGAGGCAAAAAAAAATTGGCTCGTGACAACGATCAGGAATTTGAGGTTTTCGTTTCTCTCTCTCTTTCTGTTCTCCTTCGTCTCCTTTTTTTTTCCTGTTTGTCCCTCTTTCTAAAACTTTCTGTGTACTCACACCTCACGTGAGTTTTTCCTTTGTGAATCTGTGATTCACGTGAACCCTATTCACGTGAATCCAGATCGTGGATTGACAGCATTTCACGTGAACTGGTTCACGTGAAGCATCAAATTTCTCCCAGATCGTGGATTGACAACATTTCACGTGAACTCGTGAATTGATTCACGTGAGACATTAAATTTATCTCTATTAATTATTTGATTCCCTTTTATTCTATCTTCTCCAAAGTTTATCTCTGCATATTCGGATGCTATAGTGTTTCCCTTGATTCCTAGTGTTTTGTTGTGCATTATAATCCTTGATTATTCTTTACTATACCAGTCCAAAAAAAAAAGGCATGAAAGGGATACTTAACGTGTGATTTTTTTTATCGCGTAAGCCTTCTTCTTGGTGCATAGAAAAGTTCAAGTTCCTTCATTCTCTGAATTTAACAGTTTGTGATCCTCTGACAGCCAAAAAAAAAAAGAGTGTTGGATGAGGATTGAACATTTCTGTTGATTCTTATTCTCTATGGATCCCTATCACTCTCAATCAAATCTTTCTTCAAGTTTTCTAAACCAGCTTGTTTCTGAGAAGTTGAATACCTCAAATTTCTTGATCTGGAAGAGGCAAATTATTCCTTTCATAAGGAGTCAAGGTCTCTTAGGTCACCTGGATGGAACCACTCCAGTTCCACCAGAATTTATTCCGAGAGAAGAAAAAGATGATAAAGGGGCGAGTTCAATCGTGTATGTCAAGAATGTTGAATTTCTCAATTGGGAAAGAAAAGACCAATCAGTTGTTGCATACATCACATCAACCCTGTCTCAAGAGATCCTTCTTGCCATTCCTGACAATTGTACAACTCTACAACTCTGGGAACGACTGGTCCAAACGTATTCGCAGGTTTCTCAAGCAAGAGTAGTTTTTCTAAAAAGAGAATTTCAGTTGTTAAAAAAAGATTTCATGACCATCATGGAATATTTGAACAAGATAAAGGTGATCACAGATCAGCTTGCAGTTATAGGGTGTGTCGTTAGTGACAATGACATGGTGCAATAAACCCTGAGTGGATTGGGATCTGACTACAATATGATAGTCACTTCACTATTGTGCCTCCCTGTTCTTCCTACCTTTGATGAGCTACGAGCCAAATTGATCCAGTATGAAATGACTCTGAAGGGATTCTCTGAAGAAACGCATAATCATCCAAATTCTCAAGAAGTTTTTGCTACAGGAGTGACTTATGGTAGAGGACGGGGACGAGGAGGACAAGGGCGAAGTGGACACGGAGGGCGTGGTTTACTTCCCACTCCAAACATGTTTACTCATGCGCAGGGAACAAGATCCATCCCTACTTGCTTTCTTTGTAACAAAAAGGGGCACATCAAGGCGAATTGTTGGCATAATCCAGAGAATAAAGGAAAGAGTCCACAGATAGAAACCAAGAGAAAGTTCACAAATACCAGAGACAGTGGAGAGATTAAAGATTTGCTGATATCTGCCTTGTCAGAGTTAAAGTTAAAGCAGAGTGATGAAGGCACTTGGTTTGTCGATTATGGGGCAGCGACTCATGTGACAGGCGATGCAGGTAAAATTTCTAATCCTATCCCTTATTTTGGAAAAAGTAAGATTGTCACTGGAGATGTGTCCCATCGTCCTGTTTCCCATGTTGGAAAGACTGTCATTCCCATGTCACATTCCACTCTTACTCTTTCTGACGTTCTTCATGCTCCTGACATTAAGAAAAATATTGCCTCCGTCTCCAAACTTATTGATGATAATAATGCTTCAGTTGAATTCACTCTCTTCTCTGTGCAGGTCAAGGATCTACGCACGAGGGAAACATTCGTTGAAGGAAAGAGACGAGGATACATGTATGTCTTTGAAGAAGCTCAATGTCATGATGTTCGCTCTTCTCACATGATTTTGAAGCTTTCATCAGAGTCGTGTTCATCCTCTTCTACTAGTGTTTTTAGTATCTCTGAATGTAATAAGTCATTCTTATGGCATAGTAGGTTAGGACATTGTGGGAGTCATTTTATTGAGAAACTTGTTTCTAATAATCTCATTCCAAAAGAAAGTCTTAATGGGGATGAGAGCAATCATAAATGTTTCAGTTGTCTTTTATGCAAGAGTCATGTATTGCCTTTCCATTCCATTAATAAGAGAGCTTCAAAACCTTTTGAGATTATTTGTTCTAATGTGTGGGGACCCGCCCCAATTGTCTCTGGGTCTGGAAGCAGATATTATCTAATCTTTGTTGATAGTTATTTTCGATACACTTGGATATATTTCATAAAAAATAAGTCAGAAGTCTTCTCTTTGTTTCAAAATTTTCTTTCCTTGGTCAAAATCCAATTTTTTAAGTCCATTCAGTTTTTTCAATGTGATGGAGGTGGGGAATTTCCATCCCGTGATTTTATTTCTTTTCTTCGAAATAACGGAATAGGAAGAAGGGTGTCTTGCCCTCACACTCCTCAACAAAATAGGATTGTTGAACGAAAACATAGACATATCGTTGAAAGTGCCATGAGTATGCTTCATAACAGCAATCTTCCCATCAACCTATGGACAGAAGCTTTTCATTCTGCCGTGCATGTGATAAATAGATTGCCGATGGTCGTTCTGGAAAATAAGTCTCCTTATCACTGCCTCTTTGGAGCTCATCCTAGTTATCATGATTTGCGTGTTTTTGGATGTGTTTGCTATGTGCATATTGATCGGTCCCTGAGAAACAAGTTTCAAGACAAGGCTCAGAAGTGTAGGTTTGTGGAATACGCAGATGACTACAAAGGATATAGGTGTTATGATCCCACCAACAAACGTATCAGAATCTCAAGAAATGTTGCCTTTGATGAACAAAATTTTGATGACAAAGCTGATGCAACGAATATACAAACTTAAGTTTACTATCCTTGGTTGAGTTTAGAACTTTTTGCTAGTTCCAGTGAAGCATGTTCATCAGATTGCATGCATCAAGAAGAAGAGATGTCTGAAAACACTGAGACGTCGGGGCCACAGAATTCAGAAAAAATACCGGGCAGATACAAAGGCATTGTCTATTCTAGACAGAGACCGATAACATCAAGCCATTTAGATCATGTCTCAGTCAGCAATCTGACTCCTCCTCACACTCTTGAGGTCAGAAAATCGAGCCGCATACGACATCCCATTGACAGGTGGGTTAGCTATAACAACTTCTCCTTGGATCTTCAACTGTTCTTAACTGCTCTCAATAAAGAAGATGAGCCCAATATGTACTACCAGGCAGCCACTTCTACCAAGTGGGTAGAAGCCATGAATGATGAAATGCAAGCTTTGCATGAATGTGGAACTTGGGAAGTTGTTCCCAGACCGCCTGACAAAAATGTTGTTGGATGTAAATGGGTCTACAAGATAAAGTACAAGCCAGATGGAACCATTGAACGATACAAGGCAAGACTCGTGGCAAAAGGATTCACTCAAGAAGCAGGGCAAGACTATGATGAGACTTTTAGTCCGGTTGTAAGAATGGGAACAATTCGGATTATTATCTCTTTGACTGTTGAACATGGGTGGAAGTTGAGTTGGCTTGATATAAAGAATGTTTTCTTGCATGAGGACTTGAAGGAGGAAGTGTATATGGAGCAACCCCCTGGACATCAAGAACAAAATTGTAAAACCCATGTGTGCAGGTTAAAGAGAGCTATCTATAGTCTGAAGTAAGCATCTCGTTCTTGGTTTGATAGCTTCTCACTAGAGATTCAGAAACATGGATTTTCACGTTCCATGTTGGACCACTCATTGTTCATTTTCAGAAGTCAGATTGTGACCACTCTGTTATTAATTTATGTCGATGATATTGTTATCACAGGAAACTCTGCGGTCCACATCCAAGAAGTAAAAGACTTACTAGGTCAGAGGTTCAAAATGAAAGATCTTTGAGCTCTACGCTATTTTCTTGGTGTAGAAGTTGATAATCAGGCTCATGGCTTGACACTCACTCAGTACAAGTACACCGTAGATGTTCTCCGCAAGGAAGGCATAAAAGACTGCAAACCTCTGGGAACTCCGAGTGTGCTTCATCAAAAACTTAGTGTCCATGATGGAGATCTGTGTGATGACCCCACCAGGTATCGAAGCATAATAGGAATGTTACAGTACCTCACATTCACTAGACCTTATATTGTTTATTCAGTCAATCAAGTGTCTCAATTTATGCATGCGCCACGTACTGGACATATGGAAGTTGTCAAGAGGATCCTTAGATATCTGAAAGGGACTATTGGGGATGGATTGACATACTCACCACAGCCATATGGAAAAGATGAGCATAGACTCACTGTATATTGTGATGCAGACTGGGCAGGAGATCCTGATGAACGAAGATCTACATCAAGATATTGTGTCTTCATTAGAAGAAATTTAGTCTCTTGGAGCAGTAGAAAACAAAAGGCTATCGCTAGATCAAGTACTGAGGCTGAGTATAGATCTATGGTTGTTGCTACTGCCGAAGTCACATGGATCAGACATCTACTGACTGAAGTAGGAGAAAAGATCTCCCACACTATCTTGCTATGTGACAACCAAAGTGCTATAAACATGTCATTCAATCCAGTACATCACAGTCGTGCTAAGCACATTGAGATTGACCAACACTTTGTGAGACAGAAAGTTGAAGAAAAAGAGATTGAGCCTGAGTTCGTTAATACTGAAAGACAAGTTGCGGACCTATTTACGAAAGGGTTAACAAAGGATCATTTTTGGACGCTTAAAGGCAAGTTGTGCATGGTTCATAACCATGATCAACTTGAGGGGGGGTGAAAAAGGTGAATAGTGTTTCGGGTCTGGATCCTGTACCAGACCCGAATTCACTCATGCATTAGCCCAGACCCGAGTTCATTCTTGTATAAGTGTATAAGCCTGTTTTTTATTTGTATCCGGGTTCGGATATTACACCAGACCCGATCCGGCCCACTGTATACATTTAAGTGTATTAATACAAGCATTAGGTCACGATTTCTGGAATGAAGAAATCGTGACAGCCGCAGTCGACTTTTGGATTCCTCTTCTCCTCTCTCTCTCTCTCTCCCTCTTTTTCTCTGTTTTCTCTCTCTCAATGCAGGTACAGATGAAAATCTAACAATATTTTCAAGCTTCTCTTAAGCATTTGGGTTAATAAAAATTAGTTATTTTTTATGAGTTTTTTAGACATTTAGGGACGTGTGTTTGTGCTATCCATTGAGAACTTGTATTTGTCCTTTAGTGGCGCTTTGTATTTTCCTTATGTGGATTTGTATTTGTGCACACTTTGTATTCTTGTAGCCCTTAGTGGTATCTATTTGTGCATACTCTTGTTGTTTCATTACAATGTTATAGTTAGGGATAGTACCCTATAGCTTTTGGAATGAAGATATACCTTCAAAAGTTGCTAATGGCATTCGGTTGATCTAATAAATTGCCATACAAACTGCATCCGCCTAATATTCTCTAGGTACATTTCTACCAAATAGCAAAGTCCTAGTGGTTTCCAAGATGTGCTTGTTCTTTCTCTCAGTCACACCATTTTGCTCCAGAGTGTAAAGACATGTCTTCTGATACTCAATTCTCTGATCCTGCAAGAAACTCTCAAACATGCCACTTATATATTCTCCAACACAGTCGGTACGAAAAGTTTTGATTTTTGCATAAAACTAATTTTCAACCATTGCATAAAATTTCCTAAGTATCTCAAAAACTTCACTTTTATTTCTCATAAAATAAATCCATGTAAACGTTGTACAATCATCTATGAATGTGACAAAGTATGATGAATCCCCCTTAAACAAAATAAGACTCGAAACTACAAGCTTTGACCCTCATAGACTACCAGAAGTGACTAAGTAGTGCAACCTAGATTTGGATATATGTCTTAGTCTCTGGTGGCAGAAAAAAGACTCATCCAAACTAACCATACCCAAGTCAACTTCACATCTCCTCTGAATGCCCATGTCCAACAAATCCAGATAATGCAAATCAGCCTTTCTAAAGTCAAATTCAATTCTTCTCCCTGATAGTTGATCCTGCACAACACAGTCAACAGAAGAGAATGTGACATTACAATTGAGTTTAGTTATTCGACCGACAGAAATGAAACTCATGGCCAAGGAACATGATAAACTTGTGAAATATTAAACTTACTCCTAGGACAAGAAGCAGAAGACACAATACCAACTTTCATAATTGACATCGAAGATCCATCTGCAGTGCAAAAAACAACATTGTAGGGATACCAATTGGTTAGGATAAACTCATGAACTGTCATATGACAAGATGCTCTTGAGTCTATCAACCAACCAATGGGGACTACCAAGAATACCTGCATAAGATGTAGCAAAGGAAGGAGAAGGACCAGAGGAAGTGGAACGCAAAAAACTGAAGTTGATAACTCTGTTGTTGCATCTGCTCCAACAACTGATGGTGGGTGTTGCTCACAATCTTAGCTAAACTCGACATAAAAGGTGCGCTAGCCTGAGAACTAATATTGCTCACATCAGATATACTAGTGTTTTCCTTGGAGCCATCTTCCTCAGTAAAGACAGCTACTACTCCACCCTTCTTCTTGAGCACTGGACATGAATTTTTCATGTCCATAGCTCTTATAATAATGACAATGGATGGAGCTCATATCACCACATCTTCCATTAGACCGACCTCCTGCTCTCCCTCCACCTCGACTCCCGAACTGACGGGTCATTGGAAGCACACTCTCTGTTGGAGGTTGGCTACCAAGAGTCTTGATCTTAGTCTCTTCTGCAAGAAGCTCGACCAATATCTATACTAAAGTAGGGAGAAAAGACCGACGAAGTATGTTATTGTACACACTATAAAATTTGGAACGAAGCGCCATAAGGAAATCAATCACTTGCTTCTAGTCCCTAGCCTCAACATCCCGATTTTTGCATTTAACACACTCATTGCATTTATCACACTTCATAATTTCCAACATAGATGTCAAGGCGCCTGATGCTTATTGAAAGCGGGCATAGAAGTCCTGAAAGAACTCACAACCTTGCCTTAGAGACTTCAACTCTTGTTCTAATTGGTACCTCTTGGCCCAATTAAACTGCTCATACACTTGCTTCAAATAAGCCCAATCATCTTTAGCATTTTCATACTTCATGATATTCATTGCAATATTATGCTCCATTGACCCCTACAGCCATGACTTCACCTTGGCATTGTCTCTCTCCCATTCTACAAGACTCGCCTCATAGTTGGCATCGTCTACCTTGGGCTTGGGCTTGGACTTGGTCCCATCCAAGAATCCAACGTACCCATACCACTTGATCACCGTTCGCATAAATTATGCTCAATATGCAAAATTAGTCAGGTCAAACTTCACAGGAATAATTTGGATATTTTTCTTCTTCTCCGTACTCTCGACAGCAATAAGAAGCAAATATGCTGTATATAACTGGAAAGCAACAAGTACAGTCACACCAATATCAAAGTTATGCAAAGAACCAGTCATAAGTGATGAGAACTAAGTTGCTGATACTCATACAAGAAAAAATGCTCAAGAAAACTTCACCTAATACTCAAATAGCACAGCCAGACACCATATCCCATCACCCAACAAACACATCCATTGCATTGTGCTAAAACATGCAAGAATAGGCAAAAACAGATTAACGCCCATTGTATCTCACCCAAAACTTCATGAAAACTCATCACAAACGTCAAACTAGGCCACCAAATAACTGCATCCATATAACTTCTAGATGAAAAACAACCAGAATAGGAACAATCTGCCCTTACAAAAACTACTGATATGAGCAGATTCAACAAAAAAACCAAATCTGATCCCAACAAAGCTATATTTCATAAAATACTTGAAAATCCACAGAAAATCCAATATGCACCCAAAGCTCACGAAATATGAATCGTAGAACTTGTAAAATCAAGCATTACAACAATCCAAGGTCAAAACTCACAAACACAAGCCTTCATCTCCAGCCGACCAGCAAGAAGATGATGTCAGCAATGGCCTGAAGGATTGGACAGGAACGAAGCTACACCTCCTTCTACGCAGTCTGATGCTCCTCCTCACCAATATAGCTCTAACGCCGTATTTATTCTTGAGTCTCTAGGGTTAGCAAGAAGAGAGAGGTAAGAGGGAACCAAAGGAGATGAAGATGCAAAGCTTCATTAACCAAGAATAAAAAAGAGACAGCTTTATGGGGGTCGACCCCTCATGGTTACACAAAAAGACAAAAACTGTTGACTCTCTAACCAACTACTAAAGTACAAAATACCCTCATAAATAATTTTATGTACATAGAAAGGGAGGGTAGCACACTTTTAAAGATACATATGGCACATCTCCATATTATGAAATCTACACTATTCAACAATAGGGGCATTTGAAAAATCAAACATTATTTGGCCGGCATGAAGCAAAATGTGGTTACATATACTTCTAGCCTATTGTTAAACACTGTGAAATGACAAATAAACGAGCTATTGTAGGAGAACCAGAGGAAGAAAATGAGAAAATAAAAAAAGTCGCAGAAATTGGGAGTTGGGATATGTCTCAATCATGGGAAGATCCAAAAGTGTCTCCCAAGGAGTTTGCAGAGGCAACCAGCAGCATTAGTGCTACTGAAGAGGAGCTAGAGATCATATGGCAGCAGAAGGGCAATGGCGTGGTAGTGAGGATAGACAGCAGTGGCACTACTCATGCACCACCACCTAGCGGTAGCAGTAGGAGAAAGAGAGGAGAAAGGTGGGGCTTTATGAGCCTAGGATGCAGGATTGACACCTATTTCTCGCCTTGAATAATCATAGGAGCCCAGCCAGATATACGTTTTGCTATGACCTTGAAGCAAATGAATGAACAAGCAAACCTAAGAGTGGAATGCTTTCTTTATAAGACTTGCAAGCCCTTTAATGATACAAACTCATATCACTTTCGGGTTATGGATAATGCCATAATCAGTATAGGAGTTGGTTATAAGATGCCCTCTTTTTATTCATTGAGGGCCATAATTCTGAAGCTAGTTATTGCAGAAAGTAAAGCAGCGGTGTGGTGACTTCAGGGGGTCATGGAAGACTATGGGTTGCACCATTATGGCAGATGGATGGATGAATAAGAAACAGTGAAATATGGAAAACCTTTTGGTTTTTTGTCCTAAAAGTGTAATGCTTTTAAAAGTTGTTGATATGTCAGACAGGTTGAAGACGGTAGATGAGTTTGTTATTTTTAAGGAGGTGGTGGAGGATGTTAAACACCATAATGTCATCCAATTCATTATTGATCATGAGGTAAACATCAGAGTTGCTAGACGAATGTTAGATTGTGAATATAAAAGTTTTTTTGGTGTATATGTACAGCACATTGCATTAATCTCATGCTTGAAGACATTGGTGAGATGGATGGCATTTCTAAGAGAGTAGATTAGGTGATTTGTCAAATCACTTTAAGAAAGTGATTTGACATCTTCACCGTCCATTGCTTCATCCCACAAGGACCTCATGGTCCTTGTGTACATTGTGGATGGTGAGGATGCCAAATCACTTTTCTAGAAGTGATTTGGCAGATCACTTGATCTGCTCTCCATTTATAAGATCATTGAGACGTGCAAGAAAGTAACAAATTCATATATAATCATTCGGGAATACTAAACTTGATGAGGAAGTTTAACAAAGAGGCCAAGTTGATGCGCCTTACATTAAGAAAGTTTGATATGAATGTTTTGACTGTACAGAGCCTTGTCATTCATCAAAATGAATTGAAGTAGATGTTTGCCTCAAATGAAAGTTGGAACATAAAGCAATCGGGATTGAAATAGTAAAGATAGTATTCTCTACAGAGTTTTGGAAGGGGTTGTAGTATGTTTTTGAGGATAATTGTGCCACTTGTGAAGGTGTTGAAGAGAGCAGACAGTGACGAGAGGCCATCTATGCCCTAGTTGTATGATGATATGGACACGGCAAAAGAGCATATTTAAGAGAACTTCAAGGGCAAGAAAATATATTATATGCCAGTTTGGAAGGTGATTGATAAGAGATGGATTGGTCAGCTCCATCAAGACATTCATGTTGTTGCCTATTACTTAAGCTCTCTCATCAGATTCTCCCAAGGAAGTGAGAAAAGAGATTCTAAAGTCCATTGAGACTCTAAACAATAATCTTAATATACAAGCAAACATTCATTCGAAGTTAAATAAGTATATTTGTCCTACCTTTGAAAATCATTTATTTGAAAAGAGATTTTAAAAAAATATTTTTTTAGAAAAATGAATTATTTTCAAAGAGATATGGGGTCCTCGCTGGTACGAGGTCAGACCGTTCCTCCCCAAGTGATGAGTGATAATCTGACTAAGGTTGATATTTTTCTAAGAAAGTTATCCTCTGAAGCTTCTTTGAGTACCTATGAAGTAAGCCTAGAGTAGTGGACCCACCCAAGGCTCAAACAGAAGAAAAGAAGTGTGTGCAAGTTAGTGAAGTGCGTATGAAAAAGAAATCACAAGAAAATAAACAATAAAGGATAAGAGAATGAGAGAGAATACTTATCGAGCTTTTGGCGAGACCTAGCCCTGGATCGATGAACCAGCAGAGTCTTCTCATCCAACCGCGAGCCAAAAATTGGGCAGTCTCCCCACTCTAGCCGGGATTCATATGTGGGAAGGGAATTCTTCATAAGAAAACTATTCTACAAAGTGGAAAAGCGACAGAAAACTAAACTATCATAGGAAAAATGAGAGCTAAACACTCTTTCCTATTTCCCAAGCTTGGTGGCCAACCAAGTGGGAAATCTAGCCTAAGACCTAGGAAAACTAACTAAGAAAATTACCTAGATGAGCTACCTAGCCTAGAGAGGTTAGAAATTTTATCTGGAGGGGTCGCTCCCTAAAGCGAAGGATAACAAGGAAGAAGGTGGATGCTCCCAATTCTCTACCCAACCACACACTCAAGTAGGAAGCTTGTAGAGAGCTCAAGATGTGTGAAAATGAGCACAAGAGGGGTATTTATAGGCTTCCCGCCACTCATACCCCGCCCAGATTAGCACCAAATGGACTCACTGGCGTCAATCTAGGTTGGCGCCAGATGGACACATTGGAAACAACCAAGATTAGAAGAGAGGAGAACACTTAAAAGTGATGGCTGCAATCAGAGAGGAGAACACTTAAAAGTGATGGCTGCAATCAGAGAGGTGTTTTATTAGAAGAGATGACTGCAGTCGGTGATATCGAGAAAAGAAAGACAGACGTTAATGGTGAGATGGTTGCAGTCATTGATATCAAAGAAAAAAGACAGACGTTAATGGTGAAATAGCTGCAACAGTCGTTAATGGTGGAGAAGATAGACAGACGATGATGATATTAAGCACTATGAAGGAGAAGGATGAAGTGCGTGGATGAACGAGAATCAGAAAAAGAACGAGTAACAAAAGTTAAAAAGGGGAAAGATGGAGAATAAAAGAAGGGATGTAAAACTTGGTTCTTCAGATCTCGATGAACACGCCTCTGATAGGATTCCGCAACCACGAGCTCTGATACCATATGAGATTTCGTGTGTATGTGGTTCAGCTTTCACAGGAGACAAGAAAAGGGAGAGAGAGAGGGAGATGCATAATTGTTGGAGCGGCGCACACAGCTCAACCTCCCAGCCCTAAGCCTTATAATAAAGAGTAGATATACAATTAGGCAATGTTATAGGATTATTACAAGAATGCCATTAATGAAACAATATATGCATGTGTTTTATTTAACGTGTGTATGGATCTGGATCCAGATCCATACGCATACTATATTTTAACATGACCTACGTTCACAAAAGCTTAAGAATCTGGTTCAAGCAATTCTCAGCTAAGGATTGTGATGCACTTAGCTCTTCCTCGTTTAAATGACGTATGAGTATGACTCAAGACGCCGGAGCACTTTGCATTCAGGCTTGATACATTCTTGGAGATAGTTGAGGAAGAAGTTTTGTTCTGTAGCGGTTCCAGCTGTCGCTACACGGATTAATACTTGCAGAAAGAGAATGGCAGAAGTATTGAGTGCTTGCACTTATCTGAACTCTAATCTAGACAAGTGTGAGCTAGGTTGCTCACAGTTCGTCACAGCTCTGCACAGCTTGACTGTGCGACGATTAGCAAGAATATCCAGCACAGTCGGCTAGAGCAGATCGTAGCTCAATTGCAAATCGTGAGGAACGATGATCAGGTTGCGAATTACGCAGATCTGAAGTGATTCGCTTGACATAAGAGTATGAAAGGCGGTAGGGACAAGAAATGGAGATAGAAGAACGGTCTAAGTGAAATCCTACTTAATTCTTGGAAGAATTAGGAATGTAATACCCATAATTTTTAGGCATTTATTTAAATATATTATAATATATATTTCATAATAGAGTGATTTGGGCCTGGGATCCAATTTTAGATCCAGGACCCATAAAGAGATTTTTGAATAAATTTACCTCGTAAATTTGATATGTATGTATAAGTACAATAATTTTTAATTAATTAAATAATTCAGAGAATAATTATTTAATAGGGGTGCGTAGATGGGTATGGGATCCATATACCGGATCCATATACATATATATATATATATATATTTAATATATCTATATATATATGTATAATCATAAATAAACAAAATTTTAATTTTTAAAAAGTTAATCCGAGGATCCACAGTTGGATCCAACTTGTGGATCCATAGGGTTTGGAGTCGGGTTACGGGTCTAGGGTCCGGACCCGAACCCCACCCTGTGTAACAAGCTCTTTAAAGAAAGAAAGGGCAACCCGATATAGAGTGTAACAGATACAAGAAAGGGGGGGGGGGTTACGCAGGGCGTAACCGACCCCTGCATCTCGCGAAAAAAAAAGGGGTTTTGGGCCGATAAAAGGAAGAACGGAGAGAGGGTTTGCCCTCTTCTCTTGAGCTCTCTCTTCCCCCGTCTCTCTCTCTCTGTCTGTGTGCGCGCGCCGGAGGAAAAGGAGTCCCCGGCGAACTGCGGCAACCAACAGTCACCACAGGCCACGGCGAGGACTCCCTGTCACGGCAGCAGCAAGGAGTGTCAGCCGCGGCCCTGCCTTCGCGTCCCCAGCCTCCGATCGCCGGAAAGATCGCCGGAAAATTCTTCAATAAGGTATGTTGCTTCTTGGATTTTGGGTGAGGAATCGAACCTGAGTTCGATTTCGGGTAGTGATTCGAGAGGAGGGGTTCATGCTGTCGAAAATCCCTAACCCTTAGAGTTTGGGGATTTCGGAACCCTAGTTATGGTTAGGGTTTCTGTGCCTAACCCTAAACCGAAAACAAATCCAACCCAATTTGATTTGGGGATTTTCTTGCCTAATCCTACCCTACAGAATACCTAAATCACATCGATTTGGGGTTTATGTCAACCATAAACCTAAAACCCCAAATCTATGATTGGGGGGTTTCGGATCCTTTTTTTTTATGAGTGGTGATTTGTCTTTGCTGGATTTCGGGACAAAGAGGAGGGGTTTCGATTGTGCTATGGGTTGACGTGCCATGCATTTCTCGTGTACCCTGCTGTTATATATTTTTGGTTTTGTCTGGTTGTGTTGTGGTACTCGAGTGTTATTTCATTGTTCAGGCAAGACAAGGATGCTTGTATACTTTGGACACTTAGATCCATGTTGATGCTTCTGCATATCCGCATTTCATGTTTGCTGAAGCGCGGATATACTTTCCCCATTAGTATGCACATGATTATGGGATTGCAAGATGGACGATAAAGCGTGTTAGTTGTAGGAGTCAGTAAGTGCACAAGATGAACTGTGTCTGGGATTTCATAGCCCATTCCAGAAAAGTGGCGAGTATACCATATTGGTTGCAGAAAACATTTTTATCTTGTAATTGTCTTCTTCATTGTGAAACATAGTCAGAGGGGAATCTTGGCCATACCCCAGGTTTGTGCAAGACCGTATGAACGACAAGTTCCTTATTGCTTGGTGTAGGTTTCACATTCTGGTTTCATAGCACAAAGAACTCTAATGTACATATATGCCAAATATAGGTTTAATATAAAAAACATTGAATCTGCACATTTGAACTTGTACTCCTTATTTATGCAATTTCTCAATGGTTTGTAAACTCTTAAATCTTAATACACAGGAATGACCACCTGTAACTTAATCATGTATAGTGTTAGGTTCAAAATTTAGTGATCATTAGGAGTATACTTGCTAAAATGAATATTAGTTAGTGTTAATGGACTACACTAGTATGTGCTGAACAATTTGTGTCAATTAAAAACCTTAGTGTATGCTGAACAGTTACTAGAAATCGTATACTCGGTGATATTCTGATTTTCCTACCCTATCATACTAGCGTACCCTGTTATCCTTTGATTTGACATAGTTTAGCTGTATTGCAACAGTATGACCGGCTTTTGCCATATTGATTTTTATTGCACCATCATAAATTGCTTCCACAGCTCTGATTTTCTTGAAACAGTAGGAATTGACTTCACTTGATTAAAATAACATTGACTATTGGATTTTGTATTAGGTTACACCAGATCGTTTACTTTTCCCTACTTATGAATATTTGATATAACTTCCCTTGAATGTCTTGTACTATTAATATGATTGCAAAGTTTGTTTGGTGGAGGTGCATACATGATGTGAATGTGTGCAGCCCTGACATATAAATTTCTACATCAGGTTTATGTGCTTGTGTGTGGGTGATAACTCATGCTATGAATGGAAGGTTTCATGTATCTACATTATGGGACATGTTTAATTATCATCCATGTATGATTTGGTTTCAAGTGCATGTGCATATATGGGATTGAAGTCTATTGGCATGTATAATCATGTATAAATATTCTCATATACTTATGAAACTATGGATGAATGCATGTGTGTTAAGTGATTACATGAAAGCACTTACACATGAATGGTTACACATGCATATGACTGCAAAAGCTCATGCACATTGTTAAAATGGTATAAATGAATGTGCATTTGGAATTATGTTGGTATTATTGCATACATTGCAGGTTGTTATGATTTTTGCATACGATGCGTCGATGGCCTAAATGGACCATCATCGGCCTGGAGAGCCGTGGGTTGGTTTCCTTTCACTGCATCACTTGAACCACATAAGATGGTTTGGCACATTACTACACTGTTCTAGTGGTTTATACGGGCTGGAGTCCCGAATGAGTCCCCGCAAGGGAGGATGCGGGTTTTCACTTTACTTTTGCATATGGTGTTGCAAACTTAAAGAATTAACTTTAATAAAAATATAATAAGAACAGTGTAATATATATTCTGGGATATCTCATCTGAAGTATGAGAATCTTGGATATCCGGTCTTCGGGAGACTGTGAGGATACAAAAACTCCGTGTGCTGTAATTTGGTCCCCTGAACCCGATATTGAGGTTCTTTCTCCTGGCCACGGTTTTAGGGAGAGTCTGTCACTTTACTCGGGAGTGGTGTGTTTGACACAGCTGTTGTTATGGTACCAAGGAAGTGGCACATCTGGGCGTGGAGTGTCCCTTGTGTCCCCGACATTAGATGTAGAGGTCTAATGTATCGAAGGTGATTCGGTCGAGGGCTAAATTGGAACCTAGTAATAAAATACAAATTGTGTGTTAAGCTATCCTGGGAACCTACTTGACCTCGGAGATTGTACCCGTTTGGTGTATCCGCGGGCAACGATAATTAAAAAAATGAACTTAAAGTTGCATGCTTTTAATAGGACATGCATATGGAAAGATGAATCTTAAATAAAAGATAATAAAAAGGAATCATGCATTTTTCATGTTATGCATTAGATGATGCAGGTTTGAATCATTCTCTATATCATGACATGATTTGGTGGTAGCATAGGATTTACTTATTGAAATCATGCTGCAAGGTTTGGTTATTTAGTTCTTGATATATGGTACTGCTTTATTGTTCTTGACTGGTGAGCATATGTAAATGTTGGTAGGTATGGATATTTGAATGCTGCAAATTTTATATCTGCACTCAAATTTTATATCATTGCATGAAATCTTATCTATGTTCTTTGTCTCACCTGGTTTCTTTAGAAGTAGTTGTGCTCAGAATTTCGGTTCTGACACCCTACTTTGATGGTTTTTCACAGGACATGGTAAACAGTGAGGCTGGACTGGCTGCTGGGGATGGATGAGAGTCATACTTGCGCTTGTCAGTTTCAGCAGGGGACAGAGTGGCTCTAGTTTTGCTTCTTTTAGTCTTTTTATTTTCTACATTTGTTACTTCACTTTTGAGTTGTGTATGAGACTCTTATTGGTTAATAAATAAAAGAAATTGGTTTGGTTCTTATGGATGAGGGTTGCGACTTCGTTTGTAGTGGTTGGGCTATCCAATGGAAAGTGGAACTGTGAGGACCCCAGATCTCTGAGAAGGTTTCCGCAACTCTTAAAAAAAAATATTCCGCATTTTCAAAAGGTATGGATTGGGGTCGTTACAGGTTTGGTATCAGAGCCCACCACAAAGACTTGCAATTTTGTCATCTTTGGATTGTTAAATTTTTATTTTATTTTTTATTTTTTATTTTTTTTGTTTTTTGTATATGAGCCCTGTCCTAAAGCGTCGACAAATGTGACTCGTCCTCCAGAGCAGTCCTCTTCACTGGTAAGGCCATTTAATACTTTTACTTAAATTTTGTGAATTCTGTGTGATTGATTGCAATTATAGTTTAATATTTTTTGGTGTGAATTTAAAAAGTCTAGTGTGATTACATGAACGATTATTGTTCGTGATCAACCCTAAGGGGGTAGGATAAATAAGAGTCTAATTTGTAGAAAGGATATGCATTGTAGATGTCGCATTATACCCGCAGAGGTGCTTCGTCCTCTACTGCTGCTCCCGCGAACTGGCAGGAACAGAGGGACTTTATGATGGAGGTCATTCACACCCTGACCGAGACTATGACAGCTCAGGCGGCACAAACAGCACAGGCGGTGCAAGCGGCTCAAGCTATACAGGCGGCACAGGCTGCGCAAGCGGCACAGGCTGCGCAAGCGGCACAGGCTGCGCAAGCGGCACAGGCTGCGCAAGCGGCACAGGCTGCACAAGCGGCACAGGCTGCGCAAGCGGCCTAGGATGCCCAAGCAGCTGCGCAGGCAGCCGCACAAGCAGCAGCTCGTGACCCTTCTGTCGTTATTGCTCCAAACGCGAGTGGCGTTTCCTTCGAAAGGTTTCTGAAGTTGAATCCGCCAACTTTTTTAGGAAAGGCAGACCGAGAGGCAGCGGAGAACTGGGTTGAGGAGATTGAGCGGGTGTTCGACGTCCTATCTGTCCCTGAAGACAGAAAGACACCTTTTGGCACGTACCGTCTGAAGGGCGATGCCAAGAAGTGGTGGGACACCCTGCGAAGGGTGAAGTTCGCCGATTGAGACGAGATCCCCTGGGAGACGTTCAGGGAAGAGTTTCTGGACGCATATTTTCCTGCGTACGCTAAGGAACAGATGCAACGAGAGTTTCTTGATTTGACTCAGGGAACCATGAGTCTGGTAGATTACACTACCAAGTTTCGGAATCTCGAGAGGTACTGCCCGAACCTCTTCAAGAATGAGAAGGCAAGGGCGGCGAAGTTCGTGCACGGACTAAAGGATGGATTACGAACTCGCGTCCTGTCAAGTCGGCCTCCTACATTGGCCGATGCGATTGAGTCAGCTACTGTTCTAACCAAGGACTGGGAGAGGTCTAGCAATGTATCGCAAAAGAGAGGCATCAATGGAGGGGATGCTTCAGGCGGAAAGAGGAAGGACCCACCTACAGGCGGAAAGACTCAGGGTGGCAAGAAGCAGCGGACCTATAATGGGCAACAACAAGGAAAGGCCCCGCCAACATGTCGTAAGTGTGGCAAGAACCATCCACTAGGTTTTTGCCCGTTGTTCAAGGAAAATTGCTATCAGTGCCAACATCCAGGGCACATTGCTCCTTTTTGTACGAACAAGCCAATGGCTCAGGAAAAAAACAACCACCACCACAGCAGCCACTGCAGATACCTCAGCCACAACAAGGTCAGCAGAGGACTAACGGGAGGGTTTATGTTGTTACGACAACCACACAGGACGATCAGACTGATCTGGTCTAAGGTATCTCATAGTTGTCAATCATTAGGCTTGAGTAATATTTTGGTACTACTCACATTTAGTACATTTTAATTTCGCGGACGAAATTCTTTTAAGGGGGTAGGGATGTAATACCCATAATTTTTAGGCATTTATTTAAATATATTATAATATATATTTCATAAGAGAGTGATTTGGGCCTGGGATCCAATTTCAGATCCAGGACCCATAAAGAGATTTTTTAATAAATTTACCTCGTAAATTTGATATGTATGTATAAGTACAATATTTTTTAATTAATTAAATAATTCGAAGAATAATTATTTAATAGGGGTGCGTAGATGGGTATGGGATCCATATACCGGATCCACATATATATATATATATATATATATATATATATAATATATCTATATATATGTATAATCATAAATAAACAAAATTTTAATTTTTAAAAAGTTAATCCAAGGATCCACAATTGGATCCATTTAGATCCAACTTGTGGATCCATAGGGTTTGGAGTCAGGTTACGGGTCTCGAGTCCGGACCCGAGCCCCACCCTGTGTAACAGGCTCTTTAAAGAAAGAAAGGGCAACCCGATAAGGGTTGCCCGATAGAGTGTAACAGATACAAGAAAGGGGGAAAGGGGGGGGGGGGGTTACGTAGAGCGTAACCGACCCCTGCATCTCGCGGAAAAAAAAAGGGGTTTTGGGCCGATAAAAGGGGGAACGGAGAGAGGGTTTGCCATCTTCTCTTGAGCTCTCTCTTCCCCCGTCTCTCCCCGTCTCTCTCTCTTTGTCTGTGTGCGCACGCCAGAGGAAAAGGAGTCGTCGGCGAACTGCTGCAACCAACACTGACCACAGGCCACGGCGAGGACTCCCTGTCACGGCAGCAGCAAGGAGTGTCAGCCGCGGCCCTGCCTTCGCGTCCCCAGCCTCCGATCGCCGGAAAATTCTTCAATAAGGTATGTTGCTTCTTGGATTTTGGGTGAGGGATCGAACCTGAGTTCGATTTCGGGTAGTGATTCGAGAGGAGGGGTTCATGCTGTCGAAAATCCCTAACCCTTAGAGTTTGGGGATTTCGCAACCCTAGTTATGGTTAGGGTTTCTGTGCCTAACCCTAAACCGAAAACAAATCCAACCCAATTTGATTTGGGGATTTTCTTGCCTAATCCTACCCTACAAAATCCCTAAATCACATCGATTTGGGGTTTATGTCAACCATAAACCTAAAACCCCAAATCTATGATTTGGGGGTTTCAGATCCTTTTTTTTTATGAGTGGTGATTTGTCTTTGCTGGATTTCGAGACAAAGAGGAGGGGTTTCGATTGTGCTATGGGTTGACGTGCCATGCATTTCTCGTGTACCCTGCTGTTATATATTTTTGGTTTTGTCTGGTTGTGTTGTGGTACTCGAGTGCTATTTCATTGTTCAGGCAAGACAAGGATGCTTGTATACTTTGGACACTTAGATCCATGTTGATGCTTCTGCATATCGGCATTTCATGTTTGCTGAAGCGCGGATATACTTTCCCCATTAGTATGCACATGATTATGGGATTGCAAGATGGACGATAAAGCGTGCTAGTTGTAGGAGTCAATAAGTGCACAAGATGAACTGTGTCTGTGATTTTATTGCCCATTCCAGAAAAGTGGCGAGTATACCATATTGGTTGCAGAAAACATTTTTATCTTGTAATTGTCTTCTTCATTGTGAAACATAGTCAGAGGGGAATCTTGGCCATACCCCAGGTTTGTGCAAGACCGTATGAACGACAAGTTCCTTGTTGCTTGGTGTAGGTTTCACATTCTGGTTTCATAGCACAAAGAGATCTAATGTACATATATGCCAAATATAGGTTTAATATAAAAAACATTGAATCTGCACATTTGAACTTGTACTCCTTAATTATGCAATTTCTCAATGGTTTGTAAACTCTTAATACACAGGAATGACCACCTGTAACTTAATCATGTATAGTGTTAGGTTCAAAATTTAGTGATCATTAGGAGTATACTTGCTAAAATGAATATCAGTTAGTGTTACTGGACTACACTAGTATGTGCTGAACAATTTGTGTCCATTGAAAACCTTAGTGTATGCTGAACAGTTACTAGAAATCGTATACTCGGTGATATTCTGACTTTCCTACCCTATCATACTAGTGTACCCTGTTATCCTTTGATTTGACATAGTTTAGCTGTATTGCAACAGTATGACCTGCTTTTGCCATATTGATTTTTATTAAAATAACATTGACTATTGGATTTTGTATTAGGTTACACCAGATCGTTTACTTTTCCCTACTTATGAATATTTGATATAACTTCCCTTGAATGTCTTGTACTATTAATATGATTGCAAAGTTTGTTTGGTGGAGGTGCATACATGATGTGAATGTGTGCAGCCCTGACATATAAATTTCTAGATCCGGTTTATGTGCTTGTGTGTGGGTGATAACTCATGCTATGAATGGAAGGTTTCATGTATCTACATTATGGGACATGTTTAATTATCATGCATGTATGATTTGGTTTCAAGTGCATGTGCATATATGGGATCGAAGTCTATTGGCATGTATAATCATGCATAAATATTCTCATATACTTATGAAACTATGGATGAATGCATGTGTGTTAAGTGATTACATGAAAGCACTTACACATGAATGGTTACACATGCATATGACTGCGAAAGCTCATGCACATTGTTAAAATGGTATGAATGAATGTGCATTTGGAATTATGTTGGTATTATTGCATACATTGCAGGTTGTTATGATTTTTCCATACGATGCATCGATGGCCTAAATGGACCATCATCGGCATGGAGAGCCGTGGGTTGGTTTCCTTTCACTGCATCACTTGAACCACATAAGATGGTTTGGCACATTACTACACTGTTCTAGTGGTTTATACGAGCTGGAGTCCCGAATTGGTCCCCGCAAGGGAGGATGCGGGTTTTCACTTTACTTTTGCATATGGTGTTGCAAACTTAAAGAATTAACTTTAATAAAAATATAATAAGAACAGTGTAATATATATTCTGGGATATCTCATCTGAAGTATGAGAATCTTGGATATCCGGTCTTCGGGAGACTGTGAGGATACAAAAACTCCGTGTGCTGTAATTTGGTCCCCTGAACCCGATATTGAGGTTCTTTCTCCTGGCCACGGTTTTAGGGAGAGTTTGTCACTTTACTCGGGAGTGGTGTGTTTGACACAGCTGTTGTTATGGTACCAAGAAAGTGGCACATCTGGGCGTGGAGTGTCCCTTGTGTCCCCGACATTAGATGTAGAGGTCTAATGTTACGAAGGTGATTCGGTCGAGGGCTAAGTTGGAACCCAGTAATAAAATACAAATTGTGTGTTAAGTTATCCTGGGAACCTACTTGACCTCGGAGATTGTACCCGTTTGGTGTATCCGCGGGCAACGATAATTAAAAAAATGAACTTAAAGTTGCATGCTTTTAATAGGGCATGCATATGAAAAGATGAAACTTAAATGAAAGATAATAAAAAGGAATCATGCATTGCACATAATCATGTATTTTTCATGTTATGCATTAGATCATGCAGGTTTGAATCATTCTCTATATCATGACATGATTTGGTGGTAGCATAGGATTTACTTATTGAAATCATGCTGCAAGGTTTGGTTATTTAGTTCTTGATATATGGTACTGTTTTACTGTTCTTGACTGGTGAGCATATGTAAATGTTGGTAGGTATGGATATTTGAATGCTGCAAATTTTATATCTGCACTCACTCAAATCATTGCATGAAATCTTATCTATGTTCTTTGTCTCACCTGGTTTCTTTAGAAGTAGCTGTGCTCAGAATTTCGGTTCTGACACCCTACTTTGTTGGTTTTTCACAGGACATGGTGAACAGTGAGGCTGGACTGGCTACTAGGGATGGATGAGAGTCATACTTGTGCTTGTCAGTTTCAGCAGGGGACAGAGTGGCTCTAGTTTTGCTTCTTTTAGTCTTTTTATTTTCTACAGTTATTACTTCACTTTTGAGTTGTGTATGAGACTCTTATTGGTTAATAAATAAAAGAAATTGGTTTGGTTCTTATGGATGAGGGTTGCAACTTCGTTTGTGGTGGTTGGGCTATCCAATGGAAAGTAGAACTGTGAGGACCAGAAATCTCTGGGAAGGTTTCTGCAACTCTTAGAAAAAAAATATTTCGCATTTTCAAAGGGTATGGATTGGGGTCGTTACAAGGCAAGTCGATCCTCAAGATGAGGCCTTCTCTAAGTCTGGAGCCACAAGCTTGTCAACTTTATTTCTCAATTCCAAAGATTACGAATTGCATATCCAAAATTACACAGCACTCTTCTATTTATAGACTAAGCCTAGAGTGGATGCCAGCCTGTTTGGGCGGCCCACACTTCTATTCTTACTGGTGACGCCCTTAAGTGGCTGATGCAAACTGTTCTTGCCGACTACCTCTGACTAGGCTGCACACACTTCATGTTGACTGCCCCATCTCGTACCTGCTGACCACGTTGCGTTATCCTGTGGTTGACCGATGTGCTACACGCTAAGGAGCTCAAGTGAGGTTTGTAACACTAGTGGGTTACACTAGTGTCGTTCTAGATGTATATGGATCTGGGTCGAATCATGTCTGATATGTCTAGACAGATCCAAATAGATAGGCACCAGTGGGTCACACTGGTGCCAATCCAGATGGATCTATATCTGGATCAGGACAGGTTTGATCCATCCAGACCTTGATCCACACAGATTCGGGACAATGAGAACCATTGGCGCCGATCCAGTGGACCATGATCTAGATCAGGTCAAAACCTGAGTCAATTTGGACCCATTTTGACACACTTGCGAAAAATATTTATAAGTTCATTTGATGAGTGGTTTGGTGTGTTTGAAAGCTAACATCATCGGCTACAATCAGTTTTTTATGCTCGAAACCAAATTCAACCATTTGAAAGGTCAAAAATGCACTTAAAGTGGGACCTACTTTTCGAACAGGTTATTATCGAAACCAAAAACATGTTTTGGCTATAACTTTTCACTCTGATGTCTGATCGAAGTGATTTACAGCTCATTGGAAAGCTAGAAACCTCTACTTTTAGTTAAAAGTGATTGAGGATGTTATTTCACAGGTCGAAATATGGTTAAAACCAAATTTCTTTCAAAGATACCTGAAAACACTGAAAACCTTCAGAAATAGTCCTTGAAATGCATTTTATCGAATAGGACTTTAAAAATACCCTTTAAAAATGTATGAGTGTGATTGGGTTAGAGATGGTCGAGAGAATATGAATTTCCTTCTTTTCCAAAGAAATACTTCATATTCTCGACGAATGACGAAGTATAAGGAGTTCACACCCTAAAACTTGAGGGATGTGAACGAACAAATCTCAACTTCCGACGAGTCATGGCATGACTATGTGCTAAGGACCAACTAATGATGTTGGTTCAGGAACCCGAAAAATTTTAGGTGTCAACAATACCCAAAGTGTGGGGGGGCCTTTGGAAGGATGAACATGATCCAATTGTGTAACTCATTACAGCTATATATGAATTTGTAATTCACTTTTATTGTATTTAATTATGTATTTTTGTGTTGTAAGTGCTAATTTTCATGATATGTTACTTTCTTTTCATGGTTTAGATAAATGTTGGAATAGATTTGCTCCCGCATTATATATGTTTGCTCAACATATATTGAGCTAGGGATGTGCCACAAGTTGATGCGAGAGAAATTGGAGTTATTTTTAGTGCATCTACACAAAGAAAAGGAGTAGGTTGAAGCACTCAAGATTGAATGATGTTGTATTTGTCACCTACAACATGAGATTAAGGCAAGGGTAACATTAAGATATATGTTAGTAGATTAATTTATACAACCTGTATTATAAATTGATATTTTAATGTTGCATAAAAAATTTTAAAAAAATCTAAAAGACAACACAAGAGCAGCTACAAACCCATCAGCATTGACAATATTGACATATTGGATGAGTGGATAAAAGAAGAGCCAGGAATCATGAATGATGATAAAGACTGGAATCAGTTAGATGCAGAGATGGAGTTTGAGCTAGACATGAAAATAATGATTATGTTAGTACAGAGCTAAATGAGGAGGAAGGAGGAGACAACTCGAAAGAAGAGGATCCATCATTAAACTATTGCCTTCGTCATGATTGATGAACATAGATAGACTAGGATGTTTTCTTTTGTTTTGTTATGTAATATTTGACTCTTTAATAGTAAATAAACATGCTTGTAGCTTTTGTTAGTTGTTAGCGGTGTTACCAGTTTCATTTTGAATGTTTTATTAGTGCATGTGTATGCTTAATTATTCATAATGCTCGCATTTGACTTCTTTTCTTGATCTATAGCATTCTATGATTTTTCTTGAACTTTTCTATTTATTTATTTTTATGTCTCATTTTTTGTGTAATTTTCTCAGTTTTTGTTATTTTTAAAATGAGTTTTTTTCCATAACTTACAATACTATTTGATACACCCATATCTCTAGTCCATGTGATATAGGTTCCAATATGATAATTACAACATTGTATGCCAGTGCTTAGTGAGTAGGATAACGTTGTTTACAACATTGTGAAAGCCAGATCTTCAGCCAAAAAATGATAATTGTTTGGGGAAGCTCTGAAATCAGTTGGTAGGACAAATGTCAATTATATGAATGTGCATGGATTTATTTGTTTTACCAAGTAGGAGAAGATCAATATTTATAAGGTATTAAGCACTTTAACATTATAAGTAGGTGTAACTAGGAGATGATCTGAAAATTATAATATAACTTTTGACAGCATCCCTAGCTGCCACTGAATTCAAATTGGAAAGGACGCCCCTTCTCCTTCATGATTTGCCCATAACCCTAGAATTGAGTTTCCCTCTCCCTCTTCTGTTGTCAACCATGTTTGTTCCTCTTGTTCTTATTTTATTTCAAGTGCCAAAGCAGTATAAGAATCAAGTGTGTAAAAGATACATCTCATATAGTGGGGTGAATACTTAAGTCGCCAACACTACAAATCAACTCATCTTGATTATAGAAGTTGAAATTAATCCAGACGAATAACACTATGGATGGAATGATGTAAATGACAAGTGACAAGCAACGATCCCAATCACCAGGAATGTCCTCTGGTATCATAATCCTTGAAACCATGAACTAGGACAATGTCAAAAATACGTAACCAGTAACTTTCAAATTTTGCCATGTTTGTGGTCCTTTTCCAACATTAATGATATAAACTCCACACCCACCTCCTTTAGCTTCTGAACAAGTCCTGGATTCACATAGTATAGATAGTCTTTTAATTATGATTTCCACATATGCTACCAATCTTCTCTCCTAGACTCAGAACAATGTGGCATTCAGTTGTAAATCTTCTTCTTCTCCCTTTCCAAATCGAACCTTCCTCTACATCAGCTTAATTTCTGCATAATATACCCATACTCCAAAACGCATTTCTCCTTGTCCCCTCCAAGACTTGGAAAAAGGAGAAACAAAAAGGAAATCCAACAGCACCACCCAACCAGGTAGCCAATTCAATCAGGTTGACTGGCAACACGAGTCCTCCTTCCGAATCATGGAACACCATCTTCACCACTCTACTAAAAAAAACATAAACTTACAAACAAAATCAAAGAAACCCGCTTTAAACAATTCAAACAATCCATGTGCCCAAAGGAAACAAGAAAAAAAAATGAATTACGACAAAGGAATCAAGCCCCAGAAAACCAAAATGTACAAATCAATGACCAACCACAAAATGGAACTGAATGGGCGTTGCAGAAACAAGGAAACGAGAAGTTTCTGGGGATTACATGATGGGAATTTAAAGGAAAAAGAGGGGGGGATTACCAATCGGGACCAATGGGTTCTTGACGGGCTTCTTGTGATCAAGTAGATCCTCAAACTGGGGCACCTCAGATTCACTCGACCCCATCTCTTCTCTTTCTCTTTTTGCTCTTTGTTTGTGCTCCTCTGTGCTCAAAATTGTTGGACTAACAGAGAACTCACCTCCCCGCTTTGTTCTCACCACTGCCTTCAGAATACCACGCGGAGCTACATGGTCCAGGATTTGGACGTTTCACGGGTCGGTTCGGGTCGTGAAAATATCAGGTGAAATACGATTGCACAAATATTTGTGCATTAAGCACCTGATCACCCTCCATCTTGGGGACAGGCCTGTCAGTTGTGCGGCCCAAGGCCCGATGGAGGGTGATCAGATGCTTAATGCACAAATTATGTGCCATGTGATTGCACCCGATCTGGACTCGTTCGGGTTTGTCACGAATCCAACCAGCTCAACTGTAGGTAGTTACGGCTGCTAAACGAGCTCAACGAACCGAACAAAGGGTGTCCAAGCTGAGTTGAGCTTGAGCTCATAAAAAACCCAAGCAAACTCAATAACAAAAATATATATTTTTTTAAAGTTGAAAACAATAGAATTTGGACTCTAAAACCTATTAAAGCGGGCTCAAACTAACTCTCTTGCAAAATAAATAATTGTTTTAAACTTGTAAGCAATAAGGTTTGAACTCAAAACTTATTGCTTGTAAATCAAACACTTTGACCGTCTTCATTCTATAATATAAAATATACTTATTATTAATAACCGGAGCTGAGATGAACATTGGTTGTTCATGCTCGAGCTTGTCGAACCTATTTCATGAGTTTGAAGGAGCTCTTTACAAGCTGAACACGAGCCAAGCCATGAGCAACTCTTGTTTCCCAGCCCTATAGGTAGTATGTAAATGGTTAGGATTCAACTTGAATATCCGACCAAATTCGAATTCATTCGGTAATTGCCTAGATCGGACTTGAGTGCAACCCATTACATCATGCCCATAGTTAGCAGAAGTATCTAAAACCTTAGAATCTGGCTTTGAAAATATCGCATGCTTATGAAATTTCATGGAAAACTCATTTTCTTAAGGGGGTGTTTGTTTCATGCCCTTTCCTGTCAAAGCGGATCTCTTTCATAAGAAATAAAGCCTAGTTCTTACAAAAGGGGAAACAAACATGTTTATAAAAAATATATGATGGGACCCACATGATAAATGCAAAAAACAACAACTTTCCTTGTCAAAATGAGTTCATAGTTTTTCCCATGAAAAAGCACTTTCACTCCAAAGTGACCCTTTCAAAAGAAAGAGACTAGAAACACCCCTTAATATAAAATCTAACTTTCATTGTCCTTAGTCCAACCCAACTATATCATGTCCATAGTTACCAGGAGCGTAAACATATCTTGAAAGTATAACTATCAACCATCAAAGCTTAAAATATAAGAATAACACAAAGTTGATAAACATTATTTAAGTTCCATCGTCTTATAACCAACCAGCATTCCTTTGATATGCTACAATAAGATGAAATCAATTTTAGTGCATCTCCTAGTAAGGCTCATTGACATATGTATGCATGTTTTAAGGGAATTGGTAACATGTATTAAGAAAATATTTGCCCCATGAATAGGACAATAATATCTATACAGCAAAATCACAATATTTTAATTAAGAACTATCCCTTGGGCTAGAAAATCATGCACCCTCCTCAAAGTAACACTGCTGAACTTGATAATGCGACAAAGAGAAAAATATATCTTCTAGATTATTCTACTTATACCAATAAGTCTGGTAGAGTGACATAGAATCTAATTATAATTTTAGAGAACCATTAAAAAAACTTTAGAAAACCATAACCATGTTGATTCACATAGTAGCATAGAATTGATTTTATATCATTATTATTCGACCGGATCCGTCTAATGTATTTAGATGAATATTTCATGGTTCACGCATTAGGAAGGGATGTTCATATGGAATTGAGTGTGGATTAAAAGACCGGCAATGCCATGGCCACAAGCATGGGTGTCTAATTTACTGTACAAAAAATTATATTTACACTAAACAAATGTCAAGAATTATACAAGAAATTAACTCTCTTAAGGGAAGGTTCTATGGTGGGGATAAATAGTAGCTTAGTTAAAGTTTCTAAGGGGCATTTGAATGTTGAGGCCTCAATGAATGTGAAACTTGAAGCTCGTTTATAAATGACAGCGAGTTAAGACACATCTTGTGCGTATGAGTTGCTAAGGAATGTGCAGCAGCCACATTAAAGGAGGGAAGTAGGCGTAAGGAAACATTGGTTGGTACCTCTCCTTAACAAAAGGAAACTTCAATGCACACAAGTACAAAGAAGGTTAGAAGAATGAAAAATAAGCCCTCTAGTTTATGGAAGCGTGTTAGGGGAGACAAACCAAAAGTATCAATATATCAGTTCTACTAGATTGGTATATATGATTAGCACCAAAATCTAATTGAAAATCAAAGATTCAATTGGATGCCATGCACTTCAAACAGTTTCTGAAAGTTAAGTTGTGGAGAATCATCCATCTTCTTGTAGATGTCATTGCACGTTTTTGAAATTCAGCCATCAACACCTTCCAGATCCTTGGATTTGAGCTCACCCTAACTTTGGAGGACGTGCATGCATTACAGGATTAAAGTGTCAAGGGAATCCTATCAATGCATCGAGGTTTAGTAATTTTCAACACCAGTGTCAATTGTTATTGAAAACAACATTTGATGCATTTGATGTTGATAGGATCAAGCTGTCTTGGTTAAGGGAGAGATATGACATTCAAAAAAATGTGAAAAATAGTGCAATTGTAATTATGAAACCAAATGAAGCTAAGGGCATTCCTACTCTATTTATGGGAAAATTGCATGTTTATCCACAATAGTGGCAAAATTGATTAATGTGTTGTACATCAAATTTTTGGTTACTTTGGACATGGTCTATTACTATGCTTAGGGGGGGAGTTGGGCTTACACACTTGTATGCAAGCCTCTCCCAATTCAAAACTAAAGGCAAAAACTAAAATGGAATTCTCAAAATTTTTGTATAAAATAACAATTAAACTAAAGGATCTTAGCCTTTCAACAAGTCAAATATCATGTCAATACGACATCAAAGTAGAAAGTTATAATCAAAATAAGGTGACTTGTTTAGTAAAAAACCTAGTGCTCATTTTGAGTATACTTTTTACCACTAAAATAATCAAATTTGGTTTTTCACTAAAAATATGAATTAAAGTATAGGATGTTATCTTTCCAACACATCAAATTAAAATCACCTCAAACTTGAATAGAAAGTTATAGCCAAAACAAGTTAACCTATTGAGCTTGTTTTAACCAATTTTTAGACGACAATCAGAATTATTGTTAGCACAAAAGAATCATCATTAGCACAAAAATTATCGTTAACACTAAAAATTTGTCATTAGCATCTTTTGTTAACCACAAATAAATTTGTCATTGATAATTTATCATATTCACTTTGTAAAACCATTGAAAATGCAGTTTTGTTTAGATAAAATCTGGATTGAACATGTTACATTACAAGAGACATGCCAACTTGGGAGTTGCATCAGAGCAAGTACTCATAAATAAGTGATGTTTTATACCCAAAAGTGTCACATCAATGTGCTTTTGCAAACCATCCAACAACATGAATAAAGCTTCCAACAGCTCTGTGCATGCTTGTTTGAATTGCAGCATCCCCAAGAGTCTTAGACCATAGATGACACAATGTCATTTAATTCATGATGTGTGTAACTTTATATAAAAACCTAGACATGCAAATGTTGGATATGAAAATGATGATTTATAAGTTGATTCTATCAAACTATGTTGTTAAACTCCCATGAGCGA
This sequence comes from Nuphar pumila, assembly GCF_984573655.1. NCBI lineage: Eukaryota > Viridiplantae > Streptophyta > Magnoliopsida > Nymphaeales > Nymphaeaceae > Nuphar > Nuphar pumila. Next base: position 67,996,331 of record NC_143261.1, on the reverse strand, counting down.
GTGAACGAATTAAGAATGATCTAATAACTAATAGATGCACATCTCCTTAGTTACATGTTTAGTAGTTGCTAAGCTCTTATGAACGAGTGAGTGAATTCAGAACATTCCAATGAATCTATTAACTTTTTATTAAATGACATCATATCCGAGACTAATATATGCATATATTCTCAACTACAAGTTGAATGGTTGTTGACCTCCTCTGAATGAGTGAGTGAATTCAAAACGATCGTATAAATTTGTTAACCTTCTATTAAATGCCATCACATCTAAGACTAATAGATGTGCATCTCCTAAGCTACGCGTTTACTAGTTGTTGACTTTCTATAAATGAGTGATCAAATTTAGAACGATCCAATGAAGCCATTAACCACCTATTAAATACTATCACATCCAAGATTAATAATCTTTTAATGTACACGTTTAATGGCCACTGACCTCATATGAACGAATGAGTGAATTCAGAACAATCCAATGACTCGACTAATCTCTTATTAAAAACCAACATATCTAAGACTAATAAATGCACATATGCTCAGCTATGCGTTTAATAGCTACCAACCTTCTATAAACATGTGAGTGAATTCAAAATGATTTGTTTAATAATTGTTAACTTCCTATTAAATATCATTACATTCAAGACTAATAGATGCACATCTCCTCAACTATGCATTTAATGGTTGTTAACATTTTATGAACAAGTTAGTGAATTAAGAACGATCCATTTAATAGTTGTTAATGTCCTATTAAATAGCTACTCATTTAATGGCTACCGATATCTTGTGAACAATTGAGTGAATTCAAATTTATATGTTTAATAGTTGTCAACCTCGTATTAAATACTAACACATCCAAGACTATTAGATGCAGATCTCCTCAGCTATATCTTTAATAGTTGATAAATAATTATAAACTAGTGAGTGAATTTAGAATGACCTAATGATCCAATTCAATGAATTATCCTATGACCTTAATGATTAAAAGTGTGTACATGTTTTAGCAAATGATAGTGCATATACAAAAAGATTGCACACTTGTATGCATGTGATAAGTTACAATTCAATTTAACCAGTATATATAAGAGACAACTTTATTATATTTATATCAACAAAGTTTTGCTCTTAACTCCCACTCCCACTTTCACTCGGTGTCGATGCTCTTACTTCTGGCCATGCAGTTGCTGCTCATTCTACCTTTGCCTCGTAGGTATTGCTTGTTTTGCTTTTTCCATTGTAGTTGCAACCATCATCTCAGAATCTTTGATTAAGGAGTCTCAAAATATTGTGATATGTTCATAGAAAACCTTAACAAAATAACATTTTGAATTATGTAAATGATAAGTGTATTTTATGAGCCAAATAACATTACTATATGGGTGAAAGTAATGGTTGCTACTGTTATCCAAGCAGAGGAAAATTGTTCTAATGGTTTGTGCATCCGAAGTTCTCGCACCATCACCTAAAAGAGGAATACTCGCCCATGAAGGGTCACAAGGTATAAGGAAAGAATAACATTAGTTAGGTTTAGGGTTTTAGGGTTTATTAGCCAAACACATGAAGAAACAAGAACCACCAATATGGATTTTTTTAGGATATGGTTTCTTTTAGTAAAATTCTAATCTTGAATCAAACCCCAACCGACTCCCGTGGGTCGACTCTTCAAAGGGAGGGTCGACTCTTAGGTTGTTGGGTAGACCTCTTTTAAAACACAAGGTTCGACCCCTTGAGGGTCTTTTTCTACACAGGACTCTCAATTCAAAGGGTCAACCCTCGGGTCCCTTATCTTAAAACAAGGGTGGACTCCCTCTACATAGGGTTGAGTCTTTTTTGTCAAAGGTCCACCAAAACTTGTAGGGGGTACTCCGAACTCGTTTCAACTTTGTTTTTAACGAAATAAAGATTGTTCTCTTTAAAACTTTGATACAAACGCAACTGTATACTTGAAAGTTATAAAATATGCCTTAAAATCTCATTGTCTCTAAAAATTCGTGAACATTATACACACTCTTGCTCTACTCATTTTATTTCAGGACAAGGCGTCCACCATTGGCCTTCTCTTTCTTGTGCAGACTATTCATGCTTGGTTTTGTTGGGTGAGTCTAATTCGCTTACATTTTTAAACTGTTTTAGATTTCAACATTTTAGAGTGTCGCAGTTTTGTCAAGTCTGTGGCTCATACTAGTGCTTAAAGACATCCTAAATTCTTGGGTATTCAGATTATTTAGAAGTCTTATACTAGTGAAATCCCATTTGGAAAGATGAATTTTAAGAACAAGGTCAGGCTTCATTTGTTGCCAAACGCACTAAATTTCCTGGATTTGGAGAAGGTCCACTTGATGCCAATGCAGTGTCAAGTTCCTAGGCAACCAAGGTCTTTAGCAAAGTCCCTTGGATGGCTATTACTGGGTTGACTAGGAATAATTTTTTTAGTCATGAAGTCTCTGTCCAATTGAGAGTTGAAGGATCTGGGCCCTCATACTGATACCCATCTAAACAATTTATCAGATATGGTCCTAATTCCTAAGCGTTAATGGATGTAAATTGACATGTAGTTCACTTATATTGTATAGTCTTTAATGTTGCTACACAAGACCTTGTGTTCACAGACATCAACAAAATGTCTCCAGTATAAGTAGACCATATGTAGAATAGCTGCTACACAAGACCTTGTGTTCACAGGCATCAGCAAACTGTCTCCAGTATAAGTAGACCATATGTAGAATAGCTGCTACACAAGACCTTGTGTTCAAAAGCATCAGCTATAGTTCACCCACTCTAGCATCTGCAGTGGGCAATTTGATCCCAGTAATCACCTTCATACTTACACTACTATTCAGGTTATACCTTTGATTCAAATGTTTCCATACAATTAAGTTTATGTTTTTCATTTAAGGACTAATCTCATACTGTTTTGCCAGGATGGAGACCTTAGACTTGGGTAAATAGAATAGTCTAGCCAAGTTTGTTGGCGCAATGGTGTCCACCACAGGCTCATTTATTGACATGTTTTATAAGGGAACATCCATCAAAAACTTACTGTCACCACAGCAACTTGCTCATCCTAAAGAGGATTGGGTCCTGTGTTCTCTTTTCCTCTTTGGAGTTTGTTCTTGTGTTGCAACATGGAACATTTTGCAGGTTGAAGCAAATGGGAGAGCGTAGTTTAAGTCCTGCTTTTGTTCCTTATAGTGTTTGATCTTTACTGGATAGTCTTTAATACTTACAGGCAGCAATAGTTAAAGAATGCCCACCAGAGATGTTCATTACTGCTTTCAGCAGCTTGTTTGCAGCCATGCAGACAGCATTGGATGCAGTAGTTGCAGAACCCAACCCTTCTGCTTGGACTTTAAGGCCTAAACATGAACTTGTTTCCATTGCTTACTCAGTAAGTGCCATTTAATGATGGTTTTCTCCCTATTGATGTTAGAATAATTATAACATCATGAGCACTAAAAGCAGTTACAGTGCTTACAAAATACAGAACAAATGAACAAGAAAATTGGGTTAATATTTGCTACCCTCGTGAGTAAGGACCCCTTAGTAAAAAATTAATATTTTAAATCTGTTGATGTTTTTTTGCACCTGACCCTCCAGATTTAATATACAGGTTTGGCTTAGTAGAAATCAGTGCTTGGATCATGTTATTCCAACGAGTTTAAGATTTTGCAAGGGTTGAAAAAATCAATGGCTTACATTGTACCAAATTTTCAACTCCAATGAAATTGTACTTTTACATAGAAAATATACGATCCAAGAGTCTATTCCTCCTATTTTGACCATGCTTAACACATCCATGAGATTAGATTTGGTAAAAAAAACGTCACTATGACTTCCAAATAAAGGGTTCCTTCCCCACGAGGGTACAAATACTTTCCCCATAAAATTTATCTAATTACTTTCATATCCAAATTGTCCAACTCCATATGTTTCATGTGCAAAATAAAGGTAGTTTATCAGAAAAGATCTGATAATATATTGTAGGCATTCAATAGCAAATCATTTGGTTATAGCACTACCTTCATACTTTTGTATAGATGGAAGCTGTAGGCGTAGAGTTTTACTGAGTGACAATTCTTTGTTTGTCGAGATTATTGATTTGTTGAATTCTTGTGCTCTGGCACTAACTTTGGTGTCTTAAAATGCAGGCAGTCATGAGCAATATTTCCACTTATAACATGCAAACTTTTTTTTCAAAGTATAAAGCTGGGGTTAGGCGGACCCCTACCTGTTTATTAAAGGAAAAAAAATTACAAAATTATATATTTACAAAGGAGGGATCCAGTCCGGATCCATATCAGGACGATGGCTGAGGGTGTAGCGAGGGAGGGTGTTGTGTGTTCTCCCCCGAAGATGCATTGTTTGCTACAGTGCATGTTCGAGGGTCCGAATGAGCGCCACGTATATAAGCACATGGGGCTCGTATCCCCGTGTGTGTCGGCATCACTTAGCATCAAAGTCCGGTGCAGTTGCAAATACTTAAGTACTCTTTCCTGCTATTCTCGCCATGAAACGGTGGTTCGAGAAAAGGATAAAAATGCTCTCCATCCAAAAAAGGGAAACAACGGTTCGAGAAAAGGACAAAAATGTCCTTCATCCAGAAAGTCGAGGATGATGTTAACTCTTCAAAGTCCAAACGTTTTGTTTTCGCCCTAAGCAGTAAACTTTTGCACCATCTGCTGTAACAGGAGCTTCCTTTGACGATGCACCCTTTACTGTTGTCTGTTGTCTGTTGTCACCGGAGCAGCCATTGTTGTTGTCTCGAGTCCAGGTTCTCGCCTTGGTTTTTAGATTGTGTTACAATACATTGTCGCCTTCTCGTTCCTGCTTCGTGTTACAAAACATTTCCGGGTTCGTTCCTACCTCGTGGAGATAACTATAAATCAATCGATTGGTTCAATCATTGATGGGCGTTATAGGGGCATTTGTCGACCATCTCTTTTTACAGTCTTCTCTTCTTCTTCATTTTCGTTAGGCAGTATGAAAAAAAGCAATGACGCACAAACATTCCAACAAGTGCCATTAAGGCATCGTGAGTACCTTTCCATGTCATGCTATTGTTGAAGAACGTATGTCGTCGTGAGTGCCATTAATGGTTTGTTTTGTTATTGCAGGTGGATCTTGTCCTTTCGACAATTGGAAACTTAATGATATTTGTAAGACGTTGGGACCTGTTGACAAAAATGCTTGTTTACATATACAAGGAAGGGCCTCTACCCCATCTGGTATCGTCCATTCACTCGGTATATGCAATATATCGTAGTTTTAGTAACAGACTACCGATTTGTGAGATATTGTTTTGTTTGTTAATATCAATTTGTAAGCTATTATGTTGAATTTCTGTATAGATTATCGATTTGTAAGATATTATGTGTTTTGTAGTGTCTATTTGTAAGCTATTATACAAAATTTTTCGTATCGATTTATAATATAATTTGCGATATGTATATCGATTTATAAGCTATTATATGTTTTGTAGTGTCGATTTGTAATATATTATGTGATATGTATATCGATTTGTAAGATATTATGTGTTTTTTAGTATCGATTTGTCAGAAGTCAATGTTGTAGATTATGAAGCAAAAATTCACCTAGCGAAGGGTATCAAAAGGAAATTTGCCTTTGATCGCAATCGTCGGAGGACAAAGGGTGCACTAGAATTGGTTGGCAAGAAAATGTCTAAGAAACAACCAACCTCTAAGCAAAAAAAACAAAGCCCTTCGCATGAACAAGTATGTAATACATTATATTGTTTTTCATATAAATTGCATTACGTGCAGCTTATCAATATCTAACTTGTGTAATTTTCAACATGCAGCAATACCCTACAGACGTGCAGTACAACGTTGGAACCTTCAATCCTCCCGACCAATTTTTTCGGAATGATAGCTTCAGTTTTACAAGTCTTTTGGTATGTAATCAATATTGGGAGGATGTTTGCATTTCTTGTGAAACTTAATGTAGTATCTTATATTGTTCTGTTTCATGGGAGACTCAGATCAATTCGAAAGTGAGCTATAGAACACAAGAATCTCATGTGAATTCTATTTAAGTCTTACCATAAAGTTAGTTTTTATGCCCCTTTGCATGACCCAATTTCTACATTATCAGATTTGTTATGAGTTTAACAAAACAGGAGGTGAATATGCTTATGCACTGGATGGTCTTATTAAAAAAGAGTTTTTGGATGAAGCTATTTTCAAGAATCGTTAATAGAATTTTTAATATTTTTGTGGATCACCGTTCATGAAAAACAGGAATCGCGTGTGAATTCTGTTTAATAATGTATCTTTCACATATATGAATCGTTGTAATATGTATCATTCACATGTATAAATCGTTCTCTCATCTAACCATATGTATATCCATTTATAAGATAGTATGTGGTTTATAGTGTCTATTTGTAAGCTATTATGCTGAATTGTTGTATCAATTTGTAATATATTATGTGATATGTATATCGATTTGTAAGATATTATGTGTTTTCTAGTATCGATTTGTAAGATGTGGTACCATATAGTGTCCTATCGCGATCTACACAATGACGTCTATGTTGGCCACAACTGGATGAAAATCGCAATGTGTATGAGTACAAATCGCGATAAAATTGTACTGACAAATCGTTGTCTCTTCTAGCCTTCAAATATATACATCGTTGTATAACCCAATCCAATCATTGTCCTACCTAAACCCATAATACAAATCAACGTGAAATTCAACAAAAAAAATTGAGGTAAATTCAAAGTGATTTACAGCATGAAGTCGATTTATGTTTTATACAAAACAATATTTTAGTAATAGTTGCAAATCGATGAGTAAATCATGATATTATATATCGATATCGTTCACAAAGACAAACAAAGATATATCATTGTCGTTGTAGCTTCTTAAATACAAATTGATGTTATTTATAGCCACATTCATTTATCAAAAATATTAGTATCTATTTTCAATACATCATGACCAATGGTTTGGCCATGAAATGATTTACATAATGACAGATTAATAAATGGCTAAAAAGAAAAACAATAAACAAAGCCACACGATGTATGGACTTAGTAAAGTACAAATCAAGAATAATTAATTGATACAAATCGAGGTAACTTTATAAATACAAATCGATATCGATTTGTGTATACTTGTGTAAAACTCTGCAAAATGTAAAACCCTAATATAGATCTATATAAAGCCCTACCCGACCCAATCCGACCCGACCCGTTGTTCAGGTCTAAAACCCTAATCTATTTAACTTGTCTTCCTCTTTTCTGTGGTAGTGCAACTTCTTCTTCTTCTTCTTTTTTCTCCTTCACCTTCGTCTTCTTTTTCTTCTTGTCCTTCTTCTTTTTCTTCCTTGTATTTTTCTTTCTTCTTTATTCTTTTGTGTTCCTTCTACTTGTGCTTGATAGATGGGGTTTGATGTTGATAATGTAGTTGTTGCACGCCACGAGAAAAGATTTGTATAATCTTCGATGATGATTATGGTGGTTATCTGCATGATAGACAGGGGGTGATGTTGATGTCCATCTATTTGATATATTTCTATTGTCGGACCCTTCATTGTTCGCAAACCATACTTCACAGTTAGAAAAATATCTGCCTAATCTTCGATATACTTTATGACAAATATGTAAAAGCGATTTATCATGTAGCCCCTTGGCTCCTTCAAGGGGATAGTGCCTGAGCTTAAGTTGTGAAGTATATTGTCAAGAGTACACAAATGCTAGAGTCTCTAAGAATCAGCCTCAGTCCGAGAAAAATGGTACAGTGGGCTTCCATTACTAATAAGCTCATTTTCTTGGAGTGGATGTATCATCAGCTGCACATAGAATCGCTTTGCAGCAAGAAATGAACTCAACGATGAACAATATAGATGTTTTGGTGATCTCTTACGTAAAAATGAGAGTCTCTAAAAGATAGATATGTGTTTGACGGAAATGTCCTCTCATAAATAGGTTTTCATATTCCCGCACCTAGATTGCATTAGAAGCACAACACCATTTTGGATGTGGGTTTCATACTGGTGATGCTATCTGTTTTCTTTAATGATGATGGTCATGTATTATATCTAAGTCAAACCATTGGTCATGATATATTGTAACTAAATACTAGTATTTTTTGTATATGAATATGGTTGTAAATCATGTGAATTTGTAGTTACGAAGTTACGGCGAGAACGATATGTCTTTGTTTGTCTTTATGAACGAAATCGTTGAAGTAAAACCCAAAATCCTTAAACCTAAAACCTCAAACCCCAAAACCCTAAACCCTAAAACCTCAACCCCAATCGCCCGTAAAAGCGATTAGGAAATATTGTTAACATAAACATAGCCCGTAAAAGCAAATCGCGTTAGCACGTAATCTTCATACGTCATTGTGTAAATCGTGATGGTATAACGATTTGCACAATGACGTCCATGTCGACCATAATTAGATGAAAATTGCACTATGCATGAGTACAAATCGCGGTAAAAGTGCATAGTTTGTGCAAATCATTTCAATAGTTTATCAATGTTTGTGCAAATTGTTTCGGCCATATATAAACGCTTGTTTGGTTTTTATTTACCATAAAAGTATGGAACATAGGAATCACGTGTAAATTCTGTTTAAGTCTTAACATAAAGTTAGTTGTTATGCCTCTTTGCATGACCCAATCGCGTTTGAAATCTCACATTATAAATTGTTGTAATCGTTTTTCACTGTACACAACGCTAATTGCTTTTACGATTTTCATTTACAAACGGCTAACATAACAACGATTTGCCTTTGCTATAAATAATAGTCCAACTTATTGGTGTGTTTAGTAAAATTGAAATTTTATTTATTTCAACTCAGAAAGATTTACATAATTTGTATACACAGTCTTACAAAATTTGTATACAAAATTTGGTTGTACAGTCTACAAAATCTGTCACAAGTCGATGTACATCATATTACTCCTGGGGGGTCGCGTCATTCGTTGCCTTCTAGGTATTCTTGCCGGTTGAATTTTTTTTCTCTTTTGCAATTAGAAACTCCATCAATTTTTCGCATAGTTCTGTGTGGAATCCAGGTATATTATCCTGCAACAAAAAGGTAATGTGATACCAATATATAAATTGACTCCACAATCATAGAGGATAATAAAACATGTTTAAGTGTAGAACATATAGCGTCGAAATCAGGTTCTCGTCCATTGTATATTGCTTCAATATACTTCATTACAAATACGTCACAATCGATGTCATTATTTTGTAAAGGAGCATCATGTGTTAAGCGAAATCTTCACTCACCAATGTCGACACCCAAAACATCTCTGACGAATCCCAACTATGGTTAATGCAAAAGCAAGTAAATTCCTGGCCATCGTACATGATACGATACCCTTATAGATGGAAACTTACCAAATGCAAAATGTCACGATGTACACTAGGGTGAAAGTCCAATGAGTTGTAGCACCATATTTATTTTTCCCGTAAATCCATCACGTATAAGACCCAATGCTGAGCAGTTTGCTAGAGTGTAGGAATCAATATCTATAAATCGATAAAATATCTTACAAATTGTGTTAGGACTGTTATGCCTAAACCTTGGACAAGAGGTTTCTTCACTTACTTTTTCACTTGACTAAAAGTCTTCGTAGTGATCATTGTTACCCCAGTATGATAGTCCATCTTGAAATCTAATGGAGTATGGCAATCGGCAGACGAAACTCCGTTGAACGAAACAGTGATAATAGTAAGGTTAAAACACGAAGCAACAAGATTAAATCAAAAAAGAAAATAAACATATAAGAGAACCAATATACCATGAAATAAGGGGTGACGATGCGTCAAGTATTGGTTGTTGCGTTGCTTTGAATATACATAACAAAATTGGATATAGTCTATTTACAACAAATATGCATGTGTTAATATACATACCCATGGCATACGTAATATATAACTGATAGTCGTTTCAAACGTACAAAATTACTGATAGTGTGTTCTTCTGCAAATTTATTTTGCAACCATTTGATGTTATCTTGGAGCTCTTTGCTGAGTTTTTCGGCACTGTTTTTTGTGGATGTTCCACTGAAAATAGCAGAATATTCAAGAAACGATATTGAAATTCCTTTCTACAGTATACAACACAAATCGAATATACGCCATAAAAGAGATAAATTTTGAAGAAACTCGTCATGAGGTTTAGACAATATACGCCTGATTCACCATCGTTGGTCATGTAGCTATCGTCGTCTCCTTCCTCAACATCGATAACCCATTTGCGATGAAGTAGGTTATATGTTCAATTCACAAACACGTCATTTATAAAGGAAACATTGGTTTGTCTGTTCCTTAATCATGAAGCGACACCGTCCTGAACTTATGCGATGTGTCATTCATATATAAATGAAACATCATTTCACATCCCGCCAGTTTTTAAAAAATACCACCAATTTTCAAAAAAGCACGAGATCTGCCTTTTACAAAACTAGTCAACGCGATAGGACGTAGCAAGCAAATCACAATAGCACGTATTGTTACAGAGAAATCGATTTGCAACTAAGTCTCGATTTGTAGTTTACTAAGTCTAAGCATCGTGTCAATTTATTTATTATTTTTTTTTGACATATTGTTCATATTGACAATGATCATGACAACAAATCGCGATAGGACAAATCGTTCACATTACCAATAAACATCGTATTGATTTATTTTTTCTTCCTCTTTCTCGTCTTTTAGCAGTCATTGTGTAAATCGCGATAGGAAAATCATTAACATAGATAAAGCTCGTCAAAGCAAATCGTGATAGTACAAATCATTGCAATGAAATTGATTTGCATCTGTTACTTAAATCAGTATCAAGTTGTAAATCGATTTGTATTTATCTATTCTAAACATCGTCTCATTTTTTTATTGTTTTAGTTTTCTGCCAAAACATAAAACCCAAAAACCTAAATCATAAACCCTAAACCCCTAAATCCTAAACCACTAAAACCCTAAACCCTAAACCCTAAACACTAAATCCTAAACGCTAAACCCTAAACCCTAACCCCTAAACCCTAAACCCTAAACCCCTAAACCCTAAACCCTAAACCCCAATCCCTAAATCCTAAACCCCTAAACCCTAAAACTAAATCCTAAAACCTAAACCCTAAACCCCTAAAACTAAACCCTAAACCCCTAAAACCCTAGACCTAAATCCTAATCATCGATTTGTATTTATGAAGTTACATCGATTTATAGTTTACTAAGTCTAAACATCGTGTCAATTTGTTTATGAATCAGCCATTGTGTAAATCACGATACAACATATCATTCACGTAGAAAACGCTCGTAAAAGCAAATCGCGATAGGACAACAAACCCTAATCTCGATTCTTACTAATATAGCATTATTGTGTAAATCACAATTTTTATGTATGAGTGCTAAACGTGAGATGACAATTTATAATAACGGGTTCTTACTAATATAGCATTGTGTAAATAGCGATAGGACATCATTCACACAGACAAAGCTCATAAATGCAAATTGCGATAGAATAAATCATTTTTGTTTTATGTCTGTTGTTGTACAGATTGTGATAGAATACCTTCTATAAAATAGTGATAGCGATTTGCAACTTTTACTTAAATATTTATATCAAGTTGTAAATTGATTTGTACTTTACTAAGTCTAAACATCATGTCGATTTGTGTACACGTGGGTAAAACCCTATTCTTTGTAAAACCTTAATATAGATATGTGTAAAACCCTACCCGACCTGTTGTCCATGTCTAAAACCCTAATCTATTTAACCTCTTTTTTGCAACAACGCAACTTCTTCTTCTTTTTTCTCCTTCGTCTTCTTCTTCTTCTCTTTCTTTTTATTTTTCCTTGTATTTTTCTTTCTTCTTCTATGTTCCTTCTATTTGTGCTTGATAGATGGGGTTTGATGTTGATGATGCAGTTGTTTCACGCCATGAGAAAAGATCTATATAATCTTCGATGATGATTATGGTTACACTACAAGAAACCTGTGGATTAGCGACGACCTAAATCCATCGCTAATCCGTCGCTAAACAGTTTAGCGACGGATTAGCGATTGATAGAGGCCATCGCGAATTTTTGCTCGCTAATTGGCGAAAAACTTATCTGTCGTTAATTTCGTCGCAAATTTGTGACAGATTAGTGACGGACATTATTTGTCGCTAAATTAAAAAAAATAAAAAAATTTGATCCCTGTCGGGCGGTATTCCGGCAGCAATAAACCGGACTTATACCGCACCCGACAGACATTGCACAGACTTGTATCATCCTTCGTGAATCGATGCTCTCCGGCATCGCCGTCCTCCGTGAACCGGCGTCGCCGTCCTCCAACAATCGCTCAACCTCGTCGCCATCCACCGTGAAACGACATCCTCCGAAGTCATCGCCGTCCTCCGTCGTCGTCGCCGTCCTCTGGTGTCGCCGTCCTCCGTGAAACTGCGTCCTCTGAAGTCATCGCCATCCTCCGGCATCGCCGTCCTTCGGCGTCGCCGTCCTCCATGAAACTGGTCCTCCGAAGTCGTCGCCTTCCTCCATCGTCGTCGTCCTCCATCATCGTCGTCCTCCGGCGTCGCCGTCCTCCGGCGGCGTCGTCATCCTTCGTGAAACTGCCTCATCGGCGTCATGCTCTCCAGCGTGCTCTTCGACGGGGAGAGAGCGGTTTAAATCGTGCGCGGTCGATTTAAATTTCGAACGAGGAGAGAGGGAAAATTTTGCGCTCAGTTTAAATCGAAAATTAGCGAGGGAATTTTTCCGTCTCTAATCCGTCGCTAATTAGCGACAGATTAGCGATGGAAAAATTCCCTCGCTAAATCCCTCGCTAAAATGGTTTTCTTGTATTGAGAATTAGCGATGAAAAATTGTTGTCGTTAATCTATCGCTAATTAGCGACGGATTAGCGATGAAACAACTTTCATCGCTAATCTGTCGCTAATTAGTGACGGATTCATGAAGAAAGTTTTCTCTAGCTAATTTGTCGCTAATTTATGACGAAAAAAATCCGTCGCAAATTTCCGTCGCTAATTAACAATTTTCTTGTAGTGTTATTATCTTCTATGTATACATCGATGTATTCATGACACATATGACTGTGGCGTATTTGTCGTGAAGTACATTGAAGCTTACGCAAATTATAATGGCCATAATCATCTTCAATCGTTGCCGCCATACCGAAGCAATCACAGATATTCTGCATGATAGACCTGAATCAATCATTGCCATCATACCGAAGCAATCACAAATAAATAGCTTTTCATGATGTATTGTAACTAAATACTCATTTGTTTTGATTGTTCTATGTGAGGTTCTATTTGGGATGAGAATTTGAGAACTTTTGAAATCATTTGATTGAGTGTTAAATTCCCCCTGGCTAGTGATAAATGCATGACCTGAAAGACCATTTGCTTTTGCAGTACATTCCTCCAGCCTTTGCAAGGCATATCAAGTTAGATAAATATGCTAATGTCACCTTAAACAGCTAAAGATGGTGCTATGTTTCTCAAGAATGGTTGGCCAACATTTGTCGCATGTCATTCCTTGCAATTTGGAGAATTTTTGGTGTTCAAGTAGATAGATTTGGACCTCCATTGGTAGATAGATTTGCCTTCTATCATTTCCAGTGACTAGTGAAGGCCACTGATTAAACTAAAGGACCTAGTCGTGCAGGATGCATCTTCTCTGCCTGTTGCAATCCATACCTTCGATATACTTCAGTTCTGCCTGAAAGCAAGCTGGATTTCATGCGCACCTGGATTGCACTCGAAGCACATAACTATTTGGACGTGGGGATGATGTTGATGATGATATCTGTTTTCTTTGATGATGATGGTCATGTATTGTAACTAAATACTCATATATTTTGTAAATGAATGTGGTTGTAAAGTATCGTTAAAGTTAACTCGATTTATAGTTTACTAAGTCTAAACATCGTGTCGATTTGTTTATTGTTTTTCCTTTCTGCCTTTTATGAATCATTCATTGTTCATATATATAAAGCTCGTAAAATTAATTCGCGGGAGGACAATTGGTATCAAGCAAATCGCTATAGCAAGTATCGTTACAATGAAATCGATTTGCTACTATTTCAGGATTTGTAGTTTACTAAGTCTAAACATCATGTCGATTTGTTTATTGTTTTTCTTTTTCGCCTTTTATGAATCAGTCATTATGTAAATCGTGATGGACATATCGTTCACATAGACATAGCTCGTACCAGCAAATCGCTAGAGGAAAATATTATTATATTATGATACTTAAAGAATTGTGGTTCTAAGTAGATTATATTTATTTGCCTTTTATCAGTCAGTGTAAATCGCGATAAGACAAATCGGTGTACATATGATGTATCTAAATTGTTATACCAGATATCGTCCCAGAGCGATTTACACAATGACATATGTATCTTTGAAGTTAACTTGATTTGTTCTTTACTAAGTCTAAACATCGTGTCGATTTGTTTAGTTTTCTTTTTCGCCATATATGAATGTCATTCTGTAAATCGTGATGGAATGTATCATTTGCTTAGACAAAGCTTGTAAAGGCAAATCATAATAGGATATTCAAATGAATTTGGTTTAATTATTTGATGGGTTTTGGTGGCATGGTTGTATATATCGTGATGTATCGTTCATGATAGTACATAGTCTTTATACGTACAAACTGTTTAATCCTTTTATCAATGTTTGTATAAATTACGATATAAAGACAGCTCGTAAAAGCAATTCATAATTTGCGCAGTACACAATGCTAAACGCTTTTTCGATTTTTTTTATGAAGGCCGAACAATACAATGATTTGTTCAGTGGCACTTGTGTGTTACACTTATTAAAAAAAGGATTATACATTTATAGAATATCATTTTACAAAATTTTTTTATAGAATTACAACAAAGAATTATAGAATTACAACAAATAAATATTGGGATAAAAAAATCATATAATGTTTATTCAGTGGCACTTGACGACTCAGATGGACTTTGACATACAAATCGTCTCTTTCTTTTTCTTGATGGCCTCTTGGTTCCTGTGATCTTATTAAAACCATTGGTAATCAGCTCTACCAGTGATCGCATTTGTCTTCCCAAATTGCTCACATGCTTCTGTAACTCCTTATTCTTCCTCTTCAGCATCTCAAACCTTGTGGTGGAGTCTACCTTCTTTTTTGTGAGCTGTGTTCGCTTCTCATTATGTACTGCAATTGAGAGAATCATTGTTGTAGTCGGAGAGATACGATGAACGTGTTTTCTATGCTAAGAGACAACATGATGGGGAACAGGAGGGACACACAGGTTCTCAACATTTCCACGTTCCTTATTCTCAATCTTCAGATTTGGACGTATGGGTTCCCAATATTTTTTGAAATAGTTGGGGTCATATTGTCATTCTTTATAATCATACGCTATGGCACGAACACCTCATTGGTTCCAGTTATCCAATTGTTTCCTGAAGCGATCATGCCAATTCACATTCCTGACCCCACCACTTTTCATCTTTCTTCTCACTTCTACACGCTACTTTGGGGTAGATTGTCCCAAGTCAGCTTGTAGGAAAACTTGACTACCATGCTGCAACTCGACTTCATAATTGCTAAACAGCCAAATATCGCAGGCAGACAATCTTGCAGCCTGAGCAACAATCTCTTGGTCCTCGTCCTCCCCATCTCCATAAGATCTCCACACAACCTGTATATTGGAGATTATGGTTTTGATATAGACATATTTATTCATGCTAATGAATGTTAAATATTAAAATGATTTATAATAACGAGTGTCAAATATATTACAATGACTATTACTAATGAGAGCTTTGTATTAAAATGATTTATACTAATGAATGCTACATATTACAACGATTTACAATAATGAATGCTAAATGCTAAAAAGATAATGCTTTATACTAGTAAAAAATAATCCTGCAACGATCATTACTTAAGAAAGCTAACGATTACAATGATTTACATGCGATAACGATTTGTACTAAGGAATATAAAATCCTGCAACGATCATTACTTAAGAATACTAACGATTATAATGATTTACACTAATGAAAGTTAAATGCTAAAGCGATAACGATTTGTACTAAGGAATACAAAATCTTGCAATGATCATTACTTAAGAATGTTAAACATTAGAACGATTTATACTAACGAAGTAAAAATCTGGCAGCGATGATTACTTAAGAATGCTAAACATTTCAACAATTTATACTAATGAATGATAAATGTTGAAACGATTGTAAACGATTTTAAACCATTTACCTCATTTAATTGCAGACCATCTAAAATAAACTTAGCATTATCTTGTTTTACATTTATTCTAGCCCACCGACCGATCTTTAGAAAACCACAAATCGCAGGGTCATACTAAGGACGCAAGGCGACAATATGCTCCCACAATCAGGCCTACAAAATCATATATATTAGTAAGACTATAACCATCAACTATCTTAGTCTACAACTACAAAATATGTAATAAACAATTACCTAAACAAATGGCCAAAACCCTGCGACGGTTTTTGTACCATTACTTGCACAGTAAAGTTGACTGTACAAGTATGCGAGCATAGCAGCACCCCATGCATAGTTATCGACTTTATCTAAGTCTTCAAAGAATTGCAGCCACATGTAACTTATTCTCGAACCAAACAAATCAGAAAATAAAGTAAGTCCAAAAAAATAAAGAAGGAAGTCGCGCAACTCTTGGTTAGCTCTTTCAGATGCATATGTAGCGGATCGGCCTTCCCATTTATTACAAAAAAGAATAAACTTTCATCGATGTAGAATTGCTTCCACCAGAAATACATTGTCTTCATTCCTTCATCGACATTCTTAGAAGGGCCATGCACTTGTCCCTTGCGATATAGTTTGAATCCCGTAATAGGACAACACTTCCATGGCACTTAAGGCCTATAATCCGCGTCATACCTTCTAGGGTCATGGTGATCTCAAAAGAATCAAACTAGAATGTGTTCGTCTTATTATTCCACTTATTTACCAGGTGGGTCATGGTGTCCCAGCACGTTTCAAAAGAATGTTGGTCTAGAAGGCCGCCAAAGTGCATATTTCGCAATCAATCCTTCTGATATTCACTCAGTTCTTCCTACCAAGATAGAATTATAGGCCACTGATACCACCCTCTGAGCTTTTCACTTGATTCTCTACTTCTCTTGTGACCTTCTTGTAACACAAAATAGCATATTATTCGTATCAAATCAAAATTAGTTTTATTTGTACTTCTATACATCGTTGTACATAGTAATCGCTATAAAAAATAATCGTTGCACACTCGCTATATATAGTAATTGCTATCACAGTAATCGCTATACATAATCATACCTATAACAGTAAATCATTTACAGTAATCGCTATCACAGTAATTGCTATACATAGTAATCGCAATCACAGTAAATTGTTCACAATAATCACTATACATAGTAATAACTATCATAGTAAATCGTTCACAGTAATTGATATACATAGTAATTGCTATCACATTAATCGCTATACATAGTAATAACTATCACAGTAAATCATGACAGACAAGATCGATTTACGTACCTTGGTCACACTTTTCTCCTCTTCATCCCCTCCCTCCATCATCTACCTTTTTTCTTCCTTCTTTGGCTCCCTACTCTGCTTTTCAATTTCTTCCTTCCTTTCCATTTCCTTCTCTTCCTCCTATTACTTTTTCCTTTTCCTTTCCTTCTCTTCCTCCTCTTGCGTTTTCCTTTCCTTTTCCTTCTCTTCCTTCTGCTTTTTCCTTTTCCTTTCCTTCTCTTCCTCGTCCTCCTCCTTCATTTGCCTTTCTTTCTCTTTCTCTTCCTCATTCTCCTTCTCCTTCCTTTGCCTTTCCTTCTCTTTCTCGTCCTTCTCATGCTTCTTCCTTCACCTTTCCTTCTCTTCCTCATCATGATGTTTCTTCCTTTGCCTTTCCTCTTCTATCTTCATCATTTGTCTTTCCTTCTATTTCTTCTCCTTCTTCTTCAATTGTTTTTCCTTCTCTTCCTCCTCCTTATTTTTTCTTTGCCTTTCTCTCTCCTCCTCATCTTTCTTCATTTGCTCCTCCTCCTCCATTTGCCTTTTCTTCCTTTGTTTTTCATTCTCCTCCATCTTCTTCCTTTGCTTTTTCTTCTCTTCATCATCCTTCTTCTTTTCGTCATCTTTAGTTCTTCCTCATGCTTCTTTTGCTCTTTAGCCTCAATATCTGATGAATAATCCTCTGCATAATACAATTCCAACGCTTTGTCCCTTTCTTTATCAATCTCAATCTTTATTATATTTTGGTACCCTTCATAACGCTCATATAGATATGAATGGCAGATCATTTCATTAAGTCTCATGAAATCGAACGACAGAAAATTTCTTGTCTGACGAGCTTTAGACATTGCTAACTTGCACAAATGTTACAACCGCCTCCCCAAGTATATAATATTACAAATTATCCCATTCGTTAAATAATCACTAATATTACAAATCATCGCAATATTTGGCTTCATAAGTAAACATTGTTGTAAGATTTAGCAAACTTAAGTACAAATCAAGGTAACTTCATAAATACACATCGCTAATGCTTTAAATGTATAAATCGTTGTTGCTTCAAACTTATAAATCGTTGTATAAATCATAACCTTCATAAGTAAGTACATATCGTTGTAACGTTTGGGCTTCAGGCGTAAACATTGATGTACAATTTATCAAACTTAAGTACAAATCATGGTAATTTCATTAAATCGTTATTGCTTCAAACGTATAAATCATTGTTGCTTCATAAGAATAAATCGTGCTAACTTTTTTTTGACGCCTAGAAGGTGGATAGGTACAAATTGATTTATTTCAGTATGAAAATATGTATTATTTAGCATAAATAGTAAAACCAGTTGTAAGATTTAGCATTCAGATTTACAAATTAATTTGTTTGCATAACGAAACATTACAAAACTCACCGAAACGATACAAGTTTTGGTAATCCGACAGTGGAGGAGAAATACCCAGAAGGTAGACGTAGCCAATGGTGGCAACGATGCTGCCACTGCGAAATTGTTGTCTCAAGGATGCTTCGACGGCGGCAGCAGATGACGGCAAAGGGTGCTCCGGTGGCAGCATACGAAGGCAAAGGTTGCTCCAAAGGTAGCAGACGATGGTAAAGGGTGCTCCGGCGGTAACAGACGACAACAAAGGGTGCTCTGGTGAAAGCAGACAATGGCAAAGGAGGGTCCGATGACAGCAGATGACAACAAAGGGTGCTCTGGTGAAAGCAGACGATGGCAAAGGAGGGTCCGGTGGCAGCAGACGACGACAAATGGTGCGTCATCAAAGGGAGCTCTTGTTACACCAGATGGTGCAAAAGTTTACTGCTTAGAGCAAAAATAGAACGTTTGGACTTTGAAGAGTTAACATCATTCTTGAACCAATGTTTCACTTTTCTAGATGAAGGATCTCGAATCGTCGTTTCACTTTTCTAGATGGAGGATATTTTTATCATTTTCTCAAACCGTCGTTTCTTGACGAGAATGGCGGGAAAGGGTACTTAAGTCTTTGCAACTGCACCGCACTCTGATACTAAGTAATGCTGACACACACGGGGATACGAGTCCCACGAGCTTACATACGTGGCACTCATTAAGACCCCCAAACATGCACAGTAGCAAATTGTGCGTCTTCGAGGGGAACATATAACCTGCTTTGATGTAGCGAGGTCTGCCACTACATTCTGGGCAGAGAGGATCCCGTCGTGGCTGAGGGGTACCATCTGATGTGGCATAATCCCAACACCCCCGAAAAGGAAGGGACATCTATGGGGAGAGTGGTTTCATGGCACATACCTGATTGCCACGTGTAAAGGCATTGAGGCTGGGGGAAATGGGGAGAAAGCCTTTCCATTTCGCGCTTCCATACTTGAAAAAAGAAACTAGTAAAAAACTTTCAGAAAACCCTCCTCCTCAAAACAGGGAAATCAGTTCCAAACATTCAGAAATCTCTTTCTCTCTCTCTCTTCAACCCAAATCTACCACCTTCCATCTCATTCGAGTTACAGAGAGCATGTATACAAGGAGAGGGGTACACAGGAACCATTCCGGCCGGTTGCTGCCAGAATACCATCCGGTTGTTCATTCTTGATACGAGAAGGGAGGCAAATACATTTTGGCATTCTGAAGTTGGGTTTTGATCTGGATTTACATATTCTTAGTACCCTCGTTGGGATGTATGGTGCGTGTGGCTCGATCAAAGAAGTGGACAAAGTGTTTGTTGAAATGCCTGAAAGAGATGTGGTGTCTTGGGGAATATGTGCATCATGGTCTCTATCCTGATGCTCTGTTAGCATTTAGTGATAGTGTTACCCATATTTGTAATGGTGGTGATCAATGCATTAAAATGTATGAATGACATCCTTGCTAATGACATTATTGTTTTAACAGGCTTTTCATCATCACCATCGCTATTTTATAGTTAGGAACTAGTCGGTTTCAATGAGGTTCAACTGGCATCAGTTAGGAATGTAAATAGTTCAAATTCGAGTCTAGTGCAACATATTTGAATTTGGAGCTGGATTTAGGATATTGTTGGAAAGTGCCTCTAGGAACCCAAACATCTTATTAGCCATTTGGCCTTATTGCATCTTACATATACT
The DNA here is from genome assembly GCF_984573655.1 of Nuphar pumila. Lineage (NCBI taxonomy): Eukaryota > Viridiplantae > Streptophyta > Magnoliopsida > Nymphaeales > Nymphaeaceae > Nuphar > Nuphar pumila. The sequence goes on along the minus strand of NC_143261.1, from coordinate 67,975,728 downwards.
AATGTTTCACATAAGTAACCAGATTAAAATGTGAACCACTAGTCAAATTCAATTCATTTAACTAATTAGATCTAGAAAAGGCTTAACAAGTCCAACTAAAGATTATTCACTAAATTGAATTTTGAATCCAAACCTACTCCATTGTCATCCTTGCTAGCAGTTTGTGCTCACTAAAGAGTAAGGTAATCGGGTTAATAGAGAGAGAGAGAGAAGCTAATATTTGCTGACTATACCATGTTCCCCTTAGTAACAACAACAACAACAACAACTACGCCTTCATCCCAAAACAATTGGGGTCGGCGATATGAACCAAAAAAGAAAATCATTTTGGGTCTTCCACATGAATCTTTCTCCTCCAATCATTTCAATCCAATGCCATGTCCTCGGTGAGGTTCAAAGCATTCATATCCTTTCCTATCACCTCCATCCATGTCTTCCTAGGCCTACCCCGACCTCTTTTAACTAATATATTTTCCCATTTCTCCATCCTTCTAACTGGAGCATCATTAGGCCTTCGCCCAATATGTCGAAACCACCGTAAACAATTCTCTCTCATCTTATTTTCAATGGGTGCAACGCCTACCTTCTTACGTATCTCCTCGTTCTGAATCTTATCTTTTATTGTATTTCCACACATCCATCTCAGCATACGCATCTCAGCTACACTCATTTTTTGAATATGATGTCTCTTGGCAGCCCAACATTTTGTACCATATAGTAAAGCGGGCCTAATAGTCGTCCTATAAAACTTTCCCTTCAACCGCAATGGCATTCTACGATCGCACAACACTCCAGTTGCACTTTTCCATTTCATCCACCCAACCTTTATCCTATGATTTACATCTCCATCAATTTCTCCATACTTTTGAATGATATATCTCAAATATTTGAAACAATCATCCACCGATATTTCTTGCTCACCAAGCTTCACTACACTCCCATCACTACTTTATTGCTTACTAAACCGACATTCCATGTATTCTGTCTTACTCTTACTCAACTTAAAACTTCTTGCTTCCAATGTCTGTCTCCATAATTCTAACTTAGCATTAACCCCAGCTCTAGACTCATCAATCAAAACAATATCATCAACAAACAACATACACCACGGCACATTTTCTTGAATTGATCTCGTAAGCTCATCCATCACTATAGCAAATAGGAAAGGGCTTATAGCAGATCCTTGATGTAACCCAACCGTTATAGGAAAATTGGTTGTCACCCCTTCACAAGTGCGGACATTGGTTACTACTCCATACATATCTTTAATTATACTAATATACATGAGAGAAACACCTTTCTTCATCATTGTCCACCAGAGAACGTCCTTAGGTACTCTATCGTATGCCTTCTCCAAATCAATAAAAACCATACGCAAATCTTTGTTCCTCTCTCTATTTCTCTCAATAAGTTGTCTAAGAAGATGTATAGCTTCCATAGTTGATCTTCCAGGCATAAAACCAAATTGATGCTCCGATATCATGATAACCTTCCTCAACCTAGACTCAATCACCCTCTCCCAAAGTTTCATAGTATGACTCATGAGTTTTATACCACGATAGTTTGTGCAATCTTGTATATCACCTTTATTCTTATATAGAGGCACCAAAGTACTCTTCCTTCACTCATTAGGCATCTTATTTGTCCGCCAAATTTTGTTAAAAAGATTTGTCAACCATTCTAAACTTTTCTCTCCCAAGCATTTCCAAGTCTCGATAGGTATACCATCTGGGCCAACTACCCTTCTTGATTTCATTTTCTTCAAAGCTTCTGCAATTTCTTTCTTTTGAATCTTGCGCATGAAGTCACGATTCATCTCATGAAAAGGAATGGACAAGTCTCCAAGATCCTGAGCATGTCTTTCATTAAATAGCTTATCAAAATAATTTTTTCATCTCTCCTTAATCTCCTCATCTTTGACTAAAACCCTTTGTGTTTCATCTTTGATACATCTAACCATACCCAGATCCCTCGATTTCCTATCTCTTATCTTTGCAAGCCTATAAATATCCTTCTCGCCCTCTTTGGTATCCAACTTATCATAAACCTCCTTATATACCTTATCCCTCGCGTTCCGAACTACTTTTTTAGCTTCCTTCTTTGCTATTATATACTTCTCTAAATTCTCATTATCACGACTCTTACTTAGATTTCTATAACACTCGCTTTTAACCTTAATAGCTAATTTGACATCCTTGTTCCACCACGATGTATCCTTACCTAGCTGTGCATCGTCTTTAGACTCAAATAATACCTCCTTAACCATCTTTCTCATGCCACCCGCTATCTTATTCCACATTGATTCTGAATCCTTCTCGAAACACCAATTAACTTCTTTAACTACCTGCTCTACAAACATTCCTTGTTTAGTTCCTTTCAGTGCCCACCGCTTAATTCTAGGATCTATCATATGTCTATATTTTAAAAATAATCCTGGATTGAAAGGTTAGCCGAGATCTTACAAACATTAGTGATATGAGTTTGTGAAAACAACAATAAATATCAAGAGATGTCTACAAAAATGCATGACAATGTACGTGCTGTCGAAGAATTGTCTCAACCATATTGCTATGTGGCACAATGAACGATTGGCAATAGATGTAAGAAAACACAGCCATTGCCATCTTTGAAATGTTGAAGAAAAATAAAAGGCATAACACCAGAAATACAATTGAAAAGAGAGCTTTCATTTGAATAGGAGAAATTTGACGGAGAGAGAGGGAGAGCTCTCATTTGGGAGTAGGGGCTTTGAGGGAGAGAGTTATAATTTAAGAGGAGGGTTTTGAGGGAGAGAGGGACCTCCGGTGGTTGTTGTAGAGGACGTCGCAGCTCTTTGCCGGACGGTATTTCAATAACAACCAACCGGACTGGTTTCCCTGTGTACCCGGAAGAGCAAAATGGAAAGGCTTTTGGTCCATTTTTCAGCCACAATGCTACACATGGCAATCAGGTATAGGCCTCCCTGGAACCGCTCTCATTTGTGGGACGTGGGTGGTTAACGGCAACCCAGGGTCCCCAACCGCCAGCGTCCGGGAGAGAAGCGTTCTGATGGCGGCATTTTGCTGGTGTGGCAGGGACGTTCTGTTGGCTCGCCACCTGGGCCACATCATGGTGGTTGCACAACGGGGAAACGTGGTCCAACCGTTCCCGCTCAACCAACGTGACTGGAGGCGTCGCCGGCTTGTTTGCCGTCCGGCGACAGCAGTCGCCGACCACTGCAATTACCTCTGTCGCATCTTGTCCAACTGCCTGAGGCGCACAATCTGTCTCGATGAGGTCTCCCTCCGGGCCTACGCTTTCGACCTCCATGGGTGAAATCTGCACCGATTTCTTCCCCTTAGAAACCTGCTCCGCCGCCCTACTCGAGCCTGAGATTTCTGTTGCACTTGACCCAGCTTAGGTTTATTCCTTGGGAACATTTACTTGCGTCCACTCATCCTCCGGTGCCGGATCCACCTTGTTCTCGGGAGCTACACGCCGAACCGGACAAGTGGTTCGTTGATCCGCACTGCGAACATGATTTGATTTTTTGTTGGTAGATGATGTCTTGTAGGAAATGTGTGAGAATGTCCACCTCAAGCAAATTACCTTGAAGGAATTCCGAAATTCCTTCGAACACGTCACGGGTCCAACATTAAATGTCTGCATTTTCCCCTTCGCAGCTATTATGGGTGCCATTTTCCTTGGTGATAAGTTTCATCTAGGTACTCTTGTCTGCATTTTCCCCTTTTGGAAAAAGAAAACAAAATGTTTTTTGTATTGAAAGTATAATGGGGTATTATAGAGAACCCTTCAGATCATGTGGAACACATCAGCTGGTAGTTCCCAGTACTGCACTATATACTTACTATGGGGATTAGACTAATATCAAGGAGTGATGCTGCCAGTTACACAACGTACCATTTGGTTTTGAACTTGCAACGTCCCAACACAAGGTGACGTGCACTAACAGCCCCTACCAAACAAGCGGAGCTCCCCCATCCCCTCGTTGGTCGCAGAAGGATCACTGCTGATTATTGAAATCCGATGGTGAAGATCATAGGCATCAAACAGTATAACATGTCACAATCAGCAAACACAAGCATGACAGTGATGTGCCTTTGATTTTTTTTTTATCATTATGTCTCCTGGTTTCAGATTCATTTATTTTTTGACATGGGAAGTTCTCAGAATCTTCTCAAAGAGATCAAGGAGTACTAAACTCATTTTGAAAATATTTTGTTTTATTAACTACTATTTTTCTCTAATTAGTTTCACATTTTAATCTTGAACAGTTTGATTGGACGGGTTATTATTGCTAGCGGATTTCACAGTGTTCTATGAGGAGAGGCCAAGGAGAAAGACCTTGGTAATAGAGATAGTTATTACAGCCCAGATCAAAGATGACACTGCTAGAGTCTGAAGAGAGATCCATGTAACAAAAAACAGACTGGATTCCAGGAATAAATGGACTACTAAGAGCTAACAAGATCGAGGAAGTCGAGGGACCAATCATGGGCATGTTCTTAACAAAATACTATACCAATTGGTCAGTTATGATGTTTCATAATCAACCATCACAAGCCCAGGTGTAGCATATACACTCTCAGTCTTCTGTGCAGATTATAGACTGAGGACAAACATTGCTATATGACTGAGAAAGATAATCTAAGAGAACATCATTTTTGAAGCAACATAAAGTTCCCACTTTAACTTTGTAGCAGGATCAGGCTCAAGCCTTGACTAGGTTCAAATCAAGCTTGGCCATAAGCTAGGCCTTACGACAACATAAGAATTTCAAATCAGGCTTAGATTCTAGAAATGGCGGATGAGAACAGAAGGATTTCACAAGATTAAAATTGGTCCATCACTTGGAGTAAAGCTCATAGAAGGCATGTTTGCAAAACTATGAAACAGTCTCACCGGCAAAAAACAGGCTCTTTTTTTTCTTCTTTTTTTAAAGGTTGTGAAATATTTCCATGTATTACAAATGTGTGGTTCATTTTCTCATGGCAAAATGACCCAAATAAACATAAAATTTTTACAAGTAATTTTTTTTCTGTGGAAGTTACCCTCTCCTTGGGGAAAGAATTCTCAAATTTCTCAAAGGTGTGATGGATCGAATCACATGAATGGATTTGGAGAAAATACCCTGAAAACAACACGTGCGCCTACACGTGCACACACAATACAAACCAGCAGTTTCGACACTTTTGATGCTCACTCTGAAAAAAGACTAAGCACAATGTTGTGATAATTCATGATAACTCAACTTGCACTGTCTTAGTGCCAGCGACCGATTCAAATTTCTGATTTTGAATGGTAGACTGTGTGGGTGTGTGTAAAATGCCCTGAAAACAACACGTGCACCTACACACGTGCACACAATACAAACCAGCATTTTTGACACTTTTGATGCTCACCTTGAAAGGTTCTGATGATTCATGATATCTCAACTTGCACTGCCTTCGTGGGAAGCAGATCAGGTTATGCTGAACATGAGCGTTTTTGCTCATGCCCCATATCGTGGCCGTCTGCTTGCATTTTGGATGAATGCCACGTGGTTTTGTTGACTTTTGAAAATTTTAAAATGCAAATCCGATGGCCACGATGTCAGCATGAGCAAAAAAGCTCATGTTCAGCATGACCTGATCTGCTTCCGTCTTCGTGCCAGCGACAGATTCAAAATTCTGTTTTTGGATGGTGTCATTTCTACTTGTAACAATGGACGAAAAAAAAAGAGAAAGCTTATAGCCTTTTGGTATAAAATAGCTGGCCACATCAAAGCTAACAAACAAAGTATGTGTGTGACATTTCTACTTGCAACAATGGATGAAAAAAAAGAAAGAAAGCTTATAGACTTTTGGAATAAAATAGCTGGCCGCATCAAAGCTAGCAAACAAAGTATGCCACCTTCAAGCCAAATGGATTAAGCTGCTCCTGGTGAAACAACCTGATCCATTATAAAAAGAATACCAGTCTTCAAGTGCAAAATTGTTGCCTTAGCTTAATTTATGGATCCCTTTCTGCACTACAAAACTCTTCTCCCCAGCAGACATGATTCTTCTACATGAGGTCCCTGTATACAAGAAACATATACCAGCAGATGCAAAATGCATGCAGTGATGCATGCTCAACATCTGAGAGCTTTCATAGTACAACACTGGATCATTTTTTTGCCAGTTATTTTCTCCAATATTCACGAATCAAGCATGCAAAAAAGAAATGGTACAGAGGAATCCAATTTCACCAATTTAAGTTGTGCTGAGGATTGAAAATGATGCACCAAAGGCTGATCCATGTAACACTATCTAATAAAGTGCCAAAGCTCTCCAATTATGGAATGTTAACAACCCACTTCACGTCCTTAGATCTTCTGACATTGCTGATGGAATACAGTGTGTTGTGAGAATGTCAAGAGTTGCCGCCTTGGCCGTTTTAGTTTCTAAAACAACCATCTGAAAGAGGCCATTGTACAGATGAGAGAGAGAGAGAGAGAGACAGAGAGAGAGAGAGAGAGAGAGAGAGAGAGAGAGACCTGTTGGTACTCCAGATCAAACTGCAAAAATTCACCATCATAGTTTTCCACCATCTCAGCCAGCTGCTTTAGATTCTTTATGGGCTTTTTGTTGAAAGCAAGAACCTGCAATTGTTCATTCCAAATAAAGATGAGAAAAACCCGTTAATGATGTTATGAGATATAAACCAAGGAGAAGGGATTCAGTGAGGGTCTAGAATTCACCTGAGTATTGACAATGTCTTCATATCCAATGTTGATATCCGACACCAGCACCTATATTTTTGCAAGATCAAACATCAGGTTATTCTTTAATATCATACAGTTGCCATAAAAAAAGTACAGACATTTAAAGATGAAATGATCATGATTTTACTGAGGTTCATATTAAGCAAATTATCCTAACCTGAGACACTACAACCAGTTGTTCATCTTCTGTCTGCGCCATCGAGTGTAACAATTTATCAAGCAGTTTGACCGGTGCATCATAGTCATAATCCTTCCCATACTGCAAAATGCAAAGCTACAACTCAATAATGCAAGGTTATATGGCATGCACCAAGAAGTACACTGCAAATGCCAAAAATTATAACATATGTAGACATAAGAGCCATGATATAGCTAAAGCATTTATCTGCTTTGAAGCTAAACTAGAAATTTCATCTCTTAATCAATTTTTTGATGAAGCCCATGAGCATCGAAAGAGGCCTAAAGATGATGATGAAGATGCTCAAAGGTTTTAATTTCTTTTCGTTTTTTTTAAAAGCTCAAAGTTTTACTGGAAGGTTGAAGTGATGTTCTGATTTTACATAGATGCATATTGAAACTTTTGAAACAAGCATTCCATATGGTAAGTGTGAAAACCAAGGTTGTAAAAAGCATATCATAGCCCGTATTGATCAGGCCCAAAATAAGATATATATCGTATTGTATCGTATCTTAAAAAATCATAAGTTTTTAATAAAAAAACAGGAATATAAAAAAAATTCAAGAAAAAACTTAAAAATTCATAAAACATGAAACAATGATGAATTGCACAAGATACAACTATAGAATCACATATCAAGCATTTATGATAAGACATCATCAAAGAACAAATAATAAAGATAATAACGCATGCATATCTCACAAGAACAATGCAACATATGAAATATCATGCAATTAAGAACATGTCACAGGACTCATAGTTTCATAATACAAAAGCAAAAAACCAAGTTTATGAATACTTAAGTTTTACATAACCAAGTTTTTTCAAAATATAAACAAAAGCTATGTCACAGGGATTCGGCTAGCAGGGTGCCGCACCCGCGTCGACGCGACTCTACGCGGGTGCGGGTGCGGCACCGGGTGTGGTCAACCCGATCCTGGGTGCGTTGACCGCACCCAGGATCATTTAGGTCCATTTTTTTTGGATTTTTTTTTTAAAAAAAAATTACCCTATGAAATGGGCTGCGGAATTTTTAAAAAAAAAAATTCTGCTGACAGCTGCTTGCTGCTGCTCTTGTTTTATAAAGGGGCACTTTTAAAACCATCTAAAATTGAAGAGCCTTTTCAATCCAGATCCTTCTTTTTCGTAAAGGATTTTCTCTCTCCATAATAAATGATAATGATGGTGGTAGCCTTGCTGGCTATTAGTATTCATTGTTCTCCTGACGAGATGGGTGCTCTAGCTGTAGCCTTGTGTAGACCTCTCTTTTCCACATGTCTAATCCAATAAATTTCTTTTAGTTGTCGTGCAGCTGTATATAAAATGAAATTTGAAGAATCCTATGGCGTGGCAGTGGAGTCGTAGGCCTCATGAAGACTCTCTCTCCAACAAACCACATCAAACCTTGGGCTTATATTTTTTTTCGTGAAGACCAGGGAGTTTCAGACATGATTGAATCATGACAGTCAGCAGAACGCAGCAAGCTGGGTCGATCAGATTGCCAATCCTTTTGTTTCATCAATTTTGTCTCGTTGCCTCAAAGTACACAACAAGCAGAACGTGGGTAACGAGTCTTCAAACAAACACACCAGCAAAAAAAATTGGACCCCCGACCCGCGTCGGGGGAACCCCCCGAACCCCCTTTATATATATATATATATATATATATATATATATATATATATATATACATTTTTTCCCCTGCCGCACCCCCGCACCCAGGTTTTTTGGAAGTGCCGAATCCCCGCACCCGCACTTGCACCCGCACCCATGTGACATAGAACAAAAGCAAATGTATAGGACTTCAATCATCATCATCGTCATTATTTTTCTCTTCTGCTTCTCCTCCTTGTTCATCATCAACATTCACATCCCAATATATATAGGCTCTTTATCATCTACCTCTTATGTTTCTTCCACATTAATCCACTGAATGTCCTCTTCATTTAAAACACTTGGTTCTCCTCAAACTCATGCATCCAACACATCCAAATATTCTAGACTAATGTAATCAAATTGCACTTTATGCCTCTTTGATGCTACTTTCTCAATTTGCCCAAAAAAATGACATAAAAAAATTAAAATTAGTTGAATTTTGTATGACATGATAATTTTATATACTTCTGCCTTAGCTGCAAGTTGTCACGAACATAGACGAGGTCAATGAGCCTCTTATGCTCAAATCTATTTCTTCTTTTTGTATAGATTTGCTGAAAGACACTCCAGTTTCTTTTGCATCCATTTATATTACATGTTTGACTAAGGACGCGAATGAAAAAACCTCTCAAATATGGAACATCACTCCCAAATCTAGTCCACCACGTCTAAAAATAAAAAAAAATGAGAAAACAATAATAGGTATAAAACATTATAAATAAACAACAAAATAAAATTAAAATAGACAAAATAAATTACCTGGACACATCGTGAAACGGTTCTGCACTGCTTTAGGTCTCCCTATATTATACCTTGCATTGTCATACATATTCATTTCTTCATGAATTTTATCTTGGTTGTAATGATCAGGGATCAACCTTGCAATTCAATTTAAAATTCCTTTGTTCACTTGTTCAATTTAAATATAAGGGAGTATCTAAATGCAAGATTTAAATAATATGTTGCAGCATGAAGAGGTTGATGAAGTTGCTCAGTGCACCTATGATCAATGATGTGTCATATAGGTTTGTAGAGTTTTTTTTTCCTATTCAAATTATCTCTAATGGTCTCTTTTGCCTTATCCATGACCTCACAAAGATAACCCATAGTTGGTTTGTCTTCAGTGTCAACCAATTTAAGTACTTTCACCAAAGGTATGGTGATTCTCAAAAACTTCATGCAAGAGTCTCAGAATTCACTTCTAAATACAATATCCACAATTTCTATTGATTTTTCTGTTGTTGCATTGGAATATGCATTTCACTCATTTGATGAACACATTTTTTTAAGTGTAATTTTAATCATACTAGACTTTGTACTGTCAAAAAGTTTGTAGAAAATCTCGTAACTGCATTACGAATCAACTCAACACCATTAGTGTACTTTCTCATCAAGTTCAAAATTCATGCATGATTGTAAATAAACTTTGTAATTTCTTGGGCACCATTCAACTGTTTTTTTAATCTCATCCATGTTGTTGATGTCCTCAAGCATGAGGTCTATGCAAAGGGTAGCACATGGGGTCCAAAATAATGTCTCATAATTTTCTACCAATTCTATACCTACTGCACTATAATTTTCTTCGTTATTAGTGATAAATTAAACTATATTTTCAAGCTTTACCTCTTCCACAACCTCATCAAACATCCTGAGGAACACATCAGTTGTCTTATACGTATTAGACATATCTATAGATTTCAAAAACATAGTTCCTTTCAAGCAATAGACAAAAAAAATTATTAAGGTCCTTGTCTTTTTATTAGTCCACGGGTCTACTAAAAAAAATAGTAACCAGGCTAGCATTAAGAATCCAAAGAACAAACCCCCTAATGTTGAGCCTTTCTCTCACATTGACATCTAAAATTTATTCTTTTAAATCATTATATGAAGGCATTTTATAGTCAGGCCTGATACCAATTATGACATCTAACATGACCTGAAAATGAAAAGAATTTGCCGCATTGAAAGGAATGCAGAGCTTCCTACTTATGATGCTACGCTAGGGGTTGTAGGATCAGAAGTAGAAAGCCCATCATCTATATCATACACATCATCCCATGATTGCGCATAACCTATTTTTGCTTCATTCATCTCCTTCTCTTGTTTTTTTGTCTCGAAGTGATAAGCAACTGATGGTTGTTAAAATAAATAATTAAAATTATATATATATATATATATTGTATACATATATATGTATGTATACCTTTGTAATTAGTCATAACCTATAAGGATATTTTGGTCTTTTTATTGGATCTATAAATAGAATAATCTACTAGGGACTATATTGTAATTGTCTATTTTATTTGACCAAGGCCTTTTTGGGCAACTCATAGAGCCTTTGAGAGCTACCCCAACGGTCATAAATATGACCATTAGGGGGCTCCCAACAGCTCTACGGGAGCCCCCCATTGGTCTCCCTTTTGTGTATAAATAAAGGGGATTGGACCTCTTTATATTATTGCTTTTTCTTAAGCTATCTCAATAAAGGCCATTGTTTTTTATGTTTGTCGTCTTGTTTTTGGATTATAGCCTTATTAGCACTTTTGTGTTTATCTTTTTATGTATAAAGGCTATTGTCTTCATGCATTTGTCTTGTGTACTTCTTGTATTTGGCTCTTTGTAAGCCTTACTAGCACTTTTGTGCTTGTCTTCATACGCATTGCCTCTTGGCTCTTGTATAGTCCCTTAATGGACTTTTTTCTGCTTGTGCACTTATGTTTCATTACATGGTATCAAAGCCTATTGGGTTCATTTGATATTCATGCCCTTGTTCGTGGTGATTGAAGATAGGGTGCTCGTGATTAAAGTATATTGTTGACTCTTCTTTTTTATTCAACTCTTTTTCATCATGGAGCATGAAGCAAGAATAGAGCTCTCCTACAAACTCAATGGAACCAACTATATGATGTGGGCTTCCAACATGGAGAATCATCTCAAAGGTAAGAAATTTTGGAGGTTCGTAATGGGTAACACTCTTGAACCCTCTCTAAAGCTTACCAAAATTGAAGAAGGTGTTGAGAAGGCCCTTATACGAGATGTTTGAGATAAAGCTATCCATAAACACCAAATAAAGGTACAAGACTGAGAAAGCAATCATGCAAAATTTTTGGCATGGTTCATAAACAATGTTGACTTAAAGATATGTGTCAACATTGCTAAGTTTAGAAGAGCCAATAAAGCTTGGTTCTTTATTAGAACCACTAAACAATGGGACATGTGTGTCCATAACTGTTTTAGTGTTTTGTCTTCTCTTTGGGATGAATTGGCAGTACTTGAGCCAAAATGGGTGGCTCCTGAAGATGTTGAGCTTAGAAGAGAGCAAATTGAAAAAGAACACTTGAAGATGGTCATCAATTCTTCATAGTCTAAGACTGGAATTTGAACAAGTGAGGTCATCAATTCTTCATAGGACCAAAGTTATACCTCTTGAAGATGCTCTTGCCAAGAAGAAACCTGCCTTGGCATGACTAATAAGAGTGATGATGTTTTGGCCGTTACAAGGCCAAGTAACAATGTAAGGGCTTATAAGCCCCCCCCCCCTTTGTAAAAAATAACTATAATAGTACATCCAACAATAATAATGAATATAGGAAGGGTGTCATTTGTCACTATTGTAATGAACCGAGACATATTAGACCGGTTTAACCAAAGCTTAAAGCTAAAATCGCTTCCGTTGGAGAAATCACACCCAAGAAAGAACAATCTAGCAAGAATGGAGGAGATATCAAGGACACTCTTACTCAAATATTGGAGACACTTCAACAACTTCTCAAATCATCTTCTACTTCGAGTGATGCCATTGCATCTTCTTCCTTTCCTCCAGGTACGTGGATTCTTGACTCTAGTGCCTCCTTTCATATGACCCCTCATAAGAATACCCTTTCCGAAGTTTGCACTAATTCTACTTTATCTTATGTTTCAACCGTCGATGGAACTTCTTTAAAAATAAATAGTATTAAAACTCTTTATTCTAAAAATTCTCAAAAATTTCTTGTTTCAAAAATAAGGGTTGTTCAAAATCAAATTTCTGACCATGGTTGCAAAATTTTCTTCTCATCTAAAGATTGCAGTTGCACCATGCAAGATCTCCGGTTAAGGAAGCTGATTGGGCAAGGATAAAGGAGAGGCGATCTTTGCCGTATAGATTTTTTTATACTTTCACCCAAGTCATTTTGTAAGTATGTACAAGACAAAGATATTAATATTTGGCATAAGAGACTTGGGCATCCTAGTTTTTCGAAGATGTATCTCTTTCCTTTTTGAAAAATATTCGTAATGAAAAAGATATATATTATAAAGATTGTATTTTTGAAAAAATGAAAGTTATTCTCTTTACTTATAGATCTTTTGTTTCTACTCGACCTTTTGAATTAGTGTATTCGGATGTATGGGGTCCTTCACCGGTCATATCAAAAGGAAGTTAGTCTTATTATGTTATTTTTGTGGATGATTTCACTAGATACACATGGATGTATTTTCTAAATCTCAAGTCCGATGTGTTTTCTTTCTTTAAAGAGTTTCATATAATGATTAAAAATCAATTTCTTAGTAACATATCTATACTTAGGTCAGAATCGGATTCAGGAGGGGAGTATATGTCAAATGACTTTCAAAATTACTTGAAACAAAATGAAATTTGTCATGCCCTAGAACTCCTCAACAAAATAGGTTAACAGAAAGAAAACATAGACATGTAGTAGAAACCACTAGAACCCTTCTCATTTCTAGGGACATTACAAAAGAAATTTAAGTAGAAGCCGTTTTAACTTCAACTCTTACGATTTTAAAAGGCTAAGAATTTTTTGTTGCAAGTGTTATGTACTTAATCATAAAAATGATAAGCTTTCTCCAAAAACCATTGAATGTGTTTTCTTGGGATAAGGGGAAAATAAAAAAGGGTATCGTTGTTTTGACCCAATAAACAACAAACTTTATGTTTCTAAAGATGTCACATTCCTTGAAAATGAAAATAAATTTAATAACCAAGGAACTAAAGAAGAAATTGACTATTCTTTTTTATTTGATCTATTGCCAAGGCAAGATGAGTCTAACTCTATTAATGTGATTGACTCTTGTTTGGTTGATGACTCTAATATTAAACATCCGGTTGTGGATGAAGTTAGTCATCAAAATGAAAGTTTAAATGAAAACTCATCTAATGATATGCATGTATAAATTCAGCATAGTCTGTTAAATATGTATATGTAAATGAATATATTTCTGTACTGTATTGTACCACTTGTACAGCATACTGTACTGTATTGTACTGTATTGTACAGCATACTGTACTGTATTTTACTATTGTACTGTATTGTACTGTATTGTACAGCATACTGTACTGTATTGTACTATTGTACTGTATTGTACCACTCGTACAACATATAAATATCAATGGAAAGGGGAGAAGACATTATTGCCGCCCAACATTTTTTTCTCTCTTCCCTCTTACCTCTCTCTCTATCTCTTGCTACGATAGTAAGGTGACTCCCACATCTGATTTCTCACATGGTATCAGAGCCAAGGGCGTGGTAATCACGATCATCTGGAAGGCCCCTAAGGACCTTGACGTGCGTTTTTGGGCGTTCTCAAGGAAAGTGTTTTTTTTTCATCTTTTCTCTGTTGTTTCTCCGTTGAATCACTATATTTCGACGTCGTTTCTTCATTTCCTCATATCGTGCATCTTTTCCTTCTTACATATTCTGTTATCCCCAATTTTATCAACCCTAATTTCTGTTTTCCCCAAATTTGGGAACCCTCATTTCTCAAAAGTGCCTCTTTTCTCAAACTTCTTGTGATTTCTTATCTATTTCTTGCAATATAGTTGATAAATCGTACCTCAAAAGTGCCTCTTTTCTCAAACTTCTTGTGATTTCTTATCTATTTCTTGCAATATAGTTGATAAATCGTACATTCTGCACGATTAACTAAAAAAATCGTGATTTCCAAAACTCAAAAATTTCTGTCTGTACGGTTCTGTCCGTACAACCTACGAATTTCTGTCGTGCTGTTTGATTCATCTTTGATCTTCTTCCTTATGGATTCTAAAATCAGCCCCGGATTTCTTTCTCAACTTGTTTCTCACAAATTAACTCATGATAACTACTTACTTTGGAAACGCCAAATTCTGCCGTTTATCCGAGGTCATGGTCTTTCCGGGCATCTGGATGGGGGATCACCCGCCCCACCTATAACTATTACGCAAGAGGTAACTGGTAATGATGGGAAGGTGAGTTGCATTGCTATTCCAAATCCTGCGTATGATGTTTGGTTTCAGAAGGACCAATCTGTGGTTGCCTATTTGACTGCCACGTTATCTGATCGTATATTACAAACTATCTCTGACCATTTTACTGTTGCAGAACTATGGAGACATCTTGCTCACTCTTATTCACAGGTTTCTGAATCACGTGCACTTCAACTGAAATGGCAGTTCCAATCTATGCGAAAGGGAACTAAGACCATTACTGAATTTCTAGGGGATATCAAAATTATCATTGATCAGTTGGCCACTATTGGATATCCTGTTTCTGACAGAGATGTTGTTCAGCAGGTATTGGGAAGCCTTGGGCCCCAATATCGTATGTTTTGCACTGCATTACAGGTTGCCTCTACACTTCCATGCTTTGAGGATTTACAGGCCAAACTCCTACAGTATGAAGTTAGTTTGACTCAAGATCATCTTATTGATGATCCTCATCCTGTCATGTTTACATCTGGGTCTACCTCATTTCGTCCACCTGCTGCTCATATGGGCCGTGGAGGACTCCTTCCTACTCCTACTGCTCCACCTGCCACTAGAGGTACCCGTGTCCCTACTTGCTTCCATTGCAACAAGCGTGGCCATGTGAAAGCAGATTGTTGGCACAACCCACAGAATCGCAACAAGGCAGGGAGGCCAGGACCAAGAGCTGGACAGATGAATGTTAGACAGTTTCAGGGGCAGCCGCAGGGAAATTTTCGAGCACATCAGGGTACTGATCAGGGACAGAGTGCAGGGTTGCCACATGATGTGCAACAAATTCTGATGACTGCATTTAACAACATGAATTTGCGTCAGAATGATGATGGAGTTTGGTATATTGATTCTGGAGCAGCCGCACATGTTACTTCTGATGCAGGTAAACTTTCCAACATGGTTCCTTATATTGGCACTGGCACTATTGTCACGGGAGATGGTTCCCACCGCCCTATTTCTCATACTGGAAATGCATCTCTCTCTTTGTCACAATCTACACTACCATTGAAAAATGTCTTACTCACTCCTGCCATTGAGAAAAACATTTTATCTGTTTCTAAATTGGTTGATGAAACAAATTCATCCATGGAATTTACTTCGTCTTCTGTTTGTCTTAAGGACCTTCGAACCAAGAAGATGCTCGCTAAGGGTGAACGACGCGGAAACATGTACGTATTCGAAGCAGCCCCCGGGACTTTGAAGACGTCATCTACCGTGTCTCCATCTTTTCCTGCTTATTTGAGTCAGTCTTCTTCTGTTATGCAATGTAATAAGCCAGTTTCTTGGCATCGTCGGTTAGGTCATTGTAGTCAAGGGTTCCTTGACAAATTGTCTTCTCAGGGTTTTATTCCCAAAGTCAAATTAGATCATAAGTGTCCTAGTTGTAATGTCTGCAAGAGTCATGTACTTCCCTTTCAAAGTATCAATAAAAGAGCTTCCAAGCCATTTGAAATTATTCACTCTGATGTTTGGGGCCCAGCTCCTGTTTCATCTCTATCTGGCTCTCGTTATTATGTGTTATTTCTTGACTCTTTCACTCGTTACACTTGGATTTACTTTATGAAATCTAAATCTGAAGTGTTCAAACTTTTCAAACAATTCCATGCTCTTGTTCAGAACCTTTTCAATTCAAATATCACTTATTTCCAGTGTGATGGTGGTGGAGAATACATATCTCATGATTTTAGTGAATATTTAAAGGACCATGGCATCACACGTAACTCCTCTTGTCCTTACACTCCACAACAGAATGGAGTAGCAGAACGTAAGCATCGGCATATTGTTGAAACCGCGTTAAGTATGATGCACAATATTGATATTTCTTTCTCTCTTTGGACTGAGGCCTTTCACACTGCAGTGCATATCATTAACAGGTTGCCTATGGAATTATTAGGAGATCAGTCTCCTTATTATTTGCTTCACGGTTCTCACCCTTCTTATGATGATTTGCATGCTTTCGGATGCATTTGTTATGTCCATGTGGATCATTCTTTACGTAACAAGTTTCAGGACAGAGCAGTTCAGTGCAGATTTCTGGGATATGCCGATGGGTATAAAGGATATAGATGTTATGATCCTATTTTGGGTAAGATTAAGGTGTCTATAAATGTTGTTTTTGATGATGACCATTTCAGCACTTGTGATACTTCTCAGGTATATGAGCAAACTACTTATGATCCATGGCTTTGTGATACTTTGCTATATGACTCTATCAGAGATCCTGTTGTTGATGAACCAATTCAGTTTGAAGCAGACAACTCCATCATCCAGGATGCACCTTCACGGTTTTCAGGTTTGGTTTATGCCCGTCGAGGAGCCCCTTCAACTCCATCTCACGAGGCTCCCCCTCTTCGACGATCCACACGTGAAAGGCATCCTATCCATCGTTGGGTTAGTTACAACAATTTTTCTCTTGACTTTCAGTTGTTTCTAACCAATGTGGCCAAAGAGAAAGAGCCGTCTACTTTCCATCAGGCAGCCCATTCTCGAGCTTGGGTTGAAGCTATGAACGAAGAAATGACAGCACTTCATGAATGTCATACATGGGATATTGTTCCTCGACCTGTTGATAGAAATGTTGTTGGTTCCAAATGGGTTTACAAGATCAAGCGTAAACCAGATGGTAGCATTGAAATATATAAAGCTCGCCTTGTTGCACGCGGATTCACACAACAATATGGGCAAGATTATGAGGAAACTTTTAGCCCTGTTGTCAAAATTGGCACCATTCGTGTGATCCTCACTTTGGCACTTCAGCATGGTTGGTCTCTTAGCCAGTTGGATGTCAAGAATGCGTTCCTACATGGGGACTTGAAGGAAGAGGTGTATATGGAGCAACCTCCTGGATATAGTGAACATGATGCGGCTACATGGGTTTGTAAATTGAGGTCTCTTTATGGTTTAAAACAGGCATCTCGGTCTTGGTTTGAGAGTTTCTCCATGGAAATTCAGCAGCATGGCTTTTCTAAGAGTATACTTGATCATTCTTTATTTATGTATAAGAATGATCATGTTACTACTTGGGTTCTTATATATGTTGATGACATCATTATCACTGGGAGTGATGATGCACATATTGCCTTGGTCAAGTCTTTACTCATGGCCAAATTCAAGATGAAGGACTTAGGCCCATTGCGATACTTCTTGGGAGTTGAAGTCGATAGACAAGATGATCGACTCACTCTAAGTCAACACAAGTATACTCTTGACATTCTTCACACCACTGGTATGATTAATTGTAAACCTCTCAGCACCCCATCTGTCTTAAATCATAAGTTTAGTGCAAAAGAAGGCCAATTATATCATGATTCCACTTTATATCGCCGCATTGTTGGTATGTTGCAATATCTTACATTTACAAGACCTGACATTGCTTATGCTGTAAATCAAGCATCTCAGTTTATGCATGCTCCCACTGATTGTCATATGGAATGTATTAAGCGTATTCTCAGATATCTGAAAGGGACTATTGGAGATGGATTGCTCTATCACAAAGATGAAAGCTTCACTACAGGACACCGTTTACTTACATATTGTGATGCAGATTGGGGTGGGGACCCTGATGAGCGTAGGTCGGTTTCAGGATATTGTGTTTTTATTGGCCCAAATATTGTCACTTGGAGTAGTAAGAAACAAAAGGCCATTGCTAAATCCAGCACTGAGGCAGAGTACAGGGCAATGGCAGCAGGGACAGCTGATGTCACTTGGGTACGGCATCTTCTTCAAGAGTTGAATGAACCTATCTCTTCCTCTCTGCTTTTATGTGATAATCAAAGTGCCATTAATATTTCTTTTAACCCTATTCATCATTGTCGCACGAAGCACATTGAGATTGATCAGCATTTTGTTAGACAAAAGATTGAAACAGAAGAAATTGAGGCTTCGTATGTCAGATCAGAAGACCAAGTAGCAGACATCTTCACCAAAGGATTGGTTAGTCATCAATTTTGGTTACTTAAGGGCAAGTTGAGCATGATTGAAGATCATCCTCAACTTGAGGGAGGCTGTTAAATATGTATATGTAAATGAATATATTTCTGTACTGTATTGTACCACTTGTACAGCATACTGTACTGTATTGTACTACTGTACTGTATTGTACTGTATTGTACAGCATACTGTACTGTATTGTACTATTGTACTGTATTGTACAGCATACTGTACTGTATTGTACTATTGTACTGTATTGTACCACTCGTACAACATATAAATATCAATGGAAAGGGGGAGAAGACATTATTGCCGCCCAACATTTTTTTCTCTCTTCCCTCTTACCTCTCTCTCTATCTCTTGCTACGATAGTAAGGTGACTCCCACATCTGATTTCTCACATAGTCAAGGTCACCATTAATGTGCTTTTGACAAGTTCTCCCAAAACATACCCCTAGTGGAATCCCAACTTAGAAGATCTAATAGAATCTCTAATGCTCCTAGTAGATTTGTATCATATGACTCTTGTTCTTCAAATTTTAGAACATGTTTAATAACTATCCACTCTTATTATGAACCATCTAATTATTATGAATTCAAACAATATCCTCATTGGATTAAGGCAATGAAATTAGAACTTAATGCTCTTAAGAAAGCCAATACATGAGAAATAGTTGATCTTCCTCTAGGCAAGAAACCTATAGGATGTAGATGGATGTCTAAAGTAAAAACTAAAAGTGACGGATCATTAGAAAGGTATAAAGCAATTTTAGTTGCTAAATGATATGCTCAAGAATATGGAATAGATTATGATAAAACCTTTGCCCCCGTCGCAATAATGACAAGTGTTCGCACCCTAATTGCCATTGCCACTATCCAAAAATAGCCCATCTATCAATTAGATGTTAAAAATGTATTTTTAAATGGAGAACTTGGTAAGGAAATATACATGGACCCTCCTCCGAGAGTTAATATAAATAAAAAAAAAATTAAACTAAAAAGAGCCTTGTATGGTCTTAAACAAGCCTCCAAGGCTTGGTATGATAGATTTAGTGATGTTTTGATTAATTTGGGATTTACCCCTTGTTATACTAACACTGTTCTTTTTGTCAAGAAAACATGTACAAAAATTGTGATTCCTTTTCTATATATTAATGATATGATCATCACAAGAAATGACAAAGGATTTATTGAAATTAAATTTGTTTTAAAGAAAAATTTTGATATGTTTGACTTGGTTTTTGAGATATTTTTTAGAAATTGAAGTTGACTATTTACCTAGAGGGTATATTCTCTCTCAAATGAAATTGGTTGTAGACATATGTGTTAGGTTAGGAGTTTATGATGAAAAGAAGGTAGAGACCCCGAAAGTCATTAATGCCAAATTAAGACTTGAAGGTGGTGTGTTGCTTGATCCTACTTCATATTGCCAATTGATTGAATCTCTCACCTACCTCTCTATCACCTAACCAGATATCACCCATGCGGTCCACACAGCAAGTCAGTTTCAACATGCTCCTACCTCAGTGCACATGGATGTAGTTATGAAGATTATTCATTATATTAAAAATACAATATCGAAAGGGTTTTTCTTATCTTTTTCCTCATCCTTAGATTTAACTGCTTATATTAATGCAGATTGGGGTGGTAACCCAAACGGTACAATCTCAACTATTGGTTTTTGTATTTTTTTAGAAGATTCATTAATTTCTTGGAGGTGCAAGAAACAGCAAAAGGTCTCGTTATCTTCAATTGAGGCAGAATATTGAGCAATGGTTATAATTACAATGAAGTTGGTATGGTTACGGACTCTGCTTCAAGACATGAGAATGTCCATCTCCAAACCTTCGAAGATGTGTTGTGACAACAAAAGTGTCATTGATATTGCAAGGAATCACATCTTCCATGAAAGAACAAAGCATATTGAGATGGATTGTCACTATGTACCTGATGAGTATCTAAAAGAAATTATTGAGTTGGCGTACGTCACCATGAAGTACCAGTTTGTAGACTTTTTTACCAAAGCTCTTCCTGCACCTCGGTTTCTCATTCTCCTCAACAAATTTTCGATGATCTCACCGTAAATTTGAGGGAGGATGTTAAAATAAATAATTAAAATGTATTTATATATACATTTGTGTATATATAATATATATATTGTATAAATATATATAATAAA
The DNA here is from genome assembly GCF_984573655.1 of Nuphar pumila. Classification (NCBI taxonomy): domain Eukaryota; kingdom Viridiplantae; phylum Streptophyta; class Magnoliopsida; order Nymphaeales; family Nymphaeaceae; genus Nuphar; species Nuphar pumila. Next base: position 67,954,805 of record NC_143261.1, on the reverse strand, counting down.
ATATACATGTATGTATACCTATCTAATTAGTCATAACCCATAAGAGTATTTTGGTCTTTTTATTGGATCTATAAATAGAATAGTCCACTAGGGACTATATTGTAATTGTCTTTTTAATTTTTTATTTTATTTTCTTTTTTGTTTAACCAAGGCCTTTTTGGGCAACTCATAGAGCCCTTGGGATCCACCCCAACGGTCACAAATATGACCATTGGGGGGCTCCCAACAGCTCTATGGGAGCCCCCCATTGGTCTCCCTTTTGTGTACAAATAGAGGGGATTGGACCTCTTTATATTATTGTTTTTCCTTAAGCTATCTCAAATAAAGGCTATTGATTTGTGTTTATCTTCTTATGTATAAAGGCTATTGTCTTTGTGTGTTTGTCTCCTTGTGTTTAGCTTAGCTTTATTATCACTTTCGTGCTTATCTTCTTGTATTTGGCTCTTTGTAAGCCTTACTAGCACTTTTGTGCTTATCTTATTGTGCATTGACTCTTGGCTCTTGTATAGTCCCTTAGTGGACTGTTTTGTGCTTGTGCACTTATGTTTCATTACAATGGCATTGTCATTTCATGACCATCGACAAATTACTTGACGTGCATGGGGAAACATTGTGATGTGTCCCGGCCAAATGATGATTTAACTGAGAGATACCACCACAAAAAGTATTATGGCAAAACTTACACTCGATTTTCAATCGGTTCTCATTCATTACTTGAGTGCCTCATTGCCATGCCAAGTCATTTGATGTCATCTTCTTCCAAAAGAACTCAATAAAAAGCAAAGAGAATGAGGATTTTTACCTTAACCTACTTCCTTTAGTAGAAAAAATGTGAAAATGCACTCTTACTTTAGCAAACCGCAAAAGCCCTCTCCCTTGCGCACAGATCAGGCTCCAAATCTCTCTCACGACTACGAGGGTGTGTGGGTTCCCCTCTAATGACCTCTACACAAATGAGGAAGTCGGACCTTATATAATTGGCTTTCATGTTGGTGTATATCATATATTCTATATCAATGTCTGCACTTAAGACCAGCTGAATAGCATGATTATTATGTATACTATTAAATAACATATTATAGAATTCCTTGGAAAACATTATCTTGATTACTGTTAATGAAAATCACACCAGCAATTACATAAAATCAATAACTCTGCAAGACAGAAACATGGAAAATTGCTCAATAGCCTGCTTTAAATAGAGAATAAAACAATAATTTGTACAAAAAGTCACTAGAAGCAACATGATCGAGGAATCTGATATGCTTTGTCTACAAATTCCCACAACAGAAGCCTAATAGCATAAATGTGCACCCTTTTGAGTCACAATCCACAAAGTTCGAGAAAAAAAAATATTGACGTCAATACCAAACCTATTCTTTTCTTAAGCATTTTCCTAACAAGAGGGTTTGTTTCCATTCTCATTTAATAAAAAAAATATGTGGTTAGTTTCTCCTCTAACATAGAAACAAGAATTCACTGAACATGTCATCTTTCTATTGATGTAACATTTTATAAAGGTTAAAAGATTCAAATGGAGATGCCATTTGCATGTTCCTGAACAAAGTTAAAAGACAAAACGAAGTCGGTTATTTAAATAACAACTTTCTTAGTAATTTTCATGCTGACTGATTGAATTAGCCAAAGATGTGTCACTAGGCCCCGTATTTGCTGCACCTTTCTTAGTGATTTTCTTTCTCCAAGAGCAACTCCAATGGTCCATATTGAATTATATCTTGCAAATAAAAAAATTAAATGTGCATTCAATGCAACTTTACAATTAGATCATAGCAAAACTAGCATTAGAAAAGAACCTACAAAGACAAGAACAAGAAACAAATAGAAGACTAGTATGTGAAGTAACAATTCAAGCATGTCCGAGGCAACCATAAGAATTCCACACAAAAATGTTCAACATACTTCGTATAAAATATTATGATAGCAAAATCAATTATTAAAAAAAGATTCTTAACCAGGATATCATCCACATATTTTATGCAATCATGAATTTGGTCATGAAAGATAACAACCATGGCTCTTTGGTAGGTTGCCCCGGCGTTTTTGAGACCGAAGGGCATAACATTGTTGCAGAAGGTGTCGCAAGGAGTCGTTATCGGCCGGTCAGCTACAACTAGCTTGATATGGTTTTATACCGAGAAACTATCCATGAATGAGAACATTTCATGTCCCGTAGTGCTATCTACTATGAGGTCAATGTTAGGTAGGGAAAATTATCCTTGGGTGTAGCCTTATTGAGTCCCTAGAATTTATGCAAACTTTGACTTTATCATTGGGTCAATCTTTCTGAGCTTTTGGTTGACGGGTTTTGAGTTAGGATGCAGGATAAGGCGGTGTTCGGCAAGTTCTAGATTCAAGCCCGGCATGTCTTGGTATGACCATGCGAATACGTCCTCATATTGGATTAGGAACTCAACTAAGGTTTTGCTTTCCTAATGACCTGGGGGTTTTCTGAGGTGCCTAGGTTGACTTATATACTTTCTCCCCTAACCACCGGAGAAGGGTTTTCTCGTCTTTCAAAAATTCTTTTAAACTCAAGAAGCTTTGTAATATCCTCATTAGGCTCCTGATCTTCCAATGCAATGCTCATGGTCGAGATCCTCCTCACGCTCATGCTCAAAATGCTTGTTAGAGATTTCAATGTCGGATTTTTCATTTTTTTTTTGTGGTTTTGAAATATCCATATTTTTTTGAATTTTTGAATAAGGAATAGAAACATTGACAAAACAGGGAGGTTTGACAAAAACTTTCGAATTCCTATCCTCAGACATTGGGAGGTTCTGGAACAAGGGGGAAGTAGTGCCACTTCCAGGCAAAAAGACAAGCATTTTTGGGTTTTTCGTTTTTCTATTTTTTTTTTTTTTGAGTTTTTGAATGATAAGGTACAAATCCAAGATCAGAATCACCAGTTCTAATAACAGGTTAGAAATGGTTCCAACATAAATCATTTTGAGTCTACAAATAATTTCAGTTTGCATAAGTTCATATACGAACCAAGCAAGTTTGCAAGTTTCCAATAGGGTTGGGTTCAAAGTTCAAACTGAGTTAAGAAGGCTGAGCTTTGACTAGAAAACTTCATAAATCTACAGGTAGCTAGTGTTGAAAAAGGATAGGAAGAAGATTCTGATTAGGTAACTTCATAAAATTAGATATATGGGTTTATTCATGCAAGGCTTAAATTGGTTCACATATAAACTTTCTGGATTTCTATCTATTCATGTTTGAATTGATTATTGACGAAATCAGGTTCATGTACAAATTGTTTTGCTTTGGGATCAATTCAGGTGCATATAGTAAAGAACCAATTGGGTTGCGTATAGAAACAGCACTGCAAATGGGTTCAAATTTTCATGCCCAAGAACCAATTCACTTTTAAAATGGGTCCAACTTTTGGACCCAAGCTGACCCGTGGGACTATTAAAATAAGGTAAGTCAAGTAGCGTTTAACTGGTTCACTTCCTTAGTTCCAATTGAATTTACCCAACCCACTTACACCAAATTGTTTCATACTAAGCAACATGCCAACCACACAGAACACAAGTAGAACACACCTTGATGTAGATTTCTCCTTACTTTTTATTTCTTTTGTGGCTTATAGAAGTATTGAACTTGGAAATCAACCACAAAAGACTAAAAACAACCATGGAGGTGCAGTTCAGTTGATGATTTGCATACAGAAGTATAACACAGTTAAATATGAAATTACTGTTCACTGCATACCTCAGAACGGAAATAAGGAACAGAGATGGCTGAAAACACAAATCCAGCAATTATGTAATATGATGGAGGCTTCCCTTTGATGTGTGCAGGAACAAGTCGTTTGTGGGTTGCAAGCTCTATATTGAATTCATGGGTTTTTGATTGACGAAGGACTTTAACAGCAGCACTTTCTCCAGTATACTTTTGAGAAACAAGGTAACTAAAGCCAATCCGCTCCCCATGCCTAAAAGGAACTGAAAGACCATAGACAGGATGAATGAAAAGGTTGTACATACAACAAAATAAGGGAATACATGATAATAAAATAATTAAATAATGACTCCAAAACCCATATTTAACTGGAATTATTATGACTTTTACTTTGAAGCAGAAATTGTTTTGTTTTTTATGCAAAGAGATTCCAAAGTATCTTCTCTAGGGATTTTGGCAAAGGTTAATACCATGGTCAACAAAATAATTCAGTAGTATAACCAAGGCTCTTGACCCATCATTAACCTAGCACATAAGAAAATTTGTACAAAGAATATTTAACATGGTGAAAATTTTTATGTGGACAGTGTACCCCTTTCCAGTTAGCATTTTTCAGCATTTAACAGCTCGCTTGTTGCAGTAACTGCAGAAATTGGTGCAGTAGTAACTACTTCCTATCATATCACACAATCACCATACGTTAAATATTGGATTGGCCTGTGTCCAGAAGCACACTTTTTTAAGGGGGTGTCCGCTAAGATGGAAGGGGAATTCTACCAGGAAAAGTACAGGTCCCACATTTTTCTCATGCACACAAAAAAAATCTTCACAAATGGTGGCCTTTTAGGCAAAAAAGTTGCACCTCAAGGGGTATGTCTTTTTCTCTAGGGTTTTGCTTCATGTAACATTCTCCATAATGGGTATTTTTTTAGGCAAAAAAGTTGTGCCTCAAGGGGTATGACTTTTTTGGCTGGGTTTTCTTTTCCTCATTTGCAGCATAAGGTAATATTGCTTTTTTAATCCAAACACAAAAACATTTCCTTGGTTAAAAGAAACATCTACGCATTTCTTTACAGTTATAAATGTCAGGTCAGAATGCACGGTGCAAACAGGCAAGACCAGACCATCAAATTTATTTGTATAAGTAATCATACTGTATCATATATGAAATTCCTAATTGTACTCGGTAAAATTGTTTGCATCTGTCAGATCCAAAACTGCATCTTAATTTGACTCATTTTATACTGTCAAAAGCCAAAAAACAAAGTTTCAACACAACGCTGGTACTTGGTTTATAAACAGACCAGTTTGACCTGATGCATCTTGATGAAGATATCAACACATCTTTTTGGAGTTAGCAGACTGTAGACCAGTTTAGCAACATGGTGAGCTGAATTAACAAAAAAGAAAAAACATGATGTGTCGATCATTTGGCAGTTTCCATGTTAATCCAACCTGTCTTAGTCATGGTCATCGGAAAAAATTTCAATTCAGATACATGGTACCAAGCAAAAGTCCAACCTGTCTGAGTCATGGTCATTGCAGAATTTTTCAACTCAGATACATTGTACCAAGAAAAAGTGATGTTTGACAAGCTGTTACCATTGGCTCAAAAATGACTGTAGAAAGGCATCAAGAATCAAGTAACCTAACAGGGCGTGCATGGACTACGTACATCAAGTATGCAACATTGCATGTGCCATGAATAAAAAATACACATAATATACTGAACATGCTTACCAGTTCCATCATTTGCAATATCAATCCCATCAAAGTTAAGAATAATATCTGATGGTTGCAAGAACCTAGATGCTGGAGCAGTGGGTTCCACTCTTCTCACACGAACCCCCTTCTGATTGGGTGTCATCCCCATAGCTTTTCTCATATCAGGATTCTCCATCTTCTGCCACTCAACACCGAGGATAGGAAACCCTTTCATGCAATATCCATTGACATTATAAGCACCAAAATCTAGAAATGTGATAAACAGCTATATGATCCATGTGATAAAGAAAAGCAAAATGAATTTCTTTGTATGGAAAAAACAATCATGTCAACTAATTATAGCAAAAACAGTTAGAACCTGTTAGAGGTTCATATCATAGAATGGAACATCAGGATACCTGTATATTCCCCTGACTGCTCATAGTCTTTGATGAAGTGTAAAATGACAGGAGTTGGGATGACATAACCAATGTTTTCTGCATCTTCATGTTTAAGAGACTGAAACGCAATTCCAACACATTGGCCCTTGTCATTAAATGCAGGACCACCAGAGTTACCAGAGTTTATGGCAGCATCAATCTGTGCAAGTGTTGCAGTAACAGAAGGAATTAGAACATGCAAACACACAAAACAACATAGACAAGTATCATTGCATTTTATGTCTTCTTTCCTTCTCCTTTTGAACTTTCTACCAACTTAAATACTAGATTCAAGGATCGCTAACCCAAAGTTTAGCTGGTACCAATAGCGAAAATTTAGCAAGATTAAAGTAAATATTGAAAGCTCAAAATCACATCACAAGATTCACAACATGGAGGAATCTGAGAGTCTGAAGAAAGAAAATAGTATATCATATAAAAAACCTGCAGGCCCAATAGCTCTGTTGCTCCATGGACATAAGATAAGATCTCGATACGTGAGACAACCCCACTTGTCACAGAAATTGTGTCTCCCCCGATAGGGTAACCAACAACTGTCACAGCATCTTGTAAGGCTGGTAAATAACCAAACTCCACTGGTGAAACTCCATCCCAGAACTCATCATCATTCACAGTTAACATAGCTGCCACATCACAAACAGTATAAATAAGCTAAATACTAATCATCCAGGTAATTCTCCTATTAAAACATCAAAATAAACATACAATAGACTAGCAGAAAGTCATTTGCTAACCTCTCTAAATATGGTGCTTTTCCCAGTGACTGAGGACCATAGTCACAAATATCGGTATCGGCTATATCTCAGCGAGGCTATTTCTCGGGATATTATCGGTTTGGTGATAAATCTCGGGAAAATCTCAAGACTTAAAAAATAAAATAAATAAAATAAATAAGTAAGAAAAAATCATGTTTAGACAAAAAAGTACATAAATAATAAAAAAAATAAGTAAAAAAAATATGTAAAAGAAAGAAGAAAAATATATTTAAAATGTAAAAATAAATAAAAAAGTAAAACTAATTGATAATATTGTGATATTAGAGAAATAATATCACGATATGTCGATATATATAAACTTCTGATATTTTGAAATTATCATGATATTTTACCTTTAATGTCATTTTTCCATCATATCACGATATTTTCAAAAATATCGCCGATATCTGTGACTATGCTGAGGACACATATCAGAATTTGGACAAGACGTGCCAAGTCATGTTTTTGTCAAGGGTGTAGGATAGGAGTTAGGCTTAAGGCTGATTTTAGAAAAGTTGAGGAAAAGGTAAGGGTTTTTCTTAGAATATCCATAAGGTAGGGAACTCCGCCTGTGTATAACTGTTTAGTTATACATTGCCGGTCCCAAGCCCGGATAAAGGAGGAGGGTTGCGGTAGGCCAATGACAGCCAGCATAAAAAAAACTTAGTCATACCCTATGAATATGAACCAATATGAGAATTTCGTTGGGGCGTTCCCTACTGAGCGACGCGCTGTACTCTATAGGCCCGGAGGCAGTGATAAATGGGCAAGGGTTGCTAGGTCATCGCCCGGAAGCGACGCATCACACCGGCGCCTGGGTGTGGTGTCAAATAGGCAAGGGTTCCCTCACTTTGTTGGACAGGTAGGGGTAAAGAAGTTAGTCTAAGACCATAAAATTAGGTTAGCCACTTGGAACATAGGGTCTTTAACTGGTAAGTTGGTAGAGTTAGTAGATGTTATGTGTAGGAGAAAGATTGATATTTTATGTCTACAAGAGACCAAATGGGTAGGTGAGAAGGCAAAAGTGATAGAACCTCGGGGATATAAGATTTGGTATACAGGAATAAATAGAAATAGGAATAGAGTAGGGATTGTTATGAGTCGTGAGTTTATAGATAATATAGTTGAGGTTCGTAGGAAGGGTGGTAGGATTTTACTTATTAAATTAGTATTAGGTACGGATATTATTAATATTATTAGTGTTTATGCACCTCAAGTAGGTTTAGATGGTTCCATTAAGCGTCAATTTTGAGAAGATTTAGATGGAGTAGTACAAGGGATATCTTATAGTGAACAACTTTTCATCGGCGGTGACCTTAATGGACATGTAGGCATTAGTAGGGATGGATTTGAGAGTATCCATGGAGGCTATGGTATAGGAGAAAGAAACGAAAGTGGAGAAAGGATTTTAGATTTTGGTTTGTCCTATGATATGATCTTAGCAAACACTTGGTTTAGGAAGAGGGAGTCTCACCTAGTAACATTTAAAAGTGGGGTTAATACGAGTCAGATAGATTTTTTCCTACTTAGAAAGAGAGATAGGAGTTGTTGCATCGATTGTAAGGTTATACCGGGAGAAAGTGTAGCTACACAACATAGAGTCTTAATTTTAGATCTTAGAATTAGACAATGCCGCAAAAGGGATAGACATAGGATAGATCCTAGAATTAAGTGGTGGGCACTGAAAGGAGCTAAACAAAAAATGTTTGTAGAGCAGGTAGTTAAGGAAGCTGATTGGTATCTCGAAGAGGATTCAAAATCAATGTGGAATAAGATAGTGGGTGGCATGAGAAAGGTGGCTAAGGAGGTATTGGGTGAGTCTAAAGGCAGTGCACCGATAGATAAGGATACATCATGGTGGAACGAGGATGTCAAATTAGCTATTAAGGTTAAAAGAGAGTGTTATAGAAATCTAAGTAAGAGTCGTGATAATGAGAATTTGGAGAAGTATATGATAGCAAATAAGGAAGCTAAAAAAGTAGTTTGAAACACGAGGGATAAGGTATATAAGAAGGTTTATGACAAGTTGGATACCAAAGAGGGCGAAAAGGATATTTATAGGCTTGCAAAGATGAGAGATAGGAAATCGAGGGATCTGGGTATGATTAGATGTATCAAAGATGAAACACAAAGGGTTTTAGTCAAAGATGAGGAAATTAAGGAGAGATGGAAAGATTATTTTGATAAGCTATTTAATGGAAGTCATGCCCAAGATCTTGGAGACTTGTCCATTCCTTTTCATGAGATGAATCGTGACTTCATGCGCAAGATTCAAAAGAAAGAAATTGCATAGGCTTTAAAGAAAATGAAATCAAGAAGGGCAGTTGGCTCAGACGGTATACCTATCGAGGCTTGGAAATGCTTGGGAGATAAAGGTTTAGAATGGTTGACAAATCTTTTTAACAAGATTTGGCGGACAAATAAGATGCCTAATGAGTGGAGAAAGAGTAATTTGGTGCCTCTATATAAGAATAAGGGTGATATACAAGATTGCACAAACTATCGTGGTATAAAACTCATGAGTCATACTATGAAACTTTGGGAGAGGGTGATTGAGTCTAGGTTTAGGAAGGTTGTCATGATATCGGAGAATCAATTTGGTTTTATGCCTGGAAGATCAACTATGGAAGCTATACATCTTCTTAGACAACTTATTGAGAGAAATGGAGAGAGGAACAACGATTTGCATATGGTTTTTATTGATTTGGAGAAGGCATACGATAGAGTACCTAGGGACGTTCTCTGGTGGACAATGATGAAGAAAGGCGTTTCTCTCAAGTACATTAGTATAATTAAGGATATGTATGAAGAAGTAGTAACCAATGTCCGCACTTGTGGAGGGGTGACAACCAATTTTCCTATAACGGTTGGGTTACATCAAGGATCTGCTTTAAGCCCTTTCCTATTTGCTATAGTGATGGATGAGCTTACGAGATCAATTCAAGAAAATGTGTTGTGGTGTATGTTGTTTGCTGATGATATTGTTTTGATTGATGAGTCTAGAGCTGGGGTTAATGCTAAGTTAGAATTATGGAGACAGACATTGGAAGCAAGAGGTTTTAAGTTGAGTAAGAGTAAGACAGAATATATGGAATATCGGTTTAGTAAGCAACGAAGTAGTGATGGGAGTGTAGTGAAGCTTGGTGAGCAAGAAATATCGGTGGATGATTGTTTCAAATATTTGGGATCTATCATTCAAAAGTATGGAGAAATTGATGGAGATGTAAATCATAGGATAAAGGTTGGGTGGATGAAATGGAAAAGTGCAATTGGAGTGTTGTGCGATCGTAGAATGCCATTGCGGTTGAAGGGAAAGTTTTATAGGACGACTATTAGGCCCGCTTTACTATATGGTACGGAATGTTGGGCTGCCAAGAGATATCATATTCAAAAAATAAGTGTGGCTAAGATGCGTATGCTTAGATGGATGTGTGGAAATACAATAAAAGATAAGATTCGGAACGAGGAGATACGTAAGAAGGTAGGCGTTGCACGCATTGAAAATAAGATGAGAGAGAATCGTTTACGGTGGTTTGGACATATTCGGCGAAGGCCTAATGATGCTCCAGTTAGAAGGATGGAGAAATGGAAAAATATATTAGTTAAAAGAGGTCGGGGTAGGCCTAGAAAGACTTGGATGAAGATGATAGGAAAGGATATGAATGCTTTGAACCTCACCGAGGACATGGCATTGGATAGAAATGATTGGAGGAGAAGGATTCATGTGGAAGACCCAGAATGATTTTCTTTGTTGGTTCATATCGCCGACCCAATTGTTTTGGGATGAAGGTGTAGTTGTTGTTGTTGTTGTTATCCATAAGGTAGGGATGGACTATGGTATGGCTTATAAGGCAGGATAATTTTAGAAAAACATTAGTTTTTAACATTGACATTTCAACTCACCCACCCAAACCCAACTCTTTTAACTGAGGTCCCTTTCCTCCTCAATTTAGATTGAAGAACGTACGTTGGTGACAACCTTAGTTGTGAAAAGCGGCACCTAGGCATTGCCTAGTCAGGCTAGGTGCAGAGCCACTGCCTAGGCCTATGAGTCTAGGCGGAAAGACCATGTTTTACCTCCTAAGCCACAAGAGCATGGTTGTCTTTTTTTTCTCTTTTTCTTCCTTCTTCATTTTTTGTTTTCTTCCTCCCATCCCATACTATTTTTTTTCTTCTTCTTCCTCCTCTCACCCCTCCACTCTCTTCTTCTTCTTCCTTTTTGCCCCTTTTCCTTTTTTCCCTCTTTTTCTTTTGTTCTTCACATGTACGCTTGTGTTTTTCACAGATACATATGTGTGTGTGTGTTTTATGTTCAATGTTATGCAATTTTACGAATTTTGTGATATCAACTTGAATGACATGATATGCAGTTGGATCATGCATTCATCATCTTCAACACAAACACTCTTGCTTGCCGCATTCTGTTATATTTCATTATTACTTCATAATGTTAAGTTCTAATATGAATCACACACGATGGAGATCAAGAATAAACTATTATCCAAGGCAAGTATCCAGAACCAGACATTCATTTCAATTTTTGCTCTCCCCTTATTCATCATGACCTAAATGCGAGGTTCTGCAAGGTTTAATTCATTTTTTAATTTTTCTGTTTGCATCCTCAACTAAAGTAAAGTGTGGGCCAGTTAATAGAGGACTTAATGTTGTTGCCCACCAGTAGATAACTAGAGTTAAACGCCAATTCATATGGACAATTGATCTCTATTAATGGACCTGCTACTTTTGGTAAAAGTTAAACCATGGTCCAAATAGGATACCATTTATCTTTTGTATGTCCATTGAGTTCCAAACATCTTTGAGGAGAAATAGATACAGATGCGAGAATTCCAAACATCTTTGAGGAGAGATAGATACAGATGCAAGAATTTGTCAAACAATCAGCCTCATTGAAATACATCAGGAATGCATTGAAAAGAAGGATATGTGTGTGTGTGGGTGTTTTACATAGGGACTCTCTGTTTTCCAACTCTCATAAAAATTGATCTGTTTGGATGTACCCATTTTGTGTCCACATCTATGTCCAAGTGACATAAGGAACTTTTGTTCATCTAACATAAGAAGATTTAGAAAAAGGAAAAAGAAACAAATAACGAGACTATGAATTATGAACTTAAATTACAAACTATTTCCGTCTTGATAGGAGTTGCTAAAGATAGCTTTATACATTCATCTTCAACAAACAATTGGTAAACAAGACATAAACAGCATAAGATATGCATGGTATGTCTTAAAATCTACATACTGTTTGACTGCACATTAGGTATCCCAACATGCACATCAATAGGAAAAAATATCGTAAATTTTCAAAATAATGTTCAGAAAAGAAGTTTTTACCTATATCACACTCGGTGCCAATGGCGAGCACAGTCGCCAGGTACTTCGTATCCGACCCACGCTTCTTAAGCTTTACCTGTGTATGATGCTCTACAGAATGTGCATTAGTAAGCACTCTGCGGCCACCGATGATAAATCCGCTGCTGCTAGAGCTATACTGCCGTTTCCTCTGCCATGGCAACGAGAAATTTGGCTCCGTGTGGACGCAGAACACCTTAACCACCGCATCCATCGAAGGCACAACTTTGATCACGTTCTCCTTTTTTACTTCACCAACATTACCAGAAGAAACCCTCAACAACTCCCCACCATTATCTTCGACGATCCTCGCGCTCGTCGAAATTGGCGAGCCGAGAAGTCTATCGACCGCCAAATTCTCCAATTCAGGTGCCGCGGACTCCCATGGAACAACCTCCCTCGAGTGCCCAATCGCAATTACCTGGGCACCAACCGACAATTTCTTGCTCGGACGCCCACGTTTCCTACGCTCCGAAGCATCGGTATCAACCACCTCAGCGCTCACCAGAGAGATATCTTCCACAGGAGGATCGGGAACTCCGTCGTGGGCATCCTTCACCTTCCTATTCCTCTTCCTACCTGACTGCTTCATCTTCCGCGCAAAACTCTAATCCTCGCCCACCCAAAACCACCCAAAATCTGCAACACCCAATTCGAAACAACCCTTTCTCCAATCAAAAACCAACGAAACCACCAATTTCATGCAGATTCCGATAGCCCAGAACCTTAGAAAACCTCCTATCTTTACAAGACCGCAAAACCCACAAAGATAACGATTGAATTCAAACGAAATTCCGAACAAAACACAAGCTCCAAATTTTCAACCACGAATTCGCAAAGAAACGAAGCTATCTTCTTCGATTTTGAGCAGTTTTTGGTGGGGGAAAAAGGAAAACAAAAAATAGGATTTCCTAGGAGAAATCTCACCGGATCAAGAGACTCCTCGTCTGGTAATGGAGGAAGCGCGCGGAGAGAAGGAGCAACCCTCCTTTCTCTGCATTTTCCGTGAGTGAAAGGAAGTTTTTGCGGAAAATAAGGCAGTAACTCTAGCAAAATTCTATTTATGACACCTAAAATTTTGCATCTAATTTCAATAAAGGGCTTCACTTTTCTGAAATTTTTGATATAGGTTTCAAATTTCCTGAAAACTGCCAAATAGAAACCTCATTATTGAAATTGTGACCCTTTGAAAAACACTTATTTTGACCACATAGAAAAGGAGAGGGTAGGTATCAATATTGCAAAGAATTGGGTATGTCCGCAATTAAGGGTGTAACCGGGTCGGGTCTTATCAGATCTGATTTTGAATTGGGTCTAAAATTAAGACCCAAACCCAACCCAAGCTACTTGGGGTTCGGGTTCGGTACAGCTAGAAACTGTGGACCCATATGAGTTAACAGGTTCGGATATACATCGGGTCCGGTATAATGGGGTTGGGCCTTTAGGAGACCTGTTTTGATTTGGGGCAATTTCGGGTCTAGGTATGGCTGAAAAAAGTACACCCATATAGGTTAATAGGTTTGGGTTTGGATCTTGATATGACCAATATTCTAGATTTAGTTACTCATTAATAAAAATATTATATGTTAACAAAATAAAAGCCTAATAACTATTCTAAATAATGTCAAAATCTGAATATAAAAAAATATATATACATTTTAACCAAACATTTTAAGTTGAAACAAAAAAAAATAATGATATATCATATTAAAAAATGTATCAAATTCAATGAGTTCTCAAGTGTTATAATAGAAAGTATATGCAAAAATGAATTAAAAGTCTAGATTACTAAAATGTGATGTATATTATTTCTAAGTTTATCAACATCTTGGAATGTTTAATTGAAGATATAATATTTACTAATTAGAAACTTTCAAATGGATCCAGTGTGATCGAGTTCAGGTATAGGTTGATTCAGGTGTATAATCAGCTCGGATTCATGATTGGGTTGGGTTCAAGTTTGTTTGATTCTAAAATAAAAAGAATCATTTGGGTTTGGGTACATAATCGAGTCGGATCTATTCAGATTCAGGTCTTCATTTATAATACTCAAGACCCGACCCATTTACACTACAGGTCTATATTTTGGACCCAACCCAAACTCATGGGTCCACCAATATCGACTCGGGATATCAGGTATACCCAACCCGATTACACTCATATCCACAATTACCAAGAAACAAAATGGATACTCCAATGAGTGAAGCAAAAACAAAGATGCATGTTAAAAAATGGTATGAAGCAGGAAGCATAATACAATTATGAAGTGATTATGCAAATGCATAAAAAATACAAAGGAAACACAAAGAAAGCAATATGAAGTATGAGTGTAAGCAATTAAGAAGTGACATACAAACAAATATAAAACCAATGTTCAAGCTTGTTATAAAAAATTTATAATTTTCTAGTATGAAAAATATAAGTGAGGGGCAAGCAAGCAAGAGAGAGCGAGAGGTGTTAAGAAAATAAAAGAGAACTTGTGCAATGAAAAAGAAGTAGGCTTCCCACTAAACGAAATCGAGTTTCTCGTATTTCACAAGTGGATTTCCCAAAGCTTCTTGATGCAGCACATCTGGACTAATCCAACACAGGCGAGGAGTTGGAGGATGATTCACCATTAAAGACCTGTTATGAGAAAGCATACCTGCATATACCCAAGTAAAAAATGATCCATTCAGGCCAAATTAGGGTATAAGGGTATTTTCATCATTTTACACTTTTGCATTTTTTAGATTTTTGTGTTCTTAATATCTCAGAAATCCTCTTAGCTAACTTAGTTCCAAATTTAAGAATTTTTTAAACTATAAAAATATTTTTAAGATTTTTTAATTAAGAATTGAGTTCTACAGATCTGGATAGTTTTAGTACCTATTAGAATCCACTTTGAGTACTAAAAGGTGTAGGAGTATTATGAGTAGATTTTTTTTTGTGGTCCAATAATGGATCTAGACCTTGAAACCTTATTCATGAGTTTAGAAAAATCTAATCCACCCAAGAGTGGATCTTTCTTATTAGCCAAAGTAGAGGTGGTCTCTTCGAGTAGCCAACCCAAGAGAAGCCAACAAATTTGCTTCTCATTGGCCAAGAGAGAGGTGGCCTCTTAAGAAGACCACTCCCAATGTTTTTAGAAGCCTATCAATGGCCTAAAAAGGAGGAGAATAGGGCAAAATCATAAGAGAATGTTTTTCATTGTCCCTCGAGAGAGGTGACCACCCATGAGAACCAATGAGAAGTCATGGCCTCTTCTTTCCCTTATTTAAGCCAAATACAAAATGTTGAACTAGTTTTTTGCCATGATTTGAAAATTTCTGAAAAATGAAAAGTGAGAAACGAGAATACCATGAGAGTGAGTTGAACCGTGGGTGAATGAAATGTGAACTTTGAGCTTGAGTGACTTTGAGAACTTGTGAGAGTAAAGGACGACCCTTCTTCTTCAACGATTTTTCTTCACGTAAGAATGTCTTTGGAGTTGTTGTGTGTACCTAGTTGCTCAACCAATATCGTTCGTGGTGTGATATCAAGCTGGCCATGGAGTTCACTTTGTGGAAGAGCCATCCCCCTACCGTTGGATCTTTGAGTTTGCATTTTTTGTTCACACATATCATGATTGCTTGAATTGTTTAGTTTGAAATTGAACCTATTTGATGTGTTGTTTGAAATCTGAAAAAAAATACTGAATCAAGTTGATTTTCTATTGATTAAATCAATAATGTTCTATTTGTGTTGAATCTGATCTGATAAATTTGTGCTGGAATTTTATAAAATCAGATTGAGTTTTAATAGAATCGTTTGATTGAAATCGAACCCATTTTGTTGTTTTGTTCCTAAAATCATTTTTTGTTTGACATCAATATAAGTGGTGTCATTTCCTATTTTACATTGAGTGTGACATGTGTACGTGATTGTAACATAGTTGGTTGAACTCTATATTGTTGGCAAAGTACCAGTTTGAGTGCCTAGTGGTTTTCAAAACTTGTTTTATATATATATATATATATATATATATATATATATATATATATATATATATATATATATATATATATATATATATGGCTGATTGTATTCAATTTTTGAAATTGCCAGATATGATTTGCTTATGTGTGTATATATTAAACTTGATTAGATTCAGATTTAGCATTTATGTCAATATATGCATTGTATTGAAATTGCAGACTAATCGACGTTGGGATTAGAGGGAGGGTTCTTAAAATTGAAGAATCAATTATAGAATTGTTCTTTGTTGCAGGTTGAACCTCTAATCACTTAAGATAAAATTAGGATATAAATTGCTGACATTTTCGTTGTCTTGTTTTGCCCAAAAATGTGTACTCGCATAGGTCATTTGAGTTGTTCTTGCGCTTTAGACTAACACCTTAGGTATGTCCTTTGTCGCACATATATATATTTGAGTTCCAAATTTAGTTATGTTCTACTTATGTCTTAGACTTACCTTGTTTTGATTTTGTGTTTGAGTTGTCTTGTGATGCATCAAGAATTGGTATAGGTGTTGTCTTAAGTCAAGAGGGCAAACCCATTGCCTATTTTAGTGAAAAGCTTAATGAGGCCAAACTAAAGTATAGTACCTATGACAAGAAATTTTATGCCATAGTTAGAGCATTGATGCATTGTAGGCATTACCTCATTCATAGGGAGTTCATTTTGCATACATTTCATGAAGTATTAAAGTTCATAAATGGTCCGCATAAGTTGAATGCACGTAGAACTAAGTGGATCGAATATTTGCAAGAATTCAACTTTGTTCTCAAGCATAAAGCAGAAAAAGATAACGTAGTACCTGATGCATTGAGTAGGAAAAATTCTTTGCTTACTATGATGAAAATGTCTGTTTGGGTATTTAAAGAGTTTGCTTCTTTGTATGTTAGTGATGAATTCTTTTCTAAAATTGTTGTTGAATTGAGTATTGGAAAGCAAGATAATTTTCCCATGATTGATATTTTTTAAGGTTAATTTGATTTTCATACTTGATTGTTCCCTTAGATATTGACTTATCTCTGGTTTGCATAATAAAAGTCATTTTGGTAGAGATAAGACAATGAAATTAGTGTCATCATCATATTATTGGCCACATATGTGTAGAGATGTCACTAGGTTTGATGAAAAATGTCATATATGTCATGTAGCTAAGGGTGATGCTACTAATGCCAGTTTATATTTAGTCTTGCCCATCCCTGAGAAACCATGACAAGACATAACCATGGATTTTATCCTAGGATTGCCCAAAACACCTCATGATTTAGATTTCATTTGTTGTTATTGATATGATGACTAGATTTATCTTATTTAAGAAATCCATGGATGCATCTCACATAGATTACTTTCTTTTTCAAAGAGGTTTATAAATTGCATGATATTCTAAAAACCATTACTTCAGATAGAGATGTTAAATTTGTAAGATATTTTTTGCAATAATTGTAGAAGAGATTAGTTACTTTATTGCATTTTAGCATAATTCACCATCCACATACAGATGGCCAAACATAGACAATTAATAAGTCTTTAGGAAACCTATTGAGAGCTTTGATTGGAGATAAGCCTAAGTCTTGGCCACATATCATTGCATAAGCTGAGTTTGCATTTAATAAATCTGTCAATAGATCCGCTTGTTATAGTTCAATTTCTATTTTGTATGGGTCTAATCCTTATTTTCTTGCAGATTTAGCATTTATTCATATTATGAGTCCAATTTTAAATTATGTTTAGGATTGTATTGTTTTTCTGCATGATATTCATGAGCAGGTACATCAAAAGTTGCAAAATAGTGCTGGTAAGTATAAAGCTTATGATAAGAAAAGGAGAAAGATAACTTTTGAACCTGGTGATTTTGTTTGGGTTACTTTAACTAAGGAAAAAATGCCTAATGATATGCATGGTAAATTATCTAATAGGCATATTGGTCTTCTTGAAGTTACTAATGTTATTAATGATAATGTGTATAAAGTAAAATCATCAGCTCATTTCAAGACTTCATACATGTTTAATGTCAAACATTTGGAGAAGCACTATAAAGATTCACTTGATGAAGACTCGGCTCTGAGGACAAAGCCTTTCGAGCATGGGGAGAATGATGCAGCACATCTGGACCAATTTGATGCATGTGAGGAGCTAGAGGATGATCCACCATTGAAGACCCACTCTGTGAAAGCATACTCAAGTAAAAAATGACACATTCATGCCAAATTAGGGTATAAGGATATTTTGTTATCATTTCACATTTTTGAATTTTTCAAATTTTTTTGTCGTTAATATCTTAGAAATCTTTTTAGCTAGCTTAGTTTCAATTTTAAGAATTTTTGAAACTATAAAAACATTTTTTATATTTTTTAATTAAGTATTGGGTTTTACAGATCCAGATAGTTCTAGTGCTGTTAGGATACATTTTGGGTACTAGAGGGTATATGAGTACTCTGGGTATATTTTATTTTGTGATCCAACAATGGATCTGTGCCAATGAGAACTCATGACCTCTTCTTCTCTCTATTTAAGCCAAACTCAAAACGTTGAACTAATTTTTTGCCATGATTTAAAAAATTCTAAAAAATGAAAAGTGAGAAACGAGAATACCATGAGAGAGCTGAATCGTGGGTGAGTGAAACATGAACTTGAGAGTGAGCTTGAGTGACTTTGAGAACTTATGAGAGTGAAGGACACCCCTTCTTTTTCTTGACGTCAAACTCAAGGACATCTTTAGAGTTGATGTGTGTACCTGGTTGTTGAACCAATATCGTTTGTGGTGTGATATCGAGCTGGTCGTGGAGTTCACTTGGTGGAGGATTCGTCCCGCTACCATTGGATCTTCGAGTTTGCATTTTTTTACGCACATATCATGTTTACTTGAATTGTTTAGTCTTAAGCTAAACCTATTTGATGTGTTGTTTGAAATCTGAAAAAAAAGACTGAAACAAGTTGATTCTCTGTCGTAATTTCCTATTTGTGTTGAATATGGACTGATAACTTTATGCTAAAATTTTATGAAACCAGATTAAGTTTTAATAGAATCATTTGATTGAAATCAAACCCATTTTGTTGATTTGTTCTTGAAATTATTTATGTTTGATGTCAATCTAAATGGCGTCATTTCTTGTTTTATGTTGAGTATGACCTGTACATGACTGTCACATAGTTGGTTGAAGTTTGTATTATTGGCAAAGTATCAGTTTGAGTGCCTTGTGGTTTTCAAAACTTGTTTTAATATATATATATATATATATATATACACACTATTTACGTGGCTGATTATATTCAATTTCTGAAATTGCCAGATCTGATGTGCTTATGTGTGTACATCTTGAACTTGATTAAATTCATATTTAGCATTTATGCCAATATATGCATTTTATTGAAATTGCAAACTAATCTGCATTGGGATTGGAGGGAGGGTTCTTCAAATTGGAGAATCAATGATAGAAGTGTTCTTTGTTGCAGGTTGAACTTCTAATAACTTAAGATAAAATCATAATATAAATTGCTATTGTTTTTGTTGTCTTGTTTCACCCCAAACCGTGTCTACTTGCATAGGTCATCCGGTTTGTTCTTGCACTTTAGACCAGCCCCTTGGGTCTGTCCTACTTCACACATACACATATTTGAGTCATACATTTAGTGTTAGGGAAGTATTTTCATTGCATTTCATTTCCCTTAGTCAGTTTTTCCCTTAGTCAGTTCTTGTCATTGGGTTGTTCCTTCATGAACTTAGCACTAGTGGGCTAATACACGCTCGTACTTGCGCTCAAGTAGGCCCCCTATTGCAAGTTGGATGTGGGAGAGATTTTAACAAATTATGAGGTATTTGGGAGAACATGTCATTTTTACAAGGATATTACAGTTATTTTTCAATCACAAAATGGACTCCATCAAACCAGCATAAACTTAGTTGAATATATTATTTTTGTCCAAGAGAGGCTGAATTAGGGCTTTCAATGGGTCGGGTTTGACCCAGACCTGACCCATACCAGACCCTGTAGGGTCAGGGTTTGGTACAGGGTCAGGGTTTGGTGAATGCTGATAACCAAGGAGGTCCCATTAGTTAATCCATGTCAGAAACAAAGGGTTCGGTTAAATATGGAGCCAGGTATGGTTTATGAAATTTTATACCAGATTCGGGCTGACCTGAGTTCTAACTAAGATCCACAAAATTTTAACGTAAAAAATTAAGATAAAAAATATTATTTTACAGTATGGTCCGGGTCTAGTTCATGTAATCCTTATAGGATCCAGGTATGGTTTTTTCTTAAGTTTGGTCCAATTGGACCTGAGTCCGGACCCGGTACCAACATATTAAATCAGATTTGGGTTTGGTCCCACTTGGGTCCCAACCAAACCTGACCTGTTGACAACCCTAGGCAGAAGCCTGACTCAGCCAAGAGAAACAATGTGAAAATTGCAAGCTGTATTTGGTACTTAATGCCGTAAATGACCTGAGGGCTCCCATACCTCATTGATAAAGTAGAGAAACTACAGCATCGTTTAAGATGCATATCATGAAATGGGAGAATAATTGGTTCCTTCTCAAATCATTTAAGATGCAAATCATAACTTCCATTTAAGAACCAACCAACCCAACTACCACAACCACCAGGACTGATTCTTAGATAAGCTCTCTCTCTCTCTCTCAGACACACACACATTCACACATATAGTGCATCCATTGTTGTGCTGAAGCACCAGAACTTCTGGTGGTATATTCTTGATTTACATAGGTCTAATCTCCGAAGGCAAAAATAACAAAAAGCTTATGTTTAGCAAGTACTGCTAACAGTTTTATATGCTAAACTTGACAATAGCAAGATGATTTGGAACATTTTTAAACAATCGTTATCCTTATGAATTTCAAACTTTGATTTGTTCACCATCTTGGAACTTGAATCTTATAATGGCATGTTGGAGATGATTAAAGCTATTAACATAGTAAACAAACCATGCTAAACACCTCATTACGGTTAGATCTAACAGTTGGCAGCTAAATCCATGGGAACCGTATCGGATACCACAGTGGCATCGCGGTTCTATAAAATTCAACTTTCAAGATAGAACTCATAATTCATGAAGATGCTTTAAAGATGGCCTAAAACATCACGTTGGATCACAATAAGTGCCACAGCGAGTTCTGGTGGTTCTATATCACAAAAAGTGCACTCTATATATAATATGGGGCTTATCTATTATGATATGAAATCACCATAACTTATGGTGGTAAACTCTTGATTTAAAGAGATCTAATCCCCGAAAATGAAAACTAACCTTAGGGATCGTGTTGAACATGTTCTGCTTACTATAATCATGTGTTAAAGTTGGATCCAATATAAATTCATGGGCCAATTTTATATCCTTGTGTTCATGAACTGTAAGCCAATGACTTTTCACTATGGTATGCACATATGTAATAACACAGTAGATAAACCATGTTAAACATATGCTATAACCATGCAAACAAGAGTGTGTACCACAAACACACACACACACACACACACACACATATATATATATATATACATGTTACAGTCGTTTTTACATGCGATCTAGTAGATAATACCACTTTTTTTTTCACAAATTTTCAATTTTTTTTTTGTAGATATAACTGTATAGATGTAATGTACATAGTTTCTTTATTAGAAAACAGGTTTGGATTAAGTTTTTGCATCATGCAAGTTGGTTTTCCAAGAGCTTAAAAAATTAATGGCTCATAATTTACCAAAATTTTATGACTCAGAAAAATATATTTTTACATGAAAAAAAGATGCTTATGAATGTGATTGCTAGCAAACAAATCATGCTAAACACATCTACGAGGTCAGATTAAGTGGATACAACTTGCACCAATAATTTTCCAAACAGATTGTACAGATGAGGTAAAGAGTAGTATATATATATATATATATATATATATATATATATATATATATATATATATATATATATATATATATATATATATATATATATACATGTTCAGTCGCTTTCTAGTCTTTAATATGTGTGGTTAGAGATGACTTTCATTCAGAAGGCTAACGCCACCCTTACAAGCCACGCCACAATATCTTAAGGGCAATTACAAAAACGTTCATGTTACAATAGCTTGAACAGCAAGGGCAATTAACAAAACAGTCATGATACAACAACTTGAACAGAAAATTCCTTATTATGTGTAACACAATATGACCCAATTAAGTAGATGGTGTGGGGTTAGGTTGTGAGTGTACAATTCCTTCCAAATCCAGCCTACTCGATTGAGTGATGCGTCAAATCTTGACCTGCTACGTGACCAACAAAAAGTGACCAACTTGGGAAATGATTCATTATTTTCTTTTTTGATGAAAAATTCGGTCTTAAATGCAATGGAAACAAGAGGTTGGAGGCACTTGAAAGCAACACACGTTTTTAAACAAATAAAGAAGAATATAGATTTCAGTGACTAGTTACTTAATTGAACCAAGTCAAGGCCATCACAGTCACTACTTTGAAATAAAGAACCTGCTTCCCGATTTTTGCTCTCTCTATATATACACACACTAAAACTGCTAGGTGCTTAATCCATCCATGTTTGATGAAAACACGTGCTGACCGTCCATCGCGCGCGATGGATGGTCTTTGCGCAAAAAATATGAAAAAAAGTGTTTTTGGTCTTTAGCAGAAGCGCCACTAAAAACCCAAAAAAGGATGAACACGTCTTTTGGGATTTGTTTTTAGTGGCATTTTTAAGCACGCTAAATACCTAATAACATATTTTTGAGTGGTTTTCATCATTTTTGCAGAGAAAAATGCTGAGCGTCCATCATGCGTGTGATGGATGCTCAATAATAGTGCATTTTCATCGAGCACATTTTGATTAAACACCTACCACTCAGTCATATATCTATATATATTATTTAGACAAAAATATGCTTTAGATAATCCAATTGCATTGTATAAGCAGATTTTCTAAAGGCTTCAATAATTCAAGAGTCTACAAATGCATAAAAAGTTCATGATTGAGAAACAACAATGGCTATTCATTCAAGCCTTCCAGTAGAACCACTAGATCTTCAGCAAGATGAAAAGCCTCAGCTTCCCTATGTACATGTTTATGTGCCTTGGATGAGCATAATTGTTTATACTAAAAATCATCGTACTGTACGATTCATTAACTACAACTATGGATGACGGACTTATGTCTTTGTCGTCATCAATCCAGTCTTCAAGTTTGTAGAGGAACATCATGAGATAATCTTTTGTCTTATACTTCATTCTACCCAACACAGTTCTACTAACTAGGTGAGGGTGATAGGGCGGTTGCTGAACAAACTCAAATTATCGGAACACTCGAATAGCCATCTGACGCTCAACTTCATTCATGTTGTGCAACCAAATGTCCCTCCACATGATGCCCTTCCCTTGTACAATCACAACATCCTTCTCTTGGTCTGCATTTTTGTAGGAGCACCACGTTACCTGTAGAATGAAGTTTCATTCATAG
This sequence comes from Nuphar pumila, assembly GCF_984573655.1. NCBI lineage: Eukaryota > Viridiplantae > Streptophyta > Magnoliopsida > Nymphaeales > Nymphaeaceae > Nuphar > Nuphar pumila. Next base: position 67,931,331 of record NC_143261.1, on the reverse strand, counting down.
TTAGTCCTATATCACATTATTTATAAAAACATAAGAAATTATTTCAAGAATATTTTTTTGTGCCATGATCAATGCACATAACTTTGCAGTGCATTAGGCCCTTCCCATGTGAGGAGCCAACACTCTTCGATCATTTTCCTCCTTTTTGCTGCATGAGCAACTTCACATTGCAACACATAAAAATTTAGAGAGATAGTCACGTCTCATGAGCCATCCAATGGATATGTGCTCTCATATTCAAATCTGCAAGGATCAATATAGAGATTAATACAAATTGATAAACAGTATAGTACATCAATAATATTAAATAATGTTTGAGTATAAATAAAAAGTTTATGTATAATAAAGAAATAAATACCTCAAACAACACCAACATGCCAGAGATGTTAAGTCTTTCATGCCTCATGCTACTTAAACTTACATATAGGTGTGCAAGTATTGTGGCTCCTCACGCGTATTCATCGATAAGATCCAAGTCGTGCAATAGTTTCAAGTACGATTCATAGATCATCTTCCCACCAATGTCGATGAATAAACATATGCTAAAAATATAGAGCAAAAATGCTCACATCGTTATCCACCTATGACCGTCTTTTCCTCCAAAACATGATAGCTTTCCATTCTTTGTTCTCTTCTTGTTATGGTCATAGTGGCTCCTTAACCATGCTAACTTGAGCCTTTCACCTTCGAATGCATTGCTTCTAGATAAAGAAGACTCAAGCACTCAAAATTTCCCTACTAATGTGCACTCGCTGGCTCCCCATGACACTTAAATTCAGTGATTTGTATCATGTCCTTCAATGTATTGGTCATCTCAATATTTTCAAATTAGAATATATTGGTTGACAGATTCTAGAACTGCACAACAGACTCTAAAACTGCAAGAATTTTTGAAAATGCATTTAATCTAACCACTCTGCTTCCTCCTTTAGTTTTAGGAATCACTCGTGTGCTTGAAACTAATAGAATCAGTGCATGTGAGTTGTTGGATTTGATGAATCTTGTCTATGTGGATCTTACAGTCAAATATCAAAGATTACTTATTGAATATAAGACTCAATCTCATATCACAACATATATGATAAATTAATCAATAAATTGTCATATTAAAAAAACTTGTCTTATAAATATGCTTACACACACAAGTATAACATTTTAAAAATCGAAACAAACTAATCAATTAATTGTAATATTTAAACTAGTTATTCTAAATACATGCTTCAAACATATATGACAAATTAGTCAATGAATTGCATAATCAACATAATTACTTATAAACATGCTTATACACACACATGAATATAACATTTTTAAGATTGAATTGCAAAATTCAATCTAATTATCATATAAACATGCTTCACATATATATGACAAACTAATCAGTCAGTTTTATATTCAAACTAGTTACCCTAAAAACATGTTTCAAATATATATGACAAATTAATTAATGAGTTACGATACTAAATATAGTTAACTTATAAACATGCTTATACACACACACAAATATAAAATTTTAAATATTAAATTGTAAGATTCAATCTAGTTATCCTAAAAGCATTCTTTATACATACACGACAAGTTAATCAATCCATTATAATATTCAAACTAGTTATCTTAAAAAACATGCTTCAAACATATATGACAAATTAATCAATGAATAACAAATGAAGATAGTACTTGTATACAAGCACCAAACTTTATTTGTGACCTCTTCTTCAGAGCATGCACTTGCTCCGACAAGGGTTGATCTACCACTTTATTATCTGGGACCTCCACCTCAAACTTCTGAGGAGTATTATCTGATCCTTCCAAATGATCCCCTTAAATATTCGTGCACTCTCCAACCTAACTTCAATATCCTTATAAGCAAAAGCCTGTGCACTCTACACCGCAACCTCAACCCTTAGTTGAGCATCTAATCCAACCAAAGGACTCTCATTCTTCTCTACTCCTTGAAGACCCTCCACATTAACCTCAGCCTTAGGGTTAATATCTTTCCCTACCCTTGTATAAGATCCTTCTCTATTCTCCACACTCTTTCTCATTATCTCATCATTGCCACTACAAGTGGTCGCGTTTCTAGCTTCTTCTAAGATGGGAGACAAGAATTGGTTTGTAATCTCGTCAACCTTTTTTTAGCTTTAGACTTAGATTTGGAAAACATTGAAAGTCTCTATGAAAGTGTTAGATGTTCGTGTTTGAGTATAGATTTCTAGGTCTCAACTTTGTGATGCTGCATTTTCTGTGAAAAATGTCTGACACCCAGACTTGCGGCCACATAGTAGACTCCCTCTCTACCCACTTGTCAAGCTTTGTCGATACTTCAATGTAGGAAGTATCACACAATTTGTAATATCTTCTCTTTGGCATTTATTGCTGTGTTCCAACAGTAGCCGATGGGGCCCAAAATAAAAACCTAGTTTATGCAAAAATGGTCCTGGGTTATAGAGAAGGGTTTTTTAAAATGAAGCGTTGCATTTAACACTCGTACAAAATTTTGCATAAGAAAGAATTTCGAAGAGTCCTTACTCCTAACATTTGTGAAATTCTTCAAAGTCTGCAGATTAGTTAGCAATTCTGCATATACAAAGCATAATCGCTATCCAAATGTGAAACTCATACGATATATGTGAATTTTATAAAATATTTGAGATGTTATGATTTTAGTTAAAAGAAGTTCACAAATTTGGTTATGCAAGCTCCATACTATATATGAGAATTTAGTAAAATATATGTGATGTTACAATTTCTGTTACAGGAAGTCTGTGGATTTAGTTATGCAAACTTTGTACTATATATGTAAATTTAATAAAATATTTATGATGTTACGATATGTTTCAGTTACAAAAAGTTTATGAATTTAGTTATGTGCACTTTGTGCTATATATATGCAAATTTAGTGAACTATTTGTCAAGTTATGATAGGTTTCAGTTATAGAAAGTTTACAAATTTAGTTATGTGAACTTTGTATTATATATGTGAATTTAGTAGAATATTTGTAAAGTTATAATAGGTTTCGGTTACAAGAAGTTTTCAGATTTGGTTATATAAATTTTGTACTATATATACAAATTTAGTATAATATTTGTGAAGTTTGGACAAATTTTAGCTACAAAAAGTCCATAGATTTGGTTATGCGGATTTTGTGAGATATGCAAAAAAAAAATGTGAATCTACCTTTTATTGAGAGTTTGCGATACCTAAAGATCGTACCAATATATCATGTGAATTGCTGAAAGTTTGCTTGTGAAGGGCAAAATGGCCCTAAAAAGGTCAAACAATTGCAGATTTGGACATGGGACAAATTTCAAAAATTGTGAAGCATTTCTAAAAACATGTCATTTTTGCCATACACTACGGTCATTTTCCGTTGTTTATATTGCAATGCTATAGACAATTCCTTGTTTCCATTAAAAAAAAAAACCATAAATAGGTGCATGTTTTTATGTTGAAAGTACTTAATCAAAAGTGCATTCCCACTAAATGGACCACCCTGAATACATTTGCCTGATCAAATTGATGAAACAAAACTCCCACTTGTAAGTGTTAACAAAAAATTGTGGTATTCTAGAGTATAACCAGTATTTTCTACATACACACATGGAAAAAGTATGGTTTAAAAATAAACTAAAACATCACGTTGAAATCAACTTTGACACACAAAAATACAAAAATAGTAAATAAAATATGGTAAACATGATCGAGAGGTAAGTTTTTGCATTTCCATATTAGATCTATGTAAACCAAGTGTGTACTATAAGTTATATTGGTTTAGTACTAAAATAAAAGCACCTCTATATTGGTGCTTCTATCGTGGTATTGTACGTCCATAATTTATGGTAGTAAGCACTTGATTTACTTAGTCCCATGCCCGATATTATAACAAACTTTTTTAGCAGCTACAGTGGAACAACGCTAGCCGTCCATCAGATGGATGGCCAGCACGCGAAAACATGCAAAGAATTCTGAAAAATGCATTTTTGCACATTTTCTAGGCTTTAGAGTGCCGCTAAAGGTCACAGTTTTGAACTGTCACTAACGTCCCCAGGGACATGCCCAACATTATAACAAACTTTTTTAGCAGCGGTTTCAACTGCCACTAAAAGTCTCAACAGAATTGGCCTTTAGCGGCAGTTCAGAACTGCCTAAAGGCTTTTTGCATGAAAAAATTATGCTTTTCAGCATTTTATTGCGCAAAAAATGCTGAGCCTCCATCACTTGTGTATTGGATGCTCAGCAACATTCCACACCATTGCTCACCTACCTATCACTCATATATATATATATATATATATATATATATATATATATATATATATATATATATATATATATATATGAAAAATGGTTGAGTTGTGGTAATGGGAGGAATGGTAGGTCTTGTAAGGTTTAGATACCTTTGTCAAGTTTTCATGGTTAAAAAATCTAACTGACACTATGTAGCATGGCAGTTCTTTTCTTTTCTTTTTTTGTTTTTTAATATAAGTATGAAATCTTAGGGATATAACCAATGTTGTCAGTATCGCTTTCCCGTTTGGCGGCCAACGATTCAGGTGAATCGACCGATACCGATACTCAAGTGAATCATTCTGAATCGGCCAAAAACTAAATTAAAAAATATTATGTGTCAATCAGAAAGTGATGCATGTTAAAGCTATTAAAATAATATTTAAAATTAATTTTAAGTATTTTTTTTATATTTATTAAAAAATAACCCATTCAAGAGTAAAACGTATCAATTTTCCGCCGATACGCTATACTGACAACATTGGATATAACCCAGTGAAATTCGGACTAGAGACCCCTCAATTATAATAGTCCGACCTAACCATGCAGCTATCACAAATATGATTGGATAGCTTGGCAGCTGCCCTCAACACTAAGTAGCTTGACAGTTGAGGACTTAAATGCAATATATTACATACACATTAATTGATGGCCCAATCCCCAGAAAGATGTGGCATTTATCTCCATCTACACAGACTGGTAGCAGGTGGGCCATTATCATAAACATATATGATTGCATCTCACCCTATATATATATATTCCTCATACTGGAATTTCTTCACATCTCTATTAACCTTTTGCATTACTTCGGTGAGGGGAAGCAACAAAGCTGAAGAAATGGTTGCAATTCTGAAAACTGAGGTTGAGCTCAAGACTTCTGCTGATAAGTACTGGCAAGCCATTGTTGAATCATCTGAGCTCTTCCCCAAGGCCTTCCCTGAGCAATACAAGAGCATCACCATTGTTGAAGGGGATGGCAAGTCAGTGGGCACCGTACGTGAGATAAAATATGGTGAAGGTAATTAAACTTTATCTATGAGTTATTAACATTGCCATCATCAAGCCCTTGCTATCATACTTAGAAGTAGGGGTGTCAATGGGTCGGGTTTACTGTGACCCGATCCAAACCAAACCCTATAGGATCCACGGGTATGGTGATAAATAAGAAGACCCGATTAAGACTTGGGTCCAGACTGAAGGTCCGGTTAATACATGAACCCGGTAGAGTTTGTGAAATTTTATACCAGACCGAGGTCCGACCCAAGTTTCGATTAAGACCCCAACATTGGTATCATTAATCCTCCTATATATTTCTTGTAGTGTGAAGTTAAGAGGCTTTTTATACCTCTTTGTGATCCTATCGCTTCCTCTTTCTCTATATTAGAAGTTTCTTATGTGAATCACAGGCCAATTACAAATATGGCCGACATTTTGAAATAATATATTAAAAGGTCAATATAATACAAAAAATGTGAGATTTTTTAATATTACCTATTTTGAGAATATTATACTTTTATAACTATATTAACTCAATAAGAGCACCTTCTGCCAAAGTTTTTTACATGATTTATATATTTGTTGTATTTTAATTTTTATATAAACCAAAAGTTTCCCTTGATTTACCCAAAAGTAAGTAACATTTTCAAAGATCACCAGACTTTCCTCACTGGTATATTCCGGAGAATGGGATTTGCAACTATGCAACATACTATCCATTAGTATGATTGCTTCCATATACTCTAGGAGCCTTTAAACTACTTACACATTCATTTCATAATTCCTAAATTTTCATATTTTGCTAGGTGACCAATGCCAAGATTCTTCATTTATTATTTGATATTATTTACTTATTCTTGACTTTAATGATTCCAACTGCATGGGTTACTACCATGGTGGTCACCCATGTGGTCAGCGCGGTCCTGTGTCAAGCTGAAGACCCAAGATCAAATATGGCTGGTGCATAGGGGCTGCTGTTGCTTTATCATGGTTGGGTCATGTAAGGCAGGGTGGTCGTGTCCTCAACCTGGAGTTTTACCTTGCAGGAAGGCAAGCTCAATAACTGACCCGGTTCTCAGTGAGGATTTTCCTTCATCATAAAAAAAAGAAGATTCTAACTTCATAGAGAATTCCAATGTGGACATTCTAATTAAACCATGAGACATTTAATCAAGACTGAAAATTTCAATGCAAATTTTGGATGATCTTATTACGGTGGAAACTAGGTTGAATGCCAGATCAGGATCCATTGGAACTCCGGTCCAAATCTGAATTTAATTTAGTGCTTATTTTGGACTTGGAATTATCTAATCAGACTTTGATGGATTCAAATCTGAGATTATATCTGATTTATATTCGGATCTAAAGTAGATGTGATCCCTAAAAATTTTCACCAGTAAAACATCATTTACAACAACTTAGTATTGGATCAGCTATTGTAATGCAAAAACTGAATCATGATCCACCCCCACATCTTCAAATCTAGGTGAGATCTGAATCTGAATGATGCACTGCTCTAGAGGTCAGGTGTGACCCAGATCAATCATGATCCAATCCAAATCCAACATGTTTGGACCCAGATCAACCATGATTCTTTTGACATGATATCCTTCAGGAAATATATATCATGTATAATGTTTTCATCCAATTAGACATTCTATTTTTATGTTGCATTTTCCTCTATTGCTTTCTAGAGATGCCTATGTTAGATCATGAAATTTGTTGCATAACTAGAAAAGATCATGATTTTTTTCTGAAAAATGTCTTGGCTGATGATGTGTTAATCTTTGGTTTTCTGTTTGTTGCTTTATAGGGATTCCAATTGTGACTTTTGCCAAGGAAAAGGTAGTGTTAGCAGATGACGCAAACAAGACTGTTGGCTACACAGTCATTGAAGGAGATATCTTGAACTTCTTCAAGGTCTTCACTGCCACACTAACTGTTGTCCCTAGTGAAGATGGCAACTCTTGTAAAGTGAAGTGGGATATTGAGTATGAGAAGGCCAATGATGAGGTTGGGGAGCCAACCATAATCCAGGAGTTTGCAATCAACACTTTCAAGGCATTGGATGACCACCTGCAGGCTACTGCAGTAGCAGCAACAAATTAGGAGTGAGAAAAATCACAACCCATGCGAGTCGCTAGATAACCTAAATAATGATTATTAGTAATAATCAGGTGTTCTTGGCTATTGAGTTCCTTGGTGATGCAGAGTTATGCCTTTTGGACTATTTGGTGTCATTGTTGTAATTGATCAATGCAAGATTTTCAGATTTTCAGTGTCCATGTTCAAGCATTATTAATAAGAAACTTTTCTGGTGTGCTAGCACATTTTATCTTTTCATGTTTCATATGGGGTTTGCAATTCAAAGGCTTGGGGAATAGGCTGAAACAAACCAGTCTGCTGCAGGAGCAGATGTGGTGTTCGAGGCCAGAAATTAGATCAGGTGACCTGTCAAATCACTTTAAGAAACTGATTTGACATCTTCACCGTCCATTTCTTCATCATGGTCTTTAATTGTGTACATTGTGGACTGTGAGGATGCCAAATCACTTTCCTAAAAGTGATTTGGCAGATCACTTGATCTGCTCTAGTTCTGGCCCCTATAAAAAAGGGACCCCCTTATTAGAAAGGGGCTCCCAATGTATTGCCCCCTTATTAAAAGGGCTGAACATTTTATAAGTATTCAGCCTAGAACACAGAACCACACCCTGCCACCACCACAAGGATCAGTTGTGTGGCCAGCAGGGTGGTTGTGATAGTACTAAGATGAAGGCACCAAATCAAACCCCGCTGGAACATGGGTGTGTAACTTTCAGAGGTGTGCATGTTGGATTTTGGATCGGATTGGATTCAACTTGAATGTGACCCATATTGATATGGGCACATCAAGGGACATACAAGGGAGAGGCTCTTAGGTTTTGAGAGTTACAAACCAGTTATGAGGCCTCATAACTGTCCATGTATGCTCATTATGAACCCATTATAGAATTTCCTCTAGATTTTCTTATAAATAGGAGACCCGTAGTAGTGTGATGAGTACTACCTACATGTTATCGGTCTCTCACCGTTTATGAGGTTCAAGAGTCCTACTCACCTCTCGACATTCTAGCCTGAAATCATTGAGGGCATCGATTGGTTGAGGATAACACTGACCACCCTGTGAAGAATCCTTGCAAACAATCAAGTTTTCAAATAACTTGATACTTCAAATACTCAATACACAAAATAAATGCAGTGTTTATAAGCTTTACACAAAAGAAAGTGCAATAAATGCACAATGTTTATAAGCTTAAGGAGACAACTCCTTACTCTAATACATACATACAATGGGCTCACATAGCCCTTATTTATAAGCAAACTTAAGAGACGTTGGGCTCTTATTAGAGACGTTGGGAATCAACCTAACGTCTATATTTTTAAAACTGTGTACACAGTCAATGACTAACTGTGGTACACAGTCAACCACTGACTGTGTACAAAAACATCATATAAAAAAAAAACAAAAATAAGAAATGAAAAAAATTACAAAAATAAAAAGGAGGAATTACAATCATATTAAAAAACATGAATATGCGTAAAATGTAGAAATGACTAAAATACCCCTACAGCCAATACAATAAAGAAATATATATTTTATATATACAAGTAGATGAATACATATACATATATGAAATATATATATGTATATGTATCTTCTTTTATATATATAAAATATATATAGAAAATACATTGTCTTATAAATTACAATTTAACACCCCCCCTCAAACTTAGGGCAAGATGACTGAAAGTTTGCCAAGGAGGAAATTGAACCGCGGAGCACACAAGGCTTTGGTGAAGAAATCTGCCAACTGATATTCTGAAGTTACATATGGAAGATCTATAACTCCTTTTAGATACGCTTCCCGAACATAGTGACAGTCCATCTCAATGTGTTTAGTCCGCTCATGAAAAATATGATTTTTGGCAATGTATATTGCACTCTTGTTATCATAGCATAACTTGATGGGCCCTTATATTGAAATCCCCATGTCTTCTAATAGCTGATGAATCCATACAATTTCCATGATAGTAGTCGTCATGACACGATATTCAGCTTCTGTTGAGGATAGAGACACTTTTTGCTGCTTCTTACATCTCCATGAAATCAGCGACTTTCCTAAAAACACACAAAAACCAGTGGTAGAGTGACGGTTATTTGGGTTACCTCCTCAGTCAGAGTCAGTATAAGCAATTAATTTTAATTCAGAAGAAGAGGATAATAATACTCCCTTGTTTAGTGTGCCTTTTATGTATCTCACAATCCGCAAGATGACACTCATGTGAACTGATGTTGGTGCATGTTGGAACTGACTTGCAGTATGAACTGCATGAGAGATATCTGGTCTAGTAATACTCAGATATATCAAAGATCCCACAAGCTGTCTTTAGGGGGTGAGATCAGAGAGAGGAATACCATCATCAATCTTCATTTTGGCTCCTACTATAGCAGGAGCTTCACAAACCTTATCATCTGTAATACCTGTCCGGTCAATAATCTCAGAGACAAGCTTAGTTTGAGATAAAAAATACCCTCTATGAGAGTAAGCTACTTCAATACCCAAAAAATAAGTTAGAAATCCCAAATCAGACATTTCAAACCTATCCTTCAAAATTGATTTTATGCTTTTAACCCCTTTAGAATCACTTCCAGTTATAAGCATATCATCCACATATAAGAGCAGAATGACAATCCCTGCATTGGTTTTTCTAACAAATAAGGCAATGTCAGTAAAACAGGAAGAAAAACCATTTTCTAACATTACGAAGTTAAATCTATCATATCAAGCCTTAGGGGCTAGTTTTAAACCATAAAGTGCTTTTCGAAGACGAAACACTTTCCCTTTGGGAGTCTCCATTCCTGGTGGAGCATCCATATATACCTCTTCATTCAGATCACCATTTAAGAAGGCGTTTTTAACATCCATTTGATAGATGTTCCATTTGTTGATTGAGGCAACGGTAATGAGACATCAGACAGTGACCATTCAGGTCATAGGGGCAAAAGTTTCTTCATAGTCAATCCCGTATTCTTGACTATATCTCTTTGCAACTAATCGAGCCTTATATCTCTCAAGAGATCCATCGCTCTTAGTTTTTACCTTAAATACCCATCTACACCCTATTGCTTTCTTACCCTTACGAAGATCTTGGAACTCTCAAGTCTTTGCCCTGTTGAGAGCTGAAAGCTCACATTCCATTGTTTTCAGTCATTCATCATTCTTTTTGGCTTCTTCGAAGTTTTTGGGTTCTATATAGGAATGAATGGCGCTAAGGCAAGCTCTATGTTTAGGAGTAAACGAATCATATGAAATAAACCTAGAAGGCATCTTTCTACTTCTCTCAGTTCTTCGTAGGTTTTCATCATTTGTTGAATTGGACCCACTAGGTTCACTGAATTTTTCAATTGCACTCCTAAAACTGTTTTTATCTCTATGGGTATATGTTATAGGATCTCTCAATGTTCCTTCACTTCTATGTTGGGAGATAGGTGGATGGGAAGAGCCATCTTCTTTATCATTGACGTCATTATGAATGAAATCGTCATCACTATCATCATCATGTGCTAACATTTCAAATAAAAAGGAGTAATCCATGTTTTCTTCAAAGGGTTCACTCCTTTCAAAACCATTAACATTTTCCAGAAAACTCACATTTCTGGAAACATATAGCTTGTCATTCTCAATATCATAACAACGAAACCCTTTTTGGGTTTCAGAATATCCAAGAAAAGCACAGACAATGGCTTTTAGCGAAAGCTTGTCATTCTTGTCAGTAAAAACAAAACATTTGCAACCAAAAATTCTCAACCGACTATAGTCGGGTTCTTTGGTATACAATTTTTCAAAAGGCGAGATATTGTTCAAGTTTTTAGAAGGTAGCCGATTTATCAGATAGACAGATGCTAAAGCCGCTTCAACCCAAAAACCTTTTGGGATGTTTTGAGAAACAAGTAATGTTCGAGTTGTCTCTATTATATGTCTATGCTTCCTTTCGGCTAATCCATTTTTTTGAGGGGTTTTGGGACAAGATCTTTGGTGAAGAATACCATGAATTTCAAGATAATTTTTGAATTCACTTGAAAGGTATTCTCCACCAGAGTCAGTTCTAAAAATTTTTAGATTCTCATTAAATTGATTTTTAATCATCATATGATAGGTTTTAAAAATTGAGAAAACTTCATATTTGTGTTTAAGAAAATAAATCCAACAATATCTCGTGTAGTCGTAAAAAAAAATGACATAATATGCAAAGCCTCCTTTTGATAGGACGGGTGCCGGTCCCCATACATCCGAATGGATAATTTCAAAAGGTCTTGTTGTAAACATAGATCTTTCACAAAAAGGCAATTTTTTCATTTTCCCAAGAATATAGTCATTACAAGTTAAATCACTTTTAACAAAAGGTAAATGAGAAATTTTTGCAATATTTGGATGTCCAAGTCTCTTGTGCCACACATTAATATCCTTTTGTTGGACAACATTACAAAACAGGTTCTTTGGAATTTGAAGAGAATCGACATAGTATAGATCGCCCTTCCTAGAGCCTTCCCCAATCAATCTCCCGGACCGGCGATCCTGTATCCAACATTTGTTAGATGAGAACTTTATATCACACCCATGATCCGAGAGTTGAGAAACAGAAAGCAAATTTAAGTTTAATTTGGGTATAAATCTAATTTTTGGAATAAAGAACCCTTGTTTTTCAAAATTTCCTATTCTTTTTACTTCAAGAGATGTTTCATCCGCAGTTGAAACAAAAGATGAAGAGGGATTTTTTGAGTATTCGGAAAAAGAACTAAAACTTGGGGTCATGTGAAAAGAAGCACCCGAATTTAAAAGCCAAGAGGTCTTATCGGGAGGAGAAGAGGTTGACATGGCGGCTCCGGAAATAGCCCCTTTTAAAAGAGGTTGAAGTGCATCCACGATTTGTTGCAATGAAAGAGCTCCATTTGAAGATGACGAGCACTCTTCCTTTTGAGGTTGGGATGTAGTAGCCATGGCAAGTAACTTTTTCCACTTTAGGCAAATAGGCTTGATATGCCCCGGTTCCTTACAAAAATGACATAAAAGCTTGCTATAATCCTTCTTCCCTCCTTGACCACTTGAGTTTTGATTCTTGAAGTGAGTAGGCTTGTAGGTCCTTAAGTTGCTCCCCGGTCTTGAGACGGCATTAACTCCTTCATTTTCTTCATTATAGGAAGGTGTAGCTAGAACACTTGGGTTGTTCTTGCTTATACCCATACGAGTCTCTTCCCCACTTAGTTTAGTAATTACATCTTCAAGAGAGGGGGAAGTGAAGGCGGATAAAAGAAAAGATCAGATTTGTTCGAATTCAGGCCTAAGCCCATTCAAAAAATTAAAAAATCTATCTTCTTCCAATTGTTTATAACGAAGCTCTATGGCTTCTCCACTCCACTTAGGTTCGAGCATAGCAAACTCATCCCAAATAGAAGATAGTTCGGCAAAATACTCCCTTATAGTCATCTCTCCTTGACGAAGAGTTAGAGCTCTCTTTTGGAGGTAATATTTATGAGACAGGTCCCTAGAGGTGTACATCTTCTCAAGGTACTCCCACGCTTGAGAAGACTTTTTAAACTTGATAATATTGACGTTAATTCTTATTTCTACGGATGAGAAAATCCATGAGAGGATTTTAAAATTCCTCATCTCCCATTTTTCATGCTTTTTGGTGTAGTATTCAAGAGCCTTGACTCTTTCTTCGCCTTCAAAGATTTTTATTTCTCCTTTCTCCATCAAGGTTATCTTTGGCTCCGGTTCGAGAATCGAGCCTTGAACATAACCCCAAAGCCCTTTTCCTTTAATATGAGCCTCCATGTTTCTGGCCCAGACGTGATAGTTGGACCCATTGAGTTTGAAGTCGAGAGAAAAACGAGTCTTTTTCACCCATTAGAGAGGAGAGATGATGAAAAAGAATACGTACCACAAAGGATTTTTAGACCTTTCTTGATAGAAGAGTCTTCTAAAATATTGGATGAACAAGTGAATCCACTTCAATCACCAAAAAAATCGAGGGCACACTTTTCGAAGCACCCGAAAAAGTGAGAATCCACACGATCCTTTTTTTTCTCCAACCTTGCTCTGATACCATGTGAAGAATCTTTGCAAACAATCAAGTTTTCAAATAACTTGATACTTCAAATACTCAATACACAAAATAAATGCACAGTATTTATAAGCTTTACACCACAAAAGAAGTGCAATAAATGCACTATGTTTATAAGCTTTACACCAAAGAAAGTGCAATAAATGCACAGTGTTTATAAGCTTAAGGAGACAACTCCTTACTCTAATACATACATACAATGGGCTCACATAGCCCTTATTTATAAGCAAACTTAAGAGATGTTGGGCTATTCCCAACAGCTCTTATTAGAGACGTTGGGAATCAACCCAATGTTTATATTTTTAAAACTGTGTACACACTCAATGGCTGACTGTTGTACATAGTCAGCCACTGACTGTGTACAAAAACATTATATAAAAAAAAACAAAAATAAGAAATGAAAAAAATTACAAAAATAAAAAGGAGGAATTACAATCATATTAAAAAACATGAATATGCGTAAAATGTAGAAATGACTAAAATACCCCTACAGCCAATACAATAAAGAAATATATATTTTATATATACAAGTAGATGAATACATATACATATATGAAATATATATGTATATGTATCTTCTTTTATATATATAAAATATATATAGAAAATACATTGTCTTATAAATTACAATTTAACACACCCACCTCCACCGAAGTGTCGTACGGATCGTCCATGGCCATATCCTGTAAGTGGCTCTTCCCGATCCATTTTATGCCTACATTGGGTTATGGGCCCACAACCATACCATGCTCCATGTAAGACAGGATAGTCGTGGGACCCCACCATGGGTTTTCTTCCCTTTGGCAAGGATTGTTTGTCATCAAAAGAATCATGCCCTGTCTGCAGCTTTACTAATTCACCATAACTCCTACATGCAACTTATTATATATTTTTTTCTTTTTATTTGGATATGTGGTGGGACCCAGAAGAACTTGACACTCTGGCCTATGATTCACCCTGAAGCATTGGGATCCATGCCCAATAGGTTGGACTTGATTCCACATTCAGTAGCGTGCAGAGGTAGTAGCGTGCAGAGGTATGTCATATTCATTGTATCTATTTTTATTTAGCGATTTTTTGTTGTTTTAGTATTTTTCTTGCAATTTTTCATTTATTTTGGTTTTCTCATTTTGCTGCCCAATTCTTAGCATTGAGAATCATGCCTGGCTACTGACGATGCCCTTGTCAACCATGATAGCATGGGTCTCTTCCGTTTAGCCCTCTTTCCTTCAAAATTTTCATTTCATATCGAGTTTCCAAGAGAATTCAATATTTTTATTGAAATTGGCTGCCTCAATCTTCATGCAAACATTGTGGCTGTGATTTGGACAGCGTGTAGACCTGTAGAGACGCCCAGCACAGCTGTCCAACCTTGTTTTGGATTTTTAGTATATTATTTTGTGTTTTTTCAACAATCAGGTTACCGATTTGTATTGTAGTTTTTATCGTTTTTGTGCAGAAGTGTATTTCAACAAGTTTATCATTTTGTATAAAGTACTGTAGCACTTTCCCACTATGAGAGGACTCCCAGCTAGCCCTGTTCATGTGGTTCGCTTGGTGTTGTGTGTCGCACAACAAGTATTTGGTATTTTGCCTATGCGGCAAATTTGTTACAGTTTGTGTGGGTTAACCATGTTAACACTAGTGTTTGCAAATGGAATGTGCTTAGATGTAATTATCAGTTTTAATTGTAATAACATAAATGTTTAAAGTTATATATATGACAGTGTGCTAATTGATTTGGTAGTCAAAATGAAAAAAACATGTATTCCGTGTTAAGGCTTGAAGTAACATTTACTCTAAGAGTTATGACAAAAAACTCAAGAAAGGACAACTCATACCATTATCAGGAAACAAAAACGTTCCACAGGTCTAATACTGACATTCTTCCCACTTTCTTGATAAAGTTGCTACAAAAGTGCATTATGATATTGCTCAAAACAACATAGGCAACTGGAGAAGAAAACATCTCAGAGATGGCATGGGCTAAGGATGCCAGAATATGGTTGGTATGGAGTAAAGGGGTTCCAATTGCAAAGCCATGGCCTCAACCAAAGAAGGAACGAATAAGAGAGAAGGAAACCAGTTATAGCAGTCAGCCTGCAAATTGGACAGTCAGCCTGCAAATTGGAACTACACCAACTTGGTCAAGAACGTTGGTTACCTTAGTCAGGAACACTTGTTTCAGCTGTCCAAAACTGATTAGTGGTATTTCAAAACAAGGACATGTCCATAGTCGATTGTCGTTCAGGTCGCTTCCTCCTTTGGCTCAGAACGAGAAACAAAACTTCCTCCATAATACTGAGTCATAATCCTCACCAAGATCTCGGGTGCTCTTTTAAAAAACGAACAGCTTAGTCCCCATTTGTTGTAAAAGGCATCAAGCCAAAAGTTCGAGCTGTCTTGATCTCACAAGCGACACATCTCTGGGCCTTGGCACTAATCCCTGTCTGCATCAGAAAAAAAAAAATTAAAAGAACATCTTCAGATGCACAATCACAAGCACGATATGATGGAATAGCTTGCCCGTAAACACAAATTAAATAGCTGACCTTGCTCCTTTTGATGATAATTCCAGCTTGTGATAAAGTTGGAAAGAAACCTCACATTCTGCAAAAATGCTTATGATATCAAATATGCTAAAAGAAAACCAAACTTATTTGACATAAAGCAAACCTTAAAACATTTGCAGTGGATCATGCGACTGCATTTATGAGATAGCAATAAAATCTCCATTTCAGAGTGTTTATTGATAGCTAGATATTAATAGCACCTCCTTTCAAACCACATGCCAAAACCCCACAATCCCCACCCCCCACCAAAGGTTGCATGTTTGAAATTTTCTTAGGAAGCTATCAGTTTTTATTTCCAGCTTAAAAGCATTTTTAAAAAGTAAACACTCAACAGGGACTTTGATTGGGATGATTGTCTCAAACTGATTAATTCGAAAAGGTAGAAACAGGGTAGAGTTCCAACCGATACATATGATTAGATTGATCTTGCATTGTCAGATTCATTTTCATCTATGCATAATCTCAAAGCATATTATTTGTTATATGTCAACCTGAAAAACCATTCCAAGAACTTGGACAACATAAACAAGGCATAGTATTCTGCATACTAAGCTTCCCAAGTACTTGATGTTACATGAACTCAGTTGGCCGCCCCTAGTGAATGATCCAAGTGGATACAAATCTGAGGAAGAAGTTGTTTTGGTATTTCAGCTTTGCCTAAACCAACCCACATTTGCACCTAATATTTTATTAAATGTTAAATAGTGAGTGCAACAGAAGATAAGAAGGCATTCAATGTACATCTTGGCGAGCAAGAACATCTGATGCTCTAACCTCCTCTCGGGCACCATAACAGGAGGAAGCAACTTTTGCAGTTCCTCAAGAAGCCTCAATCGTGGATTGCCACACAAGGGATTATAACGAGATATTGCGGAAATATAAAGAGTGCATACAAGCACTTACAACAATGAATAAAAGAGACAATATCACAAATCCACAAAGGGATAATACAAGCACAAGCCTTTAAGAAGGCAACAATATAAAGAGCCTCTTATTGAGAAGAGAGGAAAGCTCTCAAGAATGATAATACACAAGGGGTTCACCCCTATTTATACAAGAGGAAGAGGAGGAAAAAGGAGGGCCAAAGGGCCTCAAAAGGAGAGCCAAAAGGGGGCTCCCATGGAGTTGTTGGGAGCCCCCAACGGTCACATTTGTGACCGTTGGGGGCTCCAACGACTCTATGTTGGAGCCCCTTTAGGTCCTCAAAAACCGAAAAAAAGGAAATTAAAAAAACAAAAAATAAATAATTACATTTGGAAAAAAAGAAAAATAGTTGTTTTCTAAAACAACTATGTGAAATTACAGAAATACCCCTATCGGGTATTAATGTAATATACAATATGTATATATCTAATATATATGTATATATATATATATATATATATATATATATATATATATATTAGATACATTTTAACACCCCCCCTCAAACTTTACGGGGGAATGACGGAAAGTTTGCCAAGAAGAAACATGAAGCGAGGAGCCGGAAGGGCTTTAGTGAAGAAGTCCGCCAACTGATATTCTGAAGTGACATATGGCAGAGCAATAGTTCCTCATAAGAATTCATCACGAACATAGTGGCAATCCATTTCGATATGTTTTGTACGTTCATGAAAAGTATGATTGCTCGCAATATAGATGGCACTCTTGTTGTCGCAACATAGCTTTGAAGCTTCAGTAATATCAACTCCCATGTCTTTAAGTAAACTGCGAAGCCATACAAGTTCCATTGTCGTAGTAGTCATTGCCCGATACTCAGCTTCAGTGGATGATAGTGAAACTTTCTGCTGCTTCTTGCATCGCCAGGCAATAAACGAGTCCCCTAAAAAGACACAAAAACCAGTAGTTGAGACTCGATCATTGGGATTACCTCCCCAATCTGCATCAGTATAAGCAAGAAGATTCAAGGAAGAAGAGGAGGATAGAAATCGCCCTTTATTGATGGTATTCCGAATGTAGCGGATGATCCGGAGAACAACACTCATATGCACAGTTGTAGGAGCATGCTGAAATTGACTGACGGAGTGAACCGCATGAGTGATGTCTGGTCTGGTGATGGTCAAATAGGTAAGAGACCCAATGAGTTGTCTGTAAGGTGTGGGATCTTCCAGAAGAACCCCATCCTCTAATCGCAATTTGGCATTAATAACCTCGGGAGTCTCTACCTTCTTATCATCAGAAATCCCAGACTTAGAGCATATATCTGCAGCAAGCTTCATCTGTGACAAAATATATCCTCTAGGAGAATATGCAACCTCAATTCCAAGAAAATATTTGAGAAAACCTAAATCAGACATATCAAAATTATCTTTTAACATATTTTTAACATTAACAATACTACTTTGATCATTCCCAGTGATAATCATATCATCAACATAAAGCAACAAAATTACGATACTAGAACCTGCATTTTTAACAAAAAGAGCAGTGTCAGTATAACAAGAGTGAAATCCTAACTTTATCATGATATCACTGAAACGATCATACCAAGCCTTAGGAGCTTGTTTAAGGCCATATAATGCCTTCAAAAGCCGAAGAGTTTGACCTTGCTTAATATTTATTCCGGGTGGTGGATCCATATAAACTTCTTCACTTAAACTTCCATTTAAAAAGGCATTTTTTACGTCAAGTTGATAAATAGGCCACTTTTTGGTTGATGCAACAGCTATTAAAGTCCTAACACTGGTCATTCGAGCTACGGGAGCGAATGTTTCTTCGTAATCAATGCCATATTCTTGGGAGTATCCCTTAGCAACTAATCTAGCTTTATATCGTTCTAAAGAGCCATCGCTTTTAGTTTTAACTTTAAAGACCCAGCGACAACCAATAGGTTTTTTGTGTGAGGGTAGATTAACTATTTCCCAAGTATTGGCCTTTTTTAGCGCATTAAGTTCAACTTGCATTGCTTCAACCCAATGAGGTATAGATTTAGCTTGATTATAGTGTGCCGGTTCAAAATAAGAGTGTAAGGTTATTAAACATGCCCGATAGTTGGGAGTTAAGGAATCATAGGATACAAACCTATTTGGGGGTATTGATATTCTAGAAGAATGCCTAACTTGTGGTTCCTCAGAAATTTGAGAATATTTTTCAAGGGCACTAATATGATTTTCTTGATTTCTTCTTGAGTAAACATTTATACTGGTATCGCTATCATGAACATTTATATTAGAATCACTATCATTTGACGGTGTTATGTCAAGACGGGATACCTCACGAGAATCATCAATGTTTTCAAGAAAATCTTCTTGTATGTCATCAATAAGATCATATAAGAATATATAGTCAATTTCATTTGTTTCTTCTAGTTTATCAAAACCGTTTTCTTCTTCTAGAAATGTTACATCTTTTGAAATATACAATTTATCATTCTTAAAATCATAACATCTATACCCTTTTTTATTTTCTCCATATCCTAGAAAAACACATTCAATTGCTTTTGGAGATAACTTATCCCTTTTGTGTGATAGGACAAAACATTTGCAACAAAAAATACGAAGACGATTGAAATCGGGTGAAAATTTAAAGAGTTTTTCATAGGGAGAAGCATTTTTTAATTTAGAAGAGGGCATTCTATTGATTAGATAGGTTGAGGTTAAGACGGCTTCGGCCCAAAACTTCTTTGGAATATTCTTAGAAATAAGTAATGTTCTAGCGGTTTCAACAATGTGCCTATGTTTCCTTTCCGCTAGGCCATTTTGTTGTGGAGTCCTAGGACATGACTTTTGATGGCAAATGCCATTTTGGGTTAAATAGTTTTGGAATTCGTGAGATAAGTATTCGCCACCGGAATCGGATCTTAAAATAGATATGTTACTTTGAAATTGATTTTGAACCTTTTTATGAAAATCTTTAAAGAAAGTAAATACTTCCGATTTATGACTAAGGAAATAAATCCAAACATACCGAGTAAAATCATCAATAAACGTAACATAATATGAATAACCTCCTTTAGACATAACCGGAGAAGGCCCCCAAACATCCGAATGCACCAATTCAAAAGGCCTTCATGAAAGAAAAGTTCTAGTTGGAAATGGAATAAACTTCATTTTTTCAAAAATGCAATCTTTGCAATTAATTTCTTTTTCCTTACAAAATTTGTTTCCAAAAGGAAAGAGATACATTTTGGAATAACTTGGATGACCAAGTCTTTTATGCCAAGTTTCCATGTTTTTTTCTTGGACATAAGAACAAAAAAAGTTTGTAGGGAGATCAAGATGGTCCATATAATAGAGGTCTCTCTTTCTATGGCCTTGCCCAATCCGCTTCCCGGACCGGAGATCCTGCACAAAGCAACCATTAGATGAGAAAGATATTTCACATCCATGGTCGGCAATTTGAGAAACCGAAAATAGGTTTAAATTTAGTTTAGGAACAACTCTTACTTTTGGAACACAAAATTTTTGTGAATCTTTAAAAGTGCCAATACTTGAAATTTTTAAAAAGGTTCCATCGGCCGTAGAGACACAAGAGTCCTTTGAATTAGTGCAAACATCAATAAGTGCATTTTCATGAGGGGTCATATGAAAAGAAGCTCCGGAGTCAAGGATCCAAGAATACGTACCGGGTGAAGATGATGAAGCAATAGCCGCACCCGATGTGGAAGAAGAAACTTTTAGCATTTGTTGGAGAGCCATAGATATTTGTCCAAGAGTTTCTTTGATGTCATTGTTCTTGCCTTCATCTTCTTTGGCGGTGGTTTCCTCAAGAGAAGCCACTTTAGGCTTGAAGGTTCCAATAAGCTTAGGACAAGCGGGTCTAATGTGACCCGACTCATTGCAATAATGACAAACAATCATTTTTCTTCCTCCATTGTAGTTTCCTTGTTTCCCAAAATAAGGAGGCTTATAGGTTCTAACATTATTACCCGGTTTGGATACCGCAAGGACTTCATCAACATGCTTACTCATGCCAAGCCTTGTCTCCTCTTGAGTGATTTCGGCAATAGCATCCTCAATAGGAGGAAAAATAGATCTATGGAGAAGTGAAGATCTCACTTGCTCAAATTCGGGACGTAGCCCAAAAAGAAATTGAAACAATCGCTCTTGTTCCATTTGTTTTTGCCTTAAATCAATATCTTCCATAGAAACCCATTTTGGCTCTAAGAGAGCCAATTCATCCCATAGTGGGTTTAAAGCACTATAATAGTCTTGAATGCTAGAATCACCTTGCTTGGTGGTTCTAATCTTTTCTTGCAAGAAATATGCTTTTGCAAGATCCTTTTGGGTATACATACCCTTCATAAAGGACCAAGCCTCATTGGCTCTACGAAATTTAGCTATATTAGCACATACCTTAAGCTCCACATTATTCATAAACCACGCAAGGATTTTTGCGTGATTGCTTTCCCAATCTTCCACTTCCTTTTGATGACTTTCAATGGCCTTGAAGCGAGCATCTCCTTCAAGAGCCTTTTCTTGACCTTCTTCGATCTTCGTGAGCATAAGCTTGGGTTCTGGAATGGAACCCATGACAAAACCCCAAAGCTTCTTCCCTTTGAGATTATTTTCCATTGCCGATGCCCACATCATATAATTCTTTCCATTGAGCTTGAAAGAAAGGTCAATCTTTGTCTCCATGATGTTGCCAAGAAGTGAGAAGATATCTACTAGATATGAAAAACACGAACCACACCTTTCCTTCAAGAATCGAGTGGCTCTGATACCATGTAACGAGATATTGCGGAAATATAAAGAGTGCATACAAGCACTTACAACAATGAATAAAAGAGACAATATCACAAATCCACAAAGGGATAATACAAGCACAAGCCTTTAAGAAGGCAACAATATAAAGAGCCTCTTATTGAGAAGAGAGGAAAGCTCTCAAGAATGATAATACACAAGGGGTTCACCCCTATTTATACAAGAGGAAGAGGAGGAAAAAGGAGGGCCAAAGGGCCTCAAAAGGAGAGCCAAAAGGGGGCTCCCATGGAGTTGTTGGGAGCCCCCAACGGTCACATTTGTGACCGTTGGGGGCTCCAACGACTCTATGTTGGAGCCCCTTTAGGTCCTCAAAAACCGAAAAAAAGGAAATTAAAAAAACAAAAAATAAATAATTACATTTGGAAAAAAAGAAAAATAGTTGTTTTCTAAAACAACTATGTGAAATTACAGAAATACCCCTATCGGGTATTAATGTAATATACAATATGTATATATCTAATATATATGTATATATATATATATATATATATATATATATATATATATATATATTAGATACATTTTAACAGGGATCTTAGTCTCTAAGAGCAAGTACCTCACATTGAGAAGGAGAAACAATACAGCCTGCAAGCTCATGCACTCTTGCCCATGTTTATATGCAGAGGTGCAATCTCCAATCTCAATGTCTTCAATGCATCAAGAACTCTTCCCTTTCCAAGAAGTTCAAACAAATTCTGCTCCAATGTCAAAAAGGATGCAGACTTCAATATGTTATTTACCAATTCCCGAATTTCTCCCAGTGAGGCCACACTCTCATCCCAATTCCCATCAAGAATCTGCCTCCTAAACAAGTTTACCATGGATGAATGTATTAGATGTGCTGAGGAGCCATTTCCAAGTTTGATATCCTGCAGAGTTCGATATCCTGCACAGAGAAACGAAAATAGAGAAGAGGGAGAGACAGAGAGAGAGCTGTGCAATGGTTGGGGCTGCTAAAGATTGATTTCACACAGCCACCGAGCCCTAATCATCATATATATAAAACAAGTTACAATGGGGCTATATTACATAAATGCCATTAATGAAAACCCACACACATTAAACCCACGCACATTAACAACATCGTGAACAACATCGTGCATGCTCTATTTTAACACCCTCCCTCAAGTTGTACATGATCTTGGAGCATGTACAACTTGCTTTTCAACAACCATAATTGATGTCCTATTAACCCCTTGGTAAACAAGTCTGCCACTTGATCTTCTCTTCGAACATGACGTAGTTCTATCTCTTTCATCTCGACTTTCTACCGTATAAAATGTTGATCAATCTCAATATGCTTCGTTCTGCTATGCTGAATGGGGTTACATGCAATATTTATTGCGCTTTGATTGTTGCATAGAAGAGATGCTCGAATAATTGTCTCCCCAAGATCACTTAATAAGTGTCTAACCCATGTAACTTCTGTCGTGCCTGCAGCCATCGACCTGTATTATGATTCTGTACTCGATCGTGTCACTGCTTTTTGCTTTCTACTGCTCCAGGACACTAAATTGTGTCCAATGTATACACAATATCCAGAAACGGATCGTCTCTCATCTGGATCCCCTGCCTAATCTGCGTCTATATAAGTGACGAGTTCATGTCCTTGATGTAGGTTATCGTTCTTGCGATAAACAAGTCTGTCTCCTATAGTTCCTTTTAAATATCGTAGAATACGTTTCACGGTTTCCATATGACCCTTCGTTGGAGCATGCATAAACTGAGATACCTGATTGACAACATAAACTATATCAGGTCTGGTAAAAGTCAAATACTGCAGCATTCCTACAAGACTTCTATATGTTGTAGGGTTGACACAAAGCTGACCATCTTCAGAGCTCAGCCTTTTATGTAATACACTCGGAGTGGTGACTGGTTTGCAATTCGTCATCCCGGCCCTTTCCAGAAGATCAAGAGTGTACTTCTGTTGCATGAGTGTCAATGTGTCTTTTTGTCTGTCAACCTCCACACCAAGGAAATACCTCAAATCCCCTAAATCTTTCATCTTGAAAGTTTTCATCAAAAACCGTTTCACTTCTTACACATGATTGTCTGAACTCCCAGTGATCACAATATCATCAACATATATGAGAAGAAGTATAACGATGTCCGACTTCTGGTGAATAAAGAGCGAGTGGTCCAAAGAGCATCTTTTAAAAGCATAGCCTTGAATTTGCATGGAAAAACTTTCAAACCAAGAGCAAGACGCCTGTTTCAACCTATATAGAGATTTCCTTAGCTTGCACACCCAGGCAGTAGGATCTTTCTCAACATACCCAGGAGGTTTTTCCATATATACTTCCTCCTTTAAAACCTCATGCAAGAATGCATTTTTAACATCCATCTGGCTAAGCTTCCATCCTCGGTCGACTGCTAAGGATATGATGATACAAATTGTGCCCATTTTGACTACCAGACTAAATATTTTAGCGTAATCTTCACCATATTGTTGCGTGAATCCCCGAGCAACAAGTCGTGCCTTATATCTATCAATACTTCCTTCGGGCTTATATTTTATTTTATAAACCCATTTTGAGCCAACTACATTCTTTCCTTCTGGTCGAGGTACTATTTCCCAAGTTTGGCACTCATGAAGGGCTTCCATTTCTTCATTCATAGCCTCAATCCAATGACGGGATTGAAGAGCTTGATTAAAACAAGTGGGTTCATTCTGCTTTGTCAGTTGAGACATAAACAACTGAAAATCAAGGGAAAAGGTCTCATAACTTACCCATCGCTGAATAGGATGTCTGATGCGTGACGGCCTTGGAGTCGGATCACTAGAGATGACTTCCACATCCCTCGGCCCTGTATTTCTGTCCCTTCTAGTGTAAATCTGTCCAGAGAAGCGTAAGCCACCTGACGTGTCTCTCCTGTATTGGCAAAAAGGTTCGCGCTCATCCATGGATCATATACCTCTATTTCTCGACATGGCAACTGTTCGTAGTCATTGATTTGAAAATTCTGCTCATCAAAAACAATATTCCTGGAGGTCCTAATACGTTTTGTATTAGAGTCATAGCATTGATAGCCTTTGTATTCATCCGCATACCCAACAAATCTGCACTTAGCGGCCTTGTCCTGAAACTTTTTTCGCAAGGATGAATCAATATGCACATAACATACACAACCAAAAACATGGATTTCATCATAAGAGGGATGTTGCCCAAACAAAGTATAATACAAAGATTTATGATTCAGAAGAGCCATAGGAAGATGATTTATGACATGAACAGATGTGTGAAAAGCTTCTGTCCAGAGACTAATAGGCACCTTGCTGTCATGTAACATACTCATCACGCTTTCAACAATATGCCGATGTTTCCTCTCCGCAACCCCATTTTGTTGAGGGGTATGAGGGCAAGAAACCTGTCGACTTATTCCTTTATCCCGAATAAATGCAATAAACTCGTTCGATGAATACTCTCCTCCACCATCACATTGTAAATGCACAATATCACAGAAGAACTTTGTTTTGACCATCGAATGGAATTTCCGAAATATTTGGAAAACTTCATGCTTATATTTCAAGAAATATATCCAAGTATAGCGGGAATAAAAATAAATAAATATAATATAGTAACGACTGCCAGAGAGAGAAGGAATAGGGGCTGGTCCGTAAACATCAGAACAAATAATATCAAATAGCTTTGAAGCTCTTTTATTAATAGTATGAAAAGAAAGAACATGACTTTTGCAGAGTTCACAAGATAAACATTTTTTATTCTCGAAAGGGGAACATAAACTAGACTTTGGAAGAAGACCATCAGATACAAGATTTTCAATGAAACCTCGACTACAATGTCCCAAGTGATCGTGCCAAATATTTAATTTATTACAATGAGACGGATCAAAAACTTTCAATGGACTGAAGGACAAAGACTGTGAAGGCGAAGAGACTGAAGAATGCTTGGACGGCTCCAACTGGAGAACTGGAATTGAGGAAATCTCCTTGAAGACGTACATATTTCTTTGTCGCTCCCCCTCAGCGAATATCTCCTTCGTTCGTAGATCCTTAACATAAACAGAGGAGGGAGTAAATTCGACTGAAGAATTCATATCGTCAATAAGTTTAGCTACAAAGACAATGTTCTTTTTAATATTAGGAGCAAGAAGGACATTGGACAAGTGAAGTGAGGACTTTGACATAGGAATATGTGCACTGCTGGTGTGACTAATAGAGTGAGAAGTTCCATCTCCCGTAACTATATTACCTCTTTCAAGATAAGGCAATAAGTGAGATAACTTACCTGCATTACCCGTGACATGTGTGGCAGCACCAGAGTTAACATACCATTCACCTTGTTCATTTTGCTTGATCGTCATCTGTGATAATGCGGATAGTAAAAGTTGTTGCACATCTGCAGATGACGCTTTCGTGTCCACAGCGGTGACTGACTTATTCTCAATTTTGTTTATTTTTCCTCTGTTCTGCAAATTAAACCAGCAATCAGCTTTCACATATCCTCTTTTGTTACATAGGAAGCAAGTGGGCACTCTCCTCTGATTTTCCGCATTAAAAGCACCCAAAATATTAGGTGTAGGCAAGATACCATGACCTCCTTGCCCAAAACGTCCTTGACCTCTGCCTCCTTGATTTCCTCCATTCCCTCATCCAAAACCTACAGAAGTGTCCATAGCCAAAACTGAGTGAGAACGAGCTGATTCATTTCCTTTCGCCTGTTGTTTCATAATCATCTCATGCTGAAGAAGTTTCGCCTGAAGATCATCAAAGTTGGGCAAGCAGGAAAGATAAGACAAAGCTGTAGTAAACATGTCAAAATCAAGACCCAATCCATTAAGAAGTTGTTGTACTTTATCTTTATCTGAAATAACGCTTCCAATAATAGCCAATTGGTCAGTAATACTCTTCATGCAGCCTACATATTCCATAACTGTCATTGAGCCTTTCTTCAAATTTTGAAACTCATTTTTTAAATACATGACACAAGCTTCTGATATCTGAGAGTATGTCTGAGATAGCTTACTCCATAGATCTGCCGCAGTGCAATCATCTGAAAAGAGTAGCCAACACTTCTTGAGAGAGTGTTGATGTAATATAAGCAACCAAGGACTGATCCCGCTTTCTCCAGGCTGTATATTCTGGATTTTTAACAGATGTGGTAACTGTGTCAACCTTCTCATTCTTGGTTTCCTGCAAAATAAGTCGTGGTGGCACAGGAACAGAACCATCCAAATGTTCATCGAGATCCTGACTCAGTATGAATGGAAGTATTTGTCTCTTCCATGTCAAGAAATTAGTATGGGTAAGTTTTTCTATAACGAACTGATTTAAAAAATTAGCAGAGGGACTAGAATAAGTCGAGTAGGAATCCATATCAATGGAACAACAAATAAACAAATTTAAGAACAATTAATCAAAATAAGATTTATGACACAAAGAATAAGCAGATTCAAGACATTCAAGATATTTAAGGAAGAGACCAGATTTATGACACAGGAAATAAAGAAAGAAGAAGGCAGATTCACGGCCTGATTCACTACAGAAAAACACAAAAATAATAATAAGAGGAAGACAAGTAAGGATGAAGGTGTAGAGAGGCAAGTAAGGATAGAGGCAGACGAGGAGGAGAACTACCTGTTCAAGATCTTGATCGTCGGTGACTCGACAGTGAGGAAGTCGAACCTGTTGTCATGGTTTGCGAGGAACAAGATCAAGAGTAAATAAAGGAAAGAAATAATGACCATGACACAAATAATGGTCAGATTCACGATACAAGAAGTAACGACCCAAGAACCAGATTTTCGATGCAGGAAATGACGACCCAATGAGCAGAATAAAACAAAGAAGGAAAGATTCCAGATTCACGAGTCAGAAATCAACAACCCAACAAGTTATATCCGAGTTACAGGTCTGAAGAAAGATGGAACAGTTCCAGCGATAGCATAGATGCACGTCTGATCACGCCCAGTCACGTTCGCCGCTCTGATACCATATTAGATGTGCTGAGGAGCCATTGCCGAGTTCGATATCCTGCAGAGTTCGATATCCTGCACAGAGAAACGAAAATAGAGAAGAGGGAGAGATGGAGAGAGAGCTACGCAATGGCTGGGGCTGTTAAAGATTGATTTCACATAGCCACCGAGCCCTAATCATCATATATATAAAACAAGTTACAATGGGGCTATATTACATAAATGCCATTAATGAAAACCCACACACGTTAACAGCATCGTGAACAACATCGTGCGTATGGATCTGGATCCAGAACCATACACATGCTCTATTTTAACAGAATGCAGGGGTATCCCTGATTCTTCTTCCAAAAGGGCACCACTTTTCTCATAACCCAAGGAATAAAGAGCCTTTGTTATTATCCTCAAGAATTTCACCTTTTTGATAATACCCTTAGAACCGACTGTCTCATCCCCTATAGAAGGTACAGATTTTGCCATTGTATCTCCAAAAGAGCTACCAGGCTCTATCAGAGACAAGTCCTTTGGTATGCTCCTCACTTCTCCTCGGGATGACTTTACACGTTTCAAGGGTGGTTCATCATCTTCTACACCTCCCATGAAATGCTCAAAAGCCACGGTTTATCCCATAAATGGATTGACCACCAATTAGGCAATGTGAAGCAGAGCCAGGAAGTTTACTTAAAATGCACCAAATGAACTACAGGTCAAAGAAACCCCCTACCAAAAAAAATACAGCTAGTTTAAAAACTCATGAAAAACTGGGCAGGAAAACCATGGATACTCAACAGGCATCAATAATCATGTAGAAAATAGAACTCTAACACGACCACTCTTGGAAGTAAAACATACATTGGTTACTGCACTGCACAAAGAAAACCATGGAATCATCCCAATGCATGGATATGCCTTGGAATAGAAATGCAGTATCAGATTAGAAAAACATAAAAATTGTAGAATTAGTTAAAGAAGCATAACCATTTGATTATCAGTCTAGCACTAACATGAAAAATATGGAAGATGCATACACTCCACAGGAGTTACAGAGCACTCTTCCTATATGCAAGAACACCAATTCAACAAACAAGAAACGTGCACCAACTCAACCATCTGGGACATGCAAGGGATAATAGATAACCAGAAATTGATACCAGAAACTATGAAAAGAAATTGACAATAATAAAAAAGAAAGCAAAGCAACCTATAAATATCAGACAGATGAAATTATCAGAATACTATCTTGGGATTCTTGACAAACATAAGAAGAAATAAAGGGACTAAATAGCAAAAAAAAATAAAAAAAATCAAAACCGGAATCTTGCAAACAATAAACTTGCAATAAGAAAAGAGCATGGAGATTGATGATAAGAAGCCAAACGGTTGATTTTTACAGAATATAAAATTGATTCACAGGAACGAAAGAAAAAAAAGGAAGATTCAATGGTAAATTCACCAGAAAGAATGAAAAAGCAAGCACCTAAATAGAAGTATAATGAAAGAAATGAATCAAACAGAGAACCAACAAAAGGAAGGATGAGAAGAAGTATGATCAGCAACAGATTCCTCACCCTTTGAGCATCTGATTAGTAGCATCAGATTGCAAGCATTAAAAATGCATACATTTTCAGAATTTGCATCAATTCCTTCAGTAAAAGAGCCTTCACCTCCACTCTCACAGCTGCAGACCAAATGAATAAAGTTATGGAGGCAATGCCAACATGTCAAACTGAATCTAAAAGCATGGAATATCAAAATCACAGATAATTTTACCTCTGTGAATGCCCCCTGCCAATGCTCCAGATGCTTTGGCAACATCGCTGCCTTTGCCTGTTAGGGTATTCAGACTGCCTAAGCTTCCTTCGGAAGTCTTGAAAGGTCTCTTTTGCTTGCCTTCAGTGGACGTACCATCTAATTCAAGACCACCTCCGTTCTGAACATACGACTTCCCTTTCAGTTTATGCCAAGACATCAGGAAAATGAAATTGATGGCCTTTATTGTTTTAATTCAAATGTTAATAGTGAAATTTCAAAAGATGGTGATAATTCTTGTGACCAACATTTGTTTTTCAGAAAATATTCACAGAAGATTCAGCAGTTCCATTTATGAATGGCATCACATAGGGGCTATATGGATGAGACCTCTGAGAAGTTTGTATTAATTAAAGATTAGACGAATACATAACTACTATGCATTATGCATGCAACATGGATATGATCAAGAACTGCTGTTATAGCTCTCCAAAGCTGACAACAGAAAATAAGGGGAACCACAAGAAACTGGCACAGAATACATGGATATGATCAAGAGTTTGCTGCAAGTGAGAAAAAAATGTACAGTTAGGCATTCAATCAAAACCACATAAACTGAAAACTCAAGAAAAAAACATTTGAAGTTCAGGACAAAACGCATCAGACATTAATAAACTATAACAGTCTGGACTGGCACCTAGAATTCTTGGGTATTCAAACTTAAATCTCAATTGCCCTTTCTCAAAAATGATACTTAATGGTTTTGGATCACAAATATAGCTCTTGTGATATGGCAAGGAGTTCTCTCGAGAGACAGACACACACACATTCAATAGGGAATGTGTGTATATGGTAGCACCTAGAAGCACTAAGTATCTGTGAAGAGGGGTACCATCATAGACACGAGTATGCTGCACTTGTGCAACTGGGTGTTGCCATATGTGCATATTACAAAATGTGCAGAGCTTTTATGAGATTAAACAAACTTGTTTCTTGTCCTAGCAGCAGACTCTATACAGTTTTCAGAGTAACAAAATATCCAATAATGCATTCAAAGTATAGGTACCAGAATCACCAATCATAAAAAATACAGGGCGTTAGCAGCTAATCTGATGAATAGGAAGGACGTCACAACAATCCCAAACGTTAACCCAGAGAACAACAAACTGGATTTTAAGCCGAAACGGTGCAGAAAAATAAACAGTTGCGTCATAGTAGGTGACTGGTCAAGAAATCATAACGACATTCAGCATTCAGACATCCATGTTAACAGATCTATTTCAATCAGAGGGGACATCAATCTGAACCCATTGAAGGTTGAGTTTGATGTCAAATGTTGGAAGAAATTAGGGCACGTCTAACCCTGCTCAAGGCAGAATGAAATCACCAGAAAACCCCCAAGTTGTATTCAGTTAAAAAAGACGTTTAACAGGCTCTGTAACAGTCAGACACACCCATAAGATTGTATCGAATTGCAAATAGGTGTTATCAACACAACAAACAACAGAAAAATTCGTCTAATCTATCTTCAAAATCTGATTTAGCAATCAAAATCTATCTCTGAAGCAAATACGACAATCTTCATCAATATTTAACAAGAGAGAAAGATGAAAAGATGTCCAAATCTGGATAGCTCCGGCTTGATGGCTGGCCAACGCATAATGGTGGTCTTCTTCCTTCGGGCCCTTAGCACACGCACGGACCACCGGATGGTCGATGCATGGTCAAGACGTATTCTCTGTGCATCACTCGTCCGGGATGGGTGCATAAAACCGCATCACATGATTTAAGGACACCACAAGGGGTACTAAAAATACTATTTTTAGTGTTTACTGATATATTTGCAAATGACAAAACATGAACTTAAGCACCCTATCTGAATCTGGTCATAAAAGACACAACCACTTCATTGGGGAGTTTCACCAAACAGTTGGTGAGCGTTCCCCCAAACAATGCGCAAATAATGTGTCGGCTGTCCGGTCACAACACAAAAATGTGAAACAATATTCCCTGTTTAATCAGCAAAAAAATACATAGATATTGTCTATTTTAATTCAGATTCAATATATATCAAATGAGCCACAAAAATGAGTCCTAAAATGATTTAAATTTGATACCAAAACTGATTCAACGTCTAAGCTGTTTTGAGTACCTATCCTAAAAGTGAAATGAAAACAGATTGGAAATGAGAAGTAAATTCAAAGTGAAATGAAAACAATAAATCATGAAATGAGACTAATGAGTACCTATCCTAAAACAGACTAACTAGATATTCAACTCAAAAATCAATCTCTGTCGCATTCAATAACAGTCGCACATAACAGATTGGTATTCAATCAATCAAAGGGAAAATAAGAAATAACATTCAAGATAGGGAGAAATGGATCTTAACAGGGTACTGAAACTAGATTCAAATTCATACCGTTAATAAAAAAAACAAAAATATTTGAAATTTTTCCTACAAAAATTCTCAAAATTCTTAAATAATATTTAGATTTTTACAAAATATTTTTTGGACAAAAATAATGTTTATTTTCTTCAAAATAAAATCCGAACGTTCTAAAAAATGGACGTTTTAGCTTGTGGGCTTGATTTAAGCTGGGCATGATCTATGTTGGCGTGTTAGGGTTCGCCGGCATGTCTTTATCACGTTCTCTTCGAGCTCATTCAGATATGTGCATCAGAATGTAGAGATTTTCATCTTCCACCCTCATATTTTGGAGGATATACAAGGTTCGGTGGGCTCCTTAATTCCCCATCTCACCAATGACAAGGGCAGACTTCTTTGGAAAGGCTGGGAGGTTGCAATATCAAGGAATATGATCTGACAGGAAATCTGGGTGAGACATCAAAAGGGAAAGTATATCACATTTGTTTTTCTCATGCTCCATGACAGCAAATGTGTGAAGACAGCTGATTCGGGAGGAAGAGGATACCTAACAGTCAGATGAAGTAGGAACTCTGCTGGTGGTTTAGGAAAAAATTCGATTATTTGTGGCTGGAAGAATGCTGGAAACTAACTTTTCATTTAGTTACTTGGAAATTGTGGTGGATCAGGAACAATGTCGATTATGTTCCATGATATCAGAAAATTAGTAATTTCTTCGGTGAAAATTGGAATCCTTCAAAGTGTCTAGACTCCACCAGTGCCAAGGAAATATGTTTTGCAGGTGGCAACAGTCGGATATTATATTTCCTGAAAATTCAGTTTTTGACTGGGTGAGAGGTGATTTGCACTGCTTCCAATAAAAGTTGGAGGATGTGGCAGAAGCAGATCACATTCAGTATCAAAATGGAAACTTGATCTAATTCTAGTGACAATCTCGCAATAATATCGCGAGAAATTGCCTGAAAGTTTAAAACGGCAATTTCTCGCGAGATTTTCAAAATACCGCAAGATTTATGAAAACAAACATAAATACGGCGATTTAAACACGATATTTATGTTTTAAACGGCTATTTATTGCGATTTAAATGCGATATTAATAAATTCTATTAATTATTTTCTTATAAAAAATCATTTATATATTTTTAAAATTTTTTATTGCCGAGATTTTGCAGAAAAAAATGCAAGAATTATGGATTTTTTTTCAATTTCTCGCGAGTTTTTGAAAAACAAGAAATTGCCTATAAAAACTTTTGTCACTATGAATTCAAATACTAATTTTGTCTAAAAGTAACCCCCGTGTCTTTACATGCATGATGTTAGATAATGTACAGGATGGGGATTGTAACCTTTGGAAGGACCTTCCCCAAGATACAGTCAATCAAGACTGTTTTGTCCCTCAAGGTGTTCATTTTGAAACTAGTGCTCAATTTGTAATTTTTCATTTGTAATTAGTTAATAAAAGGTAGGGGGCCTTAACCCTCAGCTGACCCTTATATTAGAAAAAAAATCAAATGAGGAACCTTCTCTATATTGGGTTAGCCCGACTTATAAAAAATCAGCCTGCTGATCTTAGTTGGTCAGACACTTTGAAGTCCCAATTAGGCAGAAATCACATGTTTATATATATAATATATTCATGCTAAGAATCCACATAGATTTTATTTGAAGGATGCCTCCAAAGGACATTTATTACAATGTGATCAAAGCAATCTAACTTCTACAAGACAACATAATCAAACATTCATATGCCCACGCACACACAAGAGAGAGAGAGAGAGAGAGAGAGAGAGAGAGAGAGAGAGAGAGAGAGAGAGAGAGAGAGAGAGAGAGTCTCTTAATGGGGCACACGCAGATAGAGAGGGATAGGGTTGGCAGCATTTGGAGGGGCATCCCACACTGAGAATGCACTAGAGGCATTCAGCCATTTCTTGGTAATCTCGGGGTAATGGCGATTTATGACATCTTTCAGGCTCTCTGTGGTGTTCACCCATTCAAGGCCCTTCTTTGTGTATGTCTCCTCATTGAAATAGCTTGTGAAGAATCGATCAGCCTCCAACCTCCTGCAAAATCATTTCGCAGGAACACCAAATAAGCCCAACAATCTTATTTGAAGAACTCAATATTTTACTCAAGGACCTAGCAAATTGTAGCAAATACATATCATATCCAGCTAAGTGGCATGCCTGAGCATCAAATGAAACATGACCAAGTTCATGAACTTTGTTACATTTCATTGAATACCCAACTGTATAACTAAGGAAAAACTGCTAATTTTCCGGTCACCAGCAAGCAATGCCGTTTATCAAGCACTGTTTTAGGATGACCTCTGTGTAAAACACCAGGGGACACCCAGCCTACCAAGCAGAGCCCCCCGGCTTCGGCCTTGCAGCAATGACACACCCTACAGGTATCAGACTCATGATGTTTCTTCAACTTTAGACACAAACCGACCTCCTAAACAGGAGTGCGGAGCCGTCATGGATTGACACCCATCTGTATTCTTAGAGAACAGAACAAGAAAGCAAAAGGGAAAGTGGTAAAGAATTGTATGCATACCTAGATGCCATGAGAAGGAATATATGGAAAGCAGTTTCACTAATGGCGAAGCCCTTGATCTTCTTCTCTGCCATGAGGCCAACCAAGAGATCCAACTTCTCTACGTCGTTGACGTAAACTTCGCGAAGCACTTCAATGGCCTCCTTGTCATCGGTTAGGTCCTCCCATTTCTTGATTGGAACCATTAACATGTTCCTGCGAAACTGGTTGTATCTTGCCAAACTTCTCTCTCTATCACGGTAGACTGGTTGTTAACAGACAAGCAACTAACCAAGTTAATTATGTTCCATGTATTTTTATATGGAAGCACATGTTCCAATCAATGAGTAATTTTTTTTCTTTTCTCATTTTTGTCAAGAAATTTTTGTTATTGAACTGAAAACCAGAGGTGCAAGCTATATCAACTAAATCCGACCACATGGTTACGTTGAACATGGTTTATTTGCCAAGGATAGGGCCTAAGATCATGTTTTTTCATTGTAAAAATATGACTTGAGGTGAAATTTTGTTATGCTGTCGACATTGATTTTTGAAGCTCTTGAAAAACCTGCTTATCTGTCATAATCACACGATTCAAACCCCATTTTCTACTAAACAAACCATGGAAATATATGTATATCTTATGTATTAAAAATAATAATATGAAAAGAAGGTGAATGTAAAGTTGGAGGAAGCCGAGTACTTTCTAGTGCAGGCATGTCTACATGATCTGGCCTCTCGGTACCATCAACATTTTGGGCAATAAGGTCCCTCAAAAACAGTGGGGAGTTCCACAGCTCCAGTGCACCACAGGATTGGTGGCCCATTGACACTAACTGGGCTGTGAATCCGATCTCGCTGAGTGTCTTTTCTCCCTTCAATCCCACTAGATTTTCCATTGGAACCCTTACATGCACATTGAAAAGAAGCAATCAACATCTCATTTAAAATAACAACAATAGTAATAATAATAATGAAAATCTTAGATTAATAGTTATTCAATTAAGATGGATACCGTCAACTATTCAAAAAGGTAATTGAGAAGTGACAACTTTCCAAAGAGTCTTGACGGTTGGACAACATGACCTTCTCATGAAAAGTCTACGGAGGATTTTCATATGCAAAGAAGGTAGTGGAAAAAAATGGGGGCACACTTTTGTTATTCCAACCTGGTGAAAATTGGATTTCTGAAAAGAGATTTCAAGCCTAGAGGCACGTTCTTAAGATCGCTATCTTTAGAACTTCAATCGCCCCACTCCGGAAATTCCGAAGATGCGAAAAAGGGTTTTGTTACGACTGAGTTCCCAGGATACAACTAGGCTTGAACCTTAAGAGAGTCACTGCTTCGCAAGAACAGATGACCTCTCCCACACATGAACTCTGCAAGCCAAATCGAGAAGAAAGAAAGGAGAAAACTGGAGAGTCAGAGATTCTGTTGATCTTCAAAAGGCGAAAATAGAAGAATTTATAGACTTTTAGAGAGGCCAAAACGTTTTGCGATAAATGAGATTAATGGCCATAAATCTGACGGTTTGAAAATAGGACGAAAAGATACCTGAACGGTCATCCACCTTTGATTGTTAATCAAATGCCTCCAAAACCGTCCAACAGTCACAAAGCGCCTTAAACTCAATATAAATGATATTAAAACTTTTCAAACGGCCAGATATCTCAAAACCGAAAAATAAAAACGGATATTTGCGCCTCATATGCACCTCGCACCGCCTCATAGATTAATAGTTATTCAATTAAGATGGATACCGTCAACTATTCAAAAAGGTAATTGAGAAGTGACACAACTTTCCAAAGAGTCTTGCGGTTGGACAACATGACCTTCTCATGAAAAGTCTACGGAGGATTTTCATATGCAAAAAAGGTAGTGGAAAAAAATGGGGCACACTTTTGTTATTCCAACCTGGTGAAAATTGGATTTCTGAAAAGAGATTTCAAGCCTAGAGGCACGTTCTTAAGATCGCTATCTTTAGAACTTCAATCGCCCCACTCCGGAAATTCCGAAGATGCGAAAAAGGGTTTTGTTACGACTGAGTTCCCATGATACAACTAAGCTTGAACCTCAAGAGAGTCACTGCTTCGCAAGAACAGATGACCTCTCCCACACATGAACTTTGCAAGCTAAACCGAGAAGAAAGAAAGGAGAAAATTGGAGAGTCAGATTCTGTTGATCTTCAAAAGGCGAAAATAGAAGAATTTATAGACTTTTAGAGAGGCCAAAATGTTTTGCGATAAATGCGATTAATGGCCATAAATCTGACGATTTAAAAATAGGACGAAAAGATACCTGAACGGTCACCCACCTTTGATTGTGATATAAATGATATTAAAACTTTTCAAACGGCCAGATATCTCAAAACCGAAAAATAAAAACGGATATTTGCACCTCATATGCACCTTGCACCGCCTCATAGATTAATAGTTATTCAATTAAGATGGATACCGTCAACTATTCAAAAAGGTAATTGAGAAGTGACACAACTTTCCAAAGAGTCTTGCGGTTGGACAACATGACCTTCTCATGAAAAGTCTAAAGAGGATTTTCATATGCAAAGAAGGTAGTGGAAAAAAATGGGGCACACTTTTGTTATTCCAACCTGGTGAAAATTGGATTTCTGAAAAGAGATTTCAAGCCTAGAGGCACGTTTTTAAGATCGCTATCTTTAGAACTTCAATCACCCCACTCCGGAAATTCCGAAGATGCGAAAAAGGGTTTTGTTACGACTGAGTTCCCAGGATACAACTAAGCTTGAACCTCAAGAGAGTCACTGCTTCGCAAGAACAGATGACCTCTCCCACACATGAACTCTGCAAGCTAAACCGAGAAGAAAGAAAGGAGAAAATTGGAGAGTCAGAGATTTTGTTGATCTTCAAAAGGCGAAAATAGAAGAATTTATAGACTTTTAGAGAGGCCAAAATGTTTTGCGATAAATGCGATTAATGGCCATAAATCTGACGATTTAAAAATAGGACGAAAAGATACCTGAACGGTCACCCACCTTTGATTGTGATATAAATGATATTAAAACTTTTCAAACGGCCAGATATCTCAAAACCGAAAAATAAAAACGGATATTTGCGCCTCATATGCACCTTGCACCGCCTCATAGATTAATAGTTATTCAATTAAGATGGATACCGTCAACTATTCAAAAAGGTAATTGAGAAGTGACACAACTTTCCAAAGAGTCTTGCGGTTGGACAACATGACCTTCTCATGAAAAGTCTACGAAGGATTTTCATATGCAAAGAAGGTAGTGGAAAAAAATGGGGCACACTTTTGTTATTCCAACCTGGTGAAAATTGGATTTCTGAAAAGAGATTTCAAGCCTAGAGGCACGTTCTTAAGATCGCTATCTTTAGAACTTCAATCGCCCCACTCCGGAAATTCCGAAGATGCGAAAAAGGGTTTTGTTACGACTGAGTTCCCAGGATACAACTAGGCTTGAACCTTAAGAGAGTCACTACTTCGCAAGAACAGATGACCTCTCCCACACATGAACTCTGCAAGCTAAACCGAGAAGAAAGAAAGGAGAAAATTAGAGAGTCAGAGATTTTGTTGATCTTCAAAAGGCGAAAATAGAAGAATTTATAGACTTTTAGAGAGGCCAAAACGTTTTGCGATAAATGAGATTAATGGCCATAAATCTGACGGTTTGAAAATAGGATGAAAAGATACCTGAACGATCACCCACCTTTGATTGTTAATCAAAGGCCTCCAAAACCGTCCAACAGTCACAAAGCGCCTTAAACTCAATATAAATGATATTAAAACTTTTCAAACGACCAGATATCTCAAAACCGAAAAATAAAAACGGATATTTGCGCCTCATATGCACCTCGCACTGTTGCAAGCGTGCAAAGTGCGCCATCAAAACACCACATTGCGCCTCAAGCGCCCTCGCAAGAACGGCGCATTCGTTTGCAGCAACGTCCGCAAGCCACCCATGGACACAAGGCTTACCAAAGTAAAGAATAGAGAACAAAGTCTGTATTTAAACAACTAGAAAAACTGATTTCTCTTAGATATGGGACTAAACTTTTTAAAACACTTTTGGTGGAAAGAAATCATCAATTTTAAAACTTTCCTAACAACTTTTGCCAGCATGACACCTTTCTACCATAGTATTTGAACTTTTCTCTTCAACCATGGCCGAAAAAAATAGGGAAAAGGATGCTGCTGAGCATTTTCCTATGAAAAAAACTTACATGAAACAAATGGGCCTTAAGGAAAAGCTTTCCAGTTAGCATTGTGGAGTACTCATAGAGTTTTATACCGAGGACATCCAAAAATCAGTGGTTTCTCCATAACATCAAAAAAGGAAAACGGAAAAGTACTAAAGATATATATGCTTACTCTTTGAGTAGTGGGGGAGACTTATTTGTGCCTGGAGCAGAATGGATGTCCCTAAGAAGGAGGGAATCAGGAAGAAGGTTGTGCATCCTGTAAACCCCTGTGAATTCCTCCGTCAATGAGTAAGGAACTCCATGATTTTGTGGCTTGCTCATGCCAACAAACCCACTCAGCACAGGGTTGCCCACATGTCCAAACGCGTCCTTAAATTTCTTCCCCAGCAGCCCATACCTGCAGTTTTTAGTCCAACACAATAAGCATCATTACTAGATTGTATTACCATAATCTGTTTCAAACTTGAATGTTTAACTGAACAAATTAAAATCATTGCTGCCTTTATAGGTGCTAGAGATGTCGACAGATGGGATTTAGATCCGATATCTGATTGAATATGATCCGGTAAAGCAAATTGGATCTGATTAACAATCGTATTCGGATTAGATATGAAGATTTGCATCTGAATTCGAATCAAAACCTGAATCCAATGGATTATATGACCCGACTGCATATAAAATATATCCAATTAGCTAACTGGATTCAGATTCAATATTACCTGTTTCCATCTAACTAGGAATATGAGGCTAGATCCGATAAGGTCAGATCAAATAATGACTAATGCAAGTCCGACCCGTTTACATCGCTAATTGGTAATTTGGTACTAGACACTTTTGGCACATTGGTCACTTGCACATGGATAGAAATCAGCATCAGATCCATCATTGAGACCATAGAAGGCCGGTTGAAGGTAAGCTTTGAGGCCATATTGCATTGTTATTTCCTACCAAGATCCAAATACTGATATCCAAGAGTGCATGTCAACTTCAAGCCGAGTAGCAGTTTTTCTCAAAAACGGGCTTTGCTTTTTTCTCCTTTTTTTTGGCTAATTCCCATAAAACCTCCACATAACAAGGTTTTATTGCTGGCTTGATTTTCAAGTTCTATCTAGGGTCATATAGGGAAGCACGAATTCATTAACAAGTGGTTATTTGACGCTTAGCTCAGCGGTTAAACTAGGGGTTGTCAATGGGTCGGGTTTAACCTGGACCCGACTCGTACCAAACTCTATAGGGTCAAGGTTTAGTGATAAATAAGAAGGTCTGATTAGAATCCGGGTCGAACCCAAAGGGCCCAACACCGAGTTCCGATTAAGGTCCATAATTTTTTATTATAAAAGATTTAAAGAATATTATTTTACCCGGTGTATGGTCCAGGTCTGATTCATGTAATAATTATAGGATCCGGGTATGGTTTCTCTTATGGTGAGTCCGATTGAATCTTGATATCTAAACCCGGTACCATCATCTCAAATCAGGTCTTGATCTGGTTCCACCTCAGTCTAAACCAAACCCGACACCCCTAATCAAACCCCTTCATTCACCCCTCTTGCCCGCCAGGAAGCCTGTTATTTGGGCCTAAGATAATGCTAGGGTAGGATATGGGAAATAGAGGTAGGTGGGGCTGGTCGAAGAACGGAATATCTGGACTCAACTGCTTAATTAGGTCATCTCCCTGGCAAAGGGGGGGTGTTCGCGGGAAGGAAAAGAAAAAACCACTTCACTTAGGGGTGGCAAAACCTGACACGACCCGCCAACCCCACCCGCCAACCCGCCTCTTAGGCGGGTTCGGGTTGGGCAAAAACGAACTCGTTTAATAAACGGGTCGACCCACCTAACCCGTTTATTAAACGGGTCAGGTTCGTGTTAGGGGTATGCCAACCCGCCAACCCGGATGACCCGTTTAATAAACGGGTTAGGCGGGCAGGTCAACCCGCCAACCTGACCCGCTAACCTACCAACCCGTTTACCCGACCCAACCAGTTTATTAAGCGGGTTGGCGGGTCGTGTCGGGTTACCCGTTTAATAAACAGGTCGGGTTCGGGTTGAGGTATGCTGACCCGCCAACCCGACCCGATTGCCACCCCTAACTTCACTAACAACTTCCATTAGGGGGGGGGGGTGCGTGTTCGCGGGAAGGAAAAGAAAAAACCACTTCACCAACAACTTCCATTAGTGGGTCATCTTGTGGGAATATCTATATGTCTTGGCATACAATCCCCACCAACTCATTACATCCTTTAAACTAGAAAGCCTTAAGCTGAGGCACCTAGCCAGGTGGTGTGAGGAGACCTTGTGGGTTGGTATAAAGTCATGTTGATCACATGAAAATGAAATCTTAGCCAACGGGTTACAAGATTGAGCACCTACATCTAATATGTTAATAAAGACTTTACCAGTTGGATCGCATGCCGGCATACAGAGTGTCAGTTTTTAGCAATTCCACTGACCAGTCGATAGTATGAACTTTGGCAATCACTGCTACAGTCACCAACCGGGCATGCCGATACAGCGCCTCGTCATCAAGATCTCGATATTCTCTCTGGAAGCCAAAAACACAGAGTTTTTAGCCTGAATTTATTAGTTCAGAAGCAAACAAGATTCAATATTCATCCAACTAGCAACATATTTCCAAAAGTAAGTTACATTTTGCAACGCCATGAGAATGTTTTCTACTAATAAAAATACTGGAGTTCATGAGGTCGGTAAGATTTCATGTTATACCAAATGACTGACAGATAGCCGAGTAAAATATGGCATTTGACTAAATGCAATGTGGTAAATGGGTTTTTCTATTCTTTAGGTGTTTTTTTTTTCGCAGTTCAGACCACATAAATATGTTGGGCATGGTCGAGGAATCCACACCTGGATCATGTGTTTTCTATGAAAAAAATGATATTTGGAGTCTAAAAAATGTACAAAGATTTTTTTACCATTGATTTCATGTAATACCAAATGACTCTGACAGATAGATGAGTAAAAATATGGCATTTGACCAAACGTTTTTTTTTTCTTTTTGGTACCTCAGCCTCCTGTATATATATATATATATATATATATATATATATATATATATATATATATATATATATATATATATATATATATATCACATGCCCATGGTTAGATTTAAGAGAAAAGAACAAAAAAATCATTAAAATTGCAGTTCAAACATTAGTTATCGTATTTTCCAGTTCTCATATTATAGTGACTCTCTCTCTCTCTAGAGAGAGAGAGAGCCAAAAGAATATCAACATTAATACTCATGAAGATCAACAAAATGTTGAACCCATGAACCAGACACAGAAGAAACAAAGCTAAAATATAGAAAAAACAAAGCTAAAGAAAAGAAACTACAGACAGCTAGCAACAAAACAACAAAGCCTACTCAACCAGGATCCGCAGGATTAGAAGAAACCACCGCTGAGTGAACGTCGTTCAGATGAGAGGAGAGGTCTCTAAGATGCATACGTAATATTGCATATACATCAACCAGGATTTTATGGACAAGATGATTAAAGATGACCGGAATTTGACGGAAAGTAGCATCATTGCGTGCCATCCAAACAAACCACCAAGTAGTAAGCAACCATGTCTTTCAGATCAGTCTCCACCGCTTGCATCGTCTAATTTCAATAGAGCCCAGGAGAAAATCAAGCGCAAAAGACTCTTCTTTGACAATTACGTTCGGAGATCTCCACGTCCTATTAAATAGGGCCACAAAGATTGGGCAAGACCAAAATAAATGAAAAGCAGCTTGACACAACACACACCAACTTGGGTCCTTTATCAATGTTATCAGGGTCCTTTATCGCTGAATCGACAGTTTTTTAATCAATGAAAAATACTAAAAACTATTTTTTTAATATTATTTTAATGAATTTAACATGTGTCACGTTATTCTGATTGACACAATATATATTTTTTTATTTTCTGGCCAATACAGAACCATTCACTTGAGTATCGGTATCGGCCCGATACAGCTGAATTCGATGGCTCAACGATTCAAGGCCGGTTACCGATAGTGTTCTTATGACAACGGGGCAGGAGCGATGACCTCAAGTGTTTTAGGAATCAAAGGTCTACCAATGTGCGGTGGGTGCCCAAAAAGAAAAGAAAAGAAAAGAACAAAGGGTCACTACTTACTTTGAGGGCATCACATACGGCATTGTGCTCCAAAATAAACAAAGCTTGCAGAGTGGAGACTCCTGCCCAGCTGTTGCGCACATCACCAGACAATGCGATCCCTTGCTCGTCATGGAGGAGGAGTCCGTCCTTTTGGATCTTGAGCTTCCCATCGTTAAACGTCCTCACTTTGGCAAGTTTTGCAGCAGTGCTTCCGTAAACAGCACTCCCATCCCTTGTCACATGCATCTCCATCATCATTATTTTATGGACATTATTCATAATCATTGCATAATGTAAATCAAGATAATATGAAAGGAGAAAGAAGTTGATCCAGTATGGATTAGTAATTTTAGACTACTGTATATGCATATGTATCTCTAAGATGTGATCCAGTACTTGGGCTACTCAGCCCATATTGGATGGGCCATGGATCCTGGGGTCTCCACTGTCTCG
Organism: Nuphar pumila; assembly: GCF_984573655.1. NCBI lineage: Eukaryota > Viridiplantae > Streptophyta > Magnoliopsida > Nymphaeales > Nymphaeaceae > Nuphar > Nuphar pumila. The sequence goes on along the minus strand of NC_143261.1, from coordinate 67,888,209 downwards.
GCATCGTCTTGGGGACAATAGTAGATATAGAATTTTAATGCATTACTTTATCACAAAAGCTAGTCTTTTACTGCTGGTAAGCACTTATGCCCTTCAAAAGAAATTTTTTCAGTTCAAATCCCATTATTCTCAATGTTAAAAATACAATGTCTTTCTTAACGAGCCAGCTCGTGGCTTGATGGCTCAGTTAACTGGAGCCTGGCTTGTATAGTTATGAACATGAGCTGAGCTAAATGCTAAACGAGCCGAGTCTGAACAAGATGTGCTCGTTTACCAGCCTTATATATCGACCTAAAAAAACATTAAGATAGAATGCTATCAGTGTTGTGAAAAGCGTTGAGGTGTAACGAGTCATTCTACAAAAAACTGAGGCGAGGCATAAAGCGTAAGCCTTAAATTTTTTTTTTTGAAAACTTAAAAAAAAAGTATCTAAAAATATAAATAAATACAAAAATGCTTTATTGTTGAAGTAACAACCAATAACAAATAAAAAATCTCAAATAAATACTAAAAAATATAAGATTAACATATAAAAGTAACTAAAAAACTGATTATATAACTGAAAAACTAATTATATAACTAAAAAATATAATGTCCTATGAAGCAACAACCAATAAGAAATAAAAAATCTCAACTAAAAACTAAAAAAAATATGAGATTAACATATAAAAGTAATTAAGAAACTGATTATATAACTGAAAAACTAATTATAAAAAAATATCTTCTTCTTCTTCTTCTTTTTCTTTCACTGTGCCTTACGCCTCAAGCTGGTGCCTTAAGGCACAGAGGGCCTTGCCTCAAGGCGAGGCACACCTTTTGCCGCCCTTGAAGGTGCGCTTTTAATAACACTGGATGAGATAATTTCAAAATATTCTTTATCCTATAAAATATTTATACGTACCACCAAGGTGTGCGAATGTTGATGGATCCAGTTTTGATGTCATAAAATCCAGTTGGGACCTCCTTGGTCTTGTAGAACCTAAAGGATTTGAGGGGGCACTGGTTTGCTACCTCTGAAGGAGCATTGATCTCAATCTACAGCAGCACAAAGGAGAGGTCTGAATGATCATGTCCAACATTTTGCCATTTAAAGAAAATGTTGGAGTACGCACCTGGTTGGTTTCTTCAAGGTGGTCCATCCAGTCATGGATCATGAACTGGATCCACGATGCGGCAATCACATTGAATTGCTTCCCAGTATCGATAAGCTTCCTTCTGGTCAGTAATTTGGTGGCCACAACCACTGGATCTGGCTTCATCAACTGCACACAGTGATTGTCTTTAAAGTCTTACATATTGTCGCATAAAATTGCAAGCTCAAGGCCCATGATTGAATTCCTACGCCACATGGGGCGGCTGTTGTTCTGGTAGGGGCCGGACTAACCCAGCTTGCCTTCCAAAAAAAAAAAAAATACATCAGGCAGAGCCAGTGCGTCTAGGTCTATGATCCTGAGGGCAGTGTCTCCGTGTAAGTAATTTGCTCAGCAAGGATTCAATGTTCATTGAAAAAAAAAACGGATTAAATGACGATATTCAGTTTTCTTACAGAGCTGTCCTGGTTTAGGGGTGGCATGTTCCTCCCAAAGAAGGTCCCCTCACTGCCTGCTTCATTCTGAAAGGGGTCGTTGTACTCTCCATCAGCTGTCCTGTAAGGGTAGTCCACAGGGTTAAAGCGGACACCAACTGGGGTGTGTCCCACATTTTTGAGGTTGTATTGTTGGAGCAGATGGCGACGTAGCCCCAAGTAAGTCAGCCCAAGGATAACTGGGAGCTTGTCCCACAACCCCAGTTTATCAACGGAATGGATGATCTGCACAAGATCACAAGAGCAGGATTAGAAATTCTTATTGAAAATGTATGGTGGATATGACCCGGATCTATCTTATCTAGAAGCTGGATTCATCAAAACCAGTTATGCCCTACACTTTGCACCCTAGGAGCCAGAAACGAGACGAGCAGCTTGTCGTTCGGCTTGGCTCGTCTTGCGAGAAGCTCAATTCGGCTTAGAAATTGAGCTCGACAAGCCAAGCTAAAAAATGAGCTTAAGACAAGAGAGGACTCTTCAATTACCAAGAAGATGAGCTTATCGATGAGAGTCATCTTAGAGACCACTTCATGAAAGTCAGGATCTATGAAGTGAAGGAAGAGAGCCCTCAATGGCTTCAAGGCCTCTGTGAAGATCCCCATGACAGAGAAAGAGAGAGAGAAGGGTATGTGTGGTGCTTTCATGTCTGTTGATGTTTGTTGATGACATGAGAATTTATAGCCACGAGAGAGAGACATGTTGATACACTGTATATTATTTTGTTAGTTCTAAATAATGCTTTAATGGACTAGAACATTTTGTTTAAAAAAAAGTTACCGATCAAATGAATTTAATACTGTCACATGAATACAACATTAATTAACCTGCCATACCTAGAGGACGAGACATGTGGATACACAGTGTGGCACTATTACAGTACGGATGCCATTTTATTAGTTCTAGATATGCCATCCTTCATCCAAGAATAGAAACTCAAAATATGAGAAGTAATGTATAAACTGTGATTTTCATAGATTTTTTATTCTTTTCTATTCAATCTAACCTTAAGGATGTAATCTGCATGCTTGGTTTTATAAGAACCTGCTCTCGAATCATCCTATTTTGATTCATAAAACAAGGTTTTTTTTTAAGGCTTTAAAATCAATAGCTAATAATCTTCATAAATATTCAAGCATTCAAAAAACACCTTTTTTTTCCTTCAAAAATACAAGATCCAATAGTTGATTCCTAGCAAATTCACCATGCCAAGCACATCCACATAGTTGAATTTGCAAAATAAGTGTTGAAAATGCCTATATTTCTAGTTATCATATTCTAGTGATATATAAAAAAATATTTGTTACTAATGAAAGTAAGAAATTAATGAGCCAAAAATCATATGTGCAAGTTGTAACGACTCAATCTAACTACATAGATGTGTTCAACATGGTTTGTTTGCTAAAGATCAAACCTTGCATCACTATTTTATGATGTAAAAATATGATCTTTTAAATTATGAAAATTTGGCACATTGTGGGCCATTGAGACTGTCCACACCCTCTTATCTTATATATATATATATATATATATATATATATATATATATATATATATATATATATAGGAAAACCTATATTTTCAGACAGGATTTCCTTTGGACATCTTCGAACATGCGTCGTAATGTCGTGCATTCATTTTTTTCAAAAAAAAAAAAGATTTTATGATGGTTTTTGTACCACCACTAAATGTGTCTTTTTCACCCAGACCTTGACTGCCGCTAAAGCTCTGGAGTGTGCAACAAAAAAAAAAAGATGCAGCGACGCTTCGTCCAATCTATCTTTAAACACTTTAAGTGTTTGAAGATACACATTACTTATATATATATATGCGAGACCTCATCCTAACCCAGTTAGGACGATGTATCACATATACATATACATGGCGAATATTATAACTCATTGTACTCCCACTTTTTTGAGTTATTATCATATGATATCCCCAAAATCCGACATGATTATTAATTCAGCAACCTTGGATTTTGTCGCATCTCATCTCAGCCCGCCCACAAGCAGCGTCTGAGGCGATAAATCCGTGTGAGAAGATTTATCTTAAACCTGATAGCATACTCATATAGATGTGCAACATGCCATATAATAATCATAGAAAGAAATATGAATAACATTAACATATCAAATCTTACAAATACCCATAGATTTTACATGCTTAACATAAGAATCCCTATTAATAGGCTTAGTAAAGGGATCTGCCACCATATCTTGGGTATTAGCATATGCCAATGCAACTTTACCTTTAGATACAATGTCACATATATACTTGTATCTTGTGTCAATATGTTTGGTTCTACTGTAAAACTTAGGATCTTTGGTAAATGCAATTGCCACTTGATTATCACAGAATAAAGTCACTGTCAGTTTTGCATCAGAAGTGACTCTCAAATGTTTGATGAATCTCCTTAACCAAACACATTCTTGTACTGCTAACGAGCCTGCAATAAATTCAGCTTCCATTGCAGACAAGGCTACACATGTCTGCTTCTTGCTACACCAAGATATAGCACCATTGTTCATCAAAAACACATAGCCAGACGTAGACTTATGCTCATCAGGGTCCCCGCCCTAATCTACATCCGTATAGCTTACTGCACGCATGTTACCACCATGGTAACAAAGAACTGAATCTGATGTGCCTTTAAGATATCGCATAATCCTCTTGATAGCCTTCCAACCCTACTGCATAATATATGTCGGCTCAGGTGCACATCATTAGGTACATTAGGCTACCTACTGCACTGGAGTAAGGGACTTTGGACATAGCTTATATTTCTTTTAACTCCTTTGGACACATCTTAAGACTTAAATCATTCCCTTTTGCAACAGGAGTATATATGCGTTTACAATCTTGCATATGAAATGGTTCTAAGACCTTCTTTATATATGACTCTTGTGAAAGAGAAAAAAGTCTTTTTAAATGATCTCTTTTAATCTCTATGCTCAACATAAAGCATGCTTCACCCATGTCTTTCATTTCAAAATGAATAGACAATCATTCTTTAATGGTTTTCAGAAACTCTAAATGATTACTAGCCAATAAAATATCATCTACATATAGAGTTAGAATTACAAATTTTTGATCTTGACGCTTAAGATAAACATAGTGGTCCTTATCAATCATGGCAAAGTCATTGCACATGATGGTCTCATGAAACCTTAAATACCACTGTCTGAATGACTGCTTCAATCCATAAATGGATCGTTTGAGCTTGCATACTTTGCACTCAAATTCAGTAGTAACAAACCCCTCGGGTTGTTCCACATATAGCTTTTCATTCAGTTTTTCATTTATAAATATTGTCTTAACGTCCATTTGATGTAATTCTAAATCCATATGTGATACTATGGCTAACAAAAGGCAAATAAAGGTCAATTTGATCACAGGAGAGAATGTTTTTTCATAGTCTATTCCTGCCATCTGTGTGTATCCTTTAGCAACCAAACGAGCTTTATATCGCTCGATAGATCTATCGACATTCCTCTTAATATTGAGAACCCATTTGCTCCCAATAGGTTTTCTTTCTTTTGGAAGATTAACAAGATCCCAGACCTTATTTGATGCCATGAATTTCATTTCCTCTTTCATTGCTTTATGCCATTCATCCTTTTTTGAACAAGACAGAGCATCTCTAACACTCTTAGGTATCTCATCATCTTGGGGTATGACCACAAAGGCTTTCCCTTCGATTTGAACTTCGACGATGAATTCTTTTTCTTAAACTCTTTTGAGTTGCCAGATCTTCTTCAAAGTCGATATCCATTTGAGTGTTACTCCCACTATCCAATAGTGGTATAGACACATCCTCTTGTGTCTCTAAACATAATAATCAATCTCTTTAAACTGATCAATATCATCCAATTCATAAAATTGAAAAATACGCTCTATCTTTCCTCTTTTAGGAAAACCACTCTCAATAAATGTGACATCTCTCAAATCTATCTCAGAAATACTCTTATTTGTATTCTCTCCTAAGAATACATATCCTTTTGAATGTTCACAGTATCTTATAAAGATACACTTCTTTCCCTTAGGACTCAATTTTCTATATTGATGAAAAAGATCATAGACATATACAGCAGACCCCTAGGGTCTGAGATAAGTCAAATCCGGCTTTCTACCTATCCATAATTCATAGAGAGTTAAAGAAATAGATTTAGTTGGTACACGATTTAATACATGGGCTGCAGTCAACAAACAATCACCCCAAAAGGAAATGGGTAAATTTGCTTGCGCCATCATGAACCTGACCATCTCTAAGAGGGTCTTATTCCTCCTTTCTGCAACACCATTTTGTTGCGAAGTTCGATAAGTAGTCAATTGTTTACCTATCCCTTTATCATCACATAATTCCTTGAATTATTCGGATAGATATTCACGTCCATGATCTGTTCTCAAGGCCTTAATTCTACGATCAAGTTGATTCTCTACCATGTTCATAAAGGATCTAAAGCAATCCAATGCTTCAGATTTATGTGAAATTAAATACACATGGCTAAATCGTGTATAATCATCAATAGAAGTAATGAAATAAGAGACCCCATGCCTCGCTGCCATATTCATTGGTCCACATATATCGAAATGAATTAATTGAAGAGGATAGGTTGCTCTAACTGCCTTTCCAAAAGGCAATCGAGTTGTTTTTCCAGCAAGACAATGCTCACATATAGGCATTTCAATCTTCACATAGGATCTCAAAAGACCCTCTCGTGCGAGTGTTTCCATTCTCTTTTGCCCTATATGTTCAAGTCGAGCATGCCATATAGATACATCCACATTCATATTACTCACAGTAGAAACAAGAGAAAAACATTCATTACCCACATTCAAATTGTTAAGTTCAGTATCCAACACATAGAAATTATTCATCAAGAAACTAGAAGCAACTAAAGTATGTCCACAAAAGATGTCAACATTGACATCTCCAAACACAAGTTTATAGTTTAACATAGACAAAGCAGAAACTGAAATCAAATTTCGTCGAATCTCTGAAACATGCAGAACATCATATAATAATAAAGACCGCCCTTCTCACAAATCCAATTTGCAAGTCTCGATCCCTTTGACTTCTGCTTTAGTGTTGTTTCCCAAGAACAACCACTTCGAACCAGATGACATCTTCCTGTATTCAATGAAGTTTGTGCGGTCTTTGGTCACATGGTCGGTGGCTCCTGAGTCTACAATTCACATAGGATTAGATTCAATAATTAGTGCACAACTACAAACATTTGCACATAACACATGAGTTTGAAGAGAATGTACCTTCTTCTGCTCATGACATTCACGAGCATAGTGACTTAAATTGCCACACTTAAAACAATTTGCATTCGCCTTATTTTTCTTGTTGCCATGCTTCTCAGAGAGCTGATAAGGCTTCTTTTCTTTCTCTTTGTCTTGTCCCTTCTTGTCACCCTTCTTGAACTTCCTTGGTCTATAAAATTTTTTCTTAAAAGATTTTTGCTTCTTCGAACTTTCTGTCACATATGCCCTCATGCCAGATTGTTGAGACGCTTCAAGGCAGTCACTTTCTAGTTCTACATGATGGACAATGTCATCGAAAGTCTTAATGCTCTCGTTATGAGTCATATTAATTTTCATATGCTCTCAACTGTGTAGCAGAGAGTGAATTACAGCCTAAACCTGTTGTTCATCTGTAAGGGTATGTTCTACACTATTGAGCTCTCTTATCATATTTGCCATCTCTTTGAGAATCAAACCTGATGGTCAGCCTTCTAAGCTTTGTGACTAATGTTCTCCCAAATTTATCTTTAAGGGCCATCGACATCTGTTGAGCAGTCTTATAATGCTCAAATTGAAACATGATGTCATCCTGCATAGAACACAACATGGTGATACGCGCAACAACATTCATGCGCTTCCATTTCTCATAGGTCTTCATGTTCCTACGAGATTGTGCCACATTACCAATTTCAGGTCGTTTCACAGTATGGTTGAAAGCCTCCAAGGCCTCAGCTTCCTCCAGTGTAAATTGAATCTTTCTATGCCATATATCATAGTTATTGCCGTTTAGTTTCTTAATCTGTGCTAAGTCCATTATGGATTTACTTGGTGCAACCATGTCTTTTTAAAAAAAAATAAAAAAATAAAAAAATAAAAAAATATGCGCAACAATGTTATTCATGCACGTCATGTTCTAATCATTAGCATATCTATATGCAGTCATAATCACACAATTAGATGACATATAATTTTTTGTAGGGTGTGGAATCAAAAGCTCACTATGTTCACAATCATCTCCCACTTTCCCTAAGATGATTATATTTACCTAAATTGTATTATGACTGTATAAATTAAATATTAACACGTGGAGTAAGTACTTCAAACTCCTTATATAATCAATATGATTATATCATTTCATCCAAATTAAAAAAAAGTATTACAATTAAAAATTGGATTCAGGTATCCCCAGCCTAGTAGTGGCTTAACCAAAGGAGTTTACGGCTCCAACCACTGGCCTTTGGCCTCGACCCACATGGACCCTGGCCATGCTCGGGTTCAACCCCTAAAAATTTTTTTTGGCCCAGTCGCAATACCCTAGCCCGTGGTTGGGGGCCAGGGGCTAGGCCTGCGGCCTGTACCACAGGGCCAAGGCTTGGCATGCGGTCTGTGCCGCAGCATCTGGCCCAAGGCCGAGCCTGCACCGCAACAACCTTTCTGGCTGCAGGCCAGGGCTTGTATATATATATATATATATATATATATATATATATATATATATATATATATATATATATATATATATATATATATCAGAGAATTCTTCATTAAATAATTCAGGCCCATCATACCGGGCTGGCCTATGCCTAGCCCATGCTCTGGCCTAAAACCTTGACCCTAACCCGTCCCATGACAGGCCGAGTAGGCTTGGCCCATCGGGCTGCCCAGCCACATGCATATCTGGTGAGAGTTGAGCCTTGGACGAAGGGCTGTGTAGATACAACACCTTCTTCACAGCTGCGCTACCTTCGACACTATAGTGGCCCCATAGCGTGCATCCACCATGAACCTTCAATGGTCCCGGCCACTTGCACACGGGGATATATCCCCAAGAAAAAAAAATAGCATCTAAAAAATGATTGCACTGATACCAATATTAGATACAAAACATACCTTTTCGTTGAAGCGAAAGCGGAAGAACGGGATCGTTGATGCTCGCTTTTGCTCAATGGATGCGTGCCCTCACTTGGAGAGAACAACGAATCCACGAGTCCAAATGCCCCATGATGTTCAATCACTGTGAAGACGCCTCACCGTCTTCTTCTTCTTATTTTACAAGATTTGCACACTCTGTGTACTTTTTGGTCTCACTGTGCACACATTGCTATAGTAGCCCCCTTCTTGTTATATCTCTTTTCTGTATCTCCCTCTCACTCACTCTTTTACCTTACGCATATCAGAGAGAGCCCTTAAAATAAGAAAAGTGGGCATTTTGTAAACCGCCCCCTTCTCAAATGTGGGTCAGGTTCGGATCTTGCCCATCATGGGCGGATCCGATACCCAAACCAACATATATAATAGAGAGAGAATTAAACATATTAGGCCCTTTTTTCTTGTTCTACCCCATTAGGCCCCATAGTTTGAAGTGTTTTATGATAGATCTGAATCGTTAGATGCGTTTAGCATGCTCGATTTAGTAGGAATCGACTCTTGAACATGTTTTTTTGATGAAAAAATGTATTTTATGAGCTAAGAAAAATTGATGCCTTAGTAACCATTGATTTTGGATTACCCAAAAAACCTATATACAGATTCTGCTAATACAAAACCTATAGATCACATCTATGTTGTTAAATGTGAGAAAAAATACCAAAAACTATGATTTTTAAAGGGGCCTAACAGGGTATAACGATCACATTACTCTCTCTCTCTCTCTCTCTCTCACACACACACACACATATATATGATTGATAGCTGTTCAACCACAGCTCAATCGTGTTCATCATGGGAGTGATTGACACTCTGTGTTTTTCTCGCAAAAAATGCTGAAAACAATGTCAAAATCAGCCAAAAATAGGCTTTAGTGGCGGTTCTTGACCATCTCTCTCTATATATATACATGGTAATGTTTGCTACACTGGTGGGTAAGGAATCCCTATTGAGAAAAAGTAATATTTTTATTTTTTTCAATTTTGTTGCAAATATCCTTAAGAATCTACATATTGAGTTTAGTAGAAACTAACCTTTCGGTCATGTTTTTTTGAGGTATATGTCATATTTATCAAGGATTGAAAAATCAATGACCTACAATGTACCAAATTTTCAAACCTCAAAAAAACGTGCCTTTACGTATAAAAACTATGATCCAAGGGTCGATTGCTACCAAAACAACCTCCCAATATGAGTTCCAACTATAAGGTTCCTTACCCATGATTGCAGCAAATGATATATATATATATATATATATATATATATATATATATATATATATAGAGAGAGAGAGAGAGAGAGAGAGAGAGAGAGAGAGAGAGAGAGAGAGAGAGAGAGAGTATCGTTAGGTCTCGTTAAGCCCCTTCAAAAACCATAGTTTTAAGTATTTTTTTCTCACGTCTAACACAGTAGATGTGATCTATTGGTTTTGTTTAGTGGGAACCAGCTTTGGATTGCTGAAATCTAACTTGTATACAGTTTTTTCTGTGATCCAAAATCAATGGTTATGAAAGTACCAGTTTTTTTGAGCTCATAAAAACACGTTTGTTCATCAAAAACCATAATCCAAGAGTCTATTCTCACTAAATCGATCATGCTAAACACATCTAATGGTTTAGATTTATCATAAAATACTTAAAACCAGTATGGCAGAACAAGAAATGGGGCCTAATATGTTCAGCTCTCTCTCTCTCTCTCTCTCTCTCTCTCTATATATATATATATATATATATATATATATATAGGTTCCTCTTAACCATCCATACGGTGTGGACAAAGCTGACTTTTTATTTTTCGCGACATGCATGTTTTGTAAATCTAACCCACAGATGTGATAAGAATGATCCATTTGCTACAAATTGACTGTTGGTTCACAGCATGCTTGTCCAGAATGAGAGAGGCTCATTGAATGGAAAAAAAAGATAACAGAGAATCCAACGTGAATGTCAATCACATTGGGGGTCCAACGTGATCCACAATCACGTTGGAAGTAACAGTAAATCCAACGTGATTAAGAACATATGGTAAGTTACTAAGATTGATCTTGTGAGAGGGAAAGAGCACCTATGCATTGTATGATTTTGGAATTTCTGGCATGTAGCTTTTGTTTTTTTTCGGTGATTTTGGATTTTTTGTCCTGTAGCTTTTGTTTTTTTATCTTGGGTGATTTTGGAATTTTTGGCATGTAGCTTTTGATTCTTATCCTTTTTCTCTTTTTTTCTTTCCCTTACTATTTGTTTTGTACCTTATATCCCTGTATTTATATGAGCCTCTTACGAGGCTTGAGAATCAAATGAAAAACGTTTTCTCTATTTCCTGTGGAGGTAGGATAAGATAGGCGAACCACGTACATTTTTTTGTCTTGCTTCATTTTTTTATGATATTAAAGCTTTTGAGAAAATGAAGGTTGCAGCTCCTTTCTCATGGCTTCCAGCTCAGTGAACCCTATCTATCCAAACCCAGATAGCAAAAAAACATATGGATAATGAAAACATACTGGATCTCGCCATAGTCTATTTGGATAAAGCTTGCGTAGATGGGGGTGCTCGGTGTTCTTCTCAATCTATCGATGCCCACGATGAGCCTAGGCCGTCAAGTCTAAAGGTGAGCAGGACCCTTAACCCAAATAAGAGAGAGAGCTCATTCATTGCACCCATCAAGCAATTATGCCTCTTTTTATATAGGAGGAGAGTGGGGTTACATGCATGGCATTCATTTCATGCATGTGAACCCTTCACATGCCCTCATTGAATGTTAATCACGTCAACCCTCCACACATATGTATACCATTAAGTGTACCTTGTGTCAAATTGGGTTACTCAAGGTTGGACCTGATCTGAAATGTCCAACATACACTGCTTCTATCAATGTTTCGAAGTTATATAGTAACTCTCAAACTCAGCCCCACCAACTTCCTACTCTAGAAAATGTAAGTCATGGCTCTAGTAGAAAGACAAGACCTAAATGAGTCAGGCACAGAAGATGCTGAGAAAGAAGTCCTGAATCCCACCTACCTGGTTTGGTGCAAGTCTGATAGACTTATAAAAGGGTGGATCATTGGCACGTTGTTCAAGAATGTCCTCACAATCGTAGTCGGCTTGGAGACATCTGCGTCGCAGGACTTGCAGGAGCACAAGTTCCACCTAACGCATAAAATGTCATATATGAAAAAAAGTTCTGACATATTTGCTTATTACATAAGGAAATTCAAAGCGGTATGTGATGACCCGGCAGCCATTGGCAAGCCAGTGGAAGACAAAGCCAAAGTTTTTTGCTCTTCGTGAGTTTGGGACTCAAGTATGATTCTTTTGTCACTGCTATGTTAAAGCCTCTCGTAATGCCATATCAAAAAAATATTCATCTTCTTCAAAGCCACAAGGCGAGGACAAACATGTGATGGAGATTCTCAACCCCATATAGCTTTTTATGACCAACGTGATCATGAAAGACACAACTTCCAGGGCCGATTCAATTCGAGAGAAAGAGGCTTCACTCATAGGGTTAAAAATAATTAGAGGCTCAAAAATGATGACTAGAATCCTAAGGAGGCACCCAAATAGGTTACTCTCGTGTCTAAAGAATCTAGCAAACAAAAGAAAGAAGATCTTGTTGGCCAGATTTACAACAAGTGCAATAACTCTACGATTAATTTTTTAATCGTGAGGATGATGATATTCTATAAGCTCTTGTGCGTATGATGGTTGTTGACAATAGGACTCTAAATAGTTTTAGGACATGAGTGTCATTATCCGTATGACCAAAATTCAAGTAAATTGTCTAATCTGAAATTTTATAAAGGTAAGGACTCTGTTATGGTTGGAAGTGGTGAATGTCTTATTATCACTCTTACAGGCGAAGCCAAAATTAATTTCATACTATTTTCCATAATTTTGAAAAATGTTCTTGATATTTAAAAAATTAAGAAAGATTTATTTGTTGGACATTTGGGTTTGGGTTCAACCCATAGTGTGGCCCGGTTTGACACTAATAAGGCAATTAGTGGGACTTAGTGGGGTAAGGGTTACGTGAATGTGAAGGGGTTCACATTCTGTAATCCCCCTATCCTCCACTATAAATATGAGGCTTTGCTGCATGATGAGGGGAGCTGAAGCCTATAGCCTGTGTTCTCGTAATTCTCACTTAAGATTTAGTATATTTTTATTATTTTTCATGCTTTATAAGTGTTTATTGTTAAGTAAGCATGACTTATGTATGTCTAATACATGTGTTTTATGTTATTTAAGTTATGCATAAAGTTATTAAGCATAAATTATAACTAAATTCATGACATTTTTAATGTATTTTTATCAAAATTAGTTTATGCATATACGTTAAATCATGAACTCGTATTTTGATTATATAATGCATATTTTGTTATGAATATACATGCACTATCATGTGTGCATGGCTATGCTCCATAATACGAATATACTTTCGGTAAAAGATCTTAATTAACTTACTCACACAAATCACCAAAGTGATATGAGTTGTATTGATTAAGGATTCTTTGGACTGTATTAAGATTCGATATTATGATTGTGTGTGACTTTATGAAACATCGATTCTACCCAAAGGTAGGTTTGTGTTCCAAATTTACATAGGGTGTATATGTGTATACTAGCCCATGAAGCATGTTCATACCCAAAGTTATATTGTTGAATTGCCTCTGATTACATGATCTGCTAGTTTCACCAATTGAAGTTAATTCCTTATGAATTGAAGAGACGAAACAACTATGAATATTATTATTTCTATAAAAGTGAAACGATAATGATCCAATTATGCTTATCTCAGAAAAGGTGAATAATAAGAGGTCTTATATTTACCTTTTGAGTATAAATTTCATATAGAGTAATTAATCTTTCACTCATACGGAGAATAGGACAACTATTCTGAAGGTTGTCTATGAGAAGCAGGAGCGTTTAAAAGGATGTCTATGAGAAGCAGGAGTGTTTGAATATTCTTAGCTTGTTGCTTTTGCAATCGCGAGTGGCTCAGAATATTTAAGGTGTTATCTCTCATTACATAACAGTGAAGAAATTTTTGAAATTCATTGGAACAGAAATTATTGATTTTATACGAGATTTTATCTCATGCCATATGAATTATAAGCTTCATTATGGATCTTGGTATTGTGGACTCTATTGAAAGACCACTAAAGATCTTTTGTGATAATGAAGCAGTCGTATCCTTTTCAAATAACAACAAGAACTCAACCGCGTGTCAATACATGGAGTTAAAGTACTTTATTGTTAAAGAAAGAACTGAGAATCATCTGGTATGTATTGATATAATTTGTACCAAGAAAATGACTGTGGATCCACTTACTAAAGGGCTAGCATCGAGATTGTATTCCCAACATGTAAAAGGGATGGGTTTGTTTGATTTCTTCTGATGTATGATAGTACATTATGTGATCACATTTATGAAAATGAATTTATTCTCTATGGGTTCGTATATTGTTGATTTTGCATAAGGAATTTCTTATTTGGTTAGAGAGAATAGCATAATAACAATATTAAAAGGACCAATAGAATGAGTTATAGACCAACCTATTCATAGAGGTAATCTTAGCATATTAAAACACTGAAAAATAAATTATATTATAGTACATGAAAATATGATATTTCATAAATAGGTGATCATCTATATGACTCATATGATTCATTCTTGTGATATAGGATAGCATGTGAACCTACATAAAGAATTAAGTCGAGATAACAATATAAACCTTGATTTAGTACCATTTCAGTGTCAATGGATCAAGTGAGAGAATGTTGGACATTTGGGTTTGGGTCCAACCCATAGTGTGACCCGATTTGACACTAATGAAGCAATTAGTGGCATTTAGTGGGGTAGGGGTTACGTGAATGTGAATGAGTTCACATTTTATAACCCCTCCTATCCTCTACTATAAATATGAGGCTTGGCTGCATAATGAGGAGAGCTGAAGCGTATAGCCTGTGTCCTCGTAATTCCCATTTGGGTTTAGGGTCTTTCTTATCATCGACTTGAAGTCGTGGGCTCATCGTAGGCGTCGATAGGCTGAGGAAAACACTGATCACCTGCACGTTGCATCGACCATGGCGTCTATCGGTATGTGTTGATTTTGCATTCTGGTTCCAATTGTATAATATACACCAACATTATTATATGTTAGTCAATTAACCACATATTATACTGATGTTTTTTAATTTTTTGCTTCTGAATGTACCATAAAGAACAAGATAACAAATCGTGTGATAGCCACAAGGAGCGAATAATTTATATGCCCTTGATGCTGGTCGTGCTACATTCTTCTCCAACATATTGAGTAGTGTGCCAGAGAGCAAGTGACATAACTGCCTTGGGCATCCAAATATTGAAGTCGTTCATTTTTTTTATCTAGAAAGCATCTTATTGATGTTGATAATTTGGAAACTAAAAATGAACATTTTATTTGTTTGATTGGTAAATCCTGTAAATTTCCTTTTATTTTTTCTGATCATATTACTAATAATGCTTTTGAGAAGATTCATTCTGACTTGTGGGGCCCAACTCTAATTAAATATATTCTATCCTCTAAAAAGGAAATTTGAGTTCTTTAGTTGTTTTGTTCATTTTAGAAATTTTGAATGTCAGTTTGATAAAAAAAATAAAAAATTTCAATGCAATGGAGTAGGAGAATTTGAAAGTTAATTTTTTTAAAGGTATTTTGATAGTCTTGGCATAAAAAGACAAGTTTCATGTCCTAAAACCATGAAACAAAATCGAGTTTTGGAATGAAAACACATAATTATTACAGAACTAGGTCTTATCATGTTTTTTCATGTTGGAATGCCAAAACGGTACTAGGTTGATGCTTTTTCCACTGCAGTCTTTTTAATAAATCGTTTACCTTCGTCTTCTTTATGAAATCACCATATTTTAAACTTTTTTTAAAAATATCCTAAATATTCTAACTTACACATCTTTTGTTGTAGATGTTTTACAAACCTACATGGATATGCTAAACATATATTTGATCCAAAATCATTACCTTGTGTTTTCCTTCGATGTAGCATCAAATATAAGGGATATAAATGCTTTCACTATGGTACTAGGAGATTATACATGTCAAGGCATGTTGTCTTTGACGAAAACAATATGCCATATGTTAATCAAGGAGATCTCTATAAATATGAAAATCTGGCAGAAGAAATTACAAGACAAACTCTTCATTGTGATGTAGATTCAAGATCCCCATCATTAGCATCAAATAAATCATGAGCATCGAGAGTTGACTAACATCAATCATCATGATTTGTAGGAAGTTCCCAATGATGAATATCAAGAGTTCAATGGTGAAGTTCGGCAAGAGTCATCAAGTGAATGTGGTTAGCATGAGAATACAAAGGCATGAGCCAATTACAATGATGAACCTAAAGATAATCTGAACAATGAGCTCCTAAACCAACAGAAAATCATTGAAGTTGATCCTATGCTCAATGAAGAATCTGAAATGGTCCATCAAATAAATAATGCTCTTGAACTTGATCAAATAGAGCAGTCAAATAAAACCATGACCACTCAAGCTATGCGAGGAATATTCAAACCAAATCCCCAGTATGCACTTATTCATGAAGTTAAAACCCCAAAAGAATTAAACTATGTCAAAGATGTTCTTTCTCACTCTGGTTGGAAAGCAGCTATGGATGAAAAATAGATGCTTTGAAAAGAAAATGATACTTGGAATCTTGTCCCAAGAAACAAACATATGATCATGCCATCGTGTCAAAATGAATTTTCAAAGTTAAACTTAAATCTGATGGAAGTTTGGAGAGATGCCCATGGATTTACATAAGGTACAAATGTTTACAAAACCTTTTCTCCAGTGATCAGACCAACTAGTATTCACATCGTCCTCACTATTGCCAGAATAAAAAATGAAAAATTGCATCACCTTGATGTCAAAAATCCTTTTCTATATGGGTCTTTAATTGAAGAAGTTTTTGTGTCAACCCCTTGGATATCAACTCATTGATAATTTTGTCAAAAAGTTGAGCAAGGAATTCGCCATCAAGGATCGTGGAAAACTTCATTCTTTCTTAGGAATAGAAGTTGACTATATGAGAGAATGAATTTTTCTTTATCAAGAAAAGTATGCTAGAGACTTTCTTGAAAAAGATAAGATGCTTGATTGCAAATCTATATCAACACCCATGGCAACACACTCTATTTCTATATATAACCCACTATAGAAGTTTAGTAGGATCTCTTTAATATTTATCTATAACTAGACCAGAGTTGTCATTTAGCATTAATTACATGAGTCAATTCATGCAGACTCTTACAATTTCACATTATCAAACAGTAAAAGAATTTTAAGATATATTAAAGGCACTATGAATCATGCCCTATGAATTTTTTCTCAAAGTTCCTTTAATCTGTATGCCTTCTCTGATGCAGATTGAGCCTGCTGCCTAGGATCTGGAAGGTTCACCACTAGTTTTTGTACCTTCTTCGAAAGCAATTGCATTTTCTGGAGTGCAAAGAAAGAAAATACAGTTTGAAGATTCAATTCTGAAGTTGAATACAAGGCTATGGCTTCCACCACCGTTGAATTAACATGGATCGCTTATGTTCTTCGTGAAATTGGTGTTTTCATCTCTGAGGCCCCTATCTTAATTACATTGTGACAATTTAAGTGTATGCTTGTTAATCCAGTTTTTCACAGCAGGTCAAAACATAAGGCCCAGTTTGAGGAAGAGTGTTGAAAATAAAAACTTTATCAGAGTCAAGTCTGGCAACTCATCCACTCACGTGAATGAGTGAACAAGTTTGGCAACACAACCGCTCATCTGGATGAGCATCGTTCCATGGAATGCAAGGTGAACAGCAACAATGGCAAGCTCATCCACACCAATGGAAAGCTTACAATTAAAGCTTCCAATCATGATGGTAATGGTAAGGTGAAAAGCAAGGTCGATGTCTAGTAAATCAGGTAAGGAAACTGTCAAGAACATCAACAATATGCTTGCGAAACAGTTTATCTATGGCAATGGAAAGCCTATCAAGATCAAGGTCGATGGCTGTGGTAAATCAGGTAAGAAAACTGTCAAGGACAGCTTGCACAGCATGCTTGTCCAGAAACGACAGAGGCTCACTGAATGGAAAAACAGATAACAGAGAATCCGATGTGATTCTCAATCACGTTGAATATATCAGAGGGTCTAACGTGACCCACAATCACGTTGGAAGTAACAATAAATCCAACGTGATTGAGAATCACGTTGGAAACGGTATCCATAAACATATGGTTACTGATTGATCTTGTGAGAGGGAAAGAGCTCACAAGAATCGTATGATTTTGGAATTTTTGGCATGTAGCTTTTTGTTTCTTATTCATTTTCTGTTTTTTGTTTCCCTTACCATACCATTTGTTTGTACCTTGTATCCCTGTATATGAGCCTCGTACGGCTATTGAGAATCAAATGAAAAACGTTTTCTCTCTTTCATGTGGAGGTAGGCTAAGATAGCCGAACCACGTACATTTTTGTCCTGCTTTATTTTTCTTTATGGTATCAAAGCTTTTGAGAAAGTGAAGGTTGCAGTTCCTTCCTCATGGATTAAAGATCAGCTGCGAACCTGATCTATACATACCCTGCTTTTGTCCTTGTTTCAAACTTTGTAACTCTCAAACTCAGGCCGCACCAATTTCCTAATCTGGAAAAGCAGGTCATGGCTCTCGTAGAAAGCCAAGACTTACAAGGTTTCTTGACTGGGAAAATGCCAATGCCTAACCAGACCATTATCGAGTCAAGCACAAAAGATTATTTGCATTTTAGGAATTATTTTAATTTTTTTAAGAGTTTTTTTAATCCAATTAAATAATCAGATTTGGATATAGATTTGGTGGCTCGTTAGGATCTCTTTAGGGCTAGTGGAGGGTGTATGAGGTTTTTGGGTAGTTTTTTTTTTTTTTTAAATTTTGGGTTTGAATATTTTTATGGGTTCTGAATCTTAAAATTAAAAATCTGGATCTTCTATTAGGTTCCCAAATATAGTTGTTGGGAACCAATGAGACCCATAGAGTCTTTTTACTGGGCCAAATGGATGGTAGTGGACCTTTTTCATTAGAGCTAGCAGGGAGGCAACCCTAGCCCCTCCCTCTTGCTCACCTTTATCACCATATCCGGACCCTATAGGGTTTGGTTCGTGTCGGGTCCGGGTAAACCCGACCCGTTGACACCCCTACTGGTAACTATGCGCCAAACCGCTTGGGGTCTACAAAAAATCCAGGCTTACCTGGGTGAGTATACCTAACGTTCCGCTGGTAAATGAGCCTAAGTAACCGATCAGGGAGTGTTCAAGCTTGGTTTTGTTCCTGTGGCAAGTCTAGCTCAAGTTCACGATGAAGCTTAGCTAAATGAGCTGAGCTCTGACTGGCTCATCTAAAAAACTACATTTTTTAGAATTTAAAGAATTGAATTTGGACTAAATCAACTTACCCAAGCTCAAATTGACTAATTTACAAAATAAATACAGTTTCAAAGTTGTAAGCTATAGGAATTGAACTCTAAACTTCTTGCTTGCAAGCAAAATAATTCAACAATAATGAGATTATACAAGGCGAGGCGAGCTGAGCTGAACACCCTTTGTTTGCATTCAACTTACAGAGACTATTTCACGAGTTTAGACCAGCTCTTTACGAGCCGAATACAGGCCAAGCCATGAGTGGCTTTACCAGCCCTAACTAACATTGCCACAACCCCTGGCCCTACTACAGACAGTTTGGATTTGTCAAGGTGCCCCAACTTGCGTCCAAGTTGGACTGCTCTGGACTGAGTTTGGTCCACTCATTTCCAGCCCTGTTCAAGCATGGATCTACTAGACCAATCTGGATCGATCCACCAGGATACGATCTGGACACCTGTTGCCTGATTGAGGTAAAATTTGGTTCTCCTGCCCCATCTCTCTTTTTTTTTTTGTAATTTATGTTTTTTTTGTTTCACTCTCTACCTTCTGAATCACCTCTGACCATAGTTGAAGAATCCAACTTGTCTGATCCAGGCAAAATAAGCTCACACCATGGGATTCGAACCCAAAACCCTCAGTTATGATAGTGTAGCTTTGCCATCCAGTCATCTCATTCAATCCCAACTTATCCAGATTTACTAACTCTAGAACTAAACCCTTAGTTTGAGGACCAACAAGTTTACTGGTTGGCGTTGGCCTCAGATCCAATATTCACTAAAAAATCTGGTCTGATTTGGTTTTCCCTGAAGATGGATTCTGCCTAAACAAAGTCCCTCTGGTTTTGTCAAATCTACTAATAGCTGTATCAAGGAGCTCCTCACCAGTTTAGTATAGGGTCCAACTGTAGACTGGTCTTCAGTCTCTTTATGGGCAGTTTTTGTTTTTTTTTAATTGATTTATCAATTGTTCTATTGCAGTTCTTTATTTCAGACATTGTTTTTAAAAAAGCAAAATTTCAGTTGAAGTGCCAAACTAAACAAGTACTACCAAAACAACATACAACTACATTTCCTAATTACAAAATTAGGTAATGAAGATAGTGAATAAGCAAGGCTCCATCACTAACATCATCAAATTATCAACTGTTTGAAGAAGGCATGACAGTCATGTACAAGGCCTGACTTTAATACAAATGCATCTGAGCAGTTAAAGCTTCTACTTGATAGTAACAATTGAAAAACAAAATGTGGTATACATCAAACTCTGTAAACCATTAAAATACAGGTTATTGTTCAGCAAACAAGGGTAACATCCAGGAAGCAACACTAATACACTTCCAAAGATATGTCTAATCAATTCAAACATGAACTACAAATCAGTTAGCACCACAAGATCACCGGATTTGTGGACAGTGTGTACACTTTCTTCAAGAGAAAGAAGGGAAATTCAGCCAAGACGCCTGATACTCCTTCCACAGAAGACATTCCTGGAGTTTGAGCAATTAACAAGAAATTAAAAGGAGCTTAAGACAAAAAGAGATTTGACTTTGCACACTAACAAAAGAAAATACGTGAAAATCAATTGGCTTCAACAACAACTACACTTTTTTACCTCCAAGGAGAAAGATTTTATGTATATATATATATTCATGTTTTGTTTTGTTTTTCAATGTAGCCTTTTCTAAATAGAGATATTTTGGAATAGCCATATATCCATCCACGCATGTATCTCAACAAAAGAAAGACTACCTATAATGTTATACACAAGTTTCCAACATTACAGGATCATGCTTAGGTGGATGACCAGTCTACATATACAATTTGAGAATCAACATGCATAAGCATGGTCATGGGGGTTGCTTAGTGTTTCAGTTTGTTTCCTATGTAGCATTTTCTAAATAGAGAGATTTTAGAACAGCCATATATCCATCCACACATGCATCTCGTACCCTCGGTACCCGCACCCATACCCATGTGACATAGGTTCAGACTATTGATGGTTAATTTGTGACTGTTATGACTGCTATAGTTTCATTAGGAAGAACACTGCCGGCAATTTTAGCACCAAGTAGGACACACGTACTGGAGTCCCCCGTACAAAGTTTTTCACTGAGACTGGAAATGTCAAAGGTATGGCCCCTCCCATGACCCGTATGCTGAATCAAAGCAAGAATCAGATAAGTCAGGTACCCATATTTCAAAGTAGACACTCAATGGGGAAAAGAGAGCCAATCCAATTCTTAGTTGGATGTATAAGAGAAGGATCAGCATCCAACCCAAACCAACTTACAATTTTTCTTGTCGGGACTAGATTTTGCACTTTGTCAGGTCCAATTCCATCTAGTCTCCCCATCTTAACATATTCAGATAAAGGCCAGCCCCAAATATCCCTGACCAACAAATCTGACACAGCTCCATGTAATTAGAGCACTTAAGGCAGTTGCCTGGAATCTTGGTTATCATGTTATATTTAAGACAAAGGTAATATGGAAGTGTAAGTTCACCACCCAACTGTAAGGCTGACCCTAATGTTTTCTTCGTCCTCAAAAAAGTATAGCTACACAAAATAACAGGATACTGTTAGAATATATGTATCTTACATATGTGTGTGTGTGTGTGTGTGTGTTTTATTTGTAATAGGTAATACCCACTAGGGATATTTTAGTAATTTTGTAATGTAGTAAGCTCTGCCCATTAGGAGCAAAAACATAATTTGGCACATGTAATAGGCTCTGCCCTTTAGGGGGCAGAATTGACCTTTTTCATTTTTATTCTGTCCTTAATACTTGTAAAGGGCAGTTTTGTCTTTTAGTCAATATAGTTGTTGGGAATCTCCAACAGCTATATGGGTCTTATTGGCCCTCTTGTTTGTATATAAATAAGGACATCTTGTCCCATTAGATATGCATTTTCCTAATGCATATTTGATAAATAAAGATTATTTTTTAAAGATTGTGTTCTTGTGTTGGCTTTGTGAGTGCCCCTTTGTGGGTTGTTCTTATGCTCTTGCCTATAGTAGGCATTCTATATTTGAATCCTTGAGGATTCATTACATGGTATCAGAGCCATCGGAATAGTGATTCTTGTGAAGCTTTTATTCATGTGGACGTAAGATCGTGGGCTCATGGTGTCCAAAAAAACTCCTCTTCTCTCTCTCTCTCTCTCTCTCTCTATATATATATATATATATATATATATATATTATGGAAGAGGAACGAGAAACCATCGTCACCGTTCCCGTGAAACTCAATGACACCAACTATGTAATGTGGGCATCTATAGTGAATCATCAAATTTGGAAAAAGGGTCTATGAGGCTTGGTGGATGGCACCGAGAAAATCAAAGCTAGTGCTTACAAAGAACGACAATGACAAGGAAGTAGCACTTTAAGGAGATGATATGACTAGAGCCGTTGCCGATTATGAGAAAAATGAAAAGAGTAGAAGATGAGTCATTCTAAAAGTATAGGATGACTCATTAATAGTGTTGACATAAAGAAGTGCTAATTTAGCAAAATTTGATTTTGCTAGTGATGCTTAAAAATATCTCCAAGATATGTATTATTTAAAAAATATATCCCATGTATGTAACCTCCAAAATAAAGTTAAGATCATGACCCAAGGAGACATTAATATAAAAGAATATTGCAATATTCTTTCTCATTTGGGATGAGTTAGCCCTTTTACAATTTAAGTGGCATTGTTTCTTAGACATAGATTTCCGTAAAAAATAAATTAAAACAGAGCAATTTTACCAATTTATTAATGGGATTAGACTTGAGTTTGAGGGGACCAAGTCGGCCCTCCTTCATAAAGGAGGTGTTTCTTCCATAGTTGAAACTCTAAAAGAATTAACTATGAAAGATAATAGACTGAAGAAACTCTCCTCCACCAAAGATAAAGAATCGGTGCTTGCTATGTCAAGGTCCGAAAATCACATAAGAGTCTACAAGCCTCTTCACTTTAGGAGGAATACAAATGACTATGATTCCAAAAAGAAAATCATGTTATTTTTGCAATGAACCGAGCCACATCAATCCTTTTTGCCCAAAGAAGAAGAGAGAAGATAGAAGAGAAGAAAAAAGAGTGGCTTTCATGAGGCCATCATTAGAAAAAGGTGGTGTATATGAAAGCTCCAAAAGTATTAGTCATGTCACTTGCTCAACTTGTAGAGGCACTACAACTACTACTCAAAAATCAAACATCTTCCCTTTCCAGTGCGGCCATTTCTACATGTGTAGACCTCAATAAGACTTCTTGGATTCTTGTTTTCAATGCTTCCTTTCATTTGACTCCTAATTAACCTCAATGATTCCTATGTTTCAACCTATGTCACAGGGATTCGGCTAGCAGGGTGCCGCACCCGCATCGACGCGACTCGACGCGGGTGCGGGTGCGGCACCGGGTGCGGTCAACCCGATCCTGGGTGCGTTGACCGCACTCAGGATCATTTAGGTCCATTTTTTTTTTTAAATTTGCCCTATGAAATGGGCTGTGAAATTTTTTTAAAAAAAATTCTGCGGACAGCTGCTGACAGCTCCTGCCTTTTCAAATCCTTTTTTTCGTAAAGGATTTTCTCTGCTGACAGCTCCTGTCAGCTGCTGACAACTCCTGCCTTTTCAAATCCTTTTTTTCGTAAAGGATTTTCTCTCTCCCCTTTTATATATATATATATATATATATATATATATATATATATATATATATATATATATATTTTACATTTTTGCCCCTGCCGCACCCCCGCACCCGGGTTTTTTGGAAGTGCTGAATCCCCGCACCCGCGCCCGCACCCGCACCCGCACCCGCACCCGCACCTGCACCCATGTGACATAGGTTTCAACCAAAGTTACTGGAAGCACCATAGGACCTAGGAAAGCATAAAAAAATTTGAAAACTTCCTATTTAGGGGAAGCACGCTTCCCTATTAATGGGAAGCTTGCTTTCCCTTCTTTTTTCTAACTTTTTTGGTTTTCCTTCTTGTTTTTTTTTTCTTTTTTCCCTTTTTTCGCTTTCTCCTTGCTTCCTAGGTCGTTTTCGGTTCGCTTCTAAGATGATTCATGGTTCGCTTCTAAGTCGTCTTGCACTTTTTGCTTCCTAAAATTTTGGAAGTGCCTTGCTTCCCGCTCCTGCTTCCCTGATTGGCAACTCTGGTTTCAACCGCCGATGGGACCTTTTTAAAAAATCAAAAGTTTTGGTTCTTTGAAAAACTCTTCTAAAAATAATAAAAAGTTTATATATCAAACAATAGAGTAGTATCAAAATTAAATTTAAATATTCTATCTGTTTCACAAATTAATGACTATAGATGTAGGATCTCTTTTTCATCTAGTGGTTGCTTGGTGAAGGATCTTTGATCCGAAAAGCCGATTAGGCGAGGCCATAGAAGAGATCTCTATTACACGGACAATTTAGAATTATCTAATCAAGTTTTTTGTAATTTTGTTGAAAAGAAAGCTATAGAAATTTGTCATAGGAGACTAGGAAATCTAAGCATGTCAAAATTGTATTTGTTTTCTTTTCGTGAAAATTATAATGGAAAAGACTTGGTTTGTGAATATTGTATTCTTGAAAAAATAAAATCTTTACCTTTTGGACCTAGTCATTTTGTCTCTAAAGAACCATTTGAATTAATACATTCGGATGTATAGGGACCGGTACCAATTATGTTTAAAGGATAATATCATATTATGTCATATTTGTAGATGATTATAATAGACACACATGGATTTACTTTCTTAGACTCAAATCTGTAGTGCTTGATTGTTTTCAAAAATTTATAATTATACCAAAAATCAATTTAAAGTTACTATTAAAATTCCTAGATCTGATTCCGGAGGAGAATTCTTATCAAATGATTTCAAAGATTATATTCACCATCATGGAATTGTTCATCAAAGATCTTTCCCATATACCCCATGACAAAATGGTTTAGCCGAAAGAAAACATCGACACATTATTTAAACAACTAAGACTCTTCTCATATCCAAAAATGTTTCAAAAAATTTTTGGGTCGAAGTCGCCCTTATGGCGGTCTATTTAATTAATAGAATGCCTTTAACTATTCTCGAAAATATTTTTCCTATAGAAAAATTGCTTAAAATTCCTCCCGATTATAAAATATTGAAAATCTTTGGTTGTAAATGTTTTGTCCTTGCTAACAAAAATGATAAGTTTTTCACCAAAGTCATTCTTTGTGTTTTCCTAGGTTACGCCGAAAACCAAAATCGATATAGGTGTTATGATATTGAAAAGGACAAACTTTATGTTTCAAGAAATGTGATTTTTTTTAAAAGGAAAATTGATTTGACAAAATTGAGTCTAAAAAACCTTGTGAGTACTCGTTTTTGTTTGATTTAGTTAAAGAGCATGATAATGTTAATGATATTGTTGATGATAATATGAATGATAATAATGATATTCATGATGTGCATGAGAGTAACAATAATATTTCAAATAATAGTCATTTATTCCTACGTAGAACCATCTTCCTATAATGAAGCTAAAAATCATCAAGAGTGGATTGAAGCTATGAATAGAGAATTAGAAGCCTTAAAAAAAATAAAAACTTGGGAGATTCAATCCTTACCTACAGGAGAAAAAACTATATAATGTAGATGGGTTTACAAAACCAAGAGTAACAGAACATTAGAAAGATACAAGGTTAAGCTAGTGGCTAAAGAGTATAGTCAAGAACATAGAATACGGTTAAAACTCTCATTACTAGAGTCTATTAAAAAATAGCCTATCTTACAAATGGATGTTAAAAATGCATTTCTCAATAAAAGCCCTAACGAAGAATTCTATGGATCCTCTACCCAGATTAGAGTTGACACATGGAAAAGTTCTTCGCATGCAAAAGGCTTTGTATGATCGTTTTAGCGATGTAATCGTTCAAGTAGGCTTTTGTTAAAATATAGTTGTTATATATATATATATATATATATACTCAATCCAGGGGAATTTTGGTCTTTTGACCACTGTAACAGGTGTCGCCCCTTGCTTGTTTTTTATTTTTCTTTTTTATTGTATATTGTTGTATTGCCAAGGGCATTTCTGTCCCTTGACAATATAACAACTTTATAGCTGTTGGGAGCTCCCAACAACTAGATTTTTAGCCGTTGGGGGCTGCCCCCAACAACTATTTTTTAGGAGCATCTCACTCCCTCTGTGTATATATATGGGCCTTGAGCCCTTGTAAACGTATGCATTTTGTGTGCATTTAAAGTGAATAAACATAATTTTTTTTATGTTGATGTGTATGCTCTTCTAAGCCCCTAAGTGGCTATTGTGCTTTGCTCCCTTTGTGGGTTTTGTATTGGCCTCTTGGTTGAGGTGTGAAGAATACTTGATTTTGTTACATGGTATCAGAGCCATTGATTTTTTTATCGTGGTAAAAGCATACTTGTATGGACGTGAGATTGTGGATCATATGATCGAGGACTCATGGTGCCCAAAAGAATTCTGCCTTCATTCTCTCCTTCTTCCTCTCTGTTTCTCTATCTTTCTTTCTCTTTCTCTCCTTACACCTATGGAGGATGAACGAAAAGTGATCACCACCATACCCGTGAGGCTCAATGACACAAACTATATGATGTGGGTATCCATAGTGAAGCACAAGATTTGGAAAAAAGGCCTATGGAATTTGGTGGATGGATCCGAGAAGGAATTGAAGCTTGTGCTCACCAAGAATGAAAATAGCAAGGAGATTGCACTTCAAGGAAATGAGATGAATAAAGCCATTGCCGATTATGAAAAAAGGTAGAAGGAGTGGAAGATGGGTCATTCCAAAATCATGGTATGACTCATTAATAGTGTTGAAATAAAGAAATGTTATAGCTTAGCAAAGTTTGAATTTGCTAGTGATGCTTATATATATTCTTTAAGAAATGTAACTCATATATGTAATCTCCAAAAAAAAAAGAAAGATCCATGACCAAAGTTATTGGAAGCACCATAGGGAGTGGAGAAGCGTGCTTCCCCGAAGCGCGAAACGTCGCACTTCTGAAACGTGCTGGGAAGCGCACAAAAAAAAATGAAAAGCTCACTTCCGCTTTTTTTTTCTTTTTTTGCTTCCAGTTCGCTTCCTAGGTCGCTTCTAAGTCGTCCCACGCTTCCCACTTCCTAAAATTTTGAAAGTGCCTTGCTTTCGCTTCCTTCTCCCGTTTCCTCGACTGGCAAATCTGTCCATGACCAAGAGATAGGAGCATAAGATAATATTACAATGTTCTCTTTCTCCTTTGGGATGAATTGGCTCTCTTAGAGCCTAAGTGACATTGAACTACGAGAAACACAAATCAACTCAGAGCATTTTTACTACCACGTAAATGGGCTTAGGCCCGAATTTAAAGGAACAAAATCAGCCCTCCTTCATAGAGGAGGTATTTCTTTCATTGTAGAAACTTTAGAAGAACTAACTATGCAAGAAAATAGATTGAAGAAAACCTCATTTACCAAAGATGAGGAATCGGTGCTTGCTATGTCAAGACTCGGGAATCATACAAAAGCATATAAGCCTCATCGCTTTGGAAGATGCCAAAATGATTATGGAAAGAGCTCCAATGACTGAAAGAAATTCTAGTGACTATAAGTACAAGAGAAGTGATAAGATAATACGTCACTTTTGCAAAGAACTTGGCTACATCAAGCCATTTTGCCCAAAAAGGAGAAATGAAAAGAAGGTAGCATCTATGGGATCATCAAGCGAAAAGAGTGGTGTAGATAAAGGTTCCAAGAACGTCTCATTTGTTCAACTCATGGAAATCCTTCAACCAATAATCAAGGGTCAATCTTCCTCTCTCTTCGATGCGGCCATATCAATATGCGTGGATCCCCGTAAGAACTTTTGGATTCTTGATTCCGATGCCTCTTTCCATATGACTCCAAATGAATCCATACTATCCAAATGTTTAATTAACTCAAATGATTCGTATGTTTCAACCACCAATGAAACATCTTTAAAAATTAAAAGCTTTGGTACTTTTGAAATTTTTTCTAAAAATAATAAAAAATTTTATGTTCCAAATATTAGAGTTGCACCTAAACTTAATTTAAACTTCTTATCGGTTTCTCAAATTACTAACCATGGGTGTGAAGTCACATTTTCATCTAATGATTGCTTGGTACAGAATCTCAAATCCAAGAAGCCGATTGGGCGAGGCCATAAAACAGGAGACCTCTACTACATGGACAACTTGGAACTATCAAATAAAAAAATAGTTTTGTTGAAAAGAAACGTTCAACTAAAAATACCAAAGGATATTCAATATTTATGAAATGGATGAAGAAATAAATAAATAAACTGCACTAACAGGAGTGAACATCCACGATGCGGCTTTTTGTTCTTTTCCTTTTGCTTTGGTGGCTGAATTACCACCTTGATTGCTGCGTCAAAAACTGCCTTAACATTCTGCAAACAAGGAATAATTTAGGAACTCACAAAAGCAACAAGTTTGGATTGATCAAAATCTCCTGACCTGTGCTTGAAAACTATTCCATTGGTAATAACAAAGCTTTCACTGTGTTGACATGGGGAAAAAATCAACAGCTTATTACCTGTTGTGTTTTTGAGCTACATTCTACATAATGTGCTGCACCAACTTGTTTTCGCAATTCCTCCCCCTGGCATCAATATGAACCAAAACAGTGAAGTGAAAATGTACTTAGAGGTTCAAACACAAATTCTTGTCTGTTGGGAAATGTGAAGTAAAGAAGAATCATACTTGCATTGTTGTAACTGGCACTAGTCCTGGATGATCAGACAAATATTGCTTATCTTCACGAAGGTCTACATACCCAATAAAATGCATCAGCAACTTGCAAGAGAAAAACTAGGATGATCAAGAGGTGCATGATGCTAGAATAAAAAAATTAACCCAGAAGTGCACAAAATAAAATGGAAGTATGTAGCACCAGTGAAACAAATGAAAAACAATGGCAGATAGGAATCCAGAGCTGGTCAAAGTAGGCTTTGTCCTAACAGCAATCTCTAAACTCCAGCTAAAAAAAGGTACCATGTAAGAGACATGAAAAGACATCAATTATCACCACTCCTTTCTTCAGA
Organism: Nuphar pumila; assembly: GCF_984573655.1. Taxonomy (NCBI): domain Eukaryota; kingdom Viridiplantae; phylum Streptophyta; class Magnoliopsida; order Nymphaeales; family Nymphaeaceae; genus Nuphar; species Nuphar pumila. The sequence goes on along the minus strand of NC_143261.1, from coordinate 67,858,950 downwards.
ATTGACTTTGCTCCCATCACATGTCCAAGCACAAGTTTAATTAGAAGATGCCAAACAATCGCTCCTCGTACAGCTATAAACTGCATTGTCTGGGATCATTTTTGTTGGTGGCACCCGACATGGTTTAGTGTGTCGTTCTTCAAACCTGGAAAATGGGATTTGGCAACAGTGATCCTACATAATCTCATCATGCATGACCAGGCCAGGCTGAGTGTCAAACTGTGGTCAGCAAATCTTTGTTTCACATGGTTACAATTATGTTGTTGTCCTTAACAGATTAAGATATTTTACAGGCTTTTACTGGACATAGGTCATAAATCCCTTAATAGGTCTGAGCATTTATTTATTTCTATCTGGCAACATAACCATGTCTCAGTAAATAGATCATGCCATCTGGATATCCAACCCAAAGGCATAAAAGTGATAAAACATTGGCATCCCTAACAACAAGGACACCAAATGCCAGCATGGACACCTTGTTAAGAAAGTGAAGGACATTAGAGGTGAAAATCACAATAGGCCAACTCAGGAACCTAAATATTCCAGATGTAGTCAGTGGCTCTGTTTGAGAGCCTTGCATACCAAGATGGAAACATCAAATCCATGTGTTCCCAAAATGTGGTGTTGAGGATGGAGTTGCCAAAAACATTCTCCTCTTGTGAATAGTGTTGAAAAGTGGTGTTGGGGCTGCCAACTCCATTGCCAATGCAGTGTTTTGGCAACATCACTGCTCCCAAACAGCACAGGGCATGAGAGCATTGGGGGAAAATGCAACACACCTCTGGCTCAAGGCTCCCAAAGAGAGCCTTAGAGTCAGCCATTTACTATAAGGCTTTGTTTGGAGCTGACTGTTGGAGGACGCCGAAGTGGAAGAGTGGAATCCACAGCAGTTGCCGGATGTTTGGGAGCATGGAAAACTGGTATTCCAGGGAGTTAAGAGTGCATTTGCAGACATCAATTCCACAAACCGACTACCACCGCAGGGAGGTGGTAATTTCCAACGTCTATCTCGATGTCCACCTCCGATGGTGCTCCGGCAGTCTCCGATGGACCTCCCACCCACCTATTAATTACCTAATTACTCAAACAAAATGCCTTGGAAGCCCTAGTGACTTTCATATTTCCTTTTCCCGTTCTCTACTGAAAAGAACTACCGTCAGATGGGCATACTGTCTAGATTCTAGAACATCTCAGCGACTGAGTTTTTCTTCGTTTCTTTGTTTCTCATTTTTTCCCTTTTTGTTGGTGGTATTTTTCGGTAGTATTTTGGTAATATTTTTTCATGTGATAAGATTTATTTTGCTACACACGAGCTGGCAGATGTCAAAATTTTATTTTTTTCATGTGATGAACATGGATAGTTCAGGATGATGGGTATGACGCTATGCTGAAACAAAAAATATTTTTTTCATGTGATGAACATGGATACTTCAGGAAGATGGATAGACACTATGGTAGAAAAAAAATATGTTTTCATGTAATGACCATGGGTAGACCCTATGCTGATTTGCATGGACCTAGTTCAAGCATTTTGAAGTCCAGACCACTGGGTCACAGGTCAGCCTAGTCAAAACTAAGTCTGAGCCTTAACCTCTTAAAAAAAAGGAAATACCATATTCTCATATCTGTTTGGAAACTGGTATCTGAAGAGGCAACTATGAAATCCACACATCCTCCCAAATAACTTCAAAAGGGATTCGGTAAGTGCTAACCAGAATTTTGATGGTGCTCCCAAACAAGCAGGTGGGAAGTACCAAATCCGCAGGATTTGTGGATTTCATACTTCCCTCCCCAGCTACCTCTGACTGGCAGCTCCCAAACAGAGCCTAAAAGTAGTCCCAGATGCAGTAAAAACTAGTCAGAACAGAAGATACACCGCTTTGGTCAAGGATTAAAAGAGTCCAGTTTTCGTCAAAGAATTTTAGTGACCAAATACAGTCAAGATTTGTAGTGGTCATATCCAACAAATGACTAAACCAGTGACCAAAGCAATCCAATATATCAAAGACTAAGACAACCCACATTTAGTCAATGAGTACAAAATCGTCTAGAATCAGTCAATGACTATAAGAGGTTGCAGTTTAAAACTAGACAAGGAGCTGAAATAAAACTCTTTTGGTTAAAGACTAAAAAGACTAGGTTTAGTCACAGAACTTTAACGTCCATGATGCAGTCCAGGTTTATAGTAGCCATATCCAACAAACAGCACTGATATATATATCCTTGTCCCAAAAGAAACATTTTCTCTATTTTGGTTTTTTGGTACTCAAGGCTACAGTAGTGTACAACAGATAAAGGGAATATTTGAAGACTGATAACAAAAGAACTTTCAAATGGCCTTTCAACTACTTCTGCAAACTAAAAAAGAAAAAAAGGAAACGTATAATTGTTTCCAGGGGATGCCAATGGTACAGCCATAGAGGATGAGGCTCAAGATCTTTCATGGTCAATCACGATAAATTATAGATGAAGAAAGAATTAGGTGAATTTAGCAAGACTTTCTCATAAGGGACAAAAGACAATAAAAGGAGGCAAGTGTCAACTGAAGGAGTTTTAAATGGAATGAAGAAAAACAACTGACAAAGAAAACAATGATTTTCTTAAGTAAGAAGGGGGGAAAGAAAAGATGTCAATCTCACCCATCTCCATGCACACTTTTTTCCCTGTTATGCTTCCTTATGTGGTTAGCAGCGAACTTGACACATCAAGTTGCAGTTCTTTGAAAGGGTCAAACTGCATCCTCCATGAATAGATACATGATGAAGGAGAACCTACAAGTTGGTGAACTGATCCCCTCATAATTTGTGAAATCAGCCCTGCATACCATTAAGGCATGAAAAACTTGCTACTGATCAAACTCATATAGGATGTTAAGAAACACACTTCCGAAGGTTTGGCAGAAATCCTTGAACTCGCAAATGTTTAGAAACTGTTGAAAAATCCTCACATTCTCTATCCTTGAGTTTGAGGGTCATGAGTAAAGCACCTTTGGAGAAAGCTTGTTAAATGACAAAAGAGTGCATTTTGCAACCAGTGGATACTTCTCTAGAATAGAAGGATTCACTATAAGCTAGACATTTTCATAAAATTACTGCTGATATTACAAACTTATATAGTTAGTGATGCTATTAGAGAAAATAATATGCTTTAGTTACAGCTTTCAAGGAAAAGTCTCCAACTTCTTCATTTCATGAAGCGTAATCGCTGCTTATCACATACATTGATACTTAATACTACTTATATCATTAAATGTTCCTTAATTATCCCTTAACCTTTAACCTTTTGATGTCATGAACATTGCTGCCATTGTACACAATCTTTTGTTATTTATATAAATACATGTTTCATATATAAGATAAAAGTTAACAAAAACTCAGTCAAATCACTGGTTTGACCAGAGTGAGCGCCAAGGTCAGACCAAACGAGAAATCATGGGTCACTGGTTTTTAAAACTATGCCTAGGGTTGAAAATGAAAATGTGCTCTAACCCTAACACTATCAGGTTGCAAAAATGCATAATGTGAGCCTCAACATTTGAAAACTAGAACACATTGTCCCAAACTTGAAAAAAAATGCATGCTTAAGCCAACACAAATCTAAAAATCCTGAAAAATGAATGAAACTTGTTTGTAATTTGCTCAAATCAGTGAACACACACATGAAATGTGACAATCTGCAGAATTACAATGCTCAGATATTCTGAACCTGAGCTAATTGAATCTGTTTCACAATATGTTTCCCCAAGTTAAATTTTGAAAGTTTGCAGTTGCGTCCCACATTCACTGTCAGATGTTCCACATGAACCATGAATATAATTATACGGGAACTTGGGTTGTTCAACAGAATAGAAATACAACCCTATGACTTAATCGCTTTATGTTACATGACCAAAGCCTATGACCCAATCAGATATACCAAATAAAGTATACAAAACACTGCATTCTTGATTGGTTTATATATCAAATTATCCACATTGTCTAATTCTATGGTAATCTTTTAATAACAAAAAAGAAGACTATGTTCATGAAATTAATTTCATACATCCTGTACATTTTTTCCATTACATGAGGATTTCCAGAATGAATGCAGATGGGAACAAAGAATATATTAGAACAATTAAAAAAAAAAGAACTGTTACATCTAACAAGTAAAGCTCAAAATAGAGAAAGAGCCAACAATCAACAGCAGTTAACTATGATAATTTTTGGGAAATAAAAAGAACCATGCAAATTAACATACTGGCCATATGAAACCCAGCAATAGTGAAAAAAGGGAGTATATCAGGTAAAGTAATTACCCAATTTAGTACCAACCACGACTATTGGCACCCCAGGAGCAAAATGATGAAGCTCAGGAACCCACTGAACACGATATATTAAGAAAAATAACACAAGTAAAACCTCGTAAGGAAAATAAATATATCTGAACAACAAAACAACAGAAAATTCATGAAAAAAATACCTTTTTTAAAACGTTCTCATAGCTAGCACGGCTAACCAAGGAAAACGCCAACACGAAAACATCAGCCCCTCTGTAACTCAAAGGCCTCAACCTATTATAATCCTCTTGGCCTGATTTCACAATATAAACCCAAATTTCAAAACCCCATTCAAAAATTACAAAAAAGGCATCCAAAACTATAACCAGAAAAAATATGAAAAAGATGAAAAAAGGGTACCAGCAGTATCCCACAGTCCTAGGTTCACAGCATTGCCGTCTACAACCACATTCGCACTAAAATTGTCGAAAACCGTTGGTATATAATCCTGTTGGGAATCACATAAAAATGAAACACCAAAATGGCAATGCAGAAAGAGAGAGAAAACAAAAACCCTAGCAAGAAATAAGCACTGGGTACCTTCTATAACACATGAAAATAGGAAAACAAGAAGGTGGGGAAGAGGATTACAGTGGGGAATTTGTTGCTGGTGTAGCAAATGAGCATGCACGTCTTCCCAACGGCCCCATCACCCACTGTGACACACTTGATGAACTTTGATGCAGTGGATGCCATGAGAGAGAGAGAATTCAAGGGGAAAAAGGGAAGAAGAGGAAATGGGTAGGAGGGGAGTGTGAAGCGGAGATGGAATTATGAGTTGGGTAGCAAATGTGATGGATATAAATACTGGTACAGCATGATTAATGCGGTCGAGAGAGAGAAAGTATGGAGAGTTAAAAGGAAGAGAGAAACAAGAAAAGTGAGTTGGGGAAAGTAAAAAAGAGAGTTTGCTGTTCTGGGAAGGTAAAGAGGGACGGGAGTTTGAAAGCTAACAGCCTAAAACGGTGGGGAGGTGCAAAGTCGAAAAGGGTAGATGTTGGGAAGAGTCATTGGGTCCCTCAAGCGCGTTCCTCGATTTTTTCCTTTTGTTTCTTCTCAATTGGAGACTTCTAAACTTCTTGCATGTATTGAGGGATATTTGTGAGATAAGAATGAAAAATGAATATAAAAAATAATAATTTACGCATCTTTTTAAACAGTCAAAATATCGTGATATTTTAGTAATATCGGATAAAAAAATGAAAGAAAAAGAAATATTTTAGGCATATTCACAAATATTGGTATAGGTTATATCTCGGCGAGACAATTTCTCACTATATTATAGGTTTGGTGATAAATCAGAGAAAAACCTCGGACTTAAAAAATAACAAAAATAAGTAAAAAGTATCATCTTTAGATAGAAAATACATAAATAATAAAAAATAAGTAAAAATATGAAAAAAGAAAAACATATTTAAAATGTAAAAATAATTGATGATATTCTCATGATATTATCAAATTGGTGATATTTTCAAAATATTGTGATATTTTACCTATATTTTTTTCTGAATTTACAATGATAATATCGCCAATATCTGTAACTATTATTTTAGGCATCTTTTTAAACGGTCAAAATATTGTGATATTTTAGCAATATCGGATATTTATCATGATTTGATTGAGATTTTTACATGTATATCAGTAATATATGGGGGAGAAATGTTTAATATATTTTTTGTGTTCTTTTTACATATCTATCCTAAATCTTAATTTATCTTTGTCCAGTTTTTTTTTAAAGCAATATATCTAGTTTATCTCAAGAGTTCGGCTGCCGGTATTTTCTTGTTTTAAACCACTGCTGAGAGAGAGAGAGAGAGAGTACGCCAATTAGGCTCTGTTTTATGGATCACACAAGTTTGATACTCGTTAACAGGCAGACACAATCTAACATGTGTAGATATTGTTTTGATTATCTGTAATAGTTTTCAATATTTTTAATAATAATTTATTTAAAATACATTTTTATATCTAAATTCATCAAAAATATCTTGTTTTTATTAAAAACCCATGTTTTCTTGTCCTACTAAAAAAAATTTATATGTCAAACTCTTGTCGCATGTCGGTCATACCCGTGTCTTTGTGACATAGGTCAGGGTTCATCAGCATAATTGATGCATCAGAACTTAAACCGAGCTGGGGACTCAATAGTGAACCAAGCATAGACTGCCCAAGGTGTGCAATCGAGTCCAAGGAACACACCACTTCCTAAACCTGAAAAATCACACACAAACGCCATATTTATCCAAAGAATTGAATGTGAAAATGACAGGAAATAAAAATTCAGAACAGTCACAGTTTTTATGAATTTCTGATAAATCAGTGACAGTCCAGATAAGTCACCGTCTGTCCATTATGTTTCATTTCTTTCCATCACATTTGCATTAAAAAGTGTGCCTCCTACTACGTTGAAAATAGTAGGGACCGACCTGGTCTCCCCCCAAAAAACTTAGATGGTGTGTGAATTTATCGTCACTTGGAATTAAAAATACATGGTGGTTGGAGTTGGTGACAAAGAGTACCAGCTTTACATAAAAAACTCGGTTGGTGCTTCACTTTACAATGTTTGGATTTAAAGCAAAAGCTCATTGGTATCAATCAACCTTGTAAAACAGATGATCGACTTAGGAAATCTAGGTGAGGGCCATATATATATCTTCCTGGATAGTAGTACTACCACATTACTAAATGAGGATTCTTCAGCCATACACCATGGAAGCAAACTACGAGTTTGATGAGTTACTCCTCAACATTTTACCTTTCATGGTATTTTTTTTTTCATGAGGAACAGGGAAACCACCCCGGGAACAGAGAGACCTAGTCATACTGGTTATGCCTACCATACTTATGGTTGCTGTCCCGACAGTATAAACCCGTGTCGCACCCCTTCCAACATGTATTTATCTTTCATGCCTGCTATTAGTGTTAAAACACTTGGTAACAAAATATATGCCTGCTATTAGGATGGAGAGTGGTATATAAGGAATATCTGTTGGAGCAAAATGTGTCCATCAAGAGAAGAAAAAGGCAAAGAACATCTTCCAAGAAATCAGATGCTGTTGCTTTATCATGGTTGGGACTCGTAAGGCTGGGTGGTACTACTGTCTTGGACTGGGAGTTTTTTCCTGGCAGGGAAGGGGTTCCATTAAGTGACCTGGTTCTCGGTGAGGATTACTTCATCATAAAAAAAAAAAAAGACTTCATGATAAATAAAATATAATGTAAAAAATTCCATAGAGAAAGTTTAAATCATTGTCAAAAATCTTGTTTTTAGGAAAGCCTCACTATATTTTCAAATATATGCGTTTTCTCAGGAAAATATCTGTATATTAAAAATATACAGTACATACATAATATATATAGCCACGTATAGTAAACATATAAATAATATAAAAATTGCAAAAAGATGTTTTTAAACATTATTTTAAGTCATTAAAAAGTGATATTTTTGAAAATAGGAATTATTTTGAAAATATCTTGTTTTTAACTGGTGAATAACACCCATTAAAATGTCACATTAAATTCATGATAGTTTCAAATTATGGGTTATATCTGGATTTGGATTCAAACTATAGGAAGTAGTAGTTTTTTTCTGAGGAGAAAACTATAGGAAATATTCAAAAGCAAAAAATAGATGCTTGAAACCACCGAGGTGGTATCCCATGTGGTAAGCGGGGTCCTGTGCCAAGCTGAAGGCCCAGGTTCGAATCCCTCTGCCAGATGGGCTTAAGAGATATTTGGTAGGGGTCTGCCTAACCCCAGCTTGCCTATAAAAAAAAACAAAAATGCATGTGGTAAGCGGGGTTCCTGTGTCAAGTTGAAGGACCAGGATCAAAGCCCTCTATCTGCCACATGTGGCGGCTGTTGTTCTGGTAGGGGTCAGCCTAACCCCAGCTTGCTTATCAAAAAAAAAAAAAATAGATGCTTGAAAAACGAGGCATTTTTTATCTGATAACTGTTGATCAAATAACTAAACTTATATACAACATGGAAATTAAAGGAAAACATCATTTGAAGTTTAAAAAAGTGTACCGTTTTTCTTCTTTCCGTTAAGTTAAAGTTACTATCATAACCACATGGGGTAATATATATTTGAGTCACGATATGTGATTTGTATGTCATATCAACAACATTATGCTGCCTTACAGTTATGGGCACCATGAACTGGAGTTTTCATAACTTTTGGACCACGTGCATAGGGTTTGCAATATATGGTAATGTTTTTTTTGGTGTTTTTTTAAGTAAAACTGAATCAGATGGATCCATTAGAAAGAAACCAATCTGTAAAGGTGCAGCTTTACCAAAAAGCTAATGATACTAGAACAGGTAGAGTTAGTTACGTGCATTAATCATGTAAAATTGTGTTTGTGCTTTCATGTAATGATAATAATCTTTTCCAACAGAATAAAGAAATAATTGTGATTGATTATGAGATGTTACTTTTTAGTTGTCGTTTCTCTTTGGCCATAAATCATCTGCCATGTATCGTTTGCTTATTTTTGTTTCATCCAATGGGTTTGGACCAAGAATAAATATCTTTCTCTCTTGGTTTCAATAATTTTGATATTTTAGTTAGGTTTTCTGCTATGGTTGGGTCTTTTTTGTGCAAACAATTGTTTTTTTCCATTGTGATTTTCTGAACTATCGAATATTTGTTGTTGGAGGAGTGTTAAGTTTGTTTTCTACCTCGATATAAATTCACAATTTATGTGGATCCAACTTCATGGTAAGTTGATCGGGGTTGCAAGAGGATGGGCTCCCTACTCGTAAGGTGGGGATTTCGAGGATGGTAGCTACTGAGGTAAATTTTTTGGGAGGATAGTTCTATAATTTTACTCTAGACTCTTGTATTCAACAACACTATAGACTCCATGTAAAACTCGTAGACTCCTCCCATTTAAGGAGACACCATCCTCTGTATTGCGTATCACAATCAATAAAAGAAGAAGGCTCAATGTGGTTGTGGATGTAGGTAGTTTTTGTCGAACCATGTAAATTTTTTATTTTTATGTGATTATTTTTTTTTTGTGCTTGTTTTTTCGATTCATCGGTAGGTCAAAGGACCATTCCCTAACAACTTGGTATCAGAGCTTCAGTTCAGAGGAAAAAGTGGGAGCGATGACAGAAGATGAAGGAGAGGTGAATATCGACAGGTTCAATGGAAAGGACTTTGGTTTCTGAAAGATGCAAATCGAAGACTATTTGTATTAAAAAAAGTTGCATCAACCCTTTATTGGAATCAAGCCAACAGTTATGAAGCAAGAAGGTTGAGATTTGTTGAACAGACAAGCATTGTGAGTTATTCGATTGACATTGCATCGAAATATTGTGATCAACATAAAAAAATAAGAATATCATGGATGCTCTCTTGAAGACGCTCTCAAACATGTACGAGAAACCATCAACATCGAAGTCTGGCACTATAGACTCGGGCATATGAGTGAGAATTGGATGAAGATATTTTCATCAAAAGAGAAACTATCTAGCTTGAAGTCGGTGGATGTTGGTCTTTGTGAGAACTATATTTTTGAAAAATAGAAAATGGTTAGTTTCTCGAAGACTGGAAGGATATCGAAGACAAAAAAAATGGACCGTGTGCATACAAACATATGGGGTCCTTCTCTTGTACCATCGCTTAGAGGCTCATGCTACTATGTTACCTTTATTAATGACTCTACTCGAAATGTATAAATTTATTTGCTCAAAATAAATCTAATGTATTCTCTATTTTTAAAAAGTGAAAAAGTCAAGTTGAAAATGAATCAGGAGTAAAAATAAAGTGTTTGAGGTCTGATAATATGGACAAGTATAATAGTAAAGAATTTAATAAGTTTTGTATGGTGGTATTTGTATGGAAAAAATAGTTTCAAGAACACCACAATGGAATACAACCATTGAACGTATGAACAAAAGCTTGAATAAATGAGACAGAAGCATGATGATAGCTCTTGGATTACCCAAAATATTTTGGGTTAAAGTAGTGAGCACAACAACTTACTTGATTAACCAATGGCCTTCTCTTCCTTTGGACTTTTAACTATCAGAGGAAGCGTGAACAAGCAAAGAGATCAATATGTCACATTTAAAAGTTTTTTTGTTGTGTTTCATATGTGTATATAGATTCTGATGACAAGGATAAGTTGGATCCAAAGTCCAGAAAATATTTGTTATTGGATATCGGTTATGGGATGATTAGAACAAAACATTTATAAGGAGAGATTTATATTTAATGAAAATATTTTGTACAAAGATAGAATTATTGCAGAATCCGATAATGTAGGAAAAAGTGCACAAGTTGAATTGTTGAAGATATCTGAATATGATGTGACAAGGAGAGTTTAAAAGAATTCTGAAAATATTGTGTCACAACCAGAACTTAGCATACCTGATATTCAGCCGAGAAGATCATCTAGAGAATTTAAACCTACTAAGCTATATTTGTCTTCTTTACATTACTTGTTATTGGCTGATGGTAGTGAGATGGAATATTTTAGTGAAGCAATGTAGATTAATAATTCTCTCCAATGATCTAGTCATGGAAGAAGAGATGAATTCACTACATGCAAATCAGACATGAGTTCTGACCTAACTGCCAATGAACAAAAAGACACTTTATAACAAATGGGTTTATCGAATCAAGGAAGAACTTAATGGTAGCAAGAGATACAAAGCAAGGCTGGTTGTGAAAGGTTTTCAATAAAAATAAAGTATTGATTACATTGAGATTTTTTTCTGTGATTAAATTAGCAATAATCAGGCTTGTATTAAGTATCATTGTTGCTAAAACTTGCATTTAGAGTAGTTAAATGTAAAAATTGTTTTTCTTCAAAGTGATCTCGAAGAAGACATCTACCTGGTGCAATCAGAAGGGTTTGCAGTGCAAAGTAAGGAAGAACTTACGTGCAAGCTAAATAAAAGCTTATATGACTTGAAGCAAGCCTTTCATACATTGGTATAAGAAGTTTGATGGATTCATGTGTAACCATCGATTCATGAGATCTCAAATGGACCATTGTTGTTACATTAAGAGGTTTGATGATTGCTATATTATTTTGCTTTTGTATGTAGATGATATGGACATTGTAAGATCTAACATTCAAAAAATCAATAAGTTGAAGCTTCAATTATTGAAGGAGTTTACAATGAAGAATCTAGGAGCTGCAAAGAAAATACTTGGGATGAGAATTTCTCGAGATTGTGAAGTTGGCGCTTTGAAGTTGTCTCATGCAGATCATATTGAAAAGGTGTTAAGCAAGTTTCAGTTGCAGGATGCAAAACCCGTAAGTACTTCTTTGGTAAGTCATTTCAAATTATCTAAAGTGCAATCACCCAAGTCAGATAAGGACTATGAGTATATGTCCAAAGTTTAATACGCTGCAGTAGTTGGCAACTTGAACTATGCTATGGTTTATATCAAACCAAACATAGCTCAAGCAGTGAGAGCCATAAGCAGGTACATGATATATCTAGGGAAGCAACATTGAGAAGTTGTAAAGTGAATCTTTCGATACTTGAGAGGTACCATAGACATGACACTTTGTTTTGACAAAAGTAACATGATTTTGCAAGGCTTTATTAATGCATATTTAGGTGGTGATGTTGACAATCGTAAAAATACTACATGTTATGTCTATACTTTGAGTGACACTGTTATAAGTTGGGTCTCTCAATTACAGAAGATTGTGGCTCTCTCCACCACTAAAGCTAAATATGTTCTTGTTACTGAAGCCGGCAAAGAGATGATCTATAAAACCCCCTTCGGCAAAGTCGCCGGAGGGGATAAGCATAAAAAAATTTATTAAAAAAAACAAAAAACACAGCGGTTTCCCCAAAGGGGAAACCGCGTAACGGGAGGGGGTGAGGATAAACCTCACCCCCCAAAATCCGTGGGGGTGAGGGTTATCCTCACCCTGCGTGAGGGCTATAAAAGCCCTCACGCAGCCTCCCTCCACCGCATTGCATCGAGCGGCAGAGGGAGAGACAGAGAGAGAAGGGGAGCGAGAGAGAGAGGAGGACTTACCGGCGACGGCGGCAACGACAGTGAGGTAAGCCACCTTCTCTATCTTCTTCTTCGCTCCTCTTTCCTGTTTGGAGCACAGAGGGCCGGCAGCCATGGCTGCCGGCGAGTTTCAGAAAAAGAAAAAAAAAAATTAGACAGAGAAAGAGAGAGGGGTCGGCCGGCCCCGGCGATCGACCGACACCGTAGGCCGACCCAGGCTGGTGGGTGCAGAGAGAGGGTCGGCAAAGGCCGACCCTCTGCACCTGAGATCGGAAGGGGCACAACCCCTTCCGCCCTTTTTAGTGGGGGGACCGGTTCGGTTCGGGCACCCGGACCGAACCGGGTCGGTCTGGGTACGACCCAGACCGAGTCCTTTAAAAAAAAAAAGAGGCCGGTTCGGCCTGGGTGCGACCCAGACCGAACCGAGTCGGTCCGGATTGCACCCAAACCGAACCGGGTCAGGTGTACTGAGTGAACTGGTTCAGATCGAATCGGTTCAAGCCGAACCGGTTTAGATCAAACTGGTTCAAGCCAAACCAGTTCGGGTCGAACCGGTTCAAGCCAAACCGGTTTGGTTATTTCTGGTTCAAGTAGAACCGGTTCAGACCGAATCGAGTTTGAACCGATCCGGTTGAACCAAGGTCCGAACCGAACCAATTGAGTTTGGATCTGGGTTTTCAGTCCGAACCCAATTCAATCTGGACTTGTCTTAGATCCAGATTAACCGGGTCTAGATCTGACTGGATCAGTCTCGGTTCTAGACCCAGTCAGACAGATCTGAACCTAGTTAGTTTATCCTAGATCCAGTCAGGTAGATCTGGATCCAATCAGACTATCCAGGATCCAGTCAAGCAGGTCCAGACCCAGTCAATCGGTCCTGGATCCAGTCTGACTATTCTGGATCCAGTCAGACTTTTTGGATCCAGTCAAACAGTTTTGGATCCAGTTATGTATTAGAACTGAATCCAAACATACAGGATTTGGATCCAGATCAGAATTGGATCATAAGATAGTCTCGAATTGCCCCAAAATCCGAAATGTACCAAGATATCCATTTGGATACTTGAGATCCATTTCAATAAAATTAACATATCTTCGCACTCCAAACTCATAATCGAGTGAGGTTTGGAGTGTTGGATTTGTATTAAAGAGGGAAATTCATTGGTTTATGAAATTCAGTCAAACTAGTAATGCAGAAACCATTCGGGAAGGGTATTTTGGTAAGAGGTTTCGTGAATTAATCTAAATATGTTGCTTTAATGACCAAATCCTATTGTTAGAGCTTCGTGAGACTCGATGTCGGAGAGAGCACAATGTCCGCAGTTGAGGTAAGGGATATTATAAGTAACTTTAGATGTGAATAAACCTTTTTCACGTTGCTTGTTATCGTAGTGTTATAGATGTTATGTGATTAGCATGATAGTTTTGAGTAAGACCATGACATGCATAAATTTTGTGCTTGACATTATGAGTTAATTTAAATACATGTTTATTGTGATATGCATGTTAGTTTTAATATATCATGCATGATAGAAGGCGATTGTGTTTATGATTGCATGTCTAATTGATCATTAATATCATGCATTATGATGAGATTAAGTTTGGATTAAAGTCTCATTTAGTTCATTTCATGTGGTATGAATGGATATTTAGAGTTCAGCATGCAGTACCCCTTAAATCTCGGAAGTGGCGACCTTTGACAAGGGCTACCTGGTTCGCGGCCAGAGTGCAGCCACCATGGAGAGTGGGCCGCCGGTGATTTAATGATGTAGAGACACTACATCATTGCGTGCTAAGTAAGAGAGGTGTGAGTCCTAACATCATCATGAGATTAAAAATGAGATTGTTGTGATTAGTCATGACACCACTCGTGAGGGAATGAGTGAACTTTGAAGTTAAGAATATTGTTCAATGTGTGAACTTAGTTATGACTTAGGATTTCACTCACACTGGTTTGGGACTCTAGAGGATCATGGATGGTTGATAACAATCATGTTTAGGATGTAGCATGAACCATGCCGAGATTGAGAGCTTGACCTCCCGGCTAGCTACCAGTGGGGTCCCCGTGGTAGTTCACTACAGTGCCTGGTGGTTCGGGGACCACTGGGAGTGTATGGTTCATTGTCTGGCCAACATGTAGAATTGGGGTGTTCTACAGGATTGCTATGCTCATAAATAGCTATTACCAGTATAGCCAACCTAGTGATAGTTGAGAGAGAGAGAATATTTGAGAATGATAATGGAGTAATTAAAATATACAAACATGTGTGGTGTATCGAGAACTAAATTAAGACTAGGGGCTTAGAGCCCACTACAGTTGTAAATTGATTGTTTATTTACTTCTAATTGTTTCTTACTGTGTTGTAGACTCACCCAAATTTTTGTTTAATTACAACTGTAAGTTCCAGGCATTAGATCAATTACTTGTGAGCAACTTTTTCCGTCTTCAACAGAGCATTGGTATTTTTACTTTCATTGTCATTGAGAATAATGTAATTGTTTTTCTTTGGTTATGAATGATGAACACTGTAAGAAAAAGTTGATTATGCAATAAAATGAAAAGTTTTTTTTAGCCACGTTTTCTCTGTGTAAGCTTTGCACTCTTCCCCTTGGGAAGTAATACCAACCGAACTCGAACTCTTGAGGTTCCAGATCGGGGTGTTACATGATCTGTTCGAATAATTTTTTAAAAGAGTTTGACAGAAAGTAGAGCAATAATGACTTTTTCTATGATAGTCAAAGTGCAATTTATCTGGCAAAGAATTCAATATTCCATGACAGAACAAATCTTATTCATATGAAGTATCACTTTATTCGTGATTTGTTAGTTGATGAGGCATTGTCACTTGAGAAGATAAGTGAATCAGAAAACCCGACATATATGTTGACCAAGACAATTATTGTAAAGAAGTTGATGTTGTGCACAATCTCAGTTGGCCTTTACAGATAGTAGTTAGAGGCATCACACCGAGATTCTGGATTGCGTGAGGAGAGAAGTAACAAGGTATAGTTGTTGAAAGAAAATCGATCTCCAAGTGAGAGATTGTTAGAGTAGTGTGAGTCATGTTTTTTACCCATATATAAATCTACAAATTGCCCGTAAGGTGAGGGTTTCAAGTAGTTCTTTAATTTTACCCTAGACTCCTTGTTATATCCAACAACATTAATAGACTCCATATAAAACTCATATAGACTCCTATTTAAGGAGGCATCTTCATCTATATTGTATATCCCAATTAAGAGTGCCAATGGGTCGGGTTTGGTTCAAACCCAGGTGGAACCAGACTTAGACCAGATTTTTAGGTATGGTATCAGGTCCAGACCTAGAACTTGGGTCGGGATCGGGTCTGATATAAAATTTCACAAACTGTACTCGATTTCATGTAATAATCAGACCTTCAGGTCTGGACCCGAGTCTTAATTGAGTCTTCTTATTTATCATCATACCCAGACCCTGTAGGATTTGGCTTGGGTCGGTCTAGGTAAACCAATCCCATTGACACCCTTAATTCTAATCAATAAAAGAAGAAGACTCAATGCGGTCATGGGTGTAGGTAGTTTTCGCAGAACCACGTAAAATTATTATTTTCATGTGTGAATGTTTTCTCCTTTTATTTTTTTTGTGCTTGTTTCTTCAATCCATCGGTAGGTCAAAGGGTTGTTTCCTAACATTTGTGTGCATATATAATTACTTGGATTGTAGGTACAATTGACCTAAGATCTTATTGGTCCAAGTTGTTTAGACTCAATATAACATGTGTGGATGTATTCAGTATGGTTGGTTTGCTAGGGATGGACACTTGGATCATGTTTTTGGACCAAAAAAATTGTTTGTCAAATCATGAAATTTTGGTACAGTTATGACGGGTCAATTTTTTGAATTGTTAGAAAAACCTGTTCAAATGTTAGAATTTGGAAAGCCAAATGTCAATCCCCACTAAATGGATATTATAGATCACATCCTAAAGGTTAGATCTACCAAAAACCAAAAAAACGTATAAAAATATATGAAAAACATGATCAATTGTACCTACAATTGATGGTAACAGCTATATCCTACATGTGTACTAAGACGAATACCTTACTCCCCTCATTTTGCCTTCTTGTTCCATCTCCAATATGAATAAAGATTTTATTTTCTAAGGGCGCTTTGCCTTACGATTCTTGAACTTTCTCAGCTATCTGTGATTTTTTATCACAATCTACACAAACATGAGAACATCTAGCCTGTGATTCTGTACTTTTAACTATGAAAATTGAGGCCTTTTAACCTGTGAAAGTTGGTCACAGGTTTGAACTTGTGAACAGCAATCACGGGCTGAGAAATCACGGTTTTAACCAAAACAAGCGTGATGAAGATGTTACTGTTGGGTATATAGTTCACTCTCTTCATAGTTCTTTGCCTTTGGAAGACATATCACCATCACTGAACTCCCTTTTCATGTAGAAGAGTTTCTCTTGGTCTTTTCATTCATTGTAGGATGCATTCTGAATTTCTAATCGTTTCTTATATGTTCCAACCATGTGCACCGCACTACCAACATTCAAGTATACCATTGGGAAACAAGATGGCCATTTGCCAAGTTGAATTTTCTGTCAATGTCACATGGTAGGGTCCCCATTAACCAAAAAGTAGTGGCATTACTTATTACACCAAAAGTTAAGCATGATATAGAATTGAATGCAGCCACATGACCTGGTAGTAATGTCCAAGACTCATAAAGAGCAGGAGCAGGATGCTATCCTGTTCCATAGGGTACCCACCTGGATCTTTTTTCTATTTTTAGATTTTTTTAAGATATTGGGTCATTGTGTATCTGATCCATTCTTATGATTAAGATAAGCTTATCTTAATTAGAAGGTTTGTCAGAGATAGGAAGTTCGAGTCTGTTAGAACTAAAATTTTCCATCTATAAACAGATCTATGTCACAGGGACAAACAAATTTTGGTGGTGTGTCCCCTATGACATGAGCCAACACGTGGACACTCATTTAAATATTTTTTAATGAATAAAAAAATATTTTTTAAATATCAAAAATAGTTTTTAATGGATTAAAAAATAAAAAAACTGTGTCCTGGTGTCCTATTTTTCAAAAAAAATTTGAACTTGTGAGTCGAATCTGCATCACGTCCTCGTGTCGACGTATCTTTGTGACATAGAAATAGATGAGAGATCTAGAAAATTAGATGGATTGAAGTTTGAAATTGATTGAGATAAGTTTCAGTTATTTTCAAGATATTTTCAATTATTTTTAATATCCCGTGGATGCCAAATCTGCAGGCTTCAAGAATGGCCTTTCTCAATCATTGGATCACTTCTATTGAACTGAATCAATCGAGCATTGTAATGTGCCTTTTTAGGATTTAATGTGTCAGATCATTTTATTTGTGTCACTAGGATGTCCCTTCAATATGGTTAACAAGAAATTTAGATAAGTTACCTATATAATGGAAACTTGCATAAACAAATGTTGAAGTTATCAACCAATGGGGCTCCAACCATATGATAGGAGCAGTTTGTGCAAGTCACCATGTGATGGGACATCGCAAGTTCGAACCCCACTGGTATATGGGTGGTTGAATAATTGTCTGGTAGTTTGAACAGGCCTTTAGCCTGTCTGGGTTAGCTTAAAGGCTGTTTGTAAAAAGGAAGGGCCCCTAATTCCCCGGCTCTGTTATGAAAAAAAATGTCAAAGTTATGAACTTGAATTGGTTCGGATCTTTTGTGACAACTAGATGGATGTAAAGGCTTTGCTTGGTCTCACATTTGCATAATGGGAGAGGGTTGTGTGTTTCTAGTTTCCTTAATTTTTTCTTGTATAATCTGGAATTCTCAGCTTTTAGTTCTGTATTTCCAAGTTTTTTTTCCTAGACCAAGGGAAAAATCTTCCAACACTGACTGCACATTGACAGGCCTCCAGTTGGTAAACCCCTTGCTTATCAGAGAGTACACTCAACTTGACCTTGTACGAGAAACATCCTTGGTGTTGGAACCCGGAAGGGTTCGTAAATTCGGTATCGATGAGGTCCGTTAGAACGAGGGGTTGAACCTCTAACCTTGTGAAAAACACATGTTCTACCATTGAGCTATTTCAGTCCTCTCCTAACATGGGCTTTGACAGTCCTCCATTAGAGCTTAGTTTTTGCACTCTCTACCATGTCATTGCCATGGTCTTATGATATAGGCAGCCATGGAGCATTGGATACATTCCACCGTTAATCTTAGAGATAATGCCCCATTTGTTCTGAAACCCCATCCATAACTCATGCACATTATGTTAAAAGTAGCCTTTAAATAATATTAGATTACATAACTATATTACATAAAATAGTCTTAATGAGCTCACCATTTTTGTGGTTCTTGGGGTTCCATTTGTGAGACCCTACACTTAGTGGATTTCAAATTATGGTCATGTCAAAAGACAAACCATGGTCTTCCCTAACCAGGAAGGCAAAGCCCTTATGGGCCTTCTCTATTTTCAGTTGAGAGTTTTTTTTTATGACAAAGGAAAACCTTCACCCAGAACCGAGTCACTTAATGGGCCAGACTCTTGTGAGGTAAAACTCCGAGCTAAAGACATGACCACCCAGCCTTACGTGTCCCAACCGTGATAAAGCATCAGCTGCCCCCATGTGCCAACAGGATTCGATCCTGAGCTTTCAGCTTGACACAAGACCCCACTGACCACATGTAATTGAGAATTTTCTGCCAAAGATTATGTTTTCGCCATATTCTTGCTGTTTGCTGAAGAGAAAACCTAAATTTTTATTTGGGAATTCATTATTGCTACCAAACGGGGACTGGCATGTTCCAATTTATGTTTATTTTTTTTTCTAACCAACACCTCTGATCTAAACACAAGCTGAATTCTCTGTTGGGAGTAGGGGTGGCAATCGGGTCGGGTTGGCGGGTCAGCATACCTCAACCCGAACCCGACCCGTTTATTAAACGGGTCGGCTGTGGCAAACACGAACCCGACCCGTTTAATAAACGGGTAACCCGACACGACCCGCCAACCCATTTAATAAATGGGTTGGGTCGGGTAAACGGGTTTTCAGGTTCGCGGGTCAGGTTGGCGGGTCGGGTTGGCGGGTTGACGGATCGGGTAGGCAGGTTGGCGGGTCGGGTTGGCGGGTTGACCCACCCGCCTAACCCGTTTATTAAACGGGTCAGCCGGGTTGGCGTACCCCCAACCCGAACCCGACCTGTTTAATAAACGGGTTACGCGGGTCGACCCGTTTATTAAACGGGTTGGCTTAAGCCCAACCCGAACCCGCCTAAGAGGCGGGTTGGCGGGTCGTGTCAGAAATTGCCACCCCTAGTTGGGAGTGGGTTTACGAGGGAGTTGAGAAGTTGGAAAAGTGAAAAGGGAATTGGCATATACCACCTCTTCAGCTTTTGTTGGCAAACAGACATCCAAACTACCTACTCAACTTCTCTCCTCAACCATTTTGTCTCAAATGACCATCGGTAGAAGAGTTTGACTCCACACCAGACAAAATCCTCACTTCCCATACCAACTGCTGACTTCCAAACAGAGGAATGCAAAAGTGCATTTCGAATGTAAATGGATCATCAAGGCATGGTTCACATGAGGTACCAACAGTGCCACAAATCTCCTTCTTGGAGAAATCTCAATGAGGAAAAATCTCATGATACTTTGGAAAAAAACGGATTTTCTCTTGAAAACATCAGAGTACATAAAAATTTAAAGGCATATAAGTAATATAAAAACTATACAAAAAATATTGTGATAAAACATAATAGTTTTGGAAAAACAATATATTTTTGAAATTATTATGTTTTTTTTTGACATTATACTATTATTTCAGAAAAAACACAATAAAGTCTTGATATTTCCAAAACATCTGCAGTATTAGTGACATAAGGTACAAAAAGCAACAGTTGCATATGCTGTGTTAGGAGTGGGACGGGTAAACGAGCCAAACGAACAAAACTAAGGGTGTTCAATCTCAACTTGTTCTTGTGGTGAACCAAGCCAAGCTTCAGCTCATGGCGAACCCAAGTTAGATGAGTCGAGCTGGCTAGTTTAACAAAAAAAAAAAAAGATTTTAAAATTGAAAATAATAGAATGTAAACTATAAACCTACCCCATCCAAGGTCATAAAATAAATGTGTTGCTTCAAAGTTGTAAGCAACAAGATTTGATGCTGTGGAAGGGGGGCTTGGCAGCTAGGCGGGCGGTCAAGGTTCCATTCCCACAGGCATCACCCCTTACGTTATGCCGAAGTGAGGCGACTCTCTGGGGGCACAGGTTTACACTACTGGGACAGCGACAGTAAGTACAGCATGCATAGCCAGCACCACTAGGTCTTTGTTTCTGGAGTGGTTTCCCTGTTCTTCATGAAAAAAAAAAGCAACAAGATTTGAACTCCAAATTTATTGGTTGCAATCCAAACACTTGAACCATTTATATTCTATGGTTTTAAATTTGTGTTGAATATATTTCTTACTAATTAACAAGTTTATACTAGCCAAGCCAAGTTGAACACCCTGCGGCGTTCGGGTTTGGCTTGCTGAGTCTATTTCACGAGTTTGAATGAGCTCAATGAATCGAACATAAACCAGGCTACAAGCAGCTTATCTCGTTTCCTGGCACTACTTAGAAGTAGCTTAGACACTAATGCCCAGTTTTTATTTTCTCAACATTCCAGGACGTTCTTGATTGCCCACATATAGATGAAAGGATGACTCAAACATGCAAGCAAAAGGAGCTTGTGAGGTTTTTCCAAGATCAAAGTAGTCGGGGTTTTTGGCATTCCCCTAAAACTGAAGGAAGGTTTTAAGTAATTAACCTACCAAGGGTTAAAAAACAAGATAGAGCAATTCATCTCTCTTCTTTTGTTTGAATGGGTTGCAAACTGGTTGGATACAGATCTCGTCAATTCTGAGATATAGTACAAATCCACAGAATGAGTCTGAAAAATACATCAAAGTCTCATTCCTGATTGATTTCCTGGGATTGAAAAGGCCCCAGCCTATTCTTACCAATCCAAGATATATCTAAATTGGGTCATACCGTTTTTGTTGAGAAGAAGACATCCCTTGAGTAAACAAAACAATAGACACCAGATTGGCTCGCTTTTTCCGAAATAATTGGTTGTTTTGTTCCTCCCAAACCCACCCCCCATGCCGAAGTGATCCACCATTTCAAGGCTCTCCTCCACTTGGGAGAGTGCTTAG
The DNA here is from genome assembly GCF_984573655.1 of Nuphar pumila. Classification (NCBI taxonomy): domain Eukaryota; kingdom Viridiplantae; phylum Streptophyta; class Magnoliopsida; order Nymphaeales; family Nymphaeaceae; genus Nuphar; species Nuphar pumila. The sequence goes on along the minus strand of NC_143261.1, from coordinate 67,837,430 downwards.
AGGAATCAGGTCAAAAGATTAAGTTCCTAAATCAGGAAGGTTGTGCAACTATTAGGTGAAGGCCCAACCATACTGTCATAAACATTTCTTGAAAAACTTTGCAGAACCAAAAAGATGGGTGGCAGGTTCAACATCTTCACATAATGGCCATCTATTAGGATGCCCATTTCCTGTAAGCGTTCAAAGAGTGATTATTTTTTCTATTAATAAGTTCCAAGCAAAAAAAGCTAGCCCTAGCCAATGAACTCGATCCCCCTATAACAAACACCTTGTGGCAAAAGATCCACACCGGCCTTCATGCAAGCCTGATAACAAGATTCCCCTTAGAACAAACCTGAATTAGTTATGGTCCATTTGGTTTGGGATGAGGTCACATCCCAAGCAATGAATCGATAGAAGGTAGCAAGAGCTTTCACCAAACCACCAACGGGGGGGGGGGGGGGGGGGGGGGGGCTGCGCTTCTGTGGCAGGAGCAGTTAGGGAACGTCACCTTGTGTTGGAACGTTGCAAGTTCGAATCCCTATGGTATAGTTGTATAACTGGTAGGGGTCTGTCTAACCCCAGCTTTCTCTGTCGAAAAAAAGAGCTTTCGCCAAACCTTTCCATGGTTGTGACCCCTTCCACCTCAGCTTCGAGGTCCATTGATCTGGCGTCCCTCCATAAACAAAAAAAAAAGTGTAGAAATAAATCATATTTTCTCTTGTATACCAAACAAAGTTCAAACTGGTATGCTGGGGATAATCGTTTTCTGCTACAAAAGATACTGCTCACTCTTTGAGGTCAGTGAAAAGATAATCAAAGCTTTTACATTCAACAAAGGATGTCCAAAGTATAATTCAGGATAAGAATACTATGATAACCAGAATTGGAACAACCAGTGGGGTGGTTGTGAGGGTGCTGAGATGAAGGCACCGGATCAAACCCCACCGGTGCCCGGGTGTGTCTGAAGGTTTCAGAGACGAGTCACATACGGTTCGGTGGTCGTGGGGCCCCACCCGGGCTTTTCCTTGCTTTGCCTAAAAAAAAAACATTACAGTTTGTAAAGTGTGGATTGGTTAAAGTTTCATAGGTAACAAATTTGTACAGGAGTTTTTCCTGCTTAAATACAATGCCTAAAAGCCTCTGGGAGCTTAATGAAATGTTTAGATTAGTGGGCTTGATAAAACTTCTATACAGCGTGATTTGGCGCCTTTAGAATCTTTTAGTTCTCATTGGTTTTCATGTTGTTCCAGACAGGAAAACTTACGATACGGAATGATGTATATGCATTTGGAATAGTTCTTCTGGAGCTGTTGACAAACCGAAGAGCAGTGGACATGAACCAAAGACCAAATGATCAAAGCTTCGTATTACAAGTACAACTTTTCTTTGCATCTTAGAAAACACGCTAGCTGATTTCTTCAAAGATGCCTTAAGATGACTGAAAATTGTTCAGGTTAGACACATGCTGAATGACCGAAAGAAGCTGTTTAAGGTGATTGATCACGACATTAGTAAGAGTTTATACACTTTGGAATCTGTTGCAATGTATGCAAATCTTACATCTCGATGTACACGTATTGACAGTAGTGGGAGACCAATGATGATAGACTGTGTTAGAGAACTCCAAAAGATATTATTAATTCAAAAGCATTGGGCTTTGCTTCTGTGAATCTTTAATTTTTTGTGTTGAACATTGTATATGGACAATGCATGTAGAGGCTTTGTACAATTTAAGCTAAGAAGAGTTATTTGATGCATCTTGCTTGAGTTGAAACGTGAGACACTGTCTACTTTTACAATATAACAACAGTTGGGACTGGATCCAAGTCCGTGAAGGACTTGAAAAGTGTGAATTATGCTGTCGCAATTGTTTCACTAATTTCATGTCTCTGAACTGTAGATGATGCATTCGGAATGAATCAGGTTGATACATTACACATTACACAAGAATGACTAAAACTTTGACACCAATTCTTCTTAACATATCCAACCAAACAACCTTATATACACATCTTCCTTGTTTTGAAATGTAACATACACTGTCTACTTGTACAATATAACAACAACAAACAGTTGGGACTGAATCCAAGTCCGTGAAGGACTTGAAAAGTGTGAATCATGTTGTTGCAACTGTTTCACTAATTTCATGTTTCTGAACTGTAGATGCATTCTGCATCCATCAGGTTGATACATTACACAAAAATGACAAACTTTGACTCCAATTCTTCTAGCATATCCAACCAAACAACCTCATACACACGTCCTTTCCTGTTTTGTAATTCAAGAGAATTTGCAAATGGTTTAAGACCAGTACCATGAGTTTGTCCTGAATATGAAACTTATCTTTATCAATTCTTTTCTAGATTAACAAATTGATAATCCACCTTATCAAGAACCAAGTTATGTTATCACACAATGGAGGAACCAATTTCCTAGATACAATCCTCCAACTAGTTAGCAGCAACTTGATTATCTTGAGCAATTGCTTTACACACTTAAACTTTGTGGAGCCTATAAGAAACCTCAATTCTTGAAATAATTATCAGAAAATCTTTTAGGTACTGGTTGGATAACACCCAAAAACCAAGTTTTGATGTGTTTGGGTGACTCATCAAAACTTGGTTAAAAAAAAAGCCCCCCACATCCTCTCTCTCTCTCTCTCTCTCAATACAAATAAATTCGGCCACCTTCCGGCTGGGCGGTACGAGCCGCACTTTTCAACTAGTGACCAGCCGGAAAATGGCTGAAAAAAAATTGTGTTTTTTTGTGGCAACTGGCCAAAAAATGCCCAGCCGACCATTCGTTTTTTTTTTTTTTTTTGCGTTTTTGTTTTGGTGGTGGCTGGCCAAAAAATGGCCCACCGACCATTTTTTCATTTTTTTTTCATTTTTGATCTGGCTAGCCATCGACAGGGAAATAGCTAGCCAGACATTCCCCTTTTTTATTTTTTTCAAATCAATGACTGGCCATCCATTTTCTGGCCAGCCACTGGCCGGTATCCCCCAACACAGATGACACCAGCCTGTGGCGGGCTGAGGAACGCCCCACCTTTTTTTTCTTACTTTTTTTTGGTTTTTTGTGGACAGCCCAACAAGGCTGGTTTTTGGCAAGTCAGGTTGGGCGATAACCTGGTTTGAGGCAAAACCTGGCTGGACAAACACCAGGTTTTGGCCCCTATCATCCAAACGGCTCCTTAGTGGTTAAGAGCTGTTTGCACTAAAACATCTGCATTATGCCTGCAAAAATATCGACTAGGAACCTACCCATGAAACAAAGGCACTCTAACCCATACTTGCAATTTGAATTCATGTGATTAGGTCAAGCAGAGTTTATTTTGCCCATATAACCCTAATTAGGAGATATTTTTATTGACTTTAACTGGCTTGTCGGAACACATGGGTTGAAAACTTGGTGCCCAGTCTTGGATAAGCCAAGACTGGTTCAACTTCACCATAAACCCCATATAAAATGGAGAACAAGTTTTATGCATATCCTTATCCTTAGTTGTCAAAAGCGCTAGTTGGAGCCTAGGTGGAAGACCCCTAAAAGGACTAGTCGGGGCCTAGGCGGGATTAGTTGGCCTAAGTGAGAAAAAAAATAAAACATCATGAAAAACATAAATATTACAATAAATAAAAAAAATTAATAACAAACATATGATTGTAACTATGAATGAGGTATGTAATTGAATGTAACATATCACAAAATTCATAAAATTCATAAAATTGCATTGAACATAAAATAAAACATTATATATATATATATATATATATATATATATATATATATATATATATATATATATATATATATATATATATATATATATATATGTGTGTGTATGTGTGTGTGTGTGTGTGTGCGTGTGTGTGTGTGTGAAAAATACAGGCATACATGTAAAGAACAAAAAGGGAAAAAGGAAGAAAAAAAAAGCTGAAAGGGTGAAAGGAGGAGGGAGAAGAAAAAAAGAAAAGAATAAGAACATAAAAAAGAAAAGAAGATAAGAAAAAACATTTGGAGCAAGAGAAAGAAGAAAAAAAAATGACAATCATGTCCCTATAACCTAAGCACCGCCTAAGCAGTCTAGGCAAGAAAACAAGGCCTTACTGCCTGGACCAACAAGCTTAGGTGGTGGCCTTGCACCTAGGCGGTGCCTAGGCGCCGCTTTTAACAAGTGCATATCTATTGAATTGTGTTGTTGGATGACAGCAAGTCTTGAAGCAAGAATCTTCATGTTTCTTGCACCCTCGTGTCTTTAGTCGATGATTTCACAAAGGCCAAAAAAAGCAGCAAGCAAATTTCACCGTGCAAAAAAGTTCAATCCTAGCATCTCCGCTGATCATTTCCATGGTAATGGATTAATAAAGAATAGCATGCATGCACTCATTGCAACAAAGGAGATGTTCAAGTGAAAAACCAATATCTACTTCAACATCATTAGACAATTCTTCAAATATCATCCCTTTGAAACAGGAATGGAGAAACTCTATCCCTATGAACCTGAAAATCTGTAAGTATTAGTAGAACCTGTAAACACCCCCACCAATTACTGTTAAAAGCATCTGAAAAGGAGATTGTAGAAAATGAAAAGTCATAACATAGCTGCACCAGTTAGAATTGCACCATTTAATCAACTAATCTTCAGTTCAAAATCACACTGAGGGTAACCCTATGTTAACTATCCAAAAGAGAAAAAAAAAATAATAAT